>NC_067312.1:26593904-27793904 GCF_020740795.1 Apus apus
CAGGATGCCATTTTTTAACAGTAGTACAAGAACATGTGCTACCTCAGGTGGCCTCTCTTCCATAAAGAAATGAGGCATTTATGGTAACACATTTACCCGCGTTACTGATTTTCACAAGTAGAAATTTTTTCCTTTATTGTTGCAAAACTGAAAAAACATTTATTTTAGCACTTTTTATCTAGCAACCTGTGAGAAATAACCTTTTCTGTGTCAATAAAAATCTTCCCAGGGCTTCTGTGTAAGATAACCATCAAAATAGTAACATGGTATGATCCAACAGGCGGCCTGCCTTGAGATTGTGTTCATTTCTATGAGGAAACAGGAACAGGTATTTACAGAAAGACTACACTGTCTTAGTGAGTCTAACTGTTCCTCCTGTGCACTGCCAGGCTGCTAGGGCCCAGCCATGGTTCCTGCAGCTGTGTAGGAAAGGTCAGGCTAGAGGCACATCACTTCCCTCACCTACAGTCACAACTGTGCTTCAAGCATGCTGAACAAGCCAGAGGAAGGGATTCTGGAGCCCTAGAACAAGAGTTCGCTTCTGCAGCTGACAGAATCACAGCAGCTTGAAAAAGAAGCCTCTGACCTTCAAAGTTAATTCAAAGTGCCTTTGCTAAAGAAGATCTTCCTCTGCTAAGCTGACAGTTTGTAACTTAGGTTTCTGGCTTCATCTGGGTTACGGGAGTAAGAACAGAAGTCTCAATGCAGCATGCAGGGGCATCTCCCCATCCTCAGACTATTGTACATTTGGATTTCTGCAAGGAAATTAATAACCATGTTCTGTATCAGTAGGAATCAAGTGAATTACCACAGAAGAAAGTTTCCTTGCCCCAGGAACTTAAAGCAGTAAGCTAACAGAATTGCTACATAAGCATTCCTTAAGGCTCAGTAACATTACCATTGGTCGAATGAATCGTTCGTATTTAGGAGGCTTCCGAGTGAAGCCATCTCCAACAAAACAAACTTTTGTGACCATTCTCTTCCAGGCCTTCTTTTTTCTCTTTCCTGTACGAATTACTTTCAAAACTTCTGTTTCTCCTTGTGCACGGACCTTTGGCACAGGAACCTCCCATTTCCCCTGGAAGAGGAAAGAAAAAAAGTCAATAGTCTTACATGGTTCATTGCTAAATGAAAGGGGACAGCCAAAGCATAACGTAAAGTTTCCCTCAAGAGTACTTTTCATACAAGGCATAGCTACTTATTTTAAGTAGCACTTAAAGTTAAGAAAACAAAGATACTGAATATTCTTACTTTGTCCTAGATTGCTCAGCTAAGGTTTCATGTTCTGTATAGAATGAATATTTAGACTTTGCTTGCAGTCTGTAAGTCACCTGAGCATCAGCAACACCAAGTGGTCACTGTCACAAGTAATAGTAAGTATGTGAATGTTAATACAGTTACTTACAGCTTTTTCTTTTCTCTTCTGCTTGATCATGTTAGAGAGAACCTTAGCCCGAGTCTGGCCCTCTCTGTCCAGCAGGTATGCTGGTACAGCTCCTTTAGGTGTTTTTTCATCATTCTTTTTCTTTGTATTTCTATTTTCATGCATTTTAATGCTGCAAGGAAAGAAAACCAGTATTAAGAAAGTAGGGAAAAAGGCTCATTTTTAGATCAGATATAACCTTTTAACTTAGCTTGTGCCTGCTCAAAATTTTCTTTTAAAATAGGTATTTGTAAACAAGTACATATTTAAAGCATAATCCTAAATAATTTTCAAGGTAAACTAATGCATTCCTTTAACGTAACAACTGGCAGGCTGCACAGTGCATAAAAGCTTGGCTATTTCCATTATGACAGGAGCACAAGACGTGCATATTGTAAAAGGAATTTCTGAGTTACTTGTAACAGGCAGCTGGGCACTCTGAGAAACAGTAGCCTTCCTCTCTGATGAAAAAACAACTTACTACTACTCTTCTGAGATTTGCTGGAAATGCTTAAAACCCTGAGGAACGTGTTTGTGCACTAAGGGTTGTGCTTTGTTAATTTTGAGGCTTTTTAGGAGAAAGAAAAAAAAAAAGACCCACAAACTAGTTAACATAACCAATACCTGTACAAGTATCAGAGGAAAACAACTGTCTACACTTGGTAAACAGCAAAAACAACACAGTGGATAGAAATTAAGGTCATTCGCAATAAAGCAGATTGTTAGTAGTTTTTAGTTTGATTTCTAAGGCAGGAAAAATTTTCAGAAAAATGTTTTTGTTTATCCACGTTTTATACTTTACTTATCCTGGCAGACAAGCCTCGTGTTCTGCTGAGGCACTGTGTGCTGCTGTGCTCTCCTAACCCTGCTCTAGAAAGCCTGCTGCCTCTTGCTGCACTAGCACAGCACTTGATGTAAAGGCCCGAAGTAAATGCATTGGTATTTTCATCGTAACTACGTGATTCATTGCTGTTGCTGATTACCACTTATTAAAGGCAGGCTTTTAGGAGCAGAATTGTTAACATCCATCGAAACACAAGCAAGTCAGAAAAACCCACTTTCTCCTACAACCTCAGCGCTGTTAAAAGGGATCAGGTCTGACCCAAACAACAAGCCGCTCTTGTAACTTCTCAGCCTCCAGACGCCAGGACGGCTGGAACGACGGCAGGCGAGCGGAGGGTACTCACGTCTTCTTCATCTGTATCTTCTCGGCGTGCCGCTGCTTGTGGTAGAGCTTGGCCTTCAGCCCGATCATCTTCTTGGCCTTCCGGGAGCGCTCGTGAGCCTCGCGGCCCTCCTTCTTCCTCCTCTTCTCCTGGTGGTCCAGCCGGCGCCCATAGCGCTTGCGGTGCAGCTCGATGTACTCGTTCTGCGGCTGCGGGCACAAGCAGCGCGGTCAGCGGCCACCGCCGCCCGCGGACGGGCCCGGCGCCGCGCCCCCCGGGGCCCGGACGCTCCGTGCCAGGCGGCGGGGCCCGCTCGGACGCCCCCAGCCCTCCCGCGTCCCGTCCCGCCCCGCCCCGCAGCCCGCAGCCCCGTCCCGCCCCGGCTCCCACCATGGCGCCGGTCCCGCGCGTGCCCCGCGCCCCGCCGAGGCCGCCGCCGCCGCGGAAAGGGCGGGCCGCTCCCGGGCCCTCCCCGGCTGGAAACGCTGCCGCGCGGCGCTTGGGTTCCGCCCTGCCGGGGAGCGGCGTTCCCCCTCCCCTGGGGGCTGCGCGCCACTTCCCGGGGCCGGGAAGAGGGGAAAACGGAGAGGAAGGGGCCGGATTCCTGCTTTTTGCTGCCTGGGTCTGTCAGATCGGGGCGGCAGAGCGGAACCCCGATCTCTGGGCGGCGAGGCGGGGCCGTCGGCGGGGACAGAAAGAAGGAGCGCGCCTTCCGGCAGGATGGCGGCTGTGCTGCCCGGGGCGCGGCCCGGCCCCGCGCGTCGCGCCCTGCCCCGCGCCTGCTGAAGCTCCGCGTCCTGTGCGGGAGGCGGCGGGGCTGGGCGGCCGGGACTGCGGGCGGGTCCGCTCCCGCCCTGCTCTGCGGGCCCGCGAGGGCAGCTGCCGCGCTGTGAGGTGAGGGGGTAGCAGTGGGCCGGCCTGCCTGCCTGCCCGCCCTGCCTGCCTCCTTGCCTGCCTCCTGACCGCCTCCTGCCTGCCTTCCTGCCTCCCTGCCTCCTCCCTGCCTCCCTGCCTGCCTGCTTGCCTTCCTGCCCTGCCCTGCCCTGCCCTGCCCTGCCCTGCCCTGCCCTGCCCTGCCTGCCTTCCTGCCCTGCCTGACTTCCTGCCCTCCCTGCCTGCCTCCTCCCTGCCTGCCTCCTCCCTGCCTCCCTGCCTCCCTGCCTGCCTGCCTTCCTGCCCGCCTTCCTGCCCTCCCTGCCTGCCTGCCTCCCTGCCTGCCTCCCTGCCTGCCTGCCTCCCTCCCTGCCCTGCCTCCCTGCCCTGCCTCCCTGCCCTGCCTCCCTGCCCTGCCTCCCTGCCCTGCCTCCCTGCCCTGCCTGCCTCCCTGCCCTGCCTGCCTTCCTGCCCTGCCTGCCTTCCTGCCCTGCCTGCCTTCCTGCCCTGCCTGCCTGCCCTCCCTGCCCTCCCTGCCTCCCTGCCTTCCTGCCCTGCCTTCCTGCCCTGCCTTCCTGCCCTGCCTTCCTGCCCTGCCTGCCCTGCCTCCCTGCCCTGCCTCCCTGCCCTGCCTCCCTGCCTGCCTCCCTGCCTGCCTCCCTCCCTCCTTCCTCTGCAAAACCGGGCAGTCCCTGCATCTGGACAGGGGTCTCTTCTTACATAAGCGGCTTTCAACCAGAAGCTTTTGAAGCTCCTGCACTTAGGCTTTCTGTTATGCTGGTTTGGGAGAGGATAGAAGTTCGTAGTATTTAATATTTCATGCTCTTTCCGCCCCAAATACGTGGTTTTCCCTGCCCCACTTTCTCCTTCCAGATCAAAAGAGCTATTTATGTTTCCCTGATGGCTACCCTACAGCTTATCTCAGTGTGACTGTAAACTGTGATGTTAGTTTTTCTGCTTTACTGTTTGCTAATTTCTTTGAGAAATATATTTAGTGTTTGTGGCCATGTGTCTCTGCTGCATTTTTCAGGCTTAATAACGTTATTTGGCACTGATTTAGAGCAGTCACCTGGAAAACAGTAACCTGATGTAACTTGGAAAGACAGTTAAATTCCATTACTTATTTAAATGGAAATAATATAGTTAACTGTTTTCTGTTGTGAACATTTTGCACAATGTTTACTTGTCTTGGCAGAGAACAGCTTTAGAGAGAGATGCCAGAATGCTGAGAATTATGAGGAAATTTTCGGTGAACCCATTGAAGTTCTCAAGTTTGTGCAATGAGGTAAATTTTTTCCTAAATTGTGATACTTCCTGTGTGAGCAAAAGAGATACCAGAGCTACTCTCAGTAAATTTTTGGGGTTTGTCTTTCATTTACATACTGGTATTCAAACTGAATGCATAATTCCATGTTGGAATTAGGCTTCATCTAAGTTAGAAGGTGGAAGTTTAATTTGTAATTTTTCTGTTAACTTACTTACACAAATAAGACTTATTTAAAACATTGTGACTACCAGCAGTGTGTTTTGATACAATCATAGATTTTTACTGGACTTCCCAAGTAATATTTAAGCTGGAAGATGGTAGATTTAGGTTAGACATTAGGAAGAAATTCTTTAGTGTGAGTGTGGTGTGCCACTGGAACAGGTTGTCCAGGGAAGTTGTGGATGCCCCATCCCTGGAAGTGTTCAAGGCCAAGTTGGATGGGGCTTTGAGCAACCTGGTCTAGTGAGAGGTGTCCCTGCCCATGCAGGGGGGTTGGAACTAAATGATCTTTAAGGTCCCTTCCAACCCAAACCATTCTGTGATTCTGTGATATTGGGATTGGACTTGGTTTAAACCTCAGTTCTATCATCTTCATGCCTCTGCCTCCAAGTAGCTGGTATTTGGATCTTATGTCATAAAATCGTAGAATGGTAGAGGTGGAGACCATCTAGTTCAACCCCTCTGCTAAAGTTGGTTCATCTAGAGCAGGTTGTATATAAATATCTAACAGCAGTATCGGATCTTGTAGTTATGTTTTTTTTAGTTTAGTTTTCTACAGCTGGCAAAAATGTAGTTTCACATAGAATCACAGAACCTCCTTACTGTGGACCGGGACACTTCTCACAAGACCAGGTTGCTCAAAGCCACATCCAGCCTGGTCTTGAGCACTTCTAAGGAGTGGGGCAAATATTTATAATGATAAATACTCTATATGATTTTTATTTTTTTTCCTTTTAAGCATTTCTATTTCAGGAAGACAAAAATGAGAGTCCTAAGTGTGATACCACAAAAATGTGGTCTAAGGAACTATAGTTCTCCACCAGGTATGTTAAAATTATTTTCTTAATACTAAACATTACTGTAAAAATAAGTGAGAATACTTTTTAAGTTGTTTTATGTTGCATTCTTTTGGTCATGATTAATAGAATTTGGTGTGTGAAGTGCAAATAGAGCAGTTAAAAAGTTCAAGGACTGAAAAGAAATCTTCTTTATTGCTGCCCTTTTCTAACTCTATGTATGCTTTAAAAGAAGCAGATATTTAAGAAGTCAGATCAGGTGTGAAGTTTGCTGGAACCCCAGCCCAGTTGCCTAAAGCATTAATTGGTTATCAGGTAACTGATGATAGCCACCACGTTGTACAAGTGTAGAAGAACAGGAATCTGATTAAACAGAAGTTATAAATTACTGTTGGTGTATTTGATAATTCCTTTCAAAGTAATGTACTTTGGTACTTGTATTAGTCCTTGCAGTCTGGGTTTGAAAGAATAAAAATAATAAGGTACTTGGTAAACAATATTTCAACAAAAAGGAATTTTTGCTATTTATTTGGTAGTTGCACTGAGACGGAGTGAAAATTGTTTGGTACAAGGTAGTGTTGGGAGTCAGGGCTACTTTTTCTGTGCTTCATCAACCTCAAGATGCAGATGGGAGGAAAATACTGGTAACTGGTGGGTAACCACCTTCTTAAAAAAAAAGAAATTGTTAATGGATTCAGCAGTGTCTATCTTGTGACATGCAGTCATGTAGGCAAGAGGAAGAGTTGCTTTAGTTGCTAATGTCAGCATGGTCTGTGTTGCTTCCTGTTACACTTCTGTGTAGTTGTCTGTGCAGTGTCCTTGCTGCCTGCTGTACTGATCCCTGCTTGTGCTGTGTGGAGTACCTCAGTGTCTCTCATGGAGGCAGAGCTTCATTCCATGCACAAGAAGATAGCATGGTTTGGACAAGCAAGAAGTCTCAGACATACTAATGTGTTATTTTGTGGGTTATTCTAGAAACCAGAGGGGAAAAAGGCAATGTTAATTGGGTTTTTATTTGAGTTGGTGGTGTTAGTGAAAGTCCAGCCTCTGCTATTATGCTTCTAAGATGAGTCTTTCTCCTTGTCAAGATGTTAACCTATAAGATGCCTCTTTATTGTCTTGCTGATAAGACAGGTGATCTGTAGATGTAGCATATTAAAGTACTATAAAGTATGTGGTGAGTGAGTTGCTGAAACACAACTTAAATGGCTTGAGTAACTGAATTTGTGATTAGTTTGATAAAAGTTTGGCTTGGCAGCTTCTGTTCCAGCTATATAGGGTGTGAGAGAGGAAATAACTTTCAAGACAATATGCCTTTAAAACTCCTCAGTCCCATGTTTTCTTAACCTAGGTTAGTTTGTGTTTTCTATGTGGGAATAAATGCTGTCTGGCTTCACTACTTAAAGGAGAAATTACTTTTGAAATGTGTTATCTGGTAGCCAGTTCAGAAGAATGTTGGCATTACAGTTGCCTGGAATGGTGGTATGTTTTATTATGGCTTCTGCAGAGGAAGATTTTACTGTGCTGATGATACTTTTTTGTGTAGGCTTTTTCCTGTTGTTTCTAAATTACACCTTGTTTGAAGAGTTTTAACTGTTTTTTTAAGAAAGCGGTATTTATTGAAAATTAAGTACATATCTTTAGAGCTTTGAGGATTTTCATGAATAGTGGCTTTTTAAAATAAGCATTTTAGGAGTTTTCTTAAATAGATTTAATTATACTTATTTTCCGAAATTTATTCAGTTTTGTTAAAATCGATCATTTCTGCATTGGGATCAGTTTACAGATTTTTGTTTTGTTTTTTCTCCAGGAGATGTTAAATCTCTGCGTTCTGTCATTAATCCTCATATATCCAGGTATGTCATGCTAGCTTCTTTTCTAGGTTGCAACCACAGCAACTGATGTGATAAAAAAGTTGTGGGTTGTTGCTGTACCTGTCACATGCATAGTTCATGTGCATATTCTAAATTAAAAGAATTTTCTTACTTCCTTCCTTACTTTTACCCTTCTGACATTCCAATACAGAACAGTTGTTGGTGTCAGGGTGGTCTTGGGCTGTCTCTACTTTACATATGTAGAACTAAAACTGAGCTCTTAAGGAAGCTCCGAATTCATAGTGGCTGGTGGGCACTGAATGAGGTGGAAGGGTTATTTTGGGGTTGTGGAAGCACTCAGCTATGTTAGATGAGGGCTTTATTAACATTTATTAACTTTGCTATTAACATGAGCAAAGTAATTATGGGCTGACCTCCCAAAGGGGTGGCTTGGGGGTGAAGTTATCTTGGAAGACTTATTTCTTGTCCAGAGGGCAAATTTGGCTAGCATTAAGGTGAATATGGTGGCTATCACAAACCTGTGATGTGCAGAGCTAGTGAAGCAGTTTTGGAAGCTACTAGCGAGGTACTTCAGAAAGGAAGACTTGGCTCAACAGATTCAAGGACAGCTTCCTGGGAACTTAGGTGCTATATTTGAGTAGTAAAGTGCATATATGCAGTCGATTGTTTCAGGCACTAGGGGTTAGAGATTGGGATGGATTAGAGGGTGGATGAGCTGCTTCTGTCTGTGCGGAGGGTGGATGAGTGAGGATGAGACCAAGAAGTAGTCTGACCCTGAAATGAAGAGTGGAAACCTGTTCCAAAATTCTTGAGTATTACTGATCTGAGGAATACTAACTAGTTCAGCATCAGAATGTGTCAGATAAGTCACAGAGGAAAAGTATTATTAACCTGGTATGCTATTCTCAGAGAATATGAATTTTTTATACAAATAACATTCTCACTGAATTAAAAAAAAAAATGACCACAGTAAAAGCAATGATTTCACTTTCTGCAGAATCCGAAACATTGGCATCATGGCCCACATTGATGCAGGGAAAACTACAACAACAGAGAGAATGCTGTATTATTCTGGATACATAAGGACACTTGGAGGTTAGAAATACTTTTTTCTTTTGGTAGGTTTGAGAGATTTAACAGTGTACAGTAACATGCAATGCAGAGATCAGAGGATCACATTTTTACTTCTAGTGCATTGATTTGTTTAACATTTAGCTTTACTTGTTTCTTAGTGGCCACCTGGTAAAGCTGTTTCTTCAGTTGTACTTTGACCTGTAAAGCAGCAAGGTTAACAATAAGTAACCATTTATTTTGAAAACCATAGCACAGTATGAATTCCTTACTTCCAACAACTCTCACAAAATTCAAGATTGAAAGGGTCACAACATCCTCAATTTTTGTTACCTTTTATGCTTTTAAATTTAATTTCCTGTTCTCTACTGTGTATGAGAATGGTAGATGATCTTAGGCTTGTGGAGTGCTTGAATCTTGTGGCCTGCTTGATTAAAAATGTGGAACTGCTTCTCTTTTTATTAAAAAATAAAAAACAACCTCTTCCAAAAAAACCCTCAAAAAAACAACAAAAGCAAAAGCCCACCACTTACTTGTTTGCTTGGGGTTTTTATTGTTTGTTGGGGTTTTTTCTAATGTAAGTTTAGTTTTAACTTAATTACCTTTTAATTACTAAGTTTTAACAGGTCAGTCATATTCCATACGAGTGCAGCCAAGCTTTTTGCAGTTGTAGTTTGTTAATGATTTTGGACTTTTCTTTAGTTTTCAGGTTTCTCGATGTGCTACTAGGATTAAGAACAACAAAAAGCTTGTTGGAATTTCTTGTCTTTGACTTACATGACCATATTCTGGAAAAGCCTAGTTTTCATGTCTTATACATACATAAAACTGACAGTACTTCCAAATCTCTCTCAGCATCTGTATTCCAAGACAATTTCAGCTTTTGAATTATTTCCCTTCCCAACTGTAATCCTGCTGTCTGCTCACAGATGTTGATGATGGGGACACAGTGACAGATTTTATGGTACAGGAGCGAGAACGTGGTATTACCATTCAGTCTGCTGCTGTTACGTTTGACTGGAAGGACTTCAGAATCAATCTGATTGACACCCCAGGTATGATACTTAAGCAGTAATCACTTTATTAGGGGAGAGGAGATGAGGTGGGGTGTCATAAAACATAAGTTTTAATTTTGAATATTGTGCAATGTTTAGTTGATTTAATTGCAGCAGTAAAAAAAGGCTGGTGCTGAGCTCTGTTTGGCTTTGGCTAAATATTGTTTGCCTAATTTAGTTCGTTTAAAGTGAGTTCAGACATGTCCAGACAAAATTACTCTCAGTTCTGGGATTGCAGCCTAACAGCCTTGTGTGTTTCAAGGACTGATGGGTGTGTTTTTCTGCAAATGAAGACAGGGTTGTTTTGACGTGATGTAAAAAACCATAAAAATTACAGTGTTGATGTTGCCTGTTTGAATTATGATGGTATAAAAGGAAGACTTGTTTCTTAGGTCATGTGGACTTCACTGTGGAAGTTGAGCGTTGCTTGAGAGTCCTGGATGGAGCTGTGACAGTGTTTGATGCTTCAGCTGGTGTTGAGGTAAAAATACCTGATAGCTTTTTTTCTGTCTAATAACTTAAATGAGACTGAAATAATAATAGTACAGAGATGTTGCTCTGGTATTGTTTCTTCTTATGCTTCGATAAAAATTCATCTCCAGGAAGATGAGCACTTAAAGTCCTGTGTTATACAAGAATTTACATGGAAATAAGGGGCAAGCAGGTGGGATGTCCATTACAGTCTGGAGTATTTTTGTTGTTTTGTTGCTGTCCTTTAGAAACGTTGATTGAGGTGAATGCTTCTGGCTAATTGCACCAGTGGGGGAAAAAAACCCAGTATCTGTTCATCTCTCATTTTCAGATTTTATACATAAAATGAGTAATTTTCAGCCAAAATTTCTCCCTCTCCAATATCCTGTTTATCATAGAATCATAGAATGCCAGGTTGGAAGGAACTTCAAGGATCATCGAGTCCAACCTTTCTCGGTAATATTATAGTTTATGTGAGATGGCTCAGCACCCTGTCAAGCTGAGACTTAAAACTGTCCAATGTGGGGGAATCTACCACTTCCCTTGGGAGAATATTCCAATGGTTGATTGTCCTCATGGTGAAAATTTACCTCATGTGTCCAATCAGAATCTCCCCAGGAGCAACTTGTGCCCATTACCCCTTGTCTTTTCCATGTCTTTCCTCCTTGTAAATAGGGAGTCTCCATCTTCTTGGTAGCCACCCTTTAAGTACTGGAACATGGTAATAAGGTCTCTCTGAAGCCTTCTCTTCTCAAGGCTGAACAAACCCAGTTTTCTCAGCCACTCCTCATATGGCAGGTCCTCCAGTCCTCTGATCATCCTTGTGGCCCTTCTCTGGACCCTCCAGCCTGTCCACATCCTTTCTGTAGAGCAGGGACCAAAACTGAACACAATACTCCAGGTGTGGTCTGACCAGCGCCGAGTAGAGCGGGATGATAACTTCTTCATCTCTGCTGGTGATGCCCTTGTTGATGCAGCCCAGCACCCTGTTGGCTTTCTTGGCTGCTGCAGCTCACTGCTTACTCATGTTGAGCCTGTTGTCCACCAAGATCTCCAGGTCCCTTTCCACAGGGCTGTTCTCCAGCCAGGTGGGTCCCAATCTGAACTGCACTCTTGGGTTATGTGTTCCCAGATGCAGGACCTTACACTTCTCCCTTTTGAACTTCATAAGGTTCCTGTCTAGGTCATCCTGGAAGGTGGCCCTCCCTTCTGGAGTATCAGCCTCAACACTCATCTTGGTGTTGTCAGTAAACTTCCTTCTGAGTGCTCTTGATCCAGATCATTTACGAAGATGTTAAACACCATTGGGCCCAATATCAATCCCCGGGGGCCCCACTTGTGACTGGTTGCCAGTTGGAGGAGCAACTGTTTACTGTCACATTCTGGGTATGGTCTCTCTGCCCCTTCCCCACCCATGACACAGACCACTTGTCAAGGCCGTATCAAGTCCATTTCTCCAGGAGGAGGCTGTGTGGGACCGTATCAAAAGCCTTGGAGAAGTCCAGGTAGATGATGCCCACCTCTCACCCTGCATCAACTGAGCAGGTCACTTTGTCGTAGGCCATCAGGTTTGTCAAGCACGATTTGCTCCTGGTAAATCCGTGTTTTCCCGATCACATGCTTCAATTGACTTGAGACAGTCCCCAGGAGGATTTGCTCCATGACCTTTCCAGGAACTGAAGTGAGGCTTAATGGGTCTGTAATTACCTGGGTCCTCCTTTGAACCCTTCTTATAGATGGGGGTGACATTTGCCTTCCTCCAGTCTTCAGGGATGTCTCCCAACCTCCATGACTCCTCAAAGATTATGGAGAGCAGCTTTGCAATGACATCAGCAGCTCTCTCACTGCCCTAGGGTGGATGGCAGCTGGACCCACTGATTTGTACAGGTCAGGCTCCTGCAATAGTTGACACATCAACTGTTCCTTCACTGACAGCAGGTGGGTGTCTTAGTCAACCTGGACTTTTATTCCTATGGCCTGGGACCCAACAGCACTGGTAAAGACAGAGGTGAAGAAGGTGTTGAGGACCTCTGCCTTTTCAGCATTGTTGGTGACTAGTTCACCTCTCCTGTTTATTAGTGGGCCAATATTATTCCTCTGTTTCTGCTTGTGGTTAATGTATCTGAAGAACCCTTTCCTGAAGTTTTTGACATCTCTGGCCAATGTCAGCTCAGGCTGAGCTTTTGCTTTCCTAACTCTCCATCTCTTCATACCTTGGCAATGCCTTTGTAATTTACAGTTAGTAATGTTAGACATTTCCACCTCTGCTACATTTCCCTTTTTGTTCTGAGCAGACCCAGAAGCTCACAGTTAAGCCAAGGGGTCTCTTGCTCCACCTACTTCCCTTACCTTTAGAGAGTATGAACTGGTTTTGCATATCTAGGAGAGTGTTCTTGAAAAACTCCCAGCACTCACAGCTCCTTTACCCTCCATGGAAGCTTCTCACGGGATCCATTCCAGCTGAGCCCTGAGCAAGCTGAAGTTAGCTCTTCTGAAATCTAAAACTTGCCCTTCAGAGCATAGTGCAGAAAAGGTAGAGGCAGGCTGGAATTTGACTTCATAGCACACAGTGTGTGAGTATTTTAATCCTGTAAAAAAGTTGCATGCTGTGAATTCACTGTGTTCCATGGAACATTCCTTTTTCCTAGATGTGACATGAAAGGACACTTGATCTGTGTGAGTCACAGTATGTAACTTGCTATAGGAAAGCATTTAGGTGCCATTGTATAAGAATCTCAACTGAGTAGCAGCCCCCACCCTCACCAGCAAAACAACTAGATCTGACAACAAAGGTTTAAGTTTATACATTACTGATTTTTTTCCATATATATTCCCTGTAATGATTAGTTTCTCTCCATGATTCCTTGCCTTGCCCATATGCCTGTATGCCCTTAGCAAGGGATCTGGGTCAGTCCCTCTGTGGTCTTGGAGACTGTATAGTTCAGCTCTTGGCACTGGTGTTTATGTTTTGTCTTTTGCTTTAGGCCCAAACACTGACAGTGTGGAGACAAGCAGACAAACATCAGATACCACGGATTTGCTTTTTGAACAAGATGGACAAAAACAGGGCAAGGTATTCAGACAGTTATTTTAATCATTGCTCAGAACCTTGTAAGAGGATGTATCTAATCAAATTAAATTTTTTGTTAGCGTAGAGCAAGCCGATCATGTTAGTACTTATTATGTGTGTCTTTGATTATGCAGATGCATATTTTTCTGTAATTTTAGGAGTAATTTTAGCAGTACATAAGGAATGGTAAGCCTATTTTATGGTATCATTAAGTTTTGTGTAACTTAGTATCTTTTGTTTTCATATAGTTTTAGGTGTGCTGTTGAGAGTATCAAACGAAAGTTGAATACAAAACCTTTGCTTTTACAGGTAAGCTTAGAAATTAAACATTTATTTGCTTTCTTTCAAATTTTTAATGTTTTGCAGCTGTCTAAAATATCTGCTCTGTTTGCAGTTGCCCATTGGGGAAGCCAAGACCTTCAGAGGACTGGTTGATGTGGTGACTAAGGAACAAATAATTTGGAAACCTACTTCTGATATGGATGATGGAAAAAAATTTGAGCAAAAGCCACTGCTGGAGGCTGATGATCCCAACCTATTCCAAGAAGTCCAGGATGCCAGAAATACCTTAATAGAACAAGTAAAGTTCTAAAGTAAATGCATAATATATTTAAAACTGTTATTTAGAAGATTAGAAAAAATAGGCCAGAAGGGACCTCTGGAGGTGTTTGGGGCAGTGAGCTGCTCAAAGCATGCTAACCTCAGCATTCGATCAGGTTCCTCAGGTCTTCTTCAGTTGAGTTTTCAAGTCTCTAAGGATGGTCATTACAATCTGTCTAGGCAGTCTGTCCTAGTGCTTGGCTGTCCTTGTAGTGAATTCTTTCTTTTTGTCTAACTGGAATTTACCATGTAGCTACCTCCAACAGTGCTGCTTGACCTTTCCTTGTGTAGCGCTGAGAAGAGCCTGTCTCTGTTCTCCCTGAAGCAGGCCCAGCACCAGCACTATTTGAGTAATTAGAGACAGCATTTTCAACCCTGCCTTAACCTCTCTAGGCAAAACACATTTCTCTGGGCCTCCAGCTGTCTCCAGCCACTTTAGTAGTTTTCCACTGGACATCCCAGAGTTGGTCAGTCTCCTTTGTTCTGGGTAACCTAAAAGCAGACAGTGTTGCAGCTTCACAAGTGCAGGGCAGAGGGTACTAGCAGCTTGCCCTGATCTACTGACTATGCTCATGCTGATGCAGTCCAGAAGGCAGTTAGCCTTTGTCACTGGAAGGGTACACTGCTGACTCATGCTCACTTGTCCAGGAAGGCTCTCTGGTTGACTTCTGCAGAGCTCTTTCCTAGCTAGCTGATCCTCTGTATCAGCACATGGATCTGTTCTGTCACAGGTGCAGGATTCTGTGTTGGTCCATATTGTACTAATTTCAGATTTTCTTTACTTCCTTTCCATTTGTCAAAGGTTCTTAATGCATGTTGGAAACATCCATCAAAAAAACCCATGGTGGCAAAATATGCTGCATATAGAGAGTTGGGCTCCCTGGCTGTACAATAAGTGGGTAAAATGGAAAATACTTCCTGCTTTATAAGCAGGGAACTGTAGAAATCAGACACTAAATTTAGCATTCAGTTGACTAACATGGGATCTTGCACTGTCTTAGGTGCCAGAAGATACTGGAATATTCACACAAGGCCTGGTAGATGTGACTCAGAACCTGCAGGAAATCAGACCTTTCTGTAGTGGCAGCAAGAAGCTGGATAGGATGTTGCAGGCTGGTCAAAATGGCACTAAACACTGTGTGAGATCCTGCTGAATCCAGCCATAAATTTTGGTCCAGATCCATCAAAAATGTCCATGTGAGAGATGAGAAAAGAACAGTAGGAACATTTCTTTATGCATTTCATAATTGTGAAGCAATATGAATGATAATAAGATAATAGAAACTTCCCTACTTAATACCAGGTTTTGCACAGTTTATAGAATCACAGAATCTTCGGGGTTGGAGGGAACCTGTGGAGATCATCAAATCCAAGCCCCCTGTCAGAGCAGGATCACCTAGGGCAGGTCACGTAGAAGTGCATCCAGACAGGTCTTGAAATTCTCCAGAGAAGGAGGCACCACAGCCTCCCTGGGCAGCCTGTTCCAGTGCTCCCTTGTCCTATCACAGGGCATGACTGAAAAGAGACTGGCCTTTCCTTCTTTACACCCACCCTTCAGGTTTTATATACATTAATAAGATCCCCTGTGTCTTCTCTAGACTCAACAGCCCCAGCTCTCTCAGCCTTTCCTAATAAGGCAGGTGTTCCTGTCCCTTAATCATCCTCATATTCCTTTATTGGACTCTCTCAAGTAAATCCTTGTCCCTCTTGAACTGGGAAGCCCAGAACTGCACACAGTACTCCAAGTGAGATCTCACCAGGGCAGAGTAGAGGGGGAAGAAAACCTCCCTCGATCTGCTGGGCACACTCCTCTTAATGCACCCCAGGATACCATTGGCCTTCTTGGCCACAAGGGCACGTTGTTGTCCCCTGAATAACTTGTCCACCAGGACTCCAAGGTCCTTCTCCATGGAGCTGCTTTCTAACAGGTCAGCTTCTAATCTGTACTAGTGCATGTTACTTCTCCCGAGGTGCAGGACTCTACACTTACTCTTGTTGAACCTCATTGGGTTCCTCTTTGCCCACCTCTCAGTTGACAATTTAGAAGGAGTGAAGAATGGAAGAATTAATGGAAGTAAAAGTATAACTTGCCTGTTGAGCAGTGCAAAATATTTGGAATAGTTTGTCCAGAGTATTTTTATTCTCCCCTCAGCTGGCAATATTAGGTCCCACATTTTTTTGTGTGTGTTTTGTATAATGGTATTGGAAGATCTGGATGTGTTTGAGATACTCTAAGCAAAAAAGTTTTTTTTATTACATTTTATAAGTCTAGTAGTGATTACATTTGAATGCATGTGTCTATAAGCAAAAATATGGGAGGTTAACAACCATGTTTATCTCACATATTGGTCTCTTTTGCTGGAAGGACTGCTCCCCGTATAGCTTTGAATAACACTGCTAGCGCATAAATAGAAGATGCAAGGCTTTCAGTTTCCTTTGAATCATAGAAACACAGACTGTTAGAGGTTGGAAGGGGCCTCTAGAGATCATCTAGTCCAACCCCCCTTGCAGAGCAGGATCACCTAGGGCATATCAGACAGAAATGCATCCAAACAGGTGCTGACAATCTGCAGAGAAGGAGGCACCACAACCTCTCTGGGCAGCCTGTTCCAGTGCTCTGTAACTCTCACAGTAAAGAAGTTTCTTCACAGGTTGAGGTGGAACTGCTTATGTTCTACCTTATACCCATTGTTTCTTGTCCTATTACTGGGCACCACCAAAAAGAGACTGGCCCCTTCCTCTTGACACATATTTAAGTACTGTAATAATCAGAATAATAATAAAAATCAGAGGGATATGTTTTATATTTATCCGAGTTCAGAAAAACATACACACAAACTGGTTTTCAGAATTTCCAAACGGTAAATGTGGGTGTTATTACTCAGCCTCTTATCTTGATAAATGTATAGTCAGATAGAAAGCTTTTCTAACAACAGTGTTGGGTTTTTTTCCATTGGTTTCTGTGCTCTTCCTGAAGCAGGAAGGGGAGGACCCAGTACTGTGATGATTGAGATAACCTTGTGTTGGTGAAGTGTTTTATATGCTTTCCATCCTATCAGCACTCCTTATCAGAAATACTGTAAAATTTAGTAGTTGGAATACTAGCCATATTGCACACTTTTCTTTCATTTAATTAAATGAACACTTTCCTTTATCTCTCCTGTTTTAATTATTAGCTTTAATAGGCTTCTGATTGCTTATTCATCTCAGTATTTTGCCAACTGCTGTCGTATCCTCTAGAGGGGGCAAAGTGCCTTTCTGCACGTAGGGACTCCTGGGGCTCCTAGGACAGTGCAAGGCTGCAAGTGAGACGAGGTTTGAAGAGCAGTTAGCTAAGTGGTACGATTTAAAGTTACAGATAAGCTCTTGGACATACAAGCCTTTGACATGAAGAAAGTCAGAGTGTCCTGAAAGCGTGTTTGTTTTTCCAGCTGTGTATCTGCTGGCTTACAAAGGTTACTTGCTGGTTACTTCAGACTTAGCCTTTTTGTGCATCTGAAATACATTCAGTTAAACCATTCCTGCCTGTCACTGTATGTCTGCAGGTGTTTTCCATTTCAGGGAGAAGTACAAGCATTCTCTCTCCCACTGATGTTTTGCTTGACAGCAGCCTAATAAGTTGATTTTTTCCCCTGCTGTCCTTTCTTGAAACATTTATTTACATAATTTTGTGTAGTTTGAGTTCATGATCTCTTATGTCTTTAAAGGCTTCTGCTTCTCTTTCTGTTCTGTTTAGCTATATGTTCTAAATAATTAAGATTTGTGACTTGTCTGTGAAACTGCTATGTGCCAAATAATAGAATACTTTTCTGTTGAAGGTTGCAGATCTGGATGATGAATTTGCTGAACTGGTTCTTGGAGAACATAGTGAAAATTTTGACTTTATACCAGCTGACAAGGTAATTTTTACATTTCAATATTTATAAACAAGTTTGCACTAGCTGTTATTCAGAAATACTGGGGTTTTCTTCCTTGTGTCACATGCAGATGATGATTTTGCAGATGTGCGTTTTTTATCATCAAAAAAATCAGTGAATTTACAGTGCTGTGTATTTAAGACAAACTGTCTGAATTTTATACGATAATGCACTATGATGGGTAGGGTACCTTTGTAGGTAGGGTAACTTTGTTCAGGAAGGTGTCTTTTTTGAAAGTTAGGCTGCTGTGCAAGAGTTTAGGGAAAGGGGAATGGAATTTCCAGGTAGACTTTTGTGTCCAGGTAGACAGTTTGTGTCCAAGCTGCTGATTCTTACTGACAAGGAGTTGGTTAATAACTTCAGACACTGCATGTTGAAAAAGGTGTGAGGTACAACATTCTGAATTAAAAGGACTGTTAAAAGAAGAGTAGCTGCACCAGTGCTGACAGAAAGTAATTCTTTCTTGCAGTTACAGTCTGCTATCCGCAGAGTCACGCTAGCACAGAAGGCAGTGCCCGTGCTCTGCGGCAGCGCGCTGAAGAACAAAGGAGTGCAGCCCTTACTGGATGCTGTCACTATGTACTTGCCTGCACCTGATGAGCGTTCCTACCCGTTTCTGTAAGTACAGGGGAAAAGGAAGGTCAAGAAAAACAAGTAGGAAAACAAAGGGAAAAAAATGAAAAACACTGTCAGAGCATTCACGTATTTAAAAATATTTACTTTTTTTAGGTATTAAGTAACAGTAAAGGTATGTGGATGTAAAAATACACTTAAGTACTGAACCTGCTTTGGTCAGTGCTATTGCAATTGTATGGATTTGTCTACAGTTGTTAAACTTGCACTTTAGAGTTCTAAAATCCATTTTTTGTCTGTAATAATGACATTTTACAAAATTGAGGTGTAGGGATTATCTTAAATATTGGCTGAGTAACGTGACATCATACACATCCCACTGGAGCTGGAACTGCTTAGGTTAACTTTTTTTTTTACATAAATTATGATTTTTAAATATCTCCCTGTATTAATGTTACAATGAGAAATTTATTGTTTCTTAAATGAATGGAAATTGATCCAGTCACCATCGCTGGATGTGTCTAAAAGTCCTCTAGATGCGGCACTTGGGAATATGGCTTAGTGCTGGACTTGGTAGAGTAGGGTTAATGGTTGGACTTGGTGACCTTGAAGGTCTTTTCCAACCCAAGTGATTCTGTGACTCTGTGAAATTCAGGTGAACGTGAGCTTGAGTGGATTAATCCTACAAGTATGCTTTTTGTTTTGCAGACAATGGTACAAGGATGACTTGTGTGCCCTGGCGTTTAAAGTTCTCCACGATAAATGTCGTGGACCACTAGTTTTCGTTCGCGTTTACTCGGGTTCACTGAAACCTCAATCGGCTGTATATAATATTAACAAAAATTGCATGTGAGTAAGACACAGGTATGGTTTAGTGTTGCACTGGAATGTCTGCCACATTCCTGAGTGATATAAGAATTTCATTTTCAGTGAGAGAATGAGCCGGCTGCTTCTGCCTTTTGCTGATCAGCAAATTGAAATACCATCGCTAATGCCTGGCAACATTGCCCTTACTGTTGGGTTGAAGCAGGTAATGGAAAATACTGATTCTGTAAGGGAGCTTGTTTCACTAGTGTTCTTTCTGCTTCAATGGTGTGGTATCTCAGATGTGTTCCTGATTATTGTGACATATGTAAACTTGCCTTATTTGAAGTATGTGTACATGTACTTCCTCCTGAAAGGAAATACTACAAAGTACAAATGTCAGTAGTTGCTCTGGGAGATGCAGTGCTGATTACATGGAAGGGACTAAAAACTGAAGGTGTATTGCTATGGATAGACTTCCTGTGGGGAAGGACGGTGTTCCAAACAAGTTACACAAAAGAAAGAGTTGAACTTTAGTTCAAATAAGTTTGTTCTGTGCTTGCTTCTACTAATTTATTAATTCAGTGTTTTATTGTCTGAACAGGCTGCATAGATCTCATTTGCACAGATTTTGTAAAATGTAACCAATTTTTGGCATGCTTAAGCAAATTTTTGTTTAACAAAACTGTTCTTTGTATCTGGACTGATCAGTTAGATTGAAAATGCAGTGAACTAGGCAAAGAAACAAGTCTAAATGCAAGCACAGCTTTTCCTCCTCTGGATCATTTTGGTTATTTGAAAAGAGAAGTTACAGCAATTGTTTGTAAACAAGTAAGTAAGTAAAGTTCAGCACAAGTGAGGAAGAGAAATGGTCAGGATTTGTGGGTTTAGTTGTTTTGGTTGGTTGGGTTTTTTCCACATCCCCTCCTCTGCCCCTCCTGTGTCTTGTGGGTCACTGAGTGTTGATCTGTAGAGTGCCACTGGAGATACCATAGTGTCATCAAAGGCTTCAGCAGTAGCTGCAGCACGCCGAGCTGGAAGGGATGCTGGGGGAGAGAAGAGGTCTACCAGTGATGTAGAGAGCCTTCTGCTGGCAGGCGTTGAGATCCCTGACCCTGTCTTCTTCTGTACAATTGAACCGCCTTCAGTGGCCAAACAACAAGGTACAACGTAGCTACCTAAGAATATGATGAGATGTTCTACAAATCAGATATTAAAGCATAACCATATTCTCAAATACAAGGAACAATGGTCATCCCCAGTCCATCCACACCTGGTTGACATGAGTGTGTTGCACTCATGACAGTGGTCTAATAAGGCTCATTTTGGTGTTTTGCACAGATAGTATATTTTTTATAGAGGTTGTCTGTATCCTTTTCTATTACTATGCTGAGCAGTACCAGTGCTTTTCTATTTTTTGTGTCTAGAAAAGTAGTAATTTGTTGAAGAGGTGGAGGCACTTTGATTTCCTACTGTCACCCTTTGTTTTGCTGCAGTCATGCTGGTGTGCCATGCATTAAGTGTCCTTAGTACAAATAACCTTGAAAACTGTTTTTCAGTCGATACTTGCAGTTGTACTCTGTAGTGTGAAAAAGGGAGCAGTACTTTTTACTGACTTGATGAAGCACTTACAGGTTTCATTCTGTTTTCATACAGGTAGAAAATTCCACCCTGAAACTGGTATTTTAAATAATTAAATAAGCACTCTGTAGTATGCAGTTAATTTTGTTGGAGAGAGTCAGAATTTGCAAGTTGTTTGTAATTTAAATTTGCTTTGCCAGAACATGTGCTTCTCTAGGGTCCTTTTGATTCCTTCTGAGAGTAAGATTTGACCTTATGAGGAAAGTGATGTTTAGATTCATTGTGATTCTCAGATTACTGAAGTCTCTTTAGATACAATGTTTGCTTTTTATCTGCAGACTTGGATAACGCATTGAGCTGCCTTCAACGTGAAGATCCAAGTTTAAAAGTGAAGCTAGATCCTGACACAGGACAAGTAAGATGAATCTTCTATTGCTTACCTTATAACCAAGCTTTATTTTACAACTGTCAAGATTTAGCTGTCATTTACTGATCCTATATTGAGATTTTCTGGAATAAAAAAAACTTGCTAAATGTTCCTGTCATCTATGTACAAAGTTATGTCCATCAAACTAAAAAGGAGTCTTGTGCACTTGTGCTTTACAGAGTAGAGGAAGACATCCCGTGCTCTGCATGTTTTTCACAGTTCTGTATTTTTAAAAGTTTGAGTTACATAGTCATGAAGATAATATAAGGTGATCTTTTTTATAATGGTCACAGCAGCGGTAATTACCATCTCACTCACATCGTGTTTATGTCAGATGACCAAAAGCAGTCTTGTTTTCTCTCTGGGCTTCTTATATTTCTAAGGCACTATTAAAAACCATGCCAGTCCTGGCTTAAACAATTTTTATTGAAAACCTGAGTTTTGCTTTTTTTCTCTTCTTTGAAAACTGTCTCCTTACTAGACTATTCTTTGTGGCATGGGAGAGCTGCACATAGAGATCATTCATGACCGAATCAAACGTGAATATGGAATTGAGACTTATTTGGGACCTCTTCAGATAGCATACAGAGAAACCATTCTAAATGCTGCCCAAGCTACAGGTAAAATGAGTGAATGAAAGGAACATCTTGTTTCTGATTTTGTAGCTTGATTTACTTGAAATGATCTTGTGAGTAACTTCCAGATTAATTACATGTATTATTTTTTTTACAAATGGTTGTTTTGGGTTGTGTTTTTTTTTGTCCTGCAGATATATTGGACAAAACAGTAGGAGATAAACGACACTTTGTAACTGCAGAGTTAGAGGTGAGGCCCAGGTTAGGGGAGAGAGCAAGGACAAAACCTGTCATTGAGTATTCTGCGAGTGTCATTGAAGAACTACCCAAAGAACTCCAAGGAGCTGTAGAAAATGGCATCACAAATTCATGCATTCAAGGTAAAGGAAGCTATACTGGTCTAACATTTCTGTAAGAAGGGATTTAATATATTTCTAGGAGGAAAAACTCCTTGGTACCTTGAAAATTAGAAGATAGTATGTACTGACAATAGATACAAAGGAAAAATTTGAAATTGCCTTAACTACAAAAATTGCCAATAACTCCTTTCCCTGTGCTAGGAAAGGAAGTTGGCATGCCTTTGGTTTTAAGGCTGACTTCTCAGTCACTCAACAGTGAGCTTGGGGTTCTTTTGTTTGTTTTCTTTTAATCTGGATTTGATGACATTATGTAAACCAGTGATGTGACAGAAGTGGTTTCAGAGGCAAACATACGTAACACACTGCTCTTAGTTACTGACGTGTTTTGGTTTTTTATTTTCAAGTATGTTAAGTCCATGACAATATACAATGAAAAGCCTTACCTAATTGCAAAGAACAGGCTTTCTAAAGGACTAAAAGCATCTTTCATATTTTATTAAAAATAGGAAGCATTTAATAACTTTTGGCCAAAGAACTCTTCAATACGGCAAAGTTAACAGGCAATGGATTGATAAGTGGTAATTACTGTAGAAGCAGCAGCAGGAAGTGTTTTTTCCATGTTGCTTTGTTCTGTTCTGCGCCTGTCGTCTCTGGCTGTGGAATGATTAGAGGTAGACCTACTAGAAATCAGCCACATGGAGAAGGACCTTGAGGTTCTGGTGGACAACAAGTTATCCATGGGACAACGATGTGCCCTCATGGCTAAGAGAGCCAATAGTATCCTGGGATGCATTAAGGACAGTGTGGCCAGCAGGTCGAGGGAGGTTCTCCTCCCCTTCTCCTCTGCCCTAGTAAGACCACATCTGGAGTATTGTGTCCAATTTTGGGCTCCCGAGTTCAAGATGGACTGGGATATGCTGGAAAGGGTCCAACAGAGAGCTACGAGGATGATTAAGGGACTGGAACATCTGTCATACAAGGAAAGGCTAAGATACCTGGGGCTGTTTAGTCTGGAGAAGCCCAAGAATTGGCCTTATTAATGTCTGGAAATGCCTGAAGGGTGGATGTCAAGAATGGGCCAGTCTCTTTTCAGTGGTGCCCTGTGATAGGATGAGGAGAAACGGCACCAAGCTGCAACACAGCAAGTTCCACCTCAACATGAGGAAAAACTTTACTGTGAGGGTGATGGAGCACTGGAACAGGCTGCCCAGAGAGATTGTGGAATTTCCTTCTCTGGAGACTTACAAGACCTGTCTGGATGTGTTTCTGTGTGACCTGCCCTAGGTCGTCCTGCTGCAGCAGGAGCATTGGACTCAATGATCTTCAGAGGTCCCTTCCAACCCCTATGATTCTATTGTTCCAGTGAGTCTTGACTGTGTGCTTTCTTCATGCTCCTTGAAAACACTTCAGAACTGTCTCCAGCCTAAAATGTATGCTATGAATTTATTTAGAGATCAATAAATATATAAATATCTCATAATGGTCTCTGGAGGATAAAAAGCTTGTTTTTTTAGATGTGGTTCAGGCCTCACATCCAGTCTAATACAGATTTTTGTCTGGTTGAGTCCTCAGTTGGAGGGAGATAACCTACCTCAGATAGTAGATGTGGTTAACTCATGGAATTGAGTTAACCCTGCAGTTCTGGTAGTGGGTGTCAGGCTTTGCTATGATCACATTGTGTTGAAAAGTACAGAAGATATTCTGGCTTAGAATCATAGAATTGTTTTGGCTAGAAAAGACCTCTGAGATTATTGAGTCCAACCTTTAAACTAATTCTACCAAGTCCAGTGCTAAACCATGAAACCACATTTTTAAACACCTCCCGGGATGGTGATAGAACCACTTCCCAAAGAAGCCTTTTCCAGTGTTTGATAACCTTTTCAGTGAAGAATTTTCTTCTAATACCCAATCTAAACATTCCCTGGCACAACTTGAGACCATTTACTTGTCCCACCACTTGTTACTTGGGAGAAGAAACCTTCTTATTAGAACCTCCTTTCAGGTCATTGTAGAGAGCGTTAAGGTCTCCCCTCAAAACTCCTTTTCTCTAGGCTAAAGAACTCCAGTTCCCTTAGTAGCTGCTCCTCCTCAGATTTGATCTCCAGACCCTTCACCAGCTTCATTGCCCTTCTCTGGACATGCTCCAGCTCCTCAATGTCCTTTTTGTGATGGGAGGCCCAGAACTGAACACAGTACTTGGGGTGCGGCCTCACCAGTACAATGGGGAGGGGAAGATTACAGAGGCTCTGGTTAAACAAAAGGTTTAGGTGTGTGTCCATTAGCACACTTGGGAACTTTTTTTTTCTCAAAATAGTTTGTGCTTTGTGAGTCTGTATTTCTTAGTCTCTTTTGGCAAGGCCAGGTAATGACAAAATCACATGAGGAGCAAGACCAGTAGCCATGCCTTTGTGGGGAGGAATTGGAAGGAGAAGGGAAAGAGGAAAGTGAGAACCTCAAAATTAATGCTGAAACTTTCTTGAATGTGTCTTAATATTCTGCAAATTGTGCTTTTTTTTTTTTCCTAGGGCCCTTGCTTGGGTTCCCAGTTCAGGATATAGATGTGACAGTGCAGTCACTGACGGTGCATCCTGACACTTCCCACACAATGGTATCAGCCTGTGTCTCCCGTTGCATGCAAAAGGTACAGTGAAACTGTACACTGCTGTAGAACACAGCAGCATTGTAGTCAATGGGGCAGAATCTAGTTGGAGGCCTGTGACTAGTGGAGTCCCTCAGGGGTCGGTACTGGGACCGGTGTTGTTCAATATCTTCATCAACGACCTGGATGAGGGCACAGAATGTACCCTCAGCAAGTTTGCTGATGACACCAAGCTGGGAGGAGTGGCTGACACACCAGAAGGCTGTGCTGCCATTCAGAGACTTAGACAGGCTGGAGACTTGGGCGGGGAAAAACCTGATGAAGTTTAACAAGAGCAAGTGTAGAGTTTTGCATTTGGGGAAGAAAAACGCCATGCACCAGTACAGGTTGGGGGCTGACCTGCTGGAGAGCAGTGTAGGTGAAAGGGACCTGGGGGTCATGGTAGACAGGAGGATGACCATGAGTCAGCAGTGTGCCCTTGTGGCTAAGAAGGCCAATGGCATCCTGGGGTGTATTAGAAAGGGTGTGGTTAGTAGGTCAAGAGAGGTTCTCCTCCCCCTCTATTCTGCATTGGTGAGGCCGCATCTGGAATATTGTGTCCAGTTCTGGGCCCCTCAGTTCAAGAAGGACAGGGAAGTGCTTGAAAGAGTCCAGCGCAGAGCCACAAGGATGATTAAGGGAGTGGAACATCTCCCTTATGAGGAAAGGCTGAGGGAGCTGGGTCTCTTTAGTTTGGAGAAAAGGAGACTGAGGGGGGACCTCATCAATGTTTACAAATATGTAAAGGGTGAGTGTCAAGACGATGGAGTTAAGCTTTTTTTGGTGATGACCAGTGATAGGACAAGGAGTAATGGATACAAGTTGGAGCATAGGAGGTTTAAGATGAATATCAGGAAAAATTTTTTTACTGTAAGAGTGACAGAGCACTGGAACAGGCTGCCCAGAGAGGTTGTGGAGTCTCCTTCGCTGGAGACATTCAAAACCCGCCTGGACGCCTTCCTGTGTGATGTACTCTACGTGACCCTGCTCTGGCAGGGGGGTTGGACTAGATGATCTTTCGAGGTCCCTTCCAACCCCTAGGATTCTATGATTCTATGATTCTGTGATACCACTGGGAAAATACATGTGGATCAGTATCTGGCAATTGTTCTTCTCAGACTGCAGAATGAACTCCCTGGGGACCTTGTAGCTTTTGGAAGAGGATTTGAGAGACAGTGTTAGCTTGAGTCACATACCTACTTTTAATGAAAATTTTCTGTGGGGAAAAAGGCAACATAACTGTCCTTTCCCTCCATGCAGGCTTTGAAGAAAGCTGGTATACAAATACTGGAGCCCGTGATGAACCTAGAAATCACAGTGGGTGAAGACCATCTCAGTGCAGCACTCACTGACCTTGCACAGCGGAGAGGCAGCGTTCAGGAAATCCAGAGTCGTCAAGATAACAGAGTTGTGATTGCTGCTGTCCCACTAGCAGAGATGATGGTATGTGATTATCTTATTAATGATGAAGCACAAATACGAGCTTTTCTTATATGCTTAAAAATACTTAGTCTTCAATTCACTTTTCCTGTTTTTACTTATGAATCAGTTTGGAATGGATGTTTTAAATTGTATTTTAATTACTTAAAGTCTGAAGCAAGTGCCTGCAAATCTAGTGAGTGTTAAGTGTTTTTGTGGTTAATTTGGATTGTTAAATCATTGTGTTTTCAACTGTAAGTTGGAGAAGTAGCAAATGCTACTAAAACAGGTTTTGCAGAGACTATTTTTAAAGGTTTATTATTGGGTTGACTCATACATGTATTGCACTTTTAATACAGTAATGTTAAAACAATTAACTTACTAGTATGTTGCAGTATACTGCTGACTCTGTGTGACCTACGCAACTTTCTGTGCTAACTTGCCTCCCTTTATCCTAAAATGAGTGACATGTTCTCCATTTTGTCCAGGGCTACTCAACAGTTCTGCGTTCTCTAACATCAGGCTCAGCCACCTTCACTTTGGAGCTCGCCAGTTACCAAGCCCTGAACAGTCAAGAACAAAGTGCACTTCTTCAGAGGAAGATGGGATTGGTGTGATAGCTTTACTCTGTAGAACAACAATGATATTTTCTATCCTCCCTGTTAAATATTTTCAGGAGCCTATTTATGTACACCAGTATGTTCTTCTGGGACCAACTGGTTGTGGTAAAAGATGAATTAGTATGTGTATGAGTAGACAGGACTTTTAACTGCCCAACAGAAGGCACAGCCCTGTAATTGCAAAGCAGCTGAACTAGAGGTGCAACCACCATTTGCTGCTTTGTAAATTCTTACCTTACAGCTGTCTGAAATAAGTGATGCAAATCCTCTTCACAGAAATAAGCACCAGGTACATCTTAATGTGCCACTAGGACCGTTTTCTTTCTTTAAGTAAGGTTTGTGACGTTTATCTCTATAAATTAAGTAACTTTACAGTTCTGGCAGGCTGTATTGTGATTTGTTTTCAGACGAGTAAAATAATATGGTTAATAAGCATCTTAAACTCTAACCCAACATATTACTTCCTATTTTGTTAGAAACCAGTTTGAACCGGAGTTCAGGACTGGGTGTAACTTCTACCTGAGTTTGCTTTAGCAAAAAAATGGAATGAATACTTCTGCAAATTGAGTAAGATCTGTGCAAAACAGTATCAGAAAGGCAGAGCTCTCTCAGAACACTGATCCCTACCTACCATCTTGGAGTATGTTGAGGGACGATTGGTTTTGACCCTTACGAACAAGTGATGCAAGATGGAGTGGTTCTGAGTTGCCCTGTGTTACAAATCAGCAATTTACTGGTTCCACAGAAAAGTAGCAAATCATAAGATACTTTGAAATAAAAAGGTATTTTGTTCTTTATTTAAAGAATGTCTAACATTTATTTTCCCTCAACTTTAGAATGTAAGGAAACTTGAATTGGTAACTCTATGATACCAGGTTTCTAGATTTCACAGAGAAGAATCCCCATTTTTAAGAAAAGCTAAACCACCTAGTTTTTACTCCCAACACAAATGCCAAATAACTTTATTTTAAATGTGAAAATTTCAAGTATTGGTTCAGATATCCAACTGCATGCACATGTGTTCATATGTCAGAGGCACTTCAGGTTGTTGACCAGGAGGTCCTTGCAGCTGCTACTCCCCTCTTGCTTCATGGGCACAGTATCCAACAAACACAGGCTCTGCTGCTATGCCACGGCTGTTAAAATAAAGTGGAACATGTATGATTATAACTAAACACCTGGCTGGCTTTGTAGGCTGGAAGAGAGATATTAGCACTCACTCTGTTTTATCTTTGTGTAAACAAAACTACTTCCAAGAAGTAACAGGCACTGTATGTAGGGATTGAAAAATGGCCCTATTCTACCATTAATTGTACTTCAGTTAAGTACAGTTCTCTGTTCCAATCAGATATACCAGGATATTAGACAAGCTGAAAACCTTAAATTCAGGTGCTAGTTTTCTTCATGTTCTGCAAAACCTATCTTACACCAGAAAGTAGTTTAAGGAACAAGTGTACAATGAGTACAGGGAATAGTCCTTAGCCCTACCAGAGCAGCTGCACTTGTCTGGATCAGCTCCTTATATATCAATGCCAGGATGAAGGAAGAAGATGGAGATGTGGCAATAGTTAACCAGGTCCAGAAACAGGATGGCTTAGATTGCCCTACTTGCAAAGATACAGCCACTGTTTGCTTCACTGTTCAGCTGTATCAGTATTTTCTCTGAGCCCCATCAAGACATGCACCATACTGTTAAGTGATATCTTTTTAAAGCCCTTTAATCTTGTTTTTAACATGGTAAATCTCTTAAGGTATCTACTTTTCTAATGACTGAGATAACAATTTAGTATAACTATTTTCCGAGTATTTCACTGGATAAAATTAGTGAGTTCTGAAAATGCTGGCTGCAAAACTGTCTAGAACTCTGGTCTTAATTTATCTGTTCTGCCTCTTCTGGGGATACAAAAACACATGCGGTGACATATACATAGTCAGACTAGGCTGCTAGCTCTCCTCCCTTCATTACCAGACCAGCAATTTAGGCATGTACTTGAACTCCACTGGTTATAACGCATGAAAACCAAGCTTTACTACACCTATTATTCTTACCGGAGCATGCGGCATCGATGATCACTTAGTCTTCTATAGGCATCCTGCAAGTTGGTCACATTCCTACTGCTCCAGAGTCTTTCCCCTACAGCACTTGCTCGAGGCCTGTAAAGATACACTGAGTTGAAGAGTAGGTATAGTCTATAACCAAGAACAGAGTAAAGTTTTTAATGCCAGGTCTTATATCCAGAAGCATCAGTTTTTCTAGCTGCTCGGGTTCGGTACAGAGCACTGTTAACCACTAACATACAGTCCTGCTGAATTAATTAATGCTCCTTGTAGCTAGCTTTCTAAAATCCAAAGATAAAGTAGGTCCTACCATAATCTTGGTGTGATGTTAGTTGCATCCACAAATTCCCCCCACAGGCAGGCTTCTCCACCTATTAAAAGCTTTTTCTGTTCTTCAGATCCTGAATTCAAAGCAAAAAGTAGAATTTTTATTTGCCCAGAAGATGGGCACATATGAAAAATGTCATTTTCCAGTACTCGGAGAGGATTGCTGTTCCGCTGCTTGTTTTAGCAGCTATAATAATCTATAATAATCTATCCTGAGTGCTAACTTGGTGTTTTGGTAGTCTTGCTACTGAATGTAAGAACCACCAGGCCATTTGCCCAGACAACCCACTTCCAGAGGGATTTTAACTTATCTTCTGAAGACATTGCTCAGCATTCTTGCATTCTTCAGATTTCAGTCCTGATTATAACTTTTCATTCTATCACACACAGAACATACCTTGAAAAAGCAACAGAAATCAGGTGTTCTCTCCAGTCAACTGAGAGAGCTACCCTGCACACAATTAAAGTCCTGGGCAAACCACAAGATGTTTGCAATGGCTTCAGCCAGAGGGAGAGAACGTCTTCTTCTAGAACTGTCTAGCACCCCAGCAGCTTGCTAACGTATGAATTCCATGGCTGTCTACAGCCATTTTGCGCAGCTGTTCCTCTACTACATAATGCATCTGTCCACCTAGTCCAGCATCCTGTCTCACGCAAGCACCAGTGCCAGATGCTTGAGGCAATAGTCTTCCCTGTGAGAAATGGAAAGTTGCATTTTTCAAACATAAGAACTTTCAAGAGTTCTAGCTGACATTAACGTGCTTTGATTACAGTGTATCTCATCATTAATGACTGTATGACCACACTAAATAGACTTATTTTCATTTACACCTTACTATGAACCAAAGACTTTTCATGCATGGAACATGCATATTAAAAAGTTAACAAACCGTGGAATCTAAGTGGTTCAACTCTGTAGTATTTCTTCCAGTCTTGTCCATAACTAATGTAGTCTAAGTACCAGGGAGCTGCCAGGATAGCTGCGTGCCCAGCTTTAGTGACGCTGCTCAGTTCATCAACATAGTTGTTTTCCATCCATACTTCAACTACAGTGTCTGATTTGAGCTAAAAGAGGTAAAAACAAAACAAAACCCCCCAAAGGGTTAAAGACAGTCCTAATTGCAGTTATCAGGAAAAAGGATAATGGATTTCAAGAATGGGAGGGGGGTATTTTGTTTAGAAATGGAGCACTTCGGAAGATACTTCTTGCCCTTTCCCCCAGTCTAAAACTGATTAATCTTTGCTAGTTTTAGAGTTCACACTAGACCGAAGCCTACGTTATACTATAGAAAATTAAGGCCCTAAGAGGGTTCCTACCTGCAGCAGTTATCAGAAAAGCTGAGCACCTGGTATTAGTACACTATACACACACATTATGTGAGAAAAAAGTTATCTGAAGACTCATAGAAACTTCCCTATCCTTTACTCTAATGCTCTAAAACATATTATGTTATCTGTGTTCACCTTTAGAAAGCACTTCAGTGGTGGTGTTTCTGTTCCACTTATTTTACATGTTCAATAAATGGTAGTTTCAAGGCAGGCCCCAAACCTGGGGAAACCTGCTCAAGTCTGCAGATTAGCTTTAACTCTTAAAGAGACACAACCACAACTGCTTATTAGTCTACTTTGGAAACCTCCCACAAAATCGCGCCATTACGCATTATCATCTTATTTATTTTCCCATCTTACCTGCGCTCTGTTATCAAACACTTCTTGCCAGACCATGTATCCTTTGTTATAGGAAGAAACAATGTCCAAAATCCTAGAATTTAGAAATAAGACCATGTTTGTGAACTTCAGTGACAGTACAGACACACAAAGCACCCACACATGTGCCCTAAGGCACATCAAGCCTTTTCCAGCACTGCATAGGGGACCAAGGAAAACCAGTTTTCCCTAGGTTTGGCCTTCAGTGCTCTGCCTCCAAGAGCAGGTTCTCCCATGCATAAGGATACACACGTACAGTAACACAAACTGATTTTCAGAACTACCAGCAACTTAGGTGTCTAAATCCATGTTATTTAAGAATGAGAGAAGTAAAATGGCTGAAAAAACCTTAGGACTTTTCCTCCCCACCCTGTATGCTGACATTACAGCACACAGCAGAAAACCAAAACATTCAGTGTGTAGCACTAGCCTACACATCTGTGTCTCACTTTTTAAAGCTGTAAACTTTACATTCAGTGTAATAAAATAAAACCATGTGTAGTCCTCAATACACAACAATTTCTGAAAATGATACAGGCAAATGTAAATCAGCTTTGGTATTTGCACCTCAACACCACCCCCAGATACTGGCTGTGAAAAGCTGAGCAAGAATTAAAAAAACAACATACCTCTGAATATAGTAAGATTCCAGCTTAGCATAGTCAAAGCCAAATCCTTGCTTCTTCATAAACTGCTTCACTTCAGGGTTGGATTTCCTTAAATAATAACAACAAAGCAAGTTTAAAAAATATATATAATTTTGTTGTGTTTTAAACCAGATTTCCCAACTATTTCCACCTATGCAGGGGCACACTAGCTGATGTCTTAGGCATGCCATAGCCTGGAATGCACAACAGGGCAGGAGCAGCAGGCTAACGTGGCTTGGGTAGTTTTGAAACAGTGTCCAGACCTGAAATAAATAGTCCTGTTTCTCTGGTAGTACTGGAGCCCCTGTTCTGAAGCAGTCTCTGGCAGACTGCCTCAAGCTCCTAAGTGCTCTGGGGTTCCTGTCTTCTCTGGGGTTTTGTAGGAAGGTTTCCAGCAGGTCTGGAAACTGAGCAGCCATAGTACCAGGGGATGGGTCAGAGTAACATCAAGAATTTGGGAAAACATCCCCAAATGAAACTTTTATGAGAAAGCATTTATCAAAAATATTCTCTCTTTTTAAAAATTAAAGCAAATTCTGAGCATTGAGATTTGATGTTTCAAGAGAATACACAAGTACTAACTAGATCAATTTGAACACTCATCCAGATCTGCTCCAAATTCTGTATTATTAGTTATTCCAGCAGAGAGATTCTGAAATATTAAAAATCCACAAGCAAAATAAGAACTCTGTTAAAACATGCTGTACTTTTAATACAAGCACACAAGGTTCAATACTGTAATAGTTAATGTTAGCAGATTTTCTGGAAGGCAGAAATAAATGGAAATAACTGCTTTTCCATTAACATGCAACACTGAAACATTGATTCTCTCCTATAGTACTTTTCTACCATACTAGATCTCCTTCCTGCCAGGTTAATTTTCATAAAGAAATCCAGTGTTTGTGAAACTACTAGTCAAAGCAAAATTCTGCACATCACTTGCTTGTTGAGGATTGCAAATGCTCTGCCTGTAAATAGAGAAGTAGCCGTGGAGATCTCTGGGTTAAGCAGTGAAAAATGTCTCAGGCAACTGAGTTCCACAACTGACGTGCTTAGGCAAGTTCAAGAAGCACTAGGTGTTTATTCTTTGAACTGTCACCGTACCAACAATCAAAGTCCACTTCATCTCCTCCCAAATGAATGTATGCATCTGGAAATACACTGCTGATCTCTTTGAAGAATTTAGTCATGAAGTCATAAGTTGTATTCAAAATGGGATTTACAGGTCCAAAGGACCCAGTTGGCTGTTGTCCACTGTAACAGGGGGTGAGAAGATCTTTTTGACCTAATAGAAACAATTAATACAGGATATTCAGTTCCATGTTGGTATGCTAACTTTGCTAGCAGGAAGAGGCAGTTACACATATGTAAAAGGCTAATATTCATTACTTAAATGCTCATGTATTCTAAGTATAATCAAGTAGAAGTAGTATGAAATAAAACAACTCGCCCAAGGTTGAAGTACTTCCTATCTGGAAATCAGGACTCTTGACTTTCAGATTTATGATTTATCACATGCTCATTTCTGGAACACGTCACTACGCCTAGAAAACAGTTTTGAGGTAACTGCTTGAATGAAAAAGCTTTAAAGGATTTATGAAGAAAGCCAAATCTAATGAGTATTCTCCAGAGGCCTCTTTTTTTATTACTCTTTTTTGTTAACACCTAAATAGGTGGGAAGTATATGACTCAAGGTAGATGTCCTACCTCAGTCTGCTAGGAATTTACCTCTACACAAGAAAGGAAGGCTAAGACATCAAAACTAAGCACTGCACAAGGTATCTGAAACAACGTGATCCAGGACAACAAAACAGGAAAAAGTTGATGTAGGTTGCAGATCCCCACGTTCAGTTTATTCGGTGAACTATAGTTGCAGCAGAACCTTCCTGACTGTCTGTTTGGTTCTTGAGCACATTTCCCTCATTGCCTGAGTGGTAGATTGCTTCAACAACCCTACTCCTATCCCTTAAGACTTCTCTTCAGTTTCTTGAATTTTCCTGCAAATGAAGTATAACTACCCAGGTTTATAGTCAAAGCCAGGACTGGCTCATAGGCATCACATTAACAAAAGGAAAAAAAAAAAGCAAATTTAGTTTTTGCCTGCTTCCTTTCCCCATCATTTTAAATTAGTGAGAAGCACCTTCCAACATTATGACCACATCCGCACAGAATGAGCACAAGACTCACACCATGGCTAAAGCCAAAGCTATGAATCACTACAAGAATCTTTACTACACCTTGAATTAAGTCACAAAGTTCCCTGGTCCTTGAGTACATGCAAACACCGCTACACTACTCTCAGGATTCAAGCACTTTCTGTCAAGAGTATTACTCTGTAACCCAGAATACAGAGAGTGAAGCAGCAGCCACATTTGCTGTGTTTTGTACACTGGCAGATTACAACTTTAGTAATAACAGAAACATCAAGCACTTGGAAAGAATCTTCTCAAAGCAAAAATCTCTACTCTAGAGATGACAGCTCACTATTTCTAGCCACAGCCTTATTACTCTGAACTCAAGAGCACTGGCTAGGTAAACAACAACATGACGTCTCAGGCAGACAGAATATATCTGCTTTTGCACACATGTCCAGCACAGCAAGTGTCAGCTTTCTCCAGTCACTTTACTTCCTCTAGCATGTAAAGGTCATGACTGTCACTGAGTCTGCCCATTTCTTACCTCTTATCAAGGACCTTTCAAAGCATTTTAAAGGCTGCTTTTTAACAAGTTCATTTGCTTGCTACACCCCGCTTACCATGATCTTTTAACCATTAACAGTTCCTTGGACATACCTTTTCCCCAAGACTGCGTGTGTCCTGGGGTATCAAACTCTGGTATAACCCTGATGCCTCTGAGCCGGGCATACTCAATCACCAGACGGACATCAGCAGGAGTATAGACGTGGTTATACGTGTATGCTCCCTGTAAAGTATTCATATTTAAAGACAGTTTACAACGCAGCTCGCAAATTTGGGATTAAAGTGTTATAATTAAACCCTTTTCCACACCTAGACAAATCTCCTGAGAAGACCACCCCTTCCTCCTTAGCTCTCAGTTACTAAAGAAAAGAGTTCTATTTAATCAGATGTTTGAAAGATACATTTTTCAGCTCTTCAGTACAGAGGCAAGCTAGTTATCCCCTCCATCTCTGCATCATTAGTTCTGAAATATAGGGCCCTTGTTACATGACATACAAGACTAATGGAAAAATTCTGCCAAGTCAGAAAGAATTGTCTTCCAACACTTCAGTTTGTCAGTTTTGATACAGTGCCCGATTTAGCATCGGGCACATTTGTTTTGTGATGCTGAATTTGCCACAGCCAAAAAATGTGACAAATGATCCAGTCTGGTGAAAACAGATGCTTGCCAAAGAGCCAAACTATGCCAGAAAAGTATCATGACTCCTGACAATAGCACCTTAAGCTTCCATTTATCTGGAAATGGGTTCCATAGCAGAGTTGCTAAAAAAACCCCATGTTAAACAAGAAGCCTTTCCAAAAGGTGGCTATTGAGACAAAGGCCATCTCCCTCTCTCCAGCTGTGAGTGAGGAACAGGACAGAACTCCACAGTTATTATTAGGAAAAACCATCTGACTGCATTATCTAACATCTGCGTGTTTATAATTACAAACTTCTTTATGGCATCTGCTCAAGCACTTCCTACATCATTTTCAGAAGAGTCAAATTCTAGTAAACATTTTAAAACAGAATCACAAATCTTGTGCTTAGGCTCAGTCTACTTCATTATTCATGCTTGATTTGGCTGCTACTCTACTGTGGCTGAGCAAGAACCTCATGATGGTTTTCATTAATTAGCAGTATCTGCTGAGAATCAGGAAATAAACAGATACATTGCACTTAATTTGTTTTGGAAAACCTCTCACTTCTGGACGTCCTATACACGTATTTCGTAAAGTTCACTAGATCTCAGGGCAAAGTAACTCCCTTACATTTGTCTGCAAGGTACAAAGACTACCAGTTAAATTGACAAACCAACAGAAACTCAAGTAGTATTCACCATAACAGGCTGTCTGCACACCATTACTGCTTGAAGGCCTGCAAATACTGAGGATCACCAGCAGATGTGCATAGAAAAGTTAGGAAGATCATTCACCATGCAACCACCAAGGAAGACTTGAACATGGTCCACAGACTCTCAGGTAGGATTCTACATGTGGACTTGTTGGTTACCAGTCCTCTGGTACTGTTTCACAATCAGCGAAAGAAGATGTGTTCATCTATGGGTAGGCTCTGCATTTTATTCTCATGAAACACATGACAGATTTCTGCCTTCCCACCCTGCTCCAGTGAAAGAAGATGTGTTCATCTATGGGTAGGCTCTGCATTTTATTCTCACGAAACACATGACAGATTTCTGCCTTCCCACCCTGCTCCAGTGACGTTTACTCACCTTGTCACTTAACTCAGGGAAAGAAATACTCTGGTAAGGGAATGACTGATCATCTACTATATGCCAGTGGAGAACATTGAACTTGTTAAAAGCCATGGCATCCTGCAAGAAACATTGCAATACAGTATAGTTAAGCACTTCACTCTCACAGAAAACCTATGCAAAAAAGGTGGTGTGGTCCCACGATATCCTGCAAGCCTACTGCAACAATTAATAAAAAAAGAAAACAACAAAGAAAAAGCATAGCATATTTCACCAAATCCTAGAAGCATACATCAAAATGCACCAGTCTGTTTATACTACTGCTCCATTCCTCTGCCCCACTCCTGTCAAAATGCTCTTGATCTGATCATGCTACAGTGGCTGGCAGAAGAGGAACTGCTATAAATGGCTTACAAGCCTCTTCTATTTCAGAACGTATCTGAGTATTTCTCCATGTGTCGTCAGGTATTTCAGCTTACAGAAAAGCTGATACTTTTCTACCTAAATACTTCGGACTCGAAAACTAAACAGCTTGAGAGCACTTCCTAGTATTTAGAACACTCCTGCTTGCTAGTGGCTTCTGCAGAATCAGTTTCAAATGCTTGCAAAATGAACCACATTTTCCCACAGAAGATAGTGTTCGCCTTATGTTTTCAGTCATTACAGTGCCAGTACTTCCCTTTTTTTGAACTTGAAGATAAATGTATATGTTAACACATTTAGAATCATGACTCCAGATAGACAGTTACACACATACCATGAGTTATGCGAGTTGTTAAGTCACTAGCAGTGTTGCATGCTGCGAGCAGATGGAGTAAGTGCTCTCTCTCTACATGTAACTGAGTAATTGCACAACAGTTGCTTCCAATCCCTTGCCACAACACAATTATTTCTACCCCTCCCCCTCTTTTTTTTTAACCAAGCTGTATTTAAAGACGTGGCAAAATCTCTTCAGGAACTCCCACCAAATCCAAAGGAAGACTTACACCTTGTCCATTTCCCCAAATTATCTCATCTGTTTTATTAGACAGCAGTATTTTAAGTTACCACATGACTTCATGCATTTCTATAGTTTTCTTTGTGGAAAGATTATCTCTGGAAACTTACTGTCTCCTGACCTTCACCTCAGCCACTCCTTCCTCAAGGACAATGCCCTTCCTGGAAATAGAGTACAGCAGCTGAACACAAGAAATATACTTGAACTGCTGCTTTAAGCATCTAATTACTGCATGTCAGGGAAAGGATTACTGCGCCTTTTTATGAGGTTAGCCTTGATTCAAGCAGGCACAGAGGTGGGAGGAAATGCACACTTGTTCTTAAACCAGCAAAATGGCATAAAACGTAGCTCTGGGAAAGTATCAAGAGGCCCAGACATAGGGAAAAAGAACAGAACAGCAACACAAAAACGGTTCGAAATGCAAGTCTCAAAACTCAAGTTATTATTTGAATATCATTGCTTCTTTTAGAAAAGACAACAAGTACTGACTAAAGTACTTGAGTCTTTGAAGCACCCTCAGTTGCAAAAAAACACTACACAAACACCACTTGCTGAACAGGGCTTGATCTTACAGGTATACACAAGTGGTAAATACTTATGGAGGGGCAAGTTCTGATCATAGTTCAACGAGGACCCTGGAAATTAAGACTGGTTTTGCCTGTCCATCTTAAGACTCTCTTCCTGACCATCTTAAGCCTGCTCTACAAAGTTCTGCAACATAGCAGGGATATTTCTAGTATTATTTCATCTTGGAAAAGCAAGACAGAGACAAGACTGGATCTTCATGTTCCTCCACTCAAATGATCTCCATTTCAACCCACCAAATGGCCCTGCTACAAGCATTTCAATAGAAAGGGGGAGTACAAAACAGGAAGACTCAAGCTTTGGCTTCTGTGATTACACAAATTAACTACCTTTCCATCAAGGTGGCAGTATGCAATTCTTAGTGTGCTTACTTAAGATTTTGGAGAAAATTCTGATTGGCAAGAAATCAGTAGCTTTCAATGAAAACTTCCAATTTCCCTGTTTGCTCTGTACTACTTAATGGCTCGCTCTTAGCAGCCTAAGAAAGGACTACCAAAGCCTAGCTACTGAAAAGGCTGAAATTTTCCTGCAGTTACTGGCACTGAAGCCAGGATTTGCAAGATCTCCCATGCATTGCTAGGTGACGTCAGACGTCTCAAAACACACTTCCAAGAAATACATGAGCTGGTTCAGGCAATAAAAAAACCTAGGGTACCACAAATCCCAGCCTACTTTACAGGTCCACTAATCATTGTGTCTGCCCACTGAGTTCCTCTCCAGTGTATGTTCTAACCTTCACTTAGCTAAGTTCACTCTGACCTTTTAGGAGTCAGCTAGAGGAGACAGGTTCTCCTTTCATACCAGCTCCAGCTGCTACCTACTTCAGGGGGAAAACACAACAAAAAGCCTTCATTGTTAATGATACAAAACTGCCCACTTACCAGGTTTGTAAGAATAGATTTCAATGGCAAATAATGCCTTGAAGTGTCTAGCAAGATTCCTCTGTGAGCAAATCTTGGGAAGTCATCAATTTCAGATTCGTTGATAAGGAACTATGAGAACAAGATTGAAAAAATAGAATTGCCATTTTAGATTGATCGTTTCAAACAGGAAATACTTGGTTTTCATTTTGTTAACAGCTTTCCAAGAATCATTTCTGAAAAAACACCTAACGAAACTAGTAAATCTGCAGTTTCTAGAAGAGCACATAAGAAATAATGTTGTTGTCTGTATAAAGCACTGTGGTTTTAGTTATTAGTTATACTTACACTTCCATAGTCATCTTCATGAACCAACTGGCTGAAGGTTTCCAAACCTGGAAAAAAATTGAAGAAAAGGAACTGGAGTACAACCCAGTACTTAAAGTTTTAGTTAAAAACAGGACCATAATTATTTACAGGCATTCACACAGCTAGAAAGAATGCTTTGTAAGCTCAGTTTCTCTCTCTTTAGTGCAGTTTTCTCAATTCCTGGAGCACCCCATTTAAAGAAATTCTGAAGGGAGAACCATTCAAACCTTCTATTAGCACTACAGCTCAGCTGTACCAAATTAATCCTTGAATAGTGTTCAACTTACTGAGAGTAAGGTAGGAATTTCTGGTCTTGTCATGAGTCTATTCCTGTAATTTCTGGAAATGGTGAAGTTTCTAATTCAGTACGAAAAATCTGCTTATTTAGACTAACATTCCAGCAAGAAGAGCAGACTGAAACTTCAGCATTATGGTCTTTTTGGTGATGTGACCAGCATGTGTGGTTAGGTGTAGTCAGAGAGTAATTTGTTCACACTGTAGATCAGAAAGCCTAGAATAACTACATAGGGAAAAGTACCAGCTTACCTCTTAAAGCACCCCATACCTCAGCTGCTTTCAGTATAGCAACAGGCTCAGTTACAGTTAAGCGATCTAAAGAAAAGAAAAAAAGAAGTTATTCCTCAAGAAGGCATGGTTTGACAGGACAATTACAACAAGCATTAAAGAGTTCTGCAACTGTCCTATCTCCCTTTGTTTTCTGAAATCTAACCAATGCCATTTGTAACTGTGACACTGTGCAGCTATTCTTAATTTACATGCTCCTGAAATAATGTAAGCTTCTAGTCAGAGCGCCAAAAGCTAATCAGCAAGATGATAAAACAAATATAGTGCTTAATAACGGCAATTTGTACAAGGCAAATATTGTAACATGAGCCAGAAATCCAGCCAAGTCAAACCCAACTGATTTAAAACATACCAGATGATATTTTTTCGTTTAAGACACAGGCGATAAGGGTTGGGTAACATGAGCCAGACCTAACTGTGAAAGTTTACTTCTCCTTTTATCTTCCTTTTATATGGATCTTGCTTACATACCTTTTTAGAGATACAGCTTGTCAAGTAATATTGTTAAGTGCTTACTGTAAAGAAATAATTACAAAGAAAAAAAATTCATTGAACCCACGCCACCTAATTCTCACATGTACAGGGGCAGTGAGAAGAAAAAAGTGCATTGAAGAATGGTATCTGAAGGTATCCATAACAATTCTCCTTGAGTACGTACTTAAGTACAGTACAAACTACTGGGGAAAAAAAAAGGTAGCAAAAATTTGTTTTTCCATTAAAGGCCATTCAGCAAATGTTAGTGAATAAGCAAATATATTTAAAATGTTATTTTTTTTTTTAAAGTATGTATAAATATTACACATATGAAAATACACTGTATCTATAAATCTATATCTTTACATTAATATTTAAACATCAAAGCAGTAATAAACTGGCCAGAGTCACCCATGTGAAGTTGCAGAGAAAGAATCAGAGGGGTAAACTGCTGTACAATGATTTATTGGATCTGCCTCAATATGAAAGAGCAGCTGGTTATAGATTTTAATAGATTATACTTAGACAAGTTCAAACACTTGTCTAACCTACCAGGGAAATGCAGTTCAGCAACATGAAGAAAGTGCCTCAAGCCTCCATGTTAACCTAGGCACAGGCTGTATAAACTCAAAGGTCCGAGTCAGAAGAGAGAACTTAGAAGACTACTGCAATCTCCTTGGTTCTTTCTGGTGTAAACTCTAGTTTAGTCAGGGATTTACTTCCAAGACAGCAAGTTATTTTCTGGACATATATAATGCTTTAAATGAACACAGAACAACAAGCTTTGTACAGCTATTTGGAACCTTTTACACAAGCAGGCCAGAAGCCAACTGGGAGAAGGGCAAGTAACTTGTACATGCTATAGGATAGCCACCAATTAATCTATACTATATTAAGAAAAAGAGCCAAGCTGGTCAGTTAACAAGTGATTAACAACTGCATATTTCAGCACTTGTTCCCTGAACAAGCTATCCCATCAGAAGCAGAAAATTAAAATGTTGCTTAGTATAGAGAGCTCAACTTATTACACAGGAAAACTCCATGTTATTTGCAACTGCAAACTCCTTTCCTACAGCAGAGTGAAAAAAACCTGACTGTTTTGAAGACTGCAACCTAAAAATCACATGATCTGACAGATGCCGAGACAGAGGAACCACTTTTGGTTAAAACCTTAAGTTCACAAACCAGTTCAAAGTTCAACTAGCAGTAAAGCAGTATAATAACCTGACTGTGGCAGAAATTTTCTAAAGCATTACCAATTGTGCAGCAAAACCTCATTTGCATTGAAATGTCTGATAAACTTGCACACAAAAATTGCACTACTTGGCTAAATTTAACAAAAAGCCTGAGTAAATTTAAAATCAGTACTTTCTATCCCGAGTCAGGTGGAATTAATCCTGCTGCAGATGTATGACTTAAGATTAAAGGATCTTTTTCTAAGGATCTGTATCCTGGATACCAAACAACCACCTTGCCTAGTACAGAAGATTATGTCAAGACAGAACTAGATTAATTTGATTTATTGAATTCTGTTCTAACCTGCCAAGACAAAAAGCAATACTATCAACTTATCCTTATTCCTGTTAAGAAACTTCTCTGGTGATGAGGACCTGATTTTAGAGCACTTCTCCACTCAAGACTTCAGTCAAAGAAGCAGAGCAGAGCAAATTCCATATAACCATCACGTCTTTAACTCCCGTCTTGTATGTAGTCATAGAAAGAATGTGGATTTATAATACTGAACACTTTCTGGTTTTCCTGGAAAAGCAGGAATACCACGTACACAAGCCAGTGCAGGAAGCTTTCAAATCAAATGCAGTCAGGGCTAAGGACAACAGAGGAATAAGCAAATCCAGTCTTCAGTCAACACCCTGTGCTGAACGGATGATCTCTTGCCTGCGTGTAGCTCTGCCATACACAATCAGGCACAGCAAAGCACAACGCCTCTGATTCTTCATCACAGCTACTAGAAAGGATAGCAGCACGTAAATGAGTCGAAAGCTAGATAAACTGCAGAAACCAGACGTTATGCTCCTAACCAGCTTCCAGGATTCGTGCGGGGTGCCGTTTCCCACAGCACGAAGAGCAAGCATTGCCTCTCAGCTGCCACCCTCGTGAAATGTTCTCAAGCGCCCCAGTGAGCCTATGAATTCTAGCTCCTCAAGAGGACACGCTGCTGACTTCAGATCGGGCACACGCCGGGAAAACAAGCGCTAGCGACGCCGCACAAGCCGCGAAGGAGGGAGGGAGCGCGGTACTCACAGGCCTCGCTGGAGCCGAGGTGCGGGTAGCTGCGGCAGCCCGGCTCCCCGGACTCGATCACCACCTGCAGCTGCCGGAGCTCGGGCTCCGCTCGGGCGCCCAGCGGCCTGTAGCCCCGCTCCCGCCAGAGGGACCCCCCGAACACGTACTCGTAGTACCTGCCAGGGGAGCACAGACGCCGGTGGGGCCCTGGAGTAACGACTGCCGGTCCCCGGGCCGCCGCCCGCACCGCCTCCCCCCGCCCCGGCCCCGGCCCCGGCCCCGGCCCCGCCGCTCCCCACCTGCGGAACGCGTCCTCCAGCAGCCCGCAGCCCGGCCCCGCCGAGGAGCCGGCGCCGTGCACCAGCTGGAAGCGGCCGGGGAGCAGCTGCAGCTGGCGGCGGGACGTGCGGAGCCGCTGCGGCAGGGGCCACAGCGAGTCCTCGGGGTCGGGCTCCGAGGCCGCCCCCCACTCGTCCGGCTCGGGCTCGCTCCCCGGGGCGCCGTGGCGGAGGCCGGTGCTCACCAGCACGGCGGGCACCAGGAACAGCCCCAGCAGCAGCCCCACCAGCCCCATGGCTCTGCCCATGGCGCGGCGGCTCTGCCGGCCCCACCAGGCAGCCCGCGCAGCGCGGCCCCGGCCCCGCCTCTGCCATCCCGGGGCGGGCCGCGGGCACCCGCCGCGGGAGCGCGCCCCAACGCCTGCAGCGCCGCCTGCCGGCCGGGAGCGGGACCTGCGGGAGGGGCCCGGGAAGGGGCTGGGCGGGCGGGACCGGGCACGTCCTGTTGCGGGCCTGGCGCGGTTCGGCTCCTGACAGCGCTGGAAGGAGGAACGAGCAGGCAGGCGTTCCTGGGTGGGAAATGTTGAGCAGCTCCATTTCTGCGGGGAAAGGGGTTGATTTGGGATACCTTTTCTGAAGGGAAAATAGCGCATCTCTTTTGCTGTTACAAAGCACCGTCAGTCTCAGCAGAAATTACTTTTTGAGGGGCTTCCTGCGGGCTGTGTCACGGAACACGATGTGAGTAAGCAGAACCCCGAGTGGCAGCGCAGTGTTTCAGGCTCCAACCGAGCGCGCTGGGTCTTTCGACGGAGCCCAGCGCAAGTCTGGGAACGCTGTCGGGAAGTGTTGGTAAGGCACGTGAAGCGTTTCAGAACTGGAAGTCACAGCGGGGAGGAATTGGGGTTTTTTGCGCCGCCTGTGATGAGGTAGTTAATGCAAACGCTGGAGTGTCCTAGGAGAGAGAGCAGGGCACTGGCAGGGAGGAGGGAGCCGATGCCTGCCTGCTGGCATCAGCGTGGAGCGGAGGGGCCCGACGGCCTCTGCTCCCACAGCCGTCTTCCTTGCGCGGAAGGTTAGACACAGGAGCGTGGGCTGGGGTATGAAACAGACTCTTCAGTTAAAAACCCAAACAATAGCAAAAAGAAAACGACAGTGAAAAGGGTATGCCCACAACGAAAGTTAGATCCGTTTGCAAAGAGCGCGTGTCTTGCCATAGAATTTATAAGGAGCAAAATCCCTCTCCTTTGGTAGGGCCTGTCCTCCTCTTTTGGTGAATGTTGCTTTGCCAGTTTGGAGGAGAAGCTCTTCCTGCTGTTGGGAAGGCTACCTGGGAAGGCTGGTGTGCTGCCCACTTGGTGAATCACAGTGGGGCTGGGCTGCACAGAAATTTGTGGGAAGGGGAGTCCTGGCTGCCAGGTGTCCCCAGTGCTGCTCCCAGTCCATGCAGTTACTCCCAGCAGGTCTGGGGAGCTGATCTAATCTCATTGCCCTCCAGAAAACTGATGGCACACTGGAAAGTGGGGGAACAAATGGCAGGATGAGGAGAAGGCTGGGACTATGCCAGGCATGTTTAGACTGTGAATTGCAGCTGAAAGGAATGAATCACAAAACAACCTGGTTTTGTTATTCGCTGTCCCCATCCATGCAATTGGAACATGAAAGATAAAATAGAACACGATCGATATGGCTGAGCTCCAGTTCTACAACAGAATGGTACAGATTCCTGCACACACACACTCCCGTGTTAAATAGGAGAAAAAATAAAAGCAGTTGTTGACATTAAGGAATCTCCAATGTTCATCTTGCTAACAAAAATGGTGGAATAGAGCTGGACAGCAATATCTTTTATGGGAGGAAGTGATAAAGGCGGCTTTCAGTTCTTCCAATTCTTCTGTGACTAGAGCAGTCACTTCAAAGTGACTGGAGATTTCTCAGCAGTGCTTCTAGGTGTCAAGGAGATTTACTCTACAAAGAGGTAGTCTGTGCAGTGGTCTCCTTACTTGAGAAATAACAAAGTAGCAGAGAGGAAACAATGACTTATCACCAAGTAATATTCTGTGGCCACTGTAGTCTAGTCAACATATGGGGAAGTTACCGCCCAGTAAACTAATGTGTGAATCGACACCAAACTGGGAATTCTGCATTGGTGTCCCTTTAAGACCTTGTTAGAGTATGTTAAAAGCCTGTCCATTGATTTTTGAGAGAAATTAATCACAGTTAGCAAGAAGTGTGACTTTCTCATTATTGGAAAACCAGGTGATACTTTATTTGCTGCATTTCCAAGCTAAGCTGAATTCCTAAGTGAACTGAAACTTACTTAAATTACAAGTAAATGTTTTCACTGTCGTTGTAAGCAGTTCTAATGTTCCACTATGTGGGTAGTGGAACACATCCTCTAAGGAAGACTGTCCTTTGCAGATGAGCCTGAATCTTTACATGCAGTAGCTTACTCTGTAGATAAATGGCATAGGGTACCTCAGCTGAAGGGCTTGCCTACAAAGAGTTGTGTGACTGAGTAAGGTAGGATGATAAGGCCTACTGCTAAGGCCGACCCTCAGGATTCCCAAAACTTCTAGACCACAGCAAAAGTCAGGAGTGATGAAGACTTCACCTGGACTGAATATTGGATTAAAGATCTGTTAAGGAAACTGGGCATCTATAAATCCATGGGGCCCAATGGGATGCACCCATGTGTACTGAGGAAGCTTGCAGAATTCATTGCTAGGATGGTCACCATCATCTTTAAAAAGTCCTGCAAAATGGGAGAGGTGCCTGAGGACTGGAGGAAAGCTAATGTCACTCCAGTCTTCAAGAAGGGCAAGAAACAGGACCCAGGTAACTACAGACTGGTCAGCCTCACCTCCATCCTTGGAAAAATGATGGAGCAGCTTATTCTGGAGGTCATCTCTAAGAACATGGAAGAAAAGAAGGTTATAAGCTCAGCAAGTGTGAGTTAGAAGAGCAGACAGTGAGATGGATTGAGAACTGGCTAAACAACAGAGCCCAGAGGGTGGTGATCAATGGTGCAGAGTCCAGTTGGAGACCTGTGGCTAGTGGTGTTCCCCAGGGGTCAGTACTGGGTCTGGTCTTATTCAGTATCTTCATCAATGACCTGGATGAGGGAATAGAGTGTATCCTCAGCAAGTCTGCTGATGATACAAAGCTGGGAGGATTGGCTGATACTCCTGAAGGCTGTGCAGCCATTCAGCAAGATCTAGACAGGCTGGAGAGCTGGGCAAAGATGAACCTAATGAGGTTCAACAAGATTAAGTGTAGAGGCCTCCACCTGGGGAGAAGAAACACCACGCACCAATATAGATTAGGGGTTGACCTGCTAGAAAGCAGCCCTGTGAAGAAGGACCTTGGGGCCTGGTGGACAACAAGTTATCTATGGCACAACGGTGTGCCCTTATGGCCAAGAAAGCAAATAGTATCTGGGGATGTATTAAGAACAGTGTGGCCAGCAGGTCAAAGGAGGTTCTCCTGCCCCTCTACTCTGCCCTAGTAAGCCACATCTGGAGTACTGTGTCTGGTTCTGGGCTCCCCAGTTCAAAAGGTATAGAGGTATGCTGGAGAGAGTCCAACAGAGGGCTATGAGGATGATTAGGGGACTGGAATATCTGTGTTATGAGGGAAGGCAGAGAGACCTGAGGCTGGTTAGTCTTGAGAAAAAAAGACTAAGAGATCTTAAGACTAAGATCATCCTGAGTACCATTATGCAGTACATGCAGAACAACCAGGTGATCAGTCAGCATGGGTTCTTGAAGGGCAGATCCTGTTTGACTGACCTGGTCTCCTTGTATGACAGGGTGACATGCTTATTGGATGAGGAAAAGGGCTGTGGATGTTGTCTACCTTGACTTTAGCGAGGGCTTTGACAAGGTTTCCCACAGCATTCTCCTAGAGAAGCTGGCTGCTTGTGGCTTGGATGTGCACATGCTTTGCTGGATAAAAACCTGGTTGGATGGCTGGGTCCAAAGAGTTGTGTTGAATGAGTTAAATCCAGTTGGTGACCAGTCACGAGTGATGTTCCCCAGGCCTCAGTGCTGGGGCTGCTCCTGGTTAACATCTTTATTGATGACTTGGGTGAGGGGATAGAGTGCACCCTCAGGAATTTTGCAGAGGACACTAAGTTGTGTGGGAGTGTCAATCTGCTTGAGGGCAGGGAGGCTCTGGAGAAGGATCCGGACAGGCTGGATTGGTGGGCCGAGGCAAATTGCCTGAGTTTCAATAAGGCCAAATGTTGGGTCCTGCACTTTGGCCACAACAAACCCAAGCAGCACTACAGGCTTGGGGAGGAGTGGCTGGAGGGCTGCCCAGCAGGGAGGGACCCGGGGGTGTTGACTGACAGCTGAACAGAAGCCAGCAGGGTGCCCAGGTGGCCAAGAAGGCCAACAGCATCCTGGCCTGCATCAGGAGTAGTGTGACCAGCAGGACCAGGGAGGTGATCCTGCCCCCCTACTCTGTCTTGGTGAGGCTGCACCTCAAGCACTGTGTGCAGTTCTAGGCAGCCCAGATGATCTTGAAGGTCTTTTCCAATCTTGACAGTTATATGATTCTGTGATAAGAGGGGACCTTATTAATGTCTATAAGTATCTGAAGTGTGGATGTCAAGAATGGGCCAGTCTCTTTTCAGTGGTGCCCTGTGACAGGACAAGGGGAAATGGCACCAAACTATGACACAGGAAGTTCCAGCTCAACATGAAGAAAAACTTCTTTACTGTGAGGGTGATGGAGCACTGGAACAGGCTGCCCAAAGACACTGTGAAGTCTCCTTTTCTGGAGACTTTCAAGACCTGTCTGGATGTGTTCCTGTGTGATCTGCCATAGGTGTTCCTGCTGCAGCAAGGGGGTTGGACTCAATGATCTTCAGAGGTCCTTTCCAAACCCTATGATTCTACAATTCTATGATTCTGTATTTTCATACTAGAAGTAGATCCTCCTATTAATTAAGGGAAAGGTTGTGAAGATTCTGCAGTTTGGAAATAGAATAAGCTTCTAGCAGGGAGTCACTTGCTGCACTGTAAATTCCTAATCTATCTTATATGTAGTCTTCTGAGTGGTGATTGTCTGTCAAGATTCTGCCACAGGTTGTGGCAAAACCTTGTACAGTTTTATTTTTAAGGACATCCTTTATATATCAGGGTTATCCAGGCACCTATTAGATCTAGAAGGTTGAAAACCTCTGATAGCCTAGAAATCCTGTGTGTGACCACACACTGGCTTGAATTATGGGCTTGGGACCAGCTGACCTCAAGTGTCTTTGTTGGCTGAGGAGAATTTCAAGATGGAAGAAGATTATACAGGAGCTGTGTGTGAGCTACACTCTGAGAATGCTGGTACTGATGTTGACATACATAAGTAATTAGGGATGAGAACTAACCCACACAGGATGTTTAACTCACATAACTTGAAAAAAACTCATAGGTCAAAACTGCTTCAAACATTAGCAAGAACAATTTGTGAATGGATGGACCTGCCAGACACAGGATGAGTCTAAGTGAACCAGCTACAAAGCAAACTGTGGACATAGCATATATAGTATATGCATATTGTTTTGTAAAGAGAATTGTGGTTTAGGCTGCAAGCCTCACTGTGTGTTACTGTCTGCATAGTGTGTCAGTGTTTGCTGTGTTTGGATAAAAGGAAATCTGAATAAATCTGGTACTGAGTCAAGTCTGTTGCTTCAGTGTGTAAGCCCACACAGGGTGCAAAAAACATGCTGTGAGAAAGCACCAGCATATAGCAGATGCAGAAACATTCCACTCTGCTGGCTGGCTAGAAGCTTTCATGATCTTTTGTTGATTTGTCTTTTTTTGCTTTACAGATGTCTGGGAATTCTCAGGTCTGGAGTGCTGTTGACTGTGTGTCTGGGGACTTCAGACTTGATGGAGTCTCCTGGTGCAGAACTGCTGCTCCCAAATAGATCTCTCTGGGGTCTTTAATTTCATCAGTCCTGGTGCTTTGATCTGCAGCAATTGCAATGCGATATTAGAGGGGAAAAAGCTGAAGCAAGTAAGGGCTTTTGTACAGTCTGCTTTGAGTAATGATCTGTTCTTGTTCACTAGCTGCTGCTTTCTCAGATCACTGTCCATCACTATATACAGCTTGGCAGGGTAGGACATGGTAAAGCTGTCCTGGATTAGAACTGAGGTGTTTAGCAAATGAGTCACTATTTTGAGTCTCCTGGAGGTGCACCAAGCTCAACTGCACAGCAGCATTTTTTCAGTGAGGTGACATCAGGCTTCGAAGATCTCAAAAGAGGAGAGCTCATCCATGTGAGCAGGCTGGTGAATCAGGAAGAGGTGTGGTACAGGAAGACACCTGCTAATGTAATATGATCCAAAAGCAGAACCTCACAAACATAACTACAGCACATTTGTTTGAGGTTACTATTATTATCAGAGCATCTTAATCACTTATCTGTTGCATCATCGTAATAAATTACACATTGAAGACACAGATCTTTCTACATCCCTTGCTTTATACTAGACAAAACTGTCTGTATGTACAATCTCTAAAAAGGATGTTTTCTAGGGAAGCATCTTGTCATCATTCCTTCCCTTCCCTTCCCTTCCCTTCCCTTCCCTTCCCTTCCCTTCCCTTCCCTTCCCTTCCCTTCCCTTCCCTTCCCTTCCCTTCCCTTCCCTTCCCTTCCCTTCCCTTCCCTTCCCTTCCCTTCCCTTCCCTTCCCTTCCCTTCCCTTCCCTTCCCTTCCCTTCCCTTCCCTTCCCTTCCCTTCCCTTCCCTTCCCTTCCCTTCCCTTCCCTTCCCTTCCCTTCCCTTCCCTTCCCTTCCCTTCCCTTCCCTTCCCTTCCCTTCCCTTCCCTTCCCTTCCCTTCCCTTCCCTTCCCTTCCCTTCCCTTCCCTTCCCTTCCCTTCCCTTCCCTTCCCTTCCCTTCCCTTCCCTTCCCTTCCCTTCCCTTCCCTTCCCTTCCCTTCCCTTCCCTTCCCTTCCCTTCCCTTCCCTTCCCTTCCCTTCCCTTCCCTTCCCTTCCCTTCCCTTCCCTTCCCTTCTTTTTCTTCCCTTCCCTTCCCTTCCCTTCCCTTCCCTTCTTTTTCCTTTCTTTCTCTCCTAATGAAACGGCAAAATCTTTTCCTCCTTTCTGAAACCTTGTCTTGGCAGCAGGCGGTGCTATTCCCTCACTGAATCGGGCGTTTGGCTGCCTCTCCTGGGGACACCACCCTGGAAGTGGCACTACAGGCAGTGATGAAACAGCTGTCAGTCCCCTCTACGCCTTTTGTTAGCTCATTAGAAATTGTACAGGGATTCCACGCGCGTAGTTTCTTTGCTGAGTTCCTCCATGGTGCATATATAGCAAAATTAATATTATTGCATTTTGTCACTGAAGAAATCCGTGCAAATCAGATGGCTACTTCATGATTAGCTGTTTTGTGAAGAGTTAACATTAAAATTTACTGATCAGAGATTTCAGGATAATGGTTAATCATATAATTGCTACAGCTTCTGAGACAGGGCAACATTTAGTGCAGAGAGGTAAGCCCATGCTCTTTAAGGATGTTAAAAGAATTTTCCAGTAGCAAAGAGGCAGGAAACAAAATTATTACTTCTCAGACTCTGAGTAGATCTTTTGTTCCTGGCTCCCTCCTCACTATCACTGAAAATGTTAATACTTTGGATTAATTTAATTTTTGGAGCCTTGAAAGTTTTGATCTCTTTCTCCTAAAGATTTTCCTTTGTACTAAGTCCCCACTAAACAAGCACATAGAGTGGTTTCAAGTGCAGTCTCAGTTCTCTAGGAAGGGTTATGATGGGTCTGTCGTGATTAAAGGTCTGATTTGTGGATGGTGCAGTGTAGTAGGAGAGAATGACAGACCTACAGGTAGAACTTCAGACAGGCTTTGAGAAACTAAAGATTGCACTGACAGAAAACTAATCAACTTCAATGATGAGAAGTGTGCAGGGGTAGAATAACCCTGTGCATCAGTACAGGCTGGTGACTTCCTTGGTGTGGCACTGAAACAAGCTATCTGAAGAGGCCAAAACATTTTCATCCATAGAGACTTTTGATCTTTGCCAAATAAAGCTGTGGCTGACCTCATCTGGTGGTAATGTTAGTCCACCCTGCACAGAAGTCCTTTCCTGCCAATACTCTTTGATCAATGCTGCTGTGGCTTAGTGCCAGTTGCAGTAGATCTCTTTTATACACTACAGTCAAATTATGTATGTGCGCTGATTAATGAGGTGATTAACATGTGACATCAAAGTTATTAGGCATAGTAGTCTAATGATACTGTCTTCTGTCCTCCTTGGAGACCCTCAACTAGGTTCAGCTTCCCTATGCCACCTGGCCAAGCTGTGCCTCTTGCTGCTGCAGCTGGAGAGAGAGAACCTGCATCCTCATTGTGACTGTGCCTTGGTGTGTGGGGGTAGGTAGGGGTGCAGGAAAAGCTGACCTGGACATGGAGCAGAGCTACTGCTGCATTTATGTGGTCTTGGAAGAAGAATAAGTCTTGTAGGGAGAGCAGGTGTATGTATCACTCAATGCTCAAGGTTTTCCACAGAGGTTAAGTCCTGTAAGTTAACTTCTGGCTCAAATACAATCAGATCACGTATTAAGAAGGGGTTAGCAGAAGGTGAGAGGCAGAGATGCTTAAAAAATGTTTGGCATATTTGCGTTACAATCTCTATTTGGTATCTGTATGTCCAAAAGCTCAGATAGTGTTGTCCCCCAATGACGTGTGTGTTGCCAGACTAGATTGGGTGCATTGTTCACTGCTGGCAAGTTTTAACTGATTTTCCGTAATTTTAAAACAAGATTGTGATCCCAAAAAGCAGCAAGCTGCAAGCAGGGTAGTCTGTTAAGACAAAAATAATCTAAACCTTTTTTTGCAATGTCAAATACACACTCTGTAATGCAGGATGGAGTGGCTATAGGATATGGAGGAAGGAGGTATGAATTAGCCTCCCTAGGCTCATTTCATTTTTTATCACAAACTTTGATTACAGAGGAGACATGCTTTATGGAGCAGTAAAGAAGCCAGTGGATAAAAACTCTTCCACTGGTCCTTATAAAATGAAACAAGAACATGTGTTAGGATTACAGCATGTATGCAAACAAGACCCAAAGTACATACAAAGCAGACACAATTTCTAGTCCAAAAAATCAAAGATAGATGGATATCCTTTTTTTCCTTGGGTGTAATGAGAACTGCAAAAGGAAAACCCTATGTTTCAGACAATAATATAGGTATGAGAATAGAGACAAATCCTCAGAGGGGCCAACACTGAGGATAATGTTTTGGTTTTAACACCACTTGTCTTTCCCTTGGACAACAGAGTGTAGTAGTGAGAGCTTGCAGATGCTTTCTATAAAAATTGATAGTGGAACACAGGTGAATGCATTACTCTATAGACTGAGGTTGAGACCGGTTCTACCTCCATATAATTTGCAGCTGTTCTGATTTAAGATGGGGTTTTTCCATCTTTTTTACTTGGTTAGCATGTTTTTGGCTGGTGTGTAATATTTAGAGACCTGTGTTTCCTTTGCAAAGTATTTGGAGACCTCCTAACGTAAACACTACTACCAGGATTTATATTCTTTATGTTCTTAACTTTGCAGAAAAATCCACTTTGAGCATAAAGGCGTAAGTCTTGTGATGTTTTTAACAACCTGCTTGTTTTGAATTCTCTTACTATTATATATTTATACTTCTGTAGTCAGTCAAGTTTAATTAAATTCTGTTAGATATGCTATAGACATATTCTAAGTCACAGATTTGATCCCTAGAGATGTCAGGATATTTGGCAGGGCAGAGAAGCTGAGTTGTTTTTACTTTCAATAGCAGGAGTCATGCAGAGTCTCAAGATTAATTTAACTAGTGCTTCTTTGTGAGATCCAAAAAGGAACAATTCATTTACTTTTCCTACACAGAAACATTGCAGAGAATGTAGGTGATGTTTTTCTTCCAGCACTGCACAAGTGAATTGTCTCTCTCTTTTTGGTGGTATCTGTACACGGGATATTACACATGCTCTGTCCTCTTTTAGCATCCAATTATGCAAACAGAATGAGATGTGCTCTCTGTGCTTTCCATTTACTGTGAGAGAACAAAAAGTTTGAAAGAGAAAGGGGAGGGAATGCATTAGTGATAAGGCCGATACATACAGTTAGAAACATTCTCTCCTTAGTCTTATCGCAGCTGTCTCAACCATTATACACAAACCTTTTGAGAGGGGACATGAGAACTCCCTTGGCTTTGGCTACAGACCACGCTGAGAAGCCATTCAGCAGGCTGTTGACTTCCACCAAGGAGCCTTGTGTTTAGCAAGGATAATCTTTTGGTCTTGTACTTGGCAGTACACTAAACCACAAGCTTAGTGGCTGGTTTAAGAGACTTGCTGGAGCTGTCTTCAGAGAAGAGGGCTAATGGCTGCAGCAGGGCAGGCCTTAACCTGTAGGGCATGTTATTGATGATCATCCCAACTTGATTGCTGAGAAACTATCAATGATGGTAGAGTAACCATCACATTTTTCATGGACAGAATGATGAATATTTTCCCATTTTTTGAGTCCTGTCTAAGCCTTGGGTCATGTTTGTAGTCTATGTTGGGTTTCAGGCAAATAAAATTTATAGGGCCATGGTATTCACAGGACTGAAATTAATTTTATCCTCACAGCCACTATGTACCTCTAACAATTTGGAAATGTTTTCTAGGTTTTCAGTGGATATAGTGTAAACCTGTTTTAAATGTTAGTATTTAGTAAAAAAAAGAGAGTCGGTGAAATAAATAAATAAATAAATAAATAAACTGGGAAATTGACCTTAGAATCATGGACTGTAGCTTCCAGATTTCTCTGAGACACGATTAGACTGCCTACCTTTACCTGATCATTGAGATGTTTGGTGGTATTTTAATTGGCTGTGCTTCTCCTCAGGATTTACTAAAAAGAAAGTATGGTGTGAGAAGTAGTACGTAATTTGAAATAGGATCCACATTTAATTTAAGATTTCTGTACCAGTGTAGGAGATACTACAGGACAGAAGAGAACCTGAGGTTAATGTTACTTCTTTGAAACATAAGTTTTGAAATCACATTATGATGCCCCTTTGAATGGGACTGTTACATAAATTTACTAGTCATCCTATTGGTGTTTTTAAGGGATAAAATCAGAAATGTCACATTGATATATACCAAATACTCTAAAAATCAATGTGTTTTCATTTGGTAATCTTCACATCTCTGTATAGCTTGTACTTCACTAAACCAAATCCTGCATTTAATGAAGGGACTTCCTCTACAAGGAAAACTAGCAGCTACTGTCCAGCCCTTAACGTTAGTGCCTACATTCTAGTGGCATTCTTATAATGCTTCATTTCTGCCTTGCTGTGCTCAGACTAACCCTAGCCTTGTCTCTTTTGACATATTGGTGAAACACCACTTTTATAACATACTGTCTGCTGCTTTTCCTCTCCTTTATGCACTCACCTACATGCCTTTTCATCCCCTTCCCTGCCTCATAGTTTTACCATTGTAATAGAAAACCTCACTAGAAAACCAAAACAAGCCTTTCAGAGCCTCTTCATAAGGCTCCTTTAGAACTGTTGCTTTCATTTCAAATAATGATTGAAACCATGTTTATGCTCCTTACAGAGAAAAAAAAACAACAACAAAGAAACAAAAAACCCAAAGCAAAACAAAGAAAAATCCCACAGCCCAACTCCACATTGGAGGGATTAAAGGTTTTAATTGTCAGTGTCTTCAGAATTTTTAGCTAATTGCTTGATATGTTTTTTGGATATGATTATGGTTACCAGCAACTTTTGCATTAATTATTTCCATTTCATTTTCATTAGTTGCTTCCTCTGTTTTTTTTGTAAATATTGCCTACAATTATGTGCCATTTACTGCTAGAAGAGTAAGTGCATATTTAAAATGCAGCCAACTGAAATTTTAGTCTGAAATTGAATTTTTAAGTGCATCTATTTAAACATGATAGTGCTGATGATTCAGTCACATGACTAGCCACTAACTGTATCCCAAACATTTCCTGTAGCTTAACGCACTATCCCTGTCCCTTGCCCTCTTGAAATAAATGGACTTCAGCAGCAATTTTGACAACACTCTTGTCTACAAGTAATAAACCATCTGGAAATTAAGCTAGATGGATAAAACAGTTCCATGTAATAATACGTATCTGGCATTCATACAACCTCTATATAATGCCTGTTTTTAATGGACCAGATGTGGTATTTATGTGTTATGAGGAACAGAGGCATGTTCAGTCATGCTTTTTATAGCATTTAAATGCAAGGTATATTTTAATAACTCTCAAAGGGAATTGTCTTCTATTGATTAGAAACTGTCAGTGTGTTAGACATAAACCTGAAAAAGCAAATGAATCTCTCATAAAAATGTAAATGTAATTTAAATTGACATTAAGCTTTATACTTATTGTGAGCTAGCTTAAAAAAAAAAAAAAAAAAAAAAGGCAACTAATAAATTACTACTTATTCCTCCAGTGAAGGTGATCTATGAATCCTTTGACCTAAGAGCTGTTTATTTCTTCTCTAGGACTGTGTTCTGTTACATTTACTGGTCTAAGAAACAGGGTTTTTTAAATACTTACTCTTCAGCCTTTCACGTTTTCTCATTAGAACTACAGCTTTGCATAAAAGCCAGCTGCATAGTCTCCATTTTCAGTCTTCCACAGCATTTTCAAGTAAGGTGAATTGAACATCTATTTGTTCACCTTGCTTTTCTCATTTTTACATCCCAAGCAGCCCTGAAAAGCACGTAACTGAGCTGTTCTGTAGACATTTTCTTTGTCTAAGGTTTTTACTGTTTTCAGCCTGAACCATCACTGCTTTTTCAAGAATAGTAGCCACAATTTTCTTTCATTCACCATTCCCATTTCTGTTGAGCCCATTAAGCTCTGTCTACATGAGATGATCCTACTATATTCTGCATTTGGTATAGTCCTTCAGTTCCGTGTTCCATGAGTATTGCCTGTAGAAGGGCTGTAAATATCAAATTTCTCTTGCAGCTTCTTTAGTTATCTTTTTCACTCTGCAATACCTCCTCAGACAAATAAGTCCTCTACATGTGTACTTTGAAATACAAGCTATAGGTTGTTTTAAAGCAGGTGCACTGAGGCCTGCCTTGGCAGGTGTCAATACCAGAATACCACTGTAGTTCTTCTAGCACATCCCTTAAGTTATACTGAAAGAGAGTAAAAGCCTGCAGGGATGCTGGCTTGGCAGCTATGAAGTATCTTTTTCTGCATAAGAAGAACTGCAGAAGTAACCCTCCAGTGAGCAAGAGATTGGACTAAGGACCACCAGAGACCCTTTCCAGATGGTATTCTGATTTCAGCACAACAAAGAAGATAATCTGATAACTTTTAGTCTGTTGAGGGATCTCAGCTCTCAAAATTAATTTAATCACTTAATGGGCAAGTACAAAGTAAATTCTCTGGAATTTATGGAGCTTATATTTAAAAGTGCTGTGTCCATAAGAGCATTTAGACTTGAAATATTTTTAACTTTCTGTGTATTCATAAAATGAAGGAATTATTAGTCCTTTTATACATAATCAATATAGTTATTGACACACACACCTCCCCAGGTCCCTAATCTTTACTGTGAATATTGAATTTATTGTGATAATTTCATTTAGAAATACAGCATGGAGCCTGAGAGTTGTTATCTGAAAGCTATGACTATGACGAGTGTCAAAGAAAGATCTGAATAAACACAGATTCACAATCCAAAGAGCTACCACAATGTAACTAAAAGGCATTTGTAAGCAGTATTGCTCCATATACTGAGTAAAACTTGTTGACAAGTATGTCAAGATTTATTGTGAAACATTTTTGAGAAAAACTTTTCTTGACTGATTAAAATAACCTGACAAAATATCAAGTTTCAACAAAAAAAATACAATACATTTAAAGAGAAATGTGGATTTTAAGAGCTGCAGAATGGTTTTGATTGCAGTTAAACAGTAATATTTTCTTTGTATAGAACCCAGTAACAGATGTTGCTTTCGTTTTTGGCAGTCTGTAAGAAATCTCTTCTGTTCAGTGAACTCTAAAGCTTGTGTATTGTATTTGCAGATCAATTTGTCGGAAGACATGATCAGATCATGTTATTTAACTCCATCTTCTTGTGGTCATTATTTATTCTTATTGCCTGGGATGCTTCGTGTAAATGCTCTTCATAGTACTACTACGAGTAAATGGTATCAGAAATAGACTCTATAATGCCTTTTGTTATTACCATTTTTGACACTGTGTTTGGACAGCTGAAGAGTGCTTAGAAAGCCAGCTTTGTTCAAGTCAATTGGATAAAGGGAATGTGCACTCAAATGGGACCCTATGCTTAGACCTGCTTCTACCAATGCTGGTAGTGCAAAATGGCTTTAAGGCAAACCCCTGGATGGAGGAGACTTGTGCTACTCACATTTCAAGTTCCTGAGGTTGCACACATGTACTGACACTTTTCTGCTTTCCCTCTGCAAGGGCTATTGAATATGAACACTGTGAAAAGAAGCTAGGAGATGGCTTTTTGCCTTGGCTGTGGCTTGAGAACTGGAAACAAAGAGAGTAAGACAGTTTAAAGTCCTACGTGTCTACTACTTTCAGTTCTGCCAAGAGCCGCTTTGCCAAGGTACCAATATTTTAAGAAGTTTGCCAAATATTATTAGCCATATTATCATTTTGTCATATGTATATTTATAATTTTTAAAAATACATATTTTATGCAAAAATTCTGAAGTAATACACATTTTTATGAAGTCTAAGTTGATTTTCTGAAGAAAAATATGATTTGGATTTTTTTATTATCTTATGTTTTCTTGATTCTTCATATTAGTTGTACAGAATGATATAACAGAATCTATCAATGTCTAGTTTACAGACTTTGAAATTCAGAAGGAAACGGGAAAATACTTAGTTCCTGAAAAAGGGGAAAAAAAATTAGAAAATAGGCTTGCAGACAGGAGTTTGATACTAAATATATGTGATGGCATCATGTTTATCAGTTCAGAAGTCAGAATAGTTTGAAGCAGTTTACAGTTGTCTTTTCCAACAAGAGAAATATGTAGAGAATTTATCAGTTTGCTGAAGGAGTCTGATTCTGTTGCTGGCAAAGGCAAAGGTGGTTTGTCTCTACTTCACTGAAAGCGCAACTGAATGCCTAATAAAATTACTGTGTAATACAGCATGATTGACAGTGTCTGCTTAGGAAGCTGAGGAATAAAATACCAGAGGGGTTGAAGTTCACTGGCAAAACTCCCAGTGACTTCACAGGAGTTGGGTTTTAGTCTTAAATGAATAATGTTAACAAAATGTGCTTCAGAAACTTTAAGTTAATGTTTTGGTTGAGATAGGGTAGAAGGGATAACTATGCCTGCAGATATTAACAGATCAGACATATCTTTTCATGGCTGGGGGATTTAAGTGGGTCGGATAAGGGATGTGGTACCAAAATATACCAGAGTGGAATCTGTGCGATCTTTCCAAAATCAGTCCATTACCAGGGTGTGACTGAGTATATTTTGGCTGTGCAACTGGCAGACTCCCCTCTCTGCACCTCCTTCTATATTTATGAACGAATACTCCTAAACTAGGATGGTAGCTAAGAGAAAGTACACTGTGAACAGTCAGGGCACAGCCTGAATGCAGTATGGCAAGGAAGAGCAAGACAGGAATGTGCAAAGAGAAGTAAATATATGCAGAAAACAAGAAAGGAAAAAACATAATTGTCATGAGTTCCTCAAGAATTGTTTATCTGTAAAGAGTAAGTAATTGTACCAGAAGTAATAATATAAGAGGGAGGACGGATGTATTTAAAGAGGTAAGGGTGGAGTTAGTTTTACATTTGTGAGCACAGGTAATATAAAGCCATACCTATTTCGCTAATCATAATTGCCTGGTTCTGTAATACTTAGTGAGACAAAATGACATTTCTGATCATCTGTGCTGTTTTCAACAAAGCCAGAATTCACCTCATCCCTTTTCAGACACCTAATGTTTGTTCATGACAAGGGATTGCCTAAACAGTGAGTTTAATGTACTTTATTATGAGCTCTGGGCAGTTTCTGACCTTGCCTGGTGCCATGTCCTTGTCTCCCAGCCACAGACAGGGAGGATGTCCCAGTCTTGCCCTGCCTGCAGAGGTCCTGACTTGGGGCAGGCACCTGTCACGTTGCTGTGAGAGAGAACAGGGAGAGCTGGCTGCAAAATGCAGCCCAGCCTTTATGACCACCACAGTTTAAGAAGAGGTGTCTAAAGCATTATGCCTAGCAAGCAAATGGTTGAACCTTATAGTAGTTCCATGGTAGTAGTTATGGTGCTGTAACTGCAACACTGGAAGAAGAATGATGCTTTGAAGATATTTCCTCTTCTTACAAATCTTGTGGTGGTGACAAATACTTAACGGATCTTTTGGTCCCTTGAAACAATGGACTGTATTTTTTTAGCTTATTTTCTCATACAGGAGTATATCAGAGTATGCTGAAATATTTAGAATATTTAGGATAGACTAAAAGGAAAAAAACCTACAAGATAAAGAGTCTAAAGGTTAGTCCTTGTGTAAATTTACTCTTGAAGATCATGGACAAAATTTTATACTTCATATTTGGATGGGATGGGACTCGTGTTTTAAATATATTTTAATTTCTATGCTCTGTTTATTGAGATCTATTAGCATGAAAAAGCTAAACCACATCACACTACTTAATGCATGTCTTAGAAGTTCACACATTAATGTTATTTGGTAGGAAATAAGATGTAGGAACTCTAGCCACTTAAAACTCCTTTGCTGTCAAACAACATAGCTGTCTTGCAGAAACCCATCTTCATTAGACCTGCTCAGAGAAGCAACATAACATAATTTTATTTATTATTTTTCTACAGACTGTATGAAATCTGCTGTGTCAATTGTAAAGGAGAATTCTATGAGGGTTTTTTGGGGTGGTTTGTTTGTTTGTTTTAAAAATCTTTATTTTTTCTTTTGATCTTACTGTGATCAGAGAAAATCAATAGCAACTAATGAAACCACTTATCATTTTTCTCAGGTATTTCGTACCTCAAAGATTTTTCCCTGTTTAACATATTGGAATCTCAAAGACCCCCAGCAGAAGGGAAGCTTCTTGAAATGTTCTTGCGAAGAAGAGAACAGAAGGTCTTTCCAAAGTGCCTTGGTCATAGGAGCTCAAGTAATCCTCTAGGCAAATTTTAGGGTTTTGTTTGCATATGCAAGCAGCTTTCATTTGCATGAAAACCTGGCAGTTGAATTAATGCTTACTGAGGTTTTTAGGTATTTTCAGTCTCCATATGAACACTGAACAATGAAAATTTGCTTGAGAAATTTTTGAAGCCAGATTTCCAAATCTGATGAATTTTTATATAATTTTTATATATGAGTCACTGATAAATTTCCATTTTATGTTTCTATCTGAGAAAATTGTACTACACATGTATAAACACAAATTCTGGCTGGGCTTGTACATTCCATAGGCTGAGCTTGTGTGGTGCGTGTGTGCGTGTGCCAGAAGTGCACTGGCATTTCACACAATGCTTAAGAGATATTTGCACAGATATTTTTGTGGACTCTTGTGGACTTTTGAACTACAAAACCCATTTATGTGTGCTTGACAATTGCTATGTGAGAACTAGTCTCTTAAGGCTGTCATCCCCTGCCCCCATATGTTTATTGTGATATGTCAAAGCTTGCAAGTATTTTTCAATCCAGAAGACTTGTGATATGTGCAGTTTATTGCTATAAGCAATGCATTTCAAAGGTGTCTGTAGAATGTACTAGTGGAAATCTTCTGATCTTTTAGCCAGCATGCAATATGATTGCTTCCGTAGCTGAATGTGCAGACATCCCATGTTTTTTCCAATCAATTATTTGGATGTGCTAAGTCACAAGGCTTTGTTATTCTATTTGAGCAAAATTCTAAGCTTACATACACATGGAAGTAGATTCTGAAAAGGAAATTGCCTGTTAACTAAAACCTTAAAACATTTCTTTAAGAAAACCCAAGTGATCAGTTAGCTATCTTCCAACTATGCACTTCAAATTCTTTCTAATTTAATGTATTACCTCTTTTACATCTTAACACGCGACCTGTTACATAAGACAGAAGCTGTCTTTTGTATTTCCAAACTACTGTCTCTTCTTTAAGCCAAAACATACATATGTTGACATGCCAAGTGGCTCCTTCTTCAGTTTGGAAAGTAAAAACATGTTGAGACATGTCCTGGAGGTTGGGAAAATCGCCAGAAAATGTTTAGCTGGAATAAAGCATCAACAGTTTCATTTCTACTACTTTCAGCAGCAATCAGATCTCTAATTAAACTCCATTAACCTAAAAAAGAGCAGAGCTGTGATGATGCAAATCAATAACCAGAGTAAATGCCACATTGATTTTATTAAGAAAGTTTTGAAGCTTTGCCCACACTACACATTCTTCCAAGTTTAAGCCTCTCTGCTTAGCTTGGGCTTAACTAAATTGTCCAAAACAAAATGTAGACCAGAGAAGTAATAGGCTTTTTTGGAATACTGTTCACCTAAGAAATCTGGTTTCCCCTCACTGTTGAACGTGAAACTTGCAAGGTGGTGCCTATTATACATGACATTTCTTCACTCATAGCCTCTTTTTTCCTTTTAAAAAAGGTTTTTGCTGCAGATCTGAATGTGCCAGCACTGCGCAAACAGTGAATTAATCTTCTACAAAGGCTTGCTCATAAAAAAGATTAAAAAAATTCAAACCAACACCATGAAGAATTTAAACCTTTGTATAATACATGGGCTCTGTGGCAGGATCTAATTCACTGTTTTCCTTTGTACACAAGAACAATCAAGTCTCAAATAAAGGCTTTGAGAGAGTATATAAGCAGGTCTTTTAAAACAAGCAAATGTGTCCTTTTAAGTCCTTATTAAACAGACACAGGCTGATGAGGATACTGAGGCTACTTGCGAAACAACCCCTGCTGAAGGCAACATGTTCAAAAGTTAGATCTAAACCACAGAAATGCCAGGTCCATAGGACACATTTCATACTGTTAAAATGTCTGGAATCAGATTACTTAGTCCTCACAATCATCAACAAGCTTCACAGAATAAGAGTAGGTAACTGAGACTCTGTTTTAACCTTCTCATGTTCTGCCAAGAGCCTTCAAAAGTGTTCCTTTCTTAAGTGTTCTTAAGAATCTGTAAAAATGTTATTTAAAAATATCCAGAATTAATGTGGCCTCAAAACTAATAATGCTGTTCCAGATGTTTGTGGTGAATTGTTCAGCAGGAAAATTAATAAAGCCATACTTACACAAACAAGCTTACTCTAAAAGACTTGTCTGGATCTGTCCTAAACCCATAAAAATGAGGAAATTCTGTACTCTTTGTCTCTTTAAAGCAGTGGTCCCCCAAAAATATACTAAGCTTCCAAATTTCTCATGCATTCTTATTATCAGACTTTTTGAATTGGAAACAATATAAACTTCGCAGCTTACTTTGGTTCTGTGGACCACTTCCCATGACCTCATGGCCTGTAGTTTGGAAACAGGTCCTCTAAGATGCATGCATACGATAATGGAAATCATGGCTACAAGACTTCTGTTGGCTGCCACTTGAATTTGGTACAGCGGATGACAGTATAACAGTGAGACATAGACTTTTGGCAAGTGGGCAACCCCAGCTTACACTCAAGGTCCTAATTTAGTCATGTATCCGTAAGATGTCCCCTGGACACTGAAAGACAAGGAGCAAAACAAGTTTTTCTCTTGTGTCTCCTCTTACGCACCTGAAGAAATGCAAAGCTCTCCTACATACTACGTGATGCAGTCAGGGCATTTCAGCTCCTATGCGCTGCCTTCTTTCTGGCATCTGTTGGCGTGGGGCTTGACTCTTCAGCAGGCTTGCAGAGCTAGTTCCCTTCCTACTTGAGCGCAAAATAGCATCTGAGGGGAACAGTGTAACAAATCCCCAAGCAAAACTGTAACTTTTTTTACTTTTTTGTGTTTTCAGACCTGAGTGAGTCAAAGTTACACCACCAAAAAAGCATGTGTGCTCCCATCTCCTGTAAAAAAAATAAATCCTTGTCCTTAAATAAAAGTCTTTAAATAGTCCTTAAGTATGAAAAGTCCTTAAATACCTTGTATTTTATAGCATACTGCTACTCATGAATATAAGAACATGCCCTTAAAAAGCCAAAGCCATTTGTTTATATTGAATACATTTTTATCTTCCTGCTCTCTAACATAAAAGATGAAGGCAAGTAAAAAATATCCATCATTTAGGGGTCTCCCTAAATGACACAATGTCCTCTGTTTAAATTATCTAGTTTCTTCTTAAAGACTAAACATTTTAATGAATAATATAAGGGACAGCCTTATCTCAGCGATTTATTACGTTGGTGGGTTCCAAGCTTAGGTCTGTAGGTGCTGGAAGGGATCAGGAGGAACTGGCACATCTTCCCTGCAGAACTGGAAGCTCTGGGGAACTTGCAAGTCCTTAGGCCAAGTTTCTCTTACAGCAGGAAGGCTTTTCAGCACAGAGTGGGAAAACTGGAAATAAGTAGCCAGCTTAGCTGTCACCACTGGGGGCCACTGCTACTTAACAAGACAGAAGCAAAGGGAGGCTGCTCCAAGGCCTCGTCTGCACTGACAGGAAATGGTTCCTAGAGAGAAGGAAGGAACTGCCCCGATGTGGAGCCGCCGTTCAGAGATGGGAATAACCAGCAAAGATGTGTGCAAGCAACTGAAATCTCCTAAGGATATGCTAAGGCTTTTGCTGAATGTCACCAAGAGTGACAGCAGAAGCGGCACCAACCACTCTCTGCAGTGGTATTCCCAGTCCTGTGCTGGTCCAGGTATCTATTGGAAGTGGTTTTCATACCTGTAATAACTGGGACCCCTTGCTAATCACATTTAGTCAAAAGTGGGTCATCATCACAGTTGTCTTAATTGATCAGGAATGACTCTTCTTGCCAAGAAAGAGAATAGGCAATATGAAATAGTAAAAAAATGAAGTTGGGGAGCAGAGATTTTTTTGGGAGTAATCAGAGATCAAGACAAACTGAAAAACTATAAGATGGACAGAAGAATTACATACAAAAGGGAAATGCCTACTCCTTATAGCCTAAAATGTATTTTTTCCTCAATACTACTTTTCTGTATTTCAGCACATACTTCTGGTATGATGTAGAACTGTGAATTCTGGACTGGATGCAACATTCAGGCTTTTCCCAGGGTTTCACCTAAAGATAAAGAAACCTCAGGGGAAAAGCTTTCTTACTCCAGACATAATCCACATCTATAACATTATTTTACAGACAAATGGACCCTTCTGAAAATCTTTGGTACAGAACATATTCACCCTTATATAAAAACCAAGGCCTGAGTTTTCCTATCTCTTACGTATAAGATGATGGCATAACTCACTGACTTCAAATGGGCTAGTGTTCATATACTTACAAATAACAAGAGACTCACCTCACAACAATTTGTCACACTGATGGAATATAAATTTGTTTTGGAGAGGAGCAGTTACATGTCACATGCACTATAGTTTGCCCCTTAGCACAGCTAGTTTTTAGACAACAGCAGATATTTTCCTTTCAGTCCCAGCTGCCATGCCACGCAGGAGTGACATCTACGGGCCAGACTCACTGAATGCAATCCTTTTGAAAAATAAACACAGATAGAGGTGAGAAAAGGAGAACAGAGCAAAGAGAGATTTCTCGCCCCAGAATCAGTGGGCAAGCTGACCTAACTGTTGCTAAGTATTGTTGAATGTTGATCTCCCACCAAACACTTTAAACACATCTCGGGCACTAAACAAGCACTGTACCACATTGGGCTCTATCAACCCAAACCTCTGTTTGCAGGCCAGGCTGGAGAAGCCCATAGAAGAAAAATGATAAGAAAAGCAGGTGTGGGTCACAGAGGGGTGTTCCTGACCCTATCCTCCTGGAAGAGATCTGGCACTGGTACTGCTATTGTACAGTGTTAATTAGATCATTCTAATTAATTAATTCAAAGTGTAAATTAGGAAGGAATGAAGATAAATTACACTAATACATTTAACCCCATGCTGTTTATTTAGCAGTTGAACAAAATAATGTGGTTACAGAGTCTAACAAGGCAAAAGCCCAAGACACAGCTGTTTAATAGCATTAAAAATGAGATCTCAGCCTGTGCTGCGGGCACATACTGCTGGTTTGCATTTAAAAGGGTTGCCAAGATAGCTGTACTGGCAAACCCTGCTAGTGTAGATGCAGCTGATACTAACAAAGCAAAACAAAAAAATGTATTTTCATCTTCTGAATGAAATAACCTGCACTGGTATATGAATTATCTTGCTGGTACAGCTCTGCTAGCGTTGGAACTTTTGCTGGTGTTGCTAGGGTTGCTACGGTAGTCTAGAAGACATTTTAGGTACAAAGGTATGTCTGCAAAACATTTAAGTGTCAATAAAGCCATATTATAAAAATTGCTATTTAAGGACCCAAGAACTTGTTTCAACACAGAAGCTAAACCAATTTAAATAAAGTGTGAGGTGAAACTCTTTTAGTTAAAACAGCAGTGCTCCCCTGCATAGCAAGCTGGATTGGAGTTGAACAGAGTTTTTCCTACCCCAACTTTTTTGAGTCATATGTGGCACTTAAAATTCCAGAGATGAAAAATTAAAGTATTTTGGGGTTTATATGCTTACTGGTTTTGAAGGCCACACTTCCATTCTACATAGTCATTCTTTCAGACTTTTATGAAAGAAACAAAGAAACAAACAACAACAACAAAACCAAAAAACAACCAACCAAAAAAAAACCCAAACCCAACAGAACAAGCTCTAAGTGATTATTGATTTCACATGACTCTAGAAGTTGGTGCTTTGAGAAAAGGGCCAATTATCTTACGATTTGTGATAAAATTATGATATTTAGCAACACTTCAAAGATCCTATCTAACCTGGCATACAAATAACTAGGAGAAACATGTTAGAACTAGTTCATTGGGTATGTTAAACTATGTCCTGGAATAGGCTAGGCCAGCTTTGTTTTCAGCAGTGTCAAAATACAGATCGGCACATCTACAAAACTGGCTTAACCAGAACTGTGTTTAATTGTGACCTGATTTTGTTCTTACACCAACATAAACCAGGCCAAAAATTTGCTTTGGACCAGGTTAATTTCTTGAATGTTTTTTTCCATGATAGCCGTGAAAGCATTCTAAATGTGCTGTAAGATGTATTCAGCCAGAGTTACCTGGTTTTAACTCCTGTACAGAAGAGAGGAGAAGCACTTTAGAAGATCCTTGTCACCTCCCATGAGCATGTTCAAGAGAACTGCTATTGTGATTTGTAAGCATTCCAGGTGTGGAAATACAGGCAGAGGACTATGGAACTTCATTTTCCTTCTCCGTCTCTCTCTGCTCCCACCAGTAGCACTGCTTTACACAGTGCATATGAGCAGACTTGCATGCACAGAGAAGGGACTGTCTGGCTGTGCAGTTGTTTCCACAATGGATGATATATAGCTTCATCCAGTCTTTCTGTCCTGATTAACTTCAACAGGTTCTTCGCTTTATGGAGGACAAGGAAGATACGTACTTCATCTCTTTCAGGATTATTGCCTCCTTCTGTTCCTGCCCAAATCTGTGTGCTGTGAGCATCTGTGCAAGCCCTGTCTGTTGTCCTCTCTACAGACCTAATTTTTCACTGGCAGCTCCTCATAACCATGCTCAAAATCAGTTTTACAGTTCAGACATTGCTGACTGATAGATTAGGTAACATCATCCTACCATTTCTGTTTTTAACTCATGGTGGCAGTTCTACTTGCTGGAAGTTTGTCCTCACACTGGATGAAGTAATGAGGCCCTGTGTTTTTAATTGCATAGGATGATATAATCTGACTTCCTGACACGAGACTACGCAAGCTTTACCGTAATGGAATTAGCTTTAAGGAGACAGGATTTGGGTGGAATCTCTGCAGGTTTTGTTGGGGGAAAATGGTAGAAAACAAGATCAAGGTATTTTATGGGAAATGTTATAATGAAAGGAAAACCCCAGACTCGTAAAATAGACAATCTGATGTGTAACATGTTGAACATTCGGAATCGAAACCAAAATCCTCTAGAGATGCATGACTTAAGTGAGCACTGGTGCCCATGAGTACCCCTTGCATAGGGTCGTTTACAATTTCCAACACCTTCTCACACCTAAACAGCTTTGGAACACACTTTATTACTTACAGATGTGCAGCATTTTCAGATCTTGCAATCTGCAATACTTCATGTAATAATCAAACAATATTGAGAAAAAGAAATAATCTGTGAAACTAATTACTCTTTCATCTGCTCCCTGTTCTCCGGGCTCTCTGGAATTTCAGACGTGTTCTGCTGTACACTAAGTGTGTGCTTATCTCCAGTCTCTGGAGCCCAGCAACAGGAATACAAGTAACCCTCTGCACGTTAGTTATATGGTTTGCAGGGATTTTGTGTTATATTATATTGTGTTATATTATTTTGCGTTATATTATATGGCTTGCAGAAATTTGGGTGACATTTTATTCTAATGAATAAACTAATTCTCCAAACTATTATATGCAGGTAGGAGTTACCTGCTGCTGGAAGTAAAATAATTGTTCTTATCTTCCTTGAAGCCTCTTCAGGCTAATATCGTTGCTTTAAATGGTATTAGCAAATGGTAAATTAGCATTATGAATCCTGTTTAGTAGTGTATCCTGTATTTTCCTGGCAGAGAGCTGCACTGCAAACACCACGATGTAAACACTGCTGTTGTGCCTAGACGATGCTTGTTCTTCAAATCGGCCTTTTCTACAAGCCCGTTGTTTTCACATTTTGCTAATTGCCCGGGCTTAGACGGGGTAGCTCCGCGCTGCTCTAGCGCTCCCGCGGGCAGGGACGGCGGGGCAGCTCCGCGGGCCCCGGGAGCGCGCAAGGGACGCGCGGCCCCGCCGCCCGCACGGCCCCCCCGCGCCTCCCGCGCGCTGCCCGCCTCCTGCCGCCCCGCCCCCGCCCGTCCCTCGCCCGCTTTGCATCAGCGCTCCCCCCGCCCCCAGCCCATATACCCCTTCCCGCGGCGGCGCCGGGGCAGAGCTGCGGCGGCGCTGCCAGCAGCGCTCCGCTCCCCCTTCTGGCCTTCCTTCCGCCTCTCGCCGCTCCCTGCCGGGGCCCGCCTCCCGCCGCGGGCAGCACCTCCGCCCGGCGCGGCTCCCGGCAGCCGGCCTGCCTTGTCACCTCTCCGCCGAGCCGGCAGCCGCGCTCCCCTCCCATGCGCGGCGCTGCGCGGAGGCAGAGGGACATCCGCGCCCCCCCTGCGAGCCCTTGCTGTAAGTCGGTGCCCGCCGACCTGTTGCGGTGCCGGCCGCGGTGGGAGGCGGGTGGGCAGTGCGGGGCGGGGGGCGGCCCCGTTTGCTGTGCATCCGGCAGCGGGGGCCGAGCCGACAAGCAGAGCTGTCTGGGTCCGCGCCCGCGGGGCTCTGCGGGGCCGCTCCGGCTGGAGCCGGGCTGCCCTGCCGCTCCTTCGGTCTGGGACCATCGCCCCGTGCTCAGGCAGCGGGACGCTGGGCGGCCCGGGGAGTGGGCATCTGCGGGGGCTGTGAAGTGTCTCCGATGTGCGGCTGTTCTCGGAAAGTGCCGGCTCCTGTTAGGAAGGCTGCTAGCCTCCCTGGTGAGCTCCGGCTTCCTCCTTGGGACGCCGGCAGGGAGCATCCCGTGGGGCAGGGCAGAGGAAGGGACCGCTCGCCTCCCTGCTCCCGGGGCTGGCTGCGGCGCTGCTGTCCCCGCGCTGGTACAGGAACTTGAGCACGTGGTGGTTGGTCCGTGAAGGGGACCAAATGCATTTTAACTTTACATGCCGTTTCTTTATCAGGGTGGGAAGAAAAGGAGCAAGTTTGTTTTCAGAGACGGAGTTGTTGAGGCGTTATGATGGAAGCTGCCTGGGGGAATTTAGAGTTGGGTTTCTTTGTCTGGATGTGGTGAGCAGTCCTGCATTTCTAGCAGGAGAAGCGTGTTCTGCGTTCCGTTTCGCTGCAGGTTCCTAGGAAGCCAATGAGTTTGTGCTGGAGGACTTTAGGTAGGTTCAGCGTTTGGCTCTTGCAGCACTGGTAGGATCGCTGCAGATTTAGCAACTGAAGGCGGTGTTGATTAAATGGATGGGATGTTTAGCAGATTTCCTCTCCTTCAGCTGTTTCGCTGATTCTAAACAAAAACGCAACCACTACCATGTAATTACAGAGTCATATTTAAATGAGGCTACATCAGGGATGTGTCACTAATTGGAAAATACTTGATTTTTTTCACTTGACTTAGGATGAGACCTGCATGCTGTAGAAGTAGGGCAGGGAGTTTGTTGTTTAGTCTTAAAGTAGTGTTTACTACTGAGCTGCAGTGACAAGCAGCCTGTTGAAGTGTAATTATAAATCAAAGTCTTGGTTCAACCTCTGTCCCTAGATAAAATCTGTATCTGCAATTTACTGACCACTTCTTGTCTTTTACATACAAATATTATTATTTCTAAGGAAAAAATGCCTAAAGGGAGTTGACTCATATTATTCAAGATGAAATTACCTCTGTTGAAGTATTTGAGGCTTGCTTAATTTCCATCACCAAACAGAGAAATCAGAGATGTCATTTATACACTTGAATATTCTTGTAAGATTACGTACTGAGCGGATTGTCAGAAACTGCAAAAGCACATGTTTACAGAAACACTGCCTGTTAGTAAATTAGGGTAATTGCTTGTAAGGGTGTTTGTTTGACTAGTCCATGTGTGAATTCATCTGGCAACCACACTGGAGAAAAAAGATATGTATAGATATGTATCTTTGTTCTGTTTTGGGAAATATGTTAGCTTATCTTAAACGAGAATTGACGTGCTTTGAATCCTCAATAGATGACATTGTAGTGATAAAGGCAATGTTACTAGAACAGTTAAAGACCATCAAATGTGAAATCTGCAAGTGCTTCATGAGAAATGGCATTGCTCACTGAAAGACCAAGTCTTCTTTTTTAGTGGGATGAAATGCCGATACCTTATTCAATAGCTGTTTGAGAGTGACTTATGATATTTTTTTTTTTACTGTGGTGTTCATTGCTGTGGGTGGGCTTGGGTAACAGGCAGTGATCTGTTCCTTCTCTCTGCATATGTTATGTAGCTCACTAGTGTCCAATGCATGCATAACTTCAGGGTGTGTTTTTAATGTTTGGCTCTATTTTTGTGTGGTTTTGGGCTCATTCTGAATGATGCTGAGTGAGTGGTGTTCACAGGAGCACAGAGACCACGGAAAGATCTGAATGCCTGTGTTTACAGCCTCTGACACAAACTGTACCTGCCCTGTTTTTGAACTCTCTGTGCATGATAAAAGTAAGTTTTTGGTGTACTCTGAATTCTCCCTATATGTGGGGGGAAAGGAGAGGAATGGTGTTTCCATAGAGATCCTAACATGCCTTGTCTGTGGTGCCTACACATTCATTTAATTGGGATGAAGAGCAGGGGGACAACGAGCATCTTCATATCCTAGTGACTGTTGTCCCCGATCAGTGGTTGTTTAGCTCCTGTCTTGCTCCCTGGCAAGGAAACCTTGCAGGTCCGCAGCTTGGGGAAAGCCAGTTTGCAGAGATCTAGTGAATGCTTTGCACTGTATCATAATTGCATTTAAAATGCTAAAGCACCTGGGAAAGTTAAAATTTTGCAGGGGGTGCTTTGCCAGTAGAGGGTTCACCTTCCCCTCAGTGTGTACTAATATTTCAAGCCATGACCCTTTCTGTAAGTCTTAATTTCCAGCAGTTTTCAACCTGTATATGGTCAGTATAATCTTTTTGGCTATAGATTAAGTTGGTAATTTTAGTCTAATATTAGTGCTCAGGATCCTTGAATGCCATGTGGGTCTGTGTTTGCTAGACAATACAACTGAAGTAAAGGTAACTTAATTTTCTTTGTGAAAGGGTATGTGTTGTGAAGACATACCAACCTCCTTAGGTTGTCTTGTGCGTACTGCATTTAATATGCTAGTCTAGGGACCATTGGTAAAATAATGTTCCAAATGTCTGCATGATAGAGTGAGACAGATACACTGCTCTGTGGCTCTGATGGGAAGGGTTTTGCTCTGTTTTGAAGGATTTTGGATTGAGCACTGTATACTGAGATGTTTTGCTTATTCTTTCCAATTCCACTTTGATTCCATCAGCAGGTCAAGTTCCAGATTAAAGGAAATGGGCTATGTTACCTTAGCAGTAAAATGTCTCTTTGTTCTTTAATTGATGTTGGTTTGAGGGGCTTTTTTGCTGTGACTGAAGGGAAAGATGTATCACAAACTTGCTGTTTGATGTGACAAATGAATTATTCTGTATGCTAGCACATGTATGCTAGTGAGAATGATGGTACCTGCCATGCTGCAGTTAATCTGCAGGTTTTCAACATTCCATATACACATCTTTCTGAAATTGAGTCTGATACCTAAATTAATTATACAGTTTCAGTTTTTCTTGAAGATTCAAGTTATACGAATCTAAAAACTCCCATGTATTTATTTTAAAATGCCTTTTTTTTGGGGGGGGGAGTGGGCAGGGAGGGTCTTCTAAAGCTCTTGTGTCATTTAAGCATGAGATGTTGGAACAGATTTGTACTGTTCTGTGCTGCTTAAACGTGCTTAGTAGTATGAAAATGTTCTAGTTCATGAGAGAGGGAGTTATATCCACATTAAAAATCTGCATAAGTGCCCCCAGGTCATGCTCTGTCTTGAGCATTGGGTGCTTCCCAGGCAGGCTTTTGCCCTGATTCTTCTTTGAAGGCGCAGTAAAAGAGACTCTGCACATGCGGATATCATATTAATTAGGGAAGCTTGGTTCTCTTCTTTCTCCAAGCTTCATCTGCACTTTGGAGAGAGAGGAGTGAGGGTACAACAGTAGTGATCAATAGCTGCAGCTTATACTGTGCTCTCTCTGCTTCATCTCCTGCTACCTCCGCTGTGGCTTCTTGGCCATTAGCTTTGTATGGGTGGCAGTATTCCTCCCTTTCCCTACACTCCAAGCTGTTTTGGCTTAGACTGTTAAGTAAGTCTGGAAACTTGTTGCTGTAATCATACATAGACATGCATATCATAATAGATAACAGTAACATTAACCTCCAAGTTAGGAGGTTAGATTTGTTAGGAAAAAGGTAGGATAGGGAATGTATGTCTTGTGTTTCATGTCTCCTCTGAACCTCAAAATGAACCAATGGCTTGTGCTGCAAGTACCTGACTCTTGAGCTAGCTTCTGAGGCGATGTCCCATGGACTTCGGTTGATAGTTAAAACACATTTTTCTGCTGACTCTGCCTGTGCATATGCTGTATCACTTTAGCAGGAGGCCACTGGCAGATTTCAAGATGTAATCTATAGCATTCATGTGCCACATTTTTTTGAAGGTTTCGCAAATGTAAGTTTATGATTGCTGCTAGGTTTTTATTTTACAGTTCATTCTCTGCTGTTGCATGTGGAAGAATTATACCAAAGGAAAGTTTCCTTATGGGATTAGTAGGTTTTTGTTCCCCAGTGCAGCTTCTGACATTCCTTAGGTATTCTGTCTGGTAGCTCTTCCTGCTATGATTCAGTACAGGAGAATGTTTCAAGCGTGTGCATGTGTATGTATGTAATGAATCAGCTGGTCTAGGTTGGGGAAGGGTGAGAAAATCAGTCCTGGTTCCTTTTCTTTATCCTCTGACTTACTGTATTGCTGTGAAAGTTGGAGATCAGGTTTCTCAAGATAAACCTGCTCTTGGGCAACAAATTTAGAGTATGTCATTTAAGAAACTCAGGAAAAAAAAATAAACACATGCCAAAGGTGGATGTAATTCTCTGTTCACTCTTCTATAAATTAAGGCTTTTTTCCCCATCTTGTAGTGAATAATAGAGACTCTTTTTGATATGTAAAAACAATAATAAATTTAACTGTCTCATTAATCTAATTTTTTTTTTCTTTTATAGGTGTGAAAGAAAATGTCAGTCAGCATGCATGAGAATCGCAAATCTAGGGCCAGTACTGGCTCCATAAACATATACTTGTTCCACAAGTCATCCTATGCTGATAGTGTCCTTACTCATCTGAACCTTCTGCGTCAACAGCGTCTCTTTACAGATGTGCTTCTCCATGCTGGGAACAGGTCATTCCCCTGCCACAGAGCTGTTCTAGCTGCTTGTAGCCGCTATTTCGAAGCAATGTTCAGCGGAGGATTGAAGGAGAGCCAGGACAGTGAAGTCAATTTTCATAATTCTATTCACCCAGAAGTCTTGGAGCTTCTTCTGGACTATGCATATTCCTCCAGGGTTATCATCAATGAGGAAAATGCAGAGTCACTGCTGGAGGCTGGTGACATGCTAGAGTTTCAGGACATTCGGGATGCTTGTGCAGAATTTCTGGAGAAAAACCTTCATCCCACTAACTGTCTTGGCATGCTGCTGCTGTCGGATGCTCACCAGTGCACCAAGCTGTATGAGCTCTCTTGGAGGATGTGCCTTAGCAACTTCCACAGTATCAGTAAGAGTGAAGACTTTCTCCAGCTGCCAAAAGACATGGTAGTGCAGCTCCTTTCCAGTGAAGAGTTAGAAACTGAAGACGAAAGGCTGGTATATGAATCAGCTATCAACTGGGTCAGCTATGACCTGAGTAAGCGTCACTGTTATCTGCCTGAGCTATTGCAAACAGTGAGACTGGCCCTCTTGCCAGCCATATACCTCATGGAAAATGTGGCCATGGAAGAACTTATCACCAAGCAAAGGAAAAGCAAAGAGATTGTAGAAGAATCTATAAGATGCAAGTTAAAGATCTTGCAGAATGATGGAGTGGTCACTAGTTTGTGTGCCAGACCCCGAAAAACTGGCCATTCACTTTTCCTTTTGGGTGGCCAAACCTTTATGTGTGACAAGCTGTACTTGGTGGACCAAAAGGCAAAGGAGATCATTCCAAAGGCTGACATACCAAGTCCACGGAAAGAGTTCAGTGCTTGTGCCATAGGCTGCAAAGTGTATATCACTGGGGGAAGAGGGTCAGAAAATGGAGTCTCCAAAGACGTGTGGGTGTATGACACCCTTCATGAGGAGTGGTCAAAGGCTGCTCCCATGCTGGTAGCTAGGTTTGGGCATGGCTCTGCTGAACTTAAGCACTGTTTGTATGTAGTAGGAGGACACACCGCAGCAACTGGTTGCCTTCCAGCTTCTCCTTCAGTATCCTTAAAGCAAGTAGAACAATATGACCCTGTGACCAACAAATGGACCATGGTTGCCCCACTGAGAGAGGGTGTAAGCAATGCAGCTGTAGTCAGTGCAAAGCTTAAGCTGTTTGCTTTTGGAGGTACCAGCGTTAGCCATGACAAGCTGCCCAAAGTTCAGTGCTATGATCAGTGTGAGAACAGATGGACAGTACCAGCCACCTGCCCCCAGCCCTGGCGCTACACAGCTGCAGCTGTTTTGGGTAACCAGATTTTTATTATGGGTGGAGATACTGAATTCTCTGCATGCTCTGCTTATAAATTCAACAGTGAGACATACCAGTGGACTAAGGTGGGAGATGTGACAGCTAAGCGAATGAGCTGCCATGCAGTGGCATCTGGAAACAAGTTGTATGTGGTTGGAGGCTACTTTGGCATACAGAGGTGCAAAACGTTGGACTGCTATGATCCCACATTAGATGTATGGAACAGCATAACAACTGTGCCCTACTCGTTAATTCCCACAGCATTTGTCAGCACGTGGAAGCACCTCCCTTCATAATTGTGTGTATGATGCAAGTACAAATTATCAGGTAAGAAACAGCATATTTGAATTTCACTGTAATAATAATGAAGCTTTTTCAGCAGCCGTCTGAAGAGGGTGAGTATATTCAATCCAGTTTTACAGCTGGAGCAGCTGAGACACATACATTCATAGACTGTTGTAAGCCAGGCACCACATCTGTGACAAAGTCAGATGCTCTCTTTATGGGACCTTTTTCTCCATGATTTAGGTGTGAAGTACTGAGCAAAAGTAACTTTTTCAACTTGTGGGGAAATGCAGGTGATCTTCAGGAAACTGAACCCTGCTCTGCGTTTAAATACTAAATGCATACTCAACAAGAGTTTGGCACCATTTTCCTGACAACAGAGGCTAGGTCACACCATATATCCAGTGACAATGCCCAAAAGGTGCTCTGAATTCTGATCTGAAGCCTGATAGTGAATTCACTTGAATTTCCAGGCAGACAGCATGCTTTCTCCATTCAGACTGCCTTTAGGGGAACTTGCTGTCTTAGGAAAGGCACGACATGCCCAGCTTTCTATCTCGCCTAGACAGCGTGGTCACACCTGCATGGACTAAGGTGGCATTTGCTCCAGCGATACACTTTAAAATACAGATTTTTCAAAATACTTATGGTGGTATACATTGGACTAGATACAGTGTCAGTAAGACATAATCAATATTGCTGGCTGAAATAATTACCTGTCTATAGCATGCACTCTTCCAAAACAATTTAATTATACACAATGGGCCAAGCGCTTACCAGATACAACTTCAGCATTGTATTGCAAGCAAGTCTGAATTTGGCTTTGCTTGTTTGGTTGTTGATTTCTGATTTTTAGGAGCAGGGGAGAAAATGTTCATGGACAAAAACATTATAAAAATCTGTGCACCTACACATATTGCCAGTGTTTTTCGAATCTGGTTCTTTTTTTTTTTCATAATAACTACTAACTGTTACTTCAACTATTACTAATTTTCCCTTATTTTTATCTTCTAGAGTTACATCACTTGAAATAAGTCACTGACATTTTACAGAACTATTAAGCTGTGTATTTTGCAACAAATCTGGCAGACTCCCCTTAGTGTTGTATTTCCCTCACTCCCCCCTTGAGACTTTAGTACAGAATCATGGTTACCACCAGCCAACCAACCAAATGTATTGGCATGCTTAATCCTGCATAATATAAGCCCTGTGAGTGGCAATTTCTTTTTGGATTTGAACAGTGTATAGTGTAACCATGAAGGCAAGGAAGGGTCTAAGCGACAAGGCAAATAAATACAGTTGCAGTAATTAAACGAGCTCTGTATTTACATCTAAGTCTTGTGCCATCAGCTGCTCTTGTCTCAGGTGGTTGTTTGTCTGTAAGACATTGCTCTCTCTTTTCTCGTTGCTTCATTTTTCCCAGGCTTACTTTTGGGGAAACCCTTGAGACTTAGCAAATCCTGGGTGCTGGGAGTAATTGCACCCCTAACAGCCAGTGAATGGAAGCCCTGATCTCTGTGCAGTGCCATCCACCCTAGCTGGGAACAAAGTCTTGACATCTTCAGTTAATTTCTATTATTTCCGACTTCCAGCAGTTCTCAGTGTTATCAGAGCAGCATTATTGAATGCCTGGACTCAAGTCTGTGCCAAGAAAAATATTGACTTACTCTTCTGAGACTGACTTAATTGTTCTAAAGTTTACAGTACATGAGAGGGAGTGTTTTACTTTGAAAAAGAGTCCTCAGAATGTAACGGTGCAAAAAGCTTTCCTTTGCAGTATCTTGTTAAAATCCATTATTTTAGCTTCAGTAATACATAAAATAACTGGCTTAAGTAGCACACAAAGTAACTGGCTGAACACAGCTGTAGACTGAAACTTTCCAATGCTGTGTGCTCATCCAGCAAGTACGGTTTTTCTTGTACTGACTCCTGCTGCTTTGTCAGTGGGTGGGAGGGACAAAAAGGAAATTACTTCTGATTACCCTCTATTTTCATGGCGCTGTGTGGCCCCAGACAGCTCTTAGGAAGACTTCAGTCTGCTTTGTCCTGTTCCTCAAACTTGAGACTTCTGAGTAGGTTGGGGGTTTGTTGGCTGGTTGGTTGTTTTTTTTGGCCCTGTGTTTTGGAGTTGTTTATAACTTAAAAAAAAAAGTTTATCCTATGATATGAAACATTGTTTTGGCTTCAGTGTTGGTGCATGTGTTTCAGTGGGAAGAACAACATGCTACCCTGAAGGATGTCTAGAAAAGACTAATCAATACTAAGTGCAAAGACTCTTTTTTAGATAGCCTGTTTCAAGCCCATAGTTGCAAAGAGGTTCGATGCTCTGGGCTGTTACATAGGCTACCGTGTATTCCTGTGAGTGTTGCCTGTTCTTGTCAGCACAGCTTGGGAGGGGTGTGTTGTGTTCAAATGAGCTGTGTGTTCACTGGAGCTCCTTTGCATTGTAATGATGTAGGATTTGCTGCCTAAAATTTTAGCACTGCTGTCAGAAATTGTGATGAGCTGATGATGGTTTGGAAACTGGCGTTTTAATACAGCTTCATGTTGAAAGTGCACAGCATAATCTCAGCATATAAAGGCTGAATATTTCATTGAATAATCAATTTTTATAAAAGACTGTAGGATAGAATTACTGATGCATGGTGCATTGTTGTGTGAAAAGAAATGAGGCAGACTTCTGCTCTAATGAATAGCAGATATGTTTTAAGTAAGGGGATTATATGCCCCTTTCTAAATTGTGAATAAATTCAATTCAGAATTCTTCATGTTGAATGGAGGCATTGGAGTGAGGCACCTTCACCTCCCCTTCTGCTTCATTCCAACCAGGTTTTCCTTGGCCCAGGGACAGAAAAAAATCTTTTTTACATGTTCGTGTGGGCTTTTGTGGAAGAGAAGTTGCACAAGGTTATGTTTGCTTAAAACAAATTCACAAACTTTTAGCATTTTGAGTGACCATAGAAATGTTGAAGTATGCAGGATGCAGAGACCATCATATTAAACTGTATTCGGCCAGTTTCATTTAGGTTTCAAATTACTGAATTTAAAGCTAAATAATTATGTTCTTTTATCAGTATTATACTATTATCACTGTTATACTATTTATCAGTAGTTGGTATTGCACAGGAACACTGAAGTGGTGGTGGGGTGAGGAAAGCCCATCAACTGGATTGTATCCTAAACCTATCTTACAAATTTTGTCTAACATCTAACAAAAACCTTGTCTGAGCAAACCCCTTTACGTGTTTTATCTTTCCCCCCCCCCTTCCTGTGCTTTTAGTGTACTCCCTCATTTGGATAAGAGAATTGGAACCTCAGATCTGGAGAAACAGTTTTAATGAAGAAAAATCATTTGGTGTCTCTTACATTTGAAGAAAATCATCTGCACCTTGTGAATTATCTAACCTGGACATGAAGGAATGGTAGGACAAAAAAAAAGTCTTAAGTGCACATGGTTTAAATATTAATGGATGAACCTATGATCTGGTCCTTGTGCTAGTAATTGTGGATTAATGCCAACGTTAATCAGTCCTTTAAAGGAGAAAAATAGACCGAAGTTCTCTGAGCTGTGCAGCACACAACACTCGATTTCCATGGACTCTGCTGTTCTATATGTGAAATTTGAAATGGTTGTCACCTCTCTTTGTGGTGATTTTTAAGTGCCAGCGCCAGCTGCAGGAGGAGCAGGCCAGCTGAAGCAGTGAGATGCCGCTCTGAATGAAGATGCAAGTGTTGCTGCTGACCTCTGCTAACCGGAGCCTGCTTGTCTGTGGGCAGTGCCCACAGCATCTCTCAGATCCTGCGCTGCGTTGTCCTGTGTGCAGCAAGTGACCCCCTCCCCCCGCCCCTTGATAACAAACGGCCCGGTGGTGAAATGTTTCTGAAGCCGAGGGGAACAAAAATTACATCCCCCGAATGCTCCTTGTTCCCTTTCATCCCTATATTTATAAGTAATTCAAACTGTCCTGCTCCTGTTATGTTACTTGTTATAGATAATAGTTATTTATTGTTCAGTGCTTGCATGCTGAAACAATGCCTGCAATTGTCTTCATGTCACAAGGGTTTGTGTGAATTGTTGTATGTTTTGCACATTTTGTGATCTCTGACTTGCTCTGCTGCACAAAGAAAGAGAACTGTTTGGTAACAGTTGGAGATGGGAGGGAGGTGTGGCTTCCTGATCGGAAATGTGGGGATTACAAGGCAGGATCTTAAATTACACACATCCTAAAGGAAGAAGCCATGGAGGTCACTTTCTCAGGCCACCAACTCCCCAGGTTCTATGTGGTGTGTCTTGTAGATGGTGTCCTTGCTACATTTCATGTGTTGGTCATGCCTTTCAATTTCTAATCTGGAAATAGCTGAAATCTCTTGCAGCTCTCTCTTTGTGCAGCTTCCTGATTGCAACACAAATACTGTGGAAGAGCTTCTGGATACCAAGCCCAGATGAAGTCATTGCCCAAAGTTATTTATTTATTTATTGTGTTGGAGGAGGGATACTTACATTACAGCCACACTGACCTGAGTGAGTGGAGTATGGTGATTCAAGAATAAAATCAAAACACCTCAAGATAGGTCACTGATGAAGTCTTAACAAAAGAAAAAAGAAGAGCAGCAATTTTGCACTGACTGGGTTGCCTCACCCATCTGGATTTCAGATCGTGACTGTCCAGGTGTCAAAGACTCAAGCAATCTAGCAAAATTCTTATGGGGATATAAAATGAATTTCAAACCTCTTCATCTTAAAAATAGCCTTCAAACTCTGCTGCCTTTTACTTTCCTTAGCTGGGTGTGTCTTTAAACACTTGGTTGCTCAGAAGCATCAGATACAATCCCAAGAAACCAAACTTTGATTTTTAAATAAGTTTGTTTCTTATCGTTTGGTCTTGAGACAGAGATGAAGATACTCTTTCTTCTGGATTTCAGAAGCTTATGTTTCACAGATGCTTTCTTTGCAGACCCTGTCATGAAGCATGTATTGTATTGTGCTTTTTTTTTTTTTTCTTAAATGTTTCTGGAGCCCAACTCAACTGACACATTCAGTAACATGATTGGTGTGTGCTGCGGTAAAAGTAAAGAGCTGCATGCATGCATGCAAAACAAAAATAGTCACGTTGGTGATGCTTGCCTTTCTCTGTGTGACAGTGATGTAGCTGTATCTGTGAAAGTTTTGTCAGCTGAAAGTGTTTACACTGGTTACTGAAAGTTTCTTTGTGCTGCCTTTTATTTGACTTGCTGTTTGGAGTAGACCTTTTCATTTCAGAAATAGAGTATTTGGAGTTCTGAGAACATTCATTAATTAGCAGCGACATTAGCAGTTTTTTAAAAGGTGAGGCCCAGCTAGATGTGAACAGTTAAAGTTCCTCTGGTTAAACTTATTTGTTGAAATGATAGATTTTAAAAGCATTTAAACTCACAGCTTCTCCACATCCTCACCCTGCCTTGGTTCTTTAGTACTTGCACAGGTTGCCCTGTTGATTTAAACAGCCTTGAATTACTGTTGCCTTTCATCTTGTGGATCACTCCTGGGAGTTTGAAGGGAGCCATAAAATCAGACTGTTGTGTTTTGTTATTTCCTCTCCCCAGGCGTTAGTGACCACATGAGGTACAAGGAAGCGGAGCCCCCTTGTTTAAATAAGGGCATGTATGTTTGAGACCTTACTCTCCATCAAGCTGCTTGGAGTCCAAATGTGAAGCTGCACTGCATCCAACTACTTAGCTTCTGAAATCTGTTTTCTAGCACCATGCACCTCCCCGAAGTGGGATGAATTCTCTGCAGCTGTTTCCAAAGTTGTGGTCTGCTTTCAAGTCCTCTATTAATTCTTATGTGTAGGCTGAAGGAAGCTGAAGTCAGGGTGGGCCTCTGGCTCTGCAGGGAATATGCTAGGCTCTTGATCTGTGAATTGATGTGGGAATCATGGCTAGTTACTTGACCATTCCAATCCTGCAAAAAACCCCACATTTTGAAACAAATGCAGTTCACAGTGGAGTGCACACAAAAACCCTGGCGTAAGACAGGAAGGTTCCTTTTATTTTGCAGGCTGGTTGCTGTAGAAACATATAACAAAAGACAGCCTTCCTCTTCTGGTATAATTGTGCAGCCCCTTTTCTCTAGGTCTGACACCTGTCTGAATAAGAGTGATTAGAGCAGAATAATGGTCCCTTTCCTGGCTGTTGAAGATGTGGTTCATGTGCTAAAAGAAAACTGTAAGTGAAGAAGTAAAACTGTCTATGTTGTGTCTTTTTGTTTACTATTACATCTTAAGGTTTTGTAAAATGCGTGTTTTTTCACAATGTGAAACTGAAGGTCAATAAATTATTAGAGATTTTCTCTCCATGGCACATTTATTTTAAGTGTTGTCTCCTGTTCCCTCCCCACCCTCAAATTCTTTGAACGTCCTTTTCATAGTCTCTTAATAACATCGGCAACATGCACTTTACTGCTTTGGGTTAAGCTTCTGCTTCAGTTGCACTTCCCTTTCCTTTGTTCTGTTCTGCTGCTGTTGCTGTGATCTCAATCTCAAAGTTCAGCACTTAAAACTTGAAGAGCCTCAAAACATTTAAGAACAGGAAATGCGAGTTTGTTGGTGCTTGCAGTACAGTTTAGTTAGTGCCTGATACAACTTGGAAGTGAAATTAGGCATCTCGGATCTTTCCTAATTATTCTTAAGGCAAAAAATGCTGGCTGTGTGTAAGATGTTAGTTGTTCTATGTAATGCACACATCCAGCCAAACTCTTTGATCTTTTAAGTCTGTTTACATTTTTGTATGTATACATATATTTACATGCTATTGATTTTTCTCTGTTGCCTTAGCACTTTTCTGACCTGAAGGTGTTGCTGACCACTGTCAGGGTCTAAAATAATATCCTGCCAGGGGCATTGAGGCACACACCTTGAAAGGTCAGTTCCTTAGGTCTTCTAAGTACTGACCTGCTGCCCTGCCTAGAAGAGGAACAAAGGAATGGGGCCTTTCTTCCTTGCTTGGGTTGTTTCACCAACTACCCTCTCACCCCCTAGCCTATATAGCTCTGGAGGAGGAAGTGAAAGAGAAGGTGTCCACAGGTCACAGCACAGTGCAGTGAAGATGCTGATGCTCCAGTTGCTGTCACTAGCCTTCACAGCATGACTTGAGTAACTGAGCAGCTGGGTTCCTGAGCCTGGCCCTGGAAGTGAAATTGTAGTGCTTGTTGAGCAGAGGCCGAGAAAGCAAAGCAGTAGCAGCAAGCATTGCTTTCTGCAAAAATCAAGTTTTCTGAACTATTCTAATGTACCTTTATTAAAACTCCTGCAACTGCCCCTTGAAAGTCAAAGGCTTCTTTGGTATGTTTATTTGCCCAGCAGAGTCAATGTCACAGTACTAATTTAACTTTCAGGTGCAGGTACTGCTGAGTTAACCTGTGCTTGAGATGTTTGCAATCAGTCTTGGTGGGGTGGAGTGGGACATGTCTTAGAGAATTTTGAAATATGAAGGATGTTGGAAGACACCAGCCTTCTCACAGAACAAGATAAGGGTAAATCAGTTACAATGCTCATTACAATCTCTCCACTGGGTAGTAACCTGTGTTGGGGTTTTTTTTTTGTTGTTTTGTTTTGTTTCGCATTTTCCCAGAGCCTGGGATGCTCACAGCAGCACTGAGCATGAGCAGACTGCTGAAGACTGACTCACTGGTGTCATTTTAGGGCATCACATTACTGAAATTGGAGGACTTTTAACTGGGCATGGATTCAAACTCCTTGCTTGGCTCTGAGTGGGGAATACTTCTGCTGGAGGTCTGGTATTTATGGTGAGAATTTAAAATAGATTATTACATTTAGATTTAAAATAGCTGATATTCTGTAAACTAGACACCTGCAAGGCATTGGCTCTTTTCATAGTAAGTATGAATTATAAATGTCTTGAATGAGTAATCAGCTCACTAGCACTGAGAGAGACTCCATTGAGCATACCTGGTTGTTCAGCCCTGACCAGGGAAAGTCTCAAAGGCTCGTTCTGTACTAGGAAGTTGAGCTTGCCTGGGAATAGTCCATAGTACTGAGGCTAGCTGGCATAAAACAGCCACAAGGTCTTCAAGCAGCCCCTCGTCCTGGCAAGACAGGGTGGTTGCATGTGAGCTGCTTGGCATGGCTGCTGGAGTGCTCTGACTTCTGAACCCTGCCTGGAAATGCTCTAGAGGAGGGCAAATTCACATGGGCCAAGGACATGTCAGGGACCATTCAAACAATTCATTAGAACTGATGATCACCTTCTAGTGCTTGGGAACATTTCATAGTGTGGTGTAACATATTGTCATAGTCACAGCCAGAATATCCAAGTAATGTCATGTTTAGGTCCCAGATAATTGAGTGGAAGTTGTCTGACCCAGCATTAGTGACCTAAATGCTGTTGAATATGGAGGAAGGAAAGCTGTTTCTGAGTCACCCAGACCTTGACAAGTGGAAAAGATGGGTCCTAAAGAGATAGAGACATGCTCTTTTTTCAAATGCTAGGACATGATGCTTTGAAAGCGTGGAGAGAGGAGAGCAGGAGTGCCCACTTGTATGACAAGAATGGTTGGTGCGCTGGCAGGTAGGTGGTGGAAACACCCTCTGGGTTTTGCAAGCAGCAGCATGATGTCTCCTTCTGGTTCCAAAAAAATAAAATGGAGCAGGACTCAATCACAAAGAGACAGCCACCCAGACACATCCCCACATCCTTGGCTAGCAAATACAGCATGATAAAAAGTTTAGCCACTTTTATTTTAAAGGATTAGTAGTCCCCTACCAGCATATCATCCCTTTTCACCCTTACACGTCTTTAAGCCCTGCATAATTTGCTCCCTTCCCTGATGTGTGTTGCAGTTTAGGCCCAGCCAGCAACAAAGAACCAGGTATTCGCTTGCTCACTCCTCACCCCACTGTGGGATGTGGAGGAGAAAATCCAACTAGAACCTTGTGGGTCAGGGCAAGGACAGGGAATGTTCACTCACCAGATATGGTCAAGGGCAAAATAGACTTGACTTAGGGGGAAAAAAAAAAAATCAATTTAACTTATTACCAATCAAATCAGAGCAGGACAAAGAGAAAACAAAAATCTAAAATAACCTTACCCCATCCTTCTGTTCTTCCCTGGCCCAAATGACTTTGCTCCTGATGTCTCTACCTCCTCCCCCCCAGCAGCACAGGGGGACAGGGAATGGGGTTTACATTGAGTTCATCACTTGTCATTTTCTACTGCTCCTTCCTCCTCCCTGGGAGGACTTCTCACACTCTTCCCCTTCTCCAGTGTGGGGTTCCTCCCACAGGAGAGAGTCCTTCACAAACCTCTTCAACATGAGTCCCTCCTGCAAGGTGCAGTCCTTAAGGAATAGACTGCTCCAGTATAGGCTTCCCACAGTCACAGGCTGCTTCAGGCACAGCCATCTCCCCTGGCACAGGGTCCTCTGCAGCTGCAGGTCCACACCTGCTCCACTGTGGTCCATGGGCTGCAGTTCCACATTTGCTCCACTGTAGTCCTTCAAGGACTGTAAGTCCACATCTGCTTCACCGTTGGTCCTCCATGGGCTGCTCACCATGCTCCTGTGGACTGCAGGGGACAGGCACCATGTCACCAGGGGCTGCAGGGGAACCTCTGCTTGCTCACCTCCTCCTCTTCTTCCTGACTGACCTTGATATCTCTACTCTGGTATCATTCTCACCTCCCCCTGTCGTCTGCCCTGCAGGTCTTACAGGTCTTATTCCCCTTTGTGAATAAATTAATCACAGAGATGCAGCCACCACTGCTGATGGGCTCAGCACTGGCTAGAGGCAGGTCTGGATTTTGAAGCCAGGGGACCTTCCAGAGGCTTATCACAGGAGCCACTCCTGTGGCCTCTTGCATGTTACTAAAACCTCACCACGTGGACCCAACAAAATGTAAAAGGCTGCTGTCTGAAATGGTAATTTGGTCTATCTTCTGTGTACATGTGTGCATATAAACACTACAGAAATGTACAGGAATATAAATATCACAGGAAAATCACATATTTATTCAAATATTTACATTTATGGATGAGTGTGATATACAGCAAAAATCCCTCATTGGTAACATAGGCACATACACAACAGGACCATCTATGTGTCCTTAATAATGGTCTGTGAATTTTAAACTGTTACTATTCGTTAGAAACTGTAGATTTAAATATAAGAATCACCCTTAAGACTAAAAATATACATCTGGCATGACTGAATTAAAATATGTGGTTAAATGAATTACAAATCTCTTTCATAATCATGTTTAGGCTATGCTTCTGACCTAACAGTGCTCTGAGAGTCTCAGAAAACCTAATTAGACAATGTGTCCTTTTTTGTGTGTGTGTCTAGTTACCCTAGAAACCATAATCTTTATCTCTGAAGCAATGGGGAGCTGTGAAGGAAGAAAAGCCACTGGAATTTCTGCCAGAACTCGTCCTAATCCTTCTCTTATGTTATCAGACATTTAGTAAATTACTTAACGTTTGTGTACGAGATGAAGTTCATTAGGTATTTTGTAATCACTGTGTGGAATTTGTGGGTCATAGGCTATGCTCTGCTTCAGAGGTGAAGTGTATGGTTGACTGTTATTTAATTCCAATTTTATACATAACTGAGAGTCACAAACACAAACTACAATTTTACAGCACTGTAGCTCTTTCCATCAGATTTCAACATCTCTCATCACATTTCATCCCAACAGCAGGTTTGTGAGAGAGCAAAAATATCTAGTCCCAGTTTCTGCCAGGAAACTGTTGCACGGGGTATTTGTAGAAGAATGCAAAAGGAGTCTCAGCAGAGCCTCCTTGGGTCTCCTGGTACCTTCTCCTGGAGCAACTGTGTGCACTGAGTGGGTCAACCAGATGTCCCGCTGCTTTGCAAGACGGGCTGTGAAAACTAGTTGTCCCATTCACAATATTAATTAGATTGAGAAGAGGTTAAACTATTTACAGAGATGTTGTCTCACAGGACTCACAGAATTAGGGAGGACTTGCCACAAGTAAACACAAGCGGGCTCACTTTTTATGTAGTGGTGAGGGACAATAGTTCCTTCAGACAGATGGTTTACTCTTTAGCTAAAGAGCACTGATAGGAAGCAGACAGGTCCTGGAAGCTGTTGGTAGCAGAGTATTTACACAGACTCAAAATGTTATCCTGCTCCTCAACATCCCTTCCAGTATGGAGAGGTATTGAGTGAAAGAAAGAAAGCTGCAGGTTGGACTTTTTATCTTAAAGTTAATAGGCTTCTTCTCTGTTCCAAAAATAGAAACATCTTGTCTTACAACTACTAGGAAGAGTAGTGTAAAGCTGAGGGATCACTGTAAACGGACTCAGAAAAAGCAGATTTTACTTGAGGGTGAATGGCTGACTGGAGTAGCCTGGCTCAGGGTATGAGAAGTGGCTGGGTGGGAGGAAGTCAGTTGGCTTAGTGGTAGTGTCCCTGGACAGACAGGGTAGTGGTCCAGCTTTCATTTCCATGTCAACTTAGCCCTTACATTCCTTCACTCCCCTGTTTTCTCTTTCAGCCCATTCCTGCACAAACTCCTCCTAGACCTGTTGCCCCAACCCCTACAGTTAGACAAGGAGAGCAATTAATATTGCAGACATTAGGAGGAAGGGAGCTGAAAAGCTTTTGGTGGCATTTGCCTACATATTGTCATTGAACAGGGGTCCAGGAGCTGTATCCCATGGCCAGATAATCCCGTAGAGGATCTGCCTTTGTCTTGTTCTACCTGAATAGCAGAGCTTTAGTCCCTTTTTCATGTGGCCTGCAGCTATTAGCTGTTTGCAACCCTGTTTGGCTCAGGCCAGTATCTAGCTGTTTCTGGTTAACTTTGCAAAAAACCTGAAAATACTCATGTCATAAGGTAAGATCCAATGTATTGTGTTAGCTACTGTTTTGTTAGCTTTAAAAGTGTTAGTCATCAGTGCTGATGTATGTCCTCTTCTGTTTAGCTGAAACATGCCTTTCATCTTTGATCCTGTAAATGGGATTCTGGAACAGTTGGGCACATGCAGACTCTCTTGCAGGGTTGCAGGTGTCCGAACACCCTTCCTGTTACTGGGAGTATTTATGTTGGGTTTTATTAGCTACTTTGAATTTCCCTGGAAATCCATTTGAGATGACAGAAACAGTCTCCCCTCTGTCCAACTCCCTTCTGAGGTTGGACTAGATGATCTTCAGAGGTCCCTTCTAACCCTGATGACTGTGACTCCCTGCCTCACAGCCAGACTAAATACCACCCCTTTAGTCACAGAATAGGCAAATCTGTCTTTCCTTACCTGGTGTTTTTTGCAGATGTTATTTGCAAATCTTATGATGGTCATGTGGTTTGTTATACACATGTGAAACTTTTTTTCAGGATGTGACTTTGCAGCAGGCATAAAACCCCCCTGCTTGTGTCCTGGCTGCAGCACTGCAGCGAGCTGGGTGCTGTGGAGTTCAGGAAGACCTGCTCAAGTAAAAAGCAGCTGCTTTTGGGAAATGCTCTGGTTGTGCAGCCTGGGTAGCAGTTGGTAGTGCAAGTGGTGACTGCTACGCCTTGAGGAATACAGGAGCTTTTTTCCAGTTGCAGCAGACCTAAAGCAAAGCCTCCAAAATGCTGATGGAAGAGAGTTTCCTGGGGATCCAGAGAAGATTTTTCAGGGTTTCTTCAGAGCTTACAGCTGCTGGACTGGCAGGGAAGGCTGCAGGAAAAGAAAATAAATCTTTTTCTGTCTCACACTCTTCCTGCATGAAGCCATAGTATTTGTGTCCAAGGATCTTCACTTTGTTCACCTCAAGCACTGCATTTGGGTGTTTCTATTTAAAAGTTATTTTATCTGATGCTTTAATAAAGTACTACTTTGTTGTTCAAAAGCCTGTGGGTAACTGTGGTCCATCTCACTTTCAGTAAAGGGTAGGCCATGCTCACCTCAAGCCTCTGACTTGTTCAGGGTCATGCCAAGCTGCTGCTTGGCTTTGCTTGCCTGGGACCGTGGATAGACGTGGGGGAAAATGGCCTTGGTGTAATTGCTGGCTCTGGCGGGCAGGTGGTTCAGACATGATTGCAGCCCCAGAAACTGGGGACATGGCCTTGGATCCTGACTCTATGCCAAGGCTCAACTTCAGATAACTACAAATGTAGCTGCCAATAAGCTGAGGCATGTTTTCTCACTTGTTGCAGCTTCTGCGATCCTTGGAAAAATGAGTCATCTCTTTCTCCTGCTCTCATCCATTTCAAAGTTGCACACTGGAAAAGTACTTACGGTTAGAAAGCTTCACATTTAAGACTCTGATATGGGCTATAAAAATTCAGAGATAAACTAGCTGGCTGTTTAGACAGTCATACAATCAAGGACCTCAATAAGAATAATTACATTAAAAGGTGTAAGAATATTTTTAGCTCAGTTGGAATAGAAAAAAAATAGATTAATTTTGGTCTATAAAACAGATAAAGACTTTTTTTTTTTTCTCTGCTTTTTTTTGAGATACCTTGGTTAAAAGCTGGCCTATAAAGTGCTTTCCCCTTTCATCTCAGATACAATCTTTACTCTGAGAGCATGACTGTGTTTGCTGAACTTCACATGGCCTGGGTACTCCTGTTGAGTTCAGTGGATTCATTCAGAGACCACAAGGCTAGGATGTGTGACTAGCAGGATTGAGGCCTGTGCCTCATGATGGAACACTGCAAGGCATTGATATAAATTGTTAAGGGATGACCAAATTGTTTAATTTTTCTATTGAGGGCATGAAAACGATTGTGAAAAACAGAGATTACCTGCTCCTAAGGGTGCTGGAACAGCAGAATGGACACAAAGCAACTAACATGGCTTAGAGAATCCTATTACTGAGCATATAAACAATACACTTTTAATAGTTTTAGATTGCCACTGTTAGAATTTTCTTAGCATTATTTGCTAGTTATGCTATATTAATTTCTATACAGGATAAAATGCAGAAACATAAGATTGAGTACTGTCCCTCCCACAGCAGCGGGACCAGTCTCAGAGTTACCTGCTCTGCCAGCAGGCACTGGGCAAGGAAACTATCTGTCTCATTTATTGACTCAGTCTGAAGCAAGGCACAGAAGGTCCCAACCCAGGACTTGTGTACATGCAGGACTTGGAAAATGGTGCATATAATAATGTTATAATTGTATTAGTATGAAGAGCTGAAAATTAGTATCCATCCAGCACACTCAAGCATCACACCATCACCGTATCCCAGAAGGGCTTGGGTTGGAAGGGACCTCAGGAGATGGTGTAGTACAACCTCTGCCACAGCTCCCAGCAGGGTCAGCCACAGCAGGTGACTCAGGACAGTGTCTAGTCAGGTTTGAATATCTCCAAGGATGGAGATGATACAACCTCTCTGGCAACCTGTGCCAGTCTTTTATTACCCTTGCGTTAAAGTAATTTTGCTTATGTTTAAGTGGAATTTCTTGTATTTCAGTTTGTGAGCATTGCCTCTTGTCCTGCCACTGGGCATTGCTCTGAGGAGTCCAGCTGTATCGCCACACTCTCCCATCATATCATTGGCAACACCTTTTCAGTTAAGCTGTGTCTTAAAAATAGACAAATATTTCTATTTTCTAAATCATCTGCTGAAATGGCATTATGGTAGAAACAATATCTTACTGAAGTTGTTTACAATTAATGTGTATGGTTTGCATAGGCTAGCTGTGACCCATCTAACCAAGGTTTGTTACTAATTTACAATGACAATGGTGTATTATAATATATCTGCTAAATTTGGAGTCTGTTGTGGAACAGGCAGTATGTACTAAATTACAAACTCTGTGTATTGTGTCTTCTTTCACCAGGACATTCACTATATGAACCCGGAGTATGTTAATCATGTGTATGAATTTTAGAGATATAGTCTGCTGCTCCAGCACCTAAAATATATTTTCTTAATGTAATAAAATAAGAATTAATATTTTAATGATAAGGCAGATACCTAGAAATCACTATTATTTTATAGACAATCTATATCTTTCCATTGGACAAGGTAGATAAACTTGAGGCATTGGCATTGGCTAGCAAGTATATTAAAATATTTAAGGTTCAGAAAGAAAATCTTTCTTGTTTTATCTAGTAAGTGTCCCTTTCTGCCAGTAGCTGAGATCTTGTTTCTGTATCTTTTTGGTAATGTGAAACTCAGAAATAAATTATTAGGAATTAGTAAGTGTTCGAAATAGAACAAGACTTACATAGACCAAGAAAGTAAAGTACAAAGCTTGCTAGTAGTGCATTGTTATGGCACTGAAACATTGTAGGGAGGGAAGGTGTGGCTACAAGTTCTAAAATGACAGTATGAGAGGCTTTGTTAGGAGGAATAAGTTGAGTGAGTAAATAGTCCATTGTGTTTGACGCGAACAGTAGAAGAGATGGTTTATTTGCCAGCCCAATGTGTAGAGATGAATTGCAAATCATCAAGGAAGACGTCAGCACTTATGAAAATAATTATTTCAGGTATAAACTCTCCTGTTGTGTTTCAGATTCTGTACCTGTACTTTGGACTTACTCTCACAAAAGCACGTGGACACTGTTGTGCAGATGAAGAGTGACAACAATGGTGCTGTAGGGATTTTTAAGATAAAAATATTGTTTTTATTTAACTAGGTAATAGTAACCAAATAACTTACTTTTGGAACGATCTGCAAGGATAAAGTATGTTCAGTCTTCACATGTTATTAGCTAAATTTGTGTGGTGTTGTTGACACTGTGGAGGGAAGGAATGCTATCCGGAGGGACCTTGACAGGCTTGAGAGTTGAGCCTGTGCCAACCTCATGAGGTTCAATAAGGTCAAGTCCAAGGTCCTGCACCTGGGTCAGGGCAATCCCAAGCAGAAATACAGGCTAGGCAGAGAATAGATTGAGAGAAGCTCTGAGGAGAAGGAGTTGGGGGTATTGGACAGTGAAAAGCCCAAAATGGCCTAGCCATGTGCACCTGCAGCCCAGAAAGCCAGCCATATACTCAGCTGCATCGCAAGTGTGGCCAGCAGGTCAAGGGAGGTGATTCTCCCCCTCTACTCCACTCTTTTGAGACCCCACCTGGGATACTGTGTCCAGTTTTGTAGTCCCCAGCACAGGAAGGACATGGAGCTGTTGGAAGGAGTCCAGAGAGGGGCCACAAAGATAGTCAGAGAGCTAGAGCACCTCTCTTATGAAGACAGACTAAGACAGTTGGAGCTGTTCAGTCTGGAGAAGAGAAGGCTCCAGGGAGACCTCACAGCAGCCTTACATTACCAGAAGGGGGTGTACAGAAAAGCTGGAGGGGGACTTTTTTACAAGGGCACTGAGTGATAGAACAAAGGGGAATGGTTTCAAACTGCAAGAAGGTTGATTTAGGTTAGACCTTAGGAAGAAATTCTTTACTGTGAGGGTGTTGGGATGCTGCAACGTATGACCCAGAGAAGTTGTGGGTGCTCTATCCCTGGAAGTGTTCAAGGTCAGGTTGGATGGGGCTCTGAGCAACCTGGTCTAGTGGAAGGTGTCCCTGCCTATGCAGGGAGGCTGGAACTAGATGATCTTTAAGTCGCTTCCAACCAAACCATTCTATCAGTCTATGCAATCATCAAACCAAAGCTACAAAAACAGTTTGCCTTGAAGGCTGACAGATAGTTAAATGCTGGTTTAGTGGTAAATTTAACAGTGAATTAGTTTATCTGTGTTATAGATCAGGATGACAGAACTAGTTGTTTGTGTTTTGTCATGACTGTGCTGCTGGGATTGAGTGAATACTAACAATACTCCCTGCAAAATAAAAACAACTGGAAGAATATTATTTCCTTTGACTGTGCAAGTTGTCTGCAACCATTCTCTCAAACAGGTCTGTGTGGGTAAGGAGATATCCAGAACAGGGAGAGTTTTCTAGGGACCAGCCCTTGCAGATTCAAGGCTCAGATTTATCTTTGTTCCCCTCTTCCACATATCATAGCTACAACTTTCTACCTATTGGTTTCATTCCCCTTGGTTTAAAAAATAATTATTTTAAAACAAAAAATTGAGTATTATTTCTTCAAGGTATCTGCTGTTCAAAAAACATGCTCAAAATAGTCTTAGTTTGCATTAAAAAAAAGTGGTCACAGTACTAATGGTGCTAGCTACAGAGGGACTAATGAACTGTAGAGAGTTGTTAGGAGTATCTAAACAGTGCACATCCAGTCCCACTTTCCTCTGGTCATACACAGTCTCTGCAGTTTCCTAACAGGGTGCCTTTTGTTCAAAAGCCCTAATGGACATGTTCAGGAATTGTAATCTCTCTCTCTCCACTGGAACAATCTCCATCTTGCTGGAGATGTTGAATTTAGCATTTAAATCAGTTTAAAATTTGGTCTTGATTAGCTTCAAATCCTCTTATGCTGCTTTTTCTCCCCCAAATACATAAATTTTAAATCTACAGAAGTGTCTACGCAAGTGTGAAAATGCAGCATTACACAAACCCGTGTTCTCTGGTGAAGACTGGCTCCTGACTGAAAAGCCAATGAGATTCAAGGTTTAACTGTTATTGCGAAAAATCTTAAATGTGCATTCGGTTGAATCAAGTGAAAACTCGTCATCTTAGTTATGAAGACTGAAAGGATGGAAGCAACTGACTGTTCTTATAATGCAATCTCTAAAGAATGAGAAGAAGTCTCTCCCATTTAGTGGCAGTCATAACTATATAATTTCAGTGAGTTATCTTGTTTGTATCATACTATTCTCTTTACATGTTAATAGTTGACAGTGTTACATAGGACACATCTCAGGTGTTTGCAGGGAGAATGAGTTACTTGGCAAACATGAAGTGATGACTGAGTATGGCTGGTGGCTGAAATTCAGAGTTTAAGAGACCTGCCCAAGAATATACAAGTAGTTAGATGTAATGCTAACTTGAAAGGTCATATTGATAACCAAGCAAAAAACCAAAAGCCTAAAGAAGTTTTTACTTTGGACGTCTTTCTTCATGTTTTAGAGGCAGTTTTCTGGAGGAGCTTTCACAAATATCTCCCCTTTTTCCAGGACAGGGAATTTTTCTTCACCTGATGCCTCATGCCTAATTTTTTCTAAATGCTGAAGATGTGCTTAAATGCTTTGAATAAGTTAATGTCTGGTGTCCACTTCATGATGGAGAATTTAATAGCCTTGGGTAGGGAGCTGATACTACTGCTTGACTGTACCTTGCTGTCAGCAAGGAGGAGTTTGGGCAGTATGTGACTGCTGCTGCAGGACGTCATGGTGTTGTGAGAGGGGTTGTTCTGTGACCTCTGTATGCTCTGCCATATGGATAGTGGAGGGGTGTGGTTTAATAACTTTATCACCATTTCGGCCACCAGAAAATGGTGGGGAACTGTAATGTGTTCCAAAGGGAAGGTGTGGCTTAGTGAGGTACTGCTGGGAAACATATTTTTTTTTGGAGAATTCAGGACCAAAGCAAAAAGACTTCTTGTTTCCCAGAGGAGAAAGAAAGGGCTGAGAAAGTGGTGGGATGAGGAAAGGTTTATGAAAGGTGACCTTTGTCATCAACTTTCACCTCTTGATTGATGCTGGGCATTGGAGTGCCTTACACAAACAAGGTGAGCTGCATGGCATTGCACTTTGCTGACTTTAATCACAGCAGGGTTTGCCTTTTGCAGGTTGTGATCAGTTTTTGATCAGTGAATTGAGACAGATCAGTCCTTTTGGAAAGTATGCAATGAAGAAGTAAAGCATCTTGTTACAAGAACAGAACGAGCTGATCAATCAGTAACTAATATAAATCAGTCATATTTAGGAGAATGAGAATTTGCCATGGCAGAAAGTATGCCTAGACCTGTTGTAACAGTTAAGCACAACTGATTCTTTGTTTAATTTACCGGCAAACACGTAGCCCGTGGGTTCTAGTTTGCTTAGCCATGGGAAAAGACCCAGTTGTCAGTCCTTCTTGCCAGGGGAGAAGTGAGGACAGCTGAAGATTTACTTGTCTGTCACACTTCCCTGCTACGGATGAGAAGGGAGTCTAAAGGGAGGATTAAATAAGCAGAATAACTGAAAAGAGGTATGTGGGTAAGGCTGCCGAAGCGCTTTCCAAAAGCTAACCTGGCTGGTACAGAAAGAAACTTTGTAACTGTCACAACTACACAGAAGAGGGGCAGAGGTGCAACCCAGCCGAAATAGGAGACTATGCCTGCAGGAAAAGCAAATGACTATGAGATAGCAAGACCCAGGAACAAGTCAGAGAGCTCTCCAAAGGCCAGGAGTATAGCTTTGTTCTGAACTATGGAGTATGAAAAGAACCAGTACAGGGATCACCGCCATACAAGCAACCCTTGTCTCTGGAGACCTTTTGTGTGGCCTCTCTGCTAAAATATTCAGCAAAATTTAAGCATATAAACTGAAGTCAGCTAATTCAGGTACAAAAAGCAAGAAGTTTTTGTTTGAGATGTTATCCTGGGTTCATGCCTATCTGCTCAGCTATTACAGTAGTCAAAGGCTGTCCCCATGTGTCTGCATTGTGGTGTGTGGCTCCTGCAGTGCCTGGTGTGGTGTCAGCTCACTGAGCACCACGGGTGCCAGGCTGGAGTCCACACTGCCTGCCCAGCATCTCCACAGGAGGGTTAGGACCTCCTGGCAGGAGACTTTTGTGGGAAGAGAAAATGGGAGTGAGCAGGGGAATAAGTGAGAAAGGGGCTTTTAGAAAACTGTGAAATTAGTTTCCTTTGAATCAAAGCCCGATGAAACTGCCTTTATGCTCACATTTCCTCAGTTTCGTTAAACGTAGCAGCCTGTGTGCATATATGCATGTATAAAAACAGGTATATACCTACAAAACACCCCTTGCCCTCACACTCAGCTGTCCTTTGCAACACCCATGTGTGCTCATCACACCACTTCAGTTCACCTGGTCTTATGCTGATGAAGATGTTGCAAGAAGCTGCATAGAACAGAACAGATATGTGCATTGGAATGGAATAAATCTTCCTAATCCCACCCCTAAAGTAGACAAATACTACCAAATTAAATATTATATTTTGCAGTAAGTTACTGCAAATATTCAGAGTCCTACAGTTATGAGGTAGGATACTGGAGAAAGTTTTTAACAACAAATTGCAGAGAACTGGTAAGACCCTACAATACACTGTGGCTAGACCATCACTTTTCCTGTTCATGGCTTGGACTGACTGAAAGTCATGTGGGAGTATAAAACATGATACTAACTTTGCAGTTTAATGATAGCATCTAAGAATGGCCTGAATATGTCCTTCTGGTGAAATACCTATTTTGTGTCCACTGAAATGGATCCCCAAACCCAGATGTTTTCTAGTGTGCTTACAACAGGTCCATGAGGGGAGGCTCTGTGCTGTGCATTGGCAAAGGGGGCAGAGAGTTCTGTGTATGTGAGGTAATTTAACTGAGCAATCACTTCAATACAGGGAGTCACATGAGTACAACCATGTGAGGTGTAATTTCTGCTGTCTTACACTGTGATAACAAAGGGTTAAAAAGGAACTTTGTGGAGTGGGACAGAAACAAATTGTGGTCTTCCAGAGCCTTAAACAGCATCCACACTTCTGGACCACCCTTATTCTTAAAATTAATGAGCTCAATGGCTAGAATGAAACATATGAAGTTTGTTCAAAATGGAGTAACATTGACATCTGAAGATATGTATTTTTCTTCTCAATTGGCCTGACAATCATAATGTCGTGCCAATATTCCAACTGTTCTCATCTGTCACTTGCTGCCCTTCCTCCTCTCACACACGGTATGTCCACAGACACCTGGAGTATGTTCACACAGTATGTCCCCCACCACATAAATAATGGAGTGACCTGCAGTGCAGGCAGTGGACATGAGAGCCCAGGTGCATCTGTACCATAGCCCACTGCTGACCCCAGGTGGGACATGGGGCTCTGGCAAGCTCAGTTGTGCCTACCAAGCTCATAGGAGATGTGTTCCTTCTTTCTCCTCCTCAGCTGTATCAAAGGTAAGAAGACATTTCAAAACATAGAAATACATGAGCTACTGGATAGATGTAAATAATTGCTTTTGGCTGGAGTCGAGCCAATAATTTCAGCCTTGCTTTCTCACCTTTTTTTTTTTTTTTTTTTTTTCCCTTTTTTTAATGTCTGCTGTGAAAGAGCTTAAGATACAGTCTTTAATTAACCAGCAAATACAGTCTCTTGTCCCTGAGGACAAGATTTAGAAGATCCCTTTAATTACTGGACCTGGTTTTAAGTTTGATTGCAAATACTATTTGCTCCCTATTCACGTGAAGTGAGGTGCTCATGAAGTGTTACGAAAAGCTTTTTCATTTGCATCATCCCTACACTCCACCTGAAGTTTCTATTACATAAAGGGAGGACTTACTTAAATACCCATGTAGTGCTGTTGTTTGAACTGGAATGGCAGGTGAAATTGGATTCAAATGATGTCTCGAGAAATTCAAAGCCGTCTTCTCATGTCTGATTTCTCCTTGTTATATGATTAATGCCTTGCAGTATGTCTTTATCATCCAACTGTAAAAGCCAGAGGTTGATAAAGAACCTTGTTACATTAAATGAATGTTCTAAGGAAATATTTATAAGTAGTTCAAAAAAATTCCTAACCAACATTTTCTAGGACTCCAGATGGTGAGCTGCTTGCCTTGTCTTTCAAGTAAGCACTGAAAGATGTCGATGTATTGCTTCTTTCTTCCCATGCTTCCCCCCCTGCTTAGCTACATAAAATTATGCTAATCCTGCTTCTGTCAATGCCCTTCCTTCTTTGAACCAGCTGGTTTAAATTTTGCTTACCTGCTTAGTGTGAAACAAGTCTTCTGTGCTTGACTGCATGAGGAAGTCACAAGTCATTAACAGCTTATGTTAAAGTACCTAGTGGGAATATGCACTCTGCCTACAATTATGTTTTCCTAAAGTGGGAGAAAAGATATTAAATGCTGCAAACTAAGAATGATGGTTGAACTAAGGAGATAGCTGTGGGACTTTGCTTTGTCCCCAAAATAATTTACAGTTGCCTGGAAAATACTTCCATTTGAAACACAGGATCCCTTCCAGCAGCAACTTCACTGCAGTTGCTTGCCCTCAAAGCCAGAAGCTGGTTTTGGAACAGGTTTGACCAGTTACTGCAATTCAGAGAACAGTTTAAATAGTTATACACTAGCATTGCTGTATTAATTTGTGTGAAGATATGCCTGTTGCTCTAGTCACCACCACAATGTGCTAGGATGAATGTTTACCTCTGTTTCAAGAGTTATTGGTCAGCATTGGTGCCTGAGGTTAGCCCAAGCACTGCATCAGCAGCAGTAGTGCCCAAATGCCCAATTCTACAAGCATGGGATTGTGAAGAACTGAGGGAAAATACTTAACTGAAACAGCTGTGGAAGAACACGATGAGTTCCTGTGGCTCTTTCTTCAAGGGAATGCTCTCTCTCCTGCTCTTTCTCTCTGTTGCTTTAGGCTATATACCAGCTAGCTCTTCTTTTGGATATAATTTGAAACCAACGAGCTGTGGGGGAAAAGGCTTTCTGCTCTTACTGATGGCCAGATTATGGAAGGAAAAGAGATCAATGGGTATTGTTGAACAGGAAGGGAACAGAAGCAGCCATTCAGTAGTAAACCGTGGGCAACAGCATAAATAGAAGAGATCCAGGCCTGCTGGCTGCACATCATAGCTGGGATTAATGATTTCTGTATCTCTAGCTGTTGTAAATACTAAACAAGCAAAATGTAATTCCTTATTTTTCTAATACCATATGTCAGGATATCTGACCCAACACAGTGAGATCTGCTTGGTGCATGCAGACTTTCCAGTGTGGATCAGAAGATGATCCCAATGCCCCAAGCAACATGTCTAGCATGGGAAACAAAGGAGTGTTTTCAGATGTCAGTGGAAAGAGTAAGTGAGGACACATTTTTGTGGCTCTGATGTTACACTCCTGAGAAGAAGTTATGGACATCAGCCAAAGCTATTGATTCTTAAGTGTTCATTCTGAGGCCTACAGCCACACTTCCACTCCATTTTTTCCTCCTTAGAAGGGCATGATGAAAATGTCCTATTTTCCTTGCTTCTCCAAAATCTGCTCAGAACTAACTAGAGTCAAAGCAGGTCAGACAATATATCAGCCTCTGATTTGGCCTACCAGCCAGATTGCTGCAACAGTGTCTGTCACTGATGTTATCTCAGAGATTGCTACAACAGTTCTTGGTGTTTTGATATGTTATTCCAGGCTTCATATTGTGAATGTTGATGTGAACTTTGGTTTCAAAGGAATTATTTCATTAGAGGAAGAAAAAAGGCTAACAACTGAAAGTGATCTTTTTAGATACATAAATGGTAGAAAAGCTGGTGGCTTAGGCTTAGGGTTCATAGATCCTTGGTTAGGATTGACTGAAGGTCGTTGATTCTCATATATGAGTTGGAAATGGATTTCCCAGTAGGCGGGTGTCAAGATTGCAGAACTGAATGAGAGTTCTCAAACCATGGGTATGGGAAAAAGTCACTGGAGATAACAGGTTACTTTACATCAGCTGGTCTGCAGGTTCCCACACCTGCTTCTCCTCCCTGGAAGTGAGGTAGTTTGAAACCATGTGCTCTTTGATGAAAAATGGATGGACCAGTTTGCATTTCCCACCATTGTGGGATGAAAACACATATGAAGGGGCAGTTCCTGATGTAAAGAATTGATTGATAACTTGCTTGCTTGCTATTCAATGGTTAGATATTGCATGTCCTTGTCAGTAGTGTCCAGGGGAGCATAAAGCAGGGTGCAAAAAATGTTGCTGGCTGTGGCAGCTGTGCCATGTTACATTGCACTGTCATGTGAAGGAATCCATAGTAGTGAGACCTGAAGTGGTTACTGCTTGAGATGTATCTTCTCCTGGCTAGAGCTAAGAGGAGTGCTTCCAGGGATATTAATCTGTTTTACTTTGAGAGTATTATAGAAGGAGCAGTCACCTTGATGCCTGCTTCTGTCTCATTATCATATTGTCTGCTAAACGTCTTTAAACATGTACTTCATAGAGATAAAACCAGAAGTAATTCCTCAGGTCTTTGAATCTTTTAAAAAAATTGCAACTATTTCCATTTGAAATATTTGCTCTTGCTCAGCCCTATCCCAAAAGTAATCAGGCTGGCTAGATAAGCTGTTAGTCTTTCATCTATATAATACACTTTTGGCCTGAAGCAAAATTGAGTTGCTCAGTAATGTCAGGAAAACCTTGCTAAAGTACATATCCTCTTCTGGTGTCATTTCTCCAAGGCTTTCCTTTGTGTGCAAAATATCCAAAGTCCAGCTGAACATTGGGGTAACTTCTTCAGGCAGTGGCTTTTCTTTTCCTATTAGGAAAAGATGATTACAAGGATTATCACTTGAAGAAACAACGTGCTGATTCTCTTCTCATTTCCACCAGCCTGATCGGGACTAATTCTACTGACTTCTAGGATTCAGTCACTGTGAGGGAAATGTAGGTGAAAAGGTGCTCATAAAGCTGCAGCAGCATTTTGATGCTGATTAGCATTGTTAAACACTAGCAATCTGCTGTTGCCAGCGAGTGACTTTCTAGAATTAGCGAGGGTGCTCTAAGCACAGCAACAATCAAGAGTTCACTTGCATCACAACCAGGCTTTTTAAAGGGATATTTGGTAAAATTTCTACTAGACTCTTTCCCTGCTTATTCTGACTTTTGAAAATCCACTTCTTCTGTTCTCTTCTGCTTACATGTTTCTCAAGCACTGATCTTTATGGCTGAATTTAACATTTCACTTCCTATCTTACTTCCGTCCTGTCAAATACAGTTTCAAATAACTGGAACCACTTGTCTTTCATGATCAAAGTGATAGAGGGACTTGTGTTCTCAAGCTTTCTTGGCAGCATGTCAAGAAAAATCCCTATTGTGCATAATATATAATTATATAATTTGTTGCATGGACTGTGATTATTTGAAGAAAGGGTAACTTAGGCTTTAGGAAACTCTTTAGAGAAACAGTTTAAGAAATACAGGGAAAACTAAAAGCAGACACAGAAAGACAGCTTTTCTACAGGGAAACGACATAGATACATAGACTGTAAGGTCAGAGAGAATCTTATGATCTCATAATTTGACTGGCTATATAATTTAGGCCACAGAATGTAATTTAGTGTTTCTTGCAGTATTACTTGTGCCCTTCATGAGCTTTCCCAGTTAGTGATAAATGCTTAATAATATATTTAAATTCACTTTCAATAAAATAAAATGCAGATCAAAATTACCAGTCATTTTCCTGATCTCATACACTGTGGGGCAGGTGACCTGCAAAACCCTTTATGATTCCTGTGTTTTGAGAAGAACTCAAGGGCTGAAGTCATGATGCCCTCTGACTCTCAAGAAAATCTACAGGTCAATAACCTTTTATTTCTGACCTTTTAACTGGCTCTAGTGGGCCATGAAGACCTAAACGCCAGCTCTTTCAGATTCCTGGGAAGCTTCAAGTCTCTTGAATCTAATTCTCTCTGAGAGTTTTGCTCTCATATATTCAGGTCACTGATATTGCAAAAGCAACTCACAGCCATGTGGGAGGGGAAAGCTTTGGGGCATCCAGTGTTTTGCAGCTAGTGCTACATAATGAATTTTGGGCAGTCGTCTAGCTCAGGAGTCACACTTCTGCCCAGGAGTAACTCACAGCTATGTCTCACCTAACAGTGCTTTTCCATGGAGAAGAGCAGTGACCCATATTCCACAAGTGTTTCACCTGAATGAGGCCCATCAATACAACAGTCACAGAGGAGCTTCCCTCCTGTACTTCTGTGCTCTCCATTATAAACTTCACTTTTTGCTTTTTTAGTCATCCTATCTTACTCCTTCATTCTAAGAAGTGCCTATCTAATTATACTAAAATCACTTAGCTATTCTCCTAATTTTTATACTAAGTTCTGTTCTGCAGGGTTCCAAAAATGTTGTAAGTTGCCTCAGGGCCCTTTTTGAAGACAACTTCAAGACATGCTGATTTTGAGGGACAGGGTGTGAAACTCGAGTTGTGTTCAACACCACCAGTGTGCAACCACCCCCATGGAGAGAAAGGCTGCTTGAAAGAAGAAACATGTTGTCCTTTGTTTTGGCCAACAATATCAAGGAACAACCCACTCCTTTCAGAAAACTGTCTTGAAATCAGATAGGACCTATGCTTTAGGGACTCTTCCACTCCAGCTAGTGGAATGGAAGTTGTGAGTCATTGGAAAGGCTGGAACCAAGAGTTGACTTTTATAAGACAAGTTTCTTTTTCACTTTTGGAACATATTCATTTAGATACACATGCATACTGAATAGGGAAGTAGTGTCTTACAGAGTAATATTCTTTTATCCTGCTTTTTCCTCCACCATCAGTTAAAGCAACAATTAGCCCACTATGGGGTAATTTTCTCCTTCCTGTCTCCCAGAGAAAGGGATCCCATGGAAATGACAGCACTCATCTGCACTGATTGCTCTTTGTGACTTTCCAAGCGGAAGTGGGAACATCGCACTGTTTCCAGCTTGGGGATCTCCCTCAAAACCAAGCCTAGGAGACACTGAGGCTGTGAGCCCAGCTGGCGGTGCAGCTGGAGAGTACTCTGCAAAGCACAGAGAGGCAGATGCACTTGTGTGCACTGAGGTGGATCACAGGTACTTCCTGAATCCCTGCAGCAACATTGGTGTAGAGGGAATGGCTCAGTCCAGAATTACGGCTGTTATTTCAGAGCAGATCAGCTGATAACCTGCATTCCTTTGTTGGCTTCTCTGGAAGGCCTCATTCTCTTTCAACATAAATGTGTACGAGATATTGTGCTATCATCTTTGTATCCATCAATGCCTTCTTTAAAACTGAGATGCTAAATCCCAGTGGCATAATTAAGAGTTGACATTCCCCCTCAACTTTGTTCTTTAAGTAAGTTGGTACATGTGTTGAGCTGAGTTCTGGAAGATCAGAAAAAGTTATTTTTACTGCCTAAGGAGTCCATGGGATGCCTGCTGTTGGAGGTTTTATCATTACAGGTGAGACAAACATGTGCCAGAAATTATTACATAGATCTCAGCTTGCCTTGGGGCAGGGGGACAGATGTGGTGACCCCTTTAGTGTGATCATCTATGACCCTATTTAGTATGATCATCTGCCTCCTTACTGGAATGCAGTCAGTGTCCAGTTTGTGCAGAACAGTCTACATGTTCAGTACGGCAGAAGAACCTGAATTCCCTGACCACTGAGCAGCCATACAGGTTTGGATGCATCATGGGACTTGGTGCCCAATGCTGCTCCAACAGGAGGTTTATTCAGCATAGTTAGTCTTCAGTGCAGTCATTCCTGATGGATTGAAGGGAAAAAGTCAGCTTCACTACAGCTATTAGGAGCCTAGGGTCAGAATGACAACTCCACATAGTGGGAAGTTGCTTGCTCTGGTTATTCAGGGGTTTGCTGGTCATGACATTCAAGCAAACCAAGTTTCTAGGGTTGCAGTTCTGGGTTCTGAGTTGCTGAAGAATGTAGTAGAGTAATTAAATGATCTTTTCAAGTTTGGCTATCTGGGTTACTGGAAATCAGTCAGCTTCTATGAAGTGTTTCAGGGCCATGACATCGTACAATATCAATGGCCCTTTTGTGACAGTCCATTGCACTAAAAGCCTGGAGGAGTCTCAGCTATAATAGCTCAACCCTATATTTTCTCCTTGCTCTGAGCTGGGGACCAGCTCAGATGGGCTGGTGGGTGCAGCAGTCTGTCCAGTGCTGTCCAGACTTGCCGTTCTTATCCACCTCATAGATGCACAAAGCACCATATTTAGTTCCCATGAGGAAGTAATCTATTTAATTTTCAGTGTTGTAACAAGGGCTGGTTCTTCTATGAAATAGTCTTGAAATAAGCTGGTTGTTTTTAAGGGAGTCACACAAGTGTCAAAATAGAATAATCACTGGGCAAGATTTGGTTTTCAGTTTTCATAGAATCGTATTATCATAGAACCATTCAGGTTGGAAAAGACCCTTGGGATCACCAAGTTTAACCATCATCCCTACTCTACAAAGTTCTCCCCTAAACCACATCCACCAACACCACATCCAAACAACCCTTAAACACATCCAGGGATGGTGACTCAACCACCTCCCTGGGCAGCCTATTTCAGTGACTAACCACTCTTTCTGTGAAAAATTTCTTCCTGATGTCCAGTCTAAACCTCCCCTGTTGCAGCTTGAAGCCATTCCCTCTTGTTCTGTTGCTAATTACCTGTGAAAAGAGACCAGCACCAACCTCTCTACAATGACCTTTCAGATAGCTGTGGGGACTGATGAGGTCTCCTCTCATCCTCCTCTTCTCAAACTAGCCATTCCCAGCTCCTTCAAGCATTCTCCATAAGATTGATTCTCTAGGCCCTTCACCAGCTTCATTGCCCTCCTCTGTACTCGCTCCAGCACCTCGATATCTCTCTTGAATTGAGGTGCCCAAAACTGGACACAATACTCCAGGTGAGGCCTCACCAGTGCTGAGGACAGGGGGACAATCACCTCTCTACTTCTGCTGGCCACACTATTTCTAAGACAAGCCAGGATGCCATTGGCTTTCTTGGCCACCTGGGCACACTGCTGGCTCATATTCAGCTGCTTGTCAATTAGAACCCCCAGGTCCTTTTCTGCCAGACACTTTCCAGCCACACTTCCCCAAGCCTGTAGCCTTGCCTGCGGTTGTTGTGGCCCAAGTGCAGGACCTAGCACTGCGCCTTGTTGATGCCAACCATTTTAATATGTTATGGCTTTTTTAAGGCAGGTAGGTATATCTTACATGGGCCTAGCCTACACATCATACAGAGAGTCTAAATCAAGGTCTGCTGAAATGTACAGCAGTATTTCCATGGACTTTGACGGGGTGCCAGGAACATTGCTGCCTGAGACAGGCTTCAAGAGCTTGCACACAGAGTCAATAAGACTTTATTTGCAAGACAAGATAAATGGCATCAGCAAAACATAAATTGCCTGTCTCAGAGAAAGCTCTTGCTATGGATAAGATTGAAAATTTTCCTCTCATGAGAAGCATTATTGAAAAATGTTGGTTTGTGGAAAAAAAATTTATTGAGAAAGATATCAACTTTGTTGAAATTATGGCTGTAAAAGGCTTCTCATGGAGGAGTGGGACTTCAGAAGAGAGTGACAGAGAAAAGAGGGAGGGTGAAGTGGTCAGCACACACATCTGATTCTACTGGATCAAACAAAAGATCCTATTTTCTGCTAGTGATTGGAATTAGGTGCCCATGGCATAAAAACTAAGAACAGAGGATGTACGTGGTGATGCTTTTGTTTGCATAATCATAACTGAAGGCAATGGGAAGAGAGAGAAGTTGAGCACATTCAAGTCAGGCAGCAGCCCAGTAGTGAGGGTTCTCACCCAGAGGTGCCAAGTTCAGCTTCAGATCAATTTTAACAAAAGATGCACTTCCCATGTAAGTGATTGCCCTGAGGAGCATCACTGTCAGTGTGTATGTGCAGCTCTGGCCTTTCATCAAAAATTCATTCAAATTTAAAAAGAAAATGTTTTCCAAAACCACACAGTTTCCCAGGAATTAGGATCTGCATGCTGTGGCCAGTTCTGGACTTTTTTTGCCACTGCTGTCACGTCCTGTGTCCTGGAGTTAGAGGTAGCTAAGGAAAGCTAAGGCCTCCTTGGAACTTACTATCACAAGTGAGGTCAAAGTCAATAGAAAGGGCTTCAAATACACTGCAGATAGAACTAACACTAGAGGCAATATCTGGATTTATCTTCCAGCTCTGAGGCAAGAACAGTCTATTGCTGCCTACCTCTTGGTACTGGCCCACCAGACTGTCTGTCTCCCATCTCAGAGTTTGGTTCCTTCCCTAGGGAGTCAGAGAAGACATTTAATTGACCTGATGACATACAATGGATGCTATGGCAAGAAATCAAAGGTTTTGGAACAAGGAATTCCTGTGAAATTATAGCCATATCATTTTATTCTGCTGGACTATTTTCTGTTATCTTCGAGTATGTATTTTCATCAACACTTCTGGGCTACATTTTATATAACTGAAGGACACAACTAGAAAAAACATGCCTCTTTTACCTTCCTAAATAGCACTTTTTTTCCCCCCAACTTGCACTGAAATCTGAGGCGTATTCAGCAGCAGAAAAACAGTTTTGAGTGAAAAACGAAGTGATGTGTTGCTAATTATGCAAAAGCATGGACCCATATGTCTTTGATTTGTAACCGGCTTTAGAGTGACACCTTGAAACACAATATTAACCAGCCTGCAGTTAATGGTTTATAGTCCTCAAGAGAATTATTTTCCCTGATATCAAATAATACAATAAAAAACTGTAATGGTAAAGGTTATAGTCAAATGTATCTCTGACATGTTTCTGCACATATTTCTCTTCTTGATAAAATACTCATTACCCATGAGACGTCTCCCTCACTCTAGAAATATAATACTCCACTTTAACATAAAGTGACAGGCAAAGTGTCCTGAGGAAAATACAGGCTCACCAATACAAGAAAAGCCATGAGAAATGCACTTTCCTGCATGAGAGATCTTATGTGTGATATACATGTTCACACCATATGAATGACTTGCCAGAGTGTTGCAGGCCTAGAGGGAGCAGAAGGGGTTTAAAACAGGAACAAGAGAGCTGATGCTCGGATATGACACTTTGATGGGTTAGAATGACAACGTTAAGAATTTAACCCCAAGATAAGTCCCTGTTTGGATTCTAATTCTGTGATTCTAAGTTTATATTAATAGCCTTGATTCAGGTAAATTAAAAAAAATATTCAAACTTTATGTAATTCTCCTGAACCTTGTGGTTTACAGTTGTAACATTTACAAAGTCTGTTTTTCTGACATTATATGCTAACTCAGGCTTTTGTCTAGAGGCCTATAGAATAAATGTTAAACACAGGTTTATGCTAATATGTGCATTAGTTTGCAAGCTAAATGTTATGACAGTACTTCAAAAATAAAAAGTAGAATCAAAGGAAGGAAATATGATGAAAAATCTGAACATATACACTGTAACACATAAATTTGCCTAGCTGTACAAAAACATGTAACACTTCATATATAGATTCTACTAATCTCTGGCTTTAGTAAAAATGTTACATTGTAATATTCTTTCATTTACCAGTTTTCTGATAATCATTGTAAGATGACCACATTTCTTAATATTTCAGAACTAGTTAACTAAACAAAATTTTTTGATAGAAGGTATACATGAAAAAAAAATCTTTAAGTAATAAATCATATTAGCTTCTGATTAGAAGAAAATAGTTGAAACATGTATTTTTCTAAATAAGATTTACTTTTGTATAATGTTGTTTTTGAAACACATATTTCAAATATGCTCTGTAAAGTGCAAACAAAATTTCATCCTTGAGACCCATTAAACCTGAAAACAATGTAAAGAGCATCCTCAGAATGAGCAGTCTCATCAACTCTATAATAATAATTACTACCTCTCATTCTTAAAAAAAAAAAAAAAAAATTTAGATATTTTATTTCACTGTATTCACTAATTATGCTGGGTTTAATATTCATTTTTATGCAGTTGTGGTGAAGTAACTTAAACCATTTCAAAGCAAGCTTATACTAACTACTGTTTAGGTTTTATTTTTTAGTATTTTATGCTTCCTTCTACCTATAACAGCAGCAGTACTGCTGTGTAGCTGTGCAGCAGCACCCAGCAGATCAATAGGTACAAGGCTGATGTAAAATAGGTTCACTTTGTCCTCCCAATAGCTCCTTCCTTAGAAAAAAACTCAGGAGGCCTACAGATCAAGCTATAGGGTACTAGTCATAGGAGGAAGACTTTGATTTCTCATTCGGAAGGTTTTGATTTAATAGTGGTATATAAACTTTAACCTCTCATAAAGGGTGTTTTTCTCTGTCTGAATAATTTTTGGAAGCCAGGAGTTGATAAGAGAAGTAGCTGGTGGCTCTTGCAGTTCAGTATCAGAATTTGGGTTTTTTGGTTGCTGGTTGTTTTTTGGGGGTGTTTTTTTTATGTTTTGTTTCAGGTTTTTTGGAACTTCCTGCTGAGCCCATACAGCAATTGTGTTCACCTGTTCCCTTTGAAGTTGGGCACTTGTTACATCTGGCCTCTCACCTAGCATGAGGACAAAGTTTGTGCACCCCTTTGCTGTAGCTTGTGAAATATTGGTTTCCTGGTTGTCGTGCCATGGTCTTAGAGTATGTAGCCAAAAAGGTCAACACAGTAACCAAAAAGTGATGTTTGTCTTCCCTGATGTCATTCTAGTAACTAATCGCAGTATGTGCAGTTGTCCCCATGTCCATCTCTTCATACTTGGCTTGTCCTTTTGTCCCCATGTCCATGTCTTCATACTTGGCTTGTCCTTTATTATGACTGGAAAAAGTTCCTGAGGGTTCCTTAAAAGCCTGGAATACGCTCTGCATCGTTGATCCCCAGGGAGAGGCCTGACCGTGTTTCATATGCACTATGTGAAGTGTCTGCCAAACGGTACATCCTAATGTAGGTGGCTTTCAAAGTTTGCCAATATCTGTTGGTCTGTCTCGTGAGGTATGAGTTAGTTAGTGGATCACTGGAACAGGTTGCCTAGAGAGTTGGTGGAGGTCCCATCCCTGGGCACATTCAAGGTCAGGCTTGATGGGGCTCTGAGCGATTTGTTCTACTTGGAGATGTCCCTGCTTATTGTAGAGGGGTTGGACTAGATAACAGACAGAGGTCCCTTCCAACCCAAGACATTCTATGATTTTATGATTCTATGATTTTTTACTAAGTTATATTTACTAAATTAAGTCCAAAATAAAGTGGGAATACAATAAGCATGAAAAAAGGTGGTGTGGGGTACGGAACAAGGAAATTACTTTCCAAGGTCCCTGAGCCATGGTTCCTGCCTGCTTTGGTTGCAGTGGCTAAGGAGATTAAGGTACCTGTCTCTCCAGCCATGCTCTCATGAAAGGGTGGCAGACTGCACAGCCCTGCCTACTAACTTAAGCTACTATCCACTTGGATTCGAGTTTTTGGGCAATCTGTGTGATCTGCTTCCTATGAAATGGTAACTTTAGAGTCAGGGTTCTCAAAGAGTAGGAGTTTTAACCTATCTCAACTACTGCCATTGAAATAAGCAGGAAATACAGGCAAAAGCTCAACACCCTCAAGCTGGGGGGAAAAAGAAAGAAAAATCAAGAAAAAACGATAGGAGCTACTCCTTTTCTAATAAAAAAGATAAATAGAATTATATAATTTTCCTCATGGCTTTAAGTAATTAGCAGGGGCACACTGGAGCTCAAAACACTGTATATTTTATTATGTATGGGTAAACTTGAGAAATTTCAACCCAGATGACTTACTCACAGAATCTACTGCAAGGATTGCACTGTAGAGTCACCAGAATTGACTTTAAATGATGAACTATTTTTCCTGTTCTTGTGAAAAGCCAACATAAGCTATGCAGCCTGCCCTCTCTTCCAAATCACCTGATACATTTTAATATGACACCCTGAAAATTTATTCTTAGTGATGAAGATAGTACACTGTCATTATCTGTGGAATGCAGGAAGTGCAGTGACTAATCCTTTAGTCAGTCATTCTTCTACAAATTCTTCAAACCTGTAAGAATTTCCCATTATGTCACTCTTACTAAGACAGATGTGGGTGACAGATAAGCCCTGGGGAAGAAGGCAAAGTTGCAGAACAATCTTAAATACAGAGAGTAACCTATAAACCTTGTCTCTTCCTCATAGTGTTTCTGATTTATAATAATGGATCTTATGCATTAGATTCCATATCCTTAAAAAATGAAGAATGAAAGAAATGAAAATGTCATTTGTTTCATATGTTGGTGAGTTATGTACTTTTAAGTGGGTTATGCTGCTTCATGAAACAAGTTTCCTTCGACAGATTGCTCTGCTACTGTATTTGATTTCAATTTCCCACTGAATAGCGCCAAGTGAAATCTGTTATGTTTTAAGTTGCAATATTACTTTCTCCAGCACTATCTTCCTATCAATCATCCCAAGCTTTTTTTCATCTAGATGCTTAAAAATAAAACGAATGCAGTGCCCATACTTCAATCATTCACAGTACAAACTCTTGGCAAGTACCCTTCTGCCCATCACAAGGAGAATTAAAACAATTTCAGCATAGGCACCCAATTTGCTGTGCATCACAGAGATAGCCATGTTTGCCTACGTACCTGCTGGGGAGTCTGAATGCATTTAGCTTGCTGCAGCTGAGATCCTCCTACCTTCAATATAAAAACTTACTGTCTGAAGGGACTTGTAGATCATCGGACTTCTTGTTTGTTCTCTTCAGTTCAGTTTGAACATCATTTTAGAGGAAGTTTGTATGGCTTTTTAGATTAGAAAGCAGAAGGAAATAATCTCAATTTCAGAGAACCCACTCTGCTGACTGCTGAAATGGCTTGTCTTCTCACAGCTTCAGGGCTGCAGAAGTGAGAGATCATACAAAGCAAGGGTTGTTCTTGGCTGCTGTCTGGCTTTGTTTATACTGGGAAATGGTAAGGGAGAGCTGCGAGGTGAATGTTGTTGTCCCTGCAGATTTCCTTAGTGCGTGATGGAAACAAAATGCAAGGGAGAGGCATAAACAGTCATCAGCTGATACATGGGAAAGTGTCACTGAAAAGTGCGTTGCTAAGGGCATGATATTTTCCTAAACTCAGATGGAGTCAAACCTCTGTGGCTCACCAGAGTAATCCTCATCCCTCAGCCCACATGACTGCTCTCTGCTTGTCCTCTGACTTCCAGTGACCCATGCTGTGTTCAGACTGGGCTTCCCACCCTCTCCTGGACTGCCTAAGAAATGATCCAGGAGGGTCTCCTCATGTCAGTGCGTATCTGGCTTACTTCTTAGTATGAGTATATGAATGTAGAAAAGGGTACTAGAGAGAGGGTTTATATATATATAGATATATATACACATATAAATATATATATACATATAATTGTAGTTGGGCTAGTCAGAGTGGAATTGGAAGTTTCATTTAATGGCATTTATTCTGTCAAAATTTGACCAAGTAAGTTCACTAGGCTACTGAGCCTTGTGCTTAAAGGCTACTGATTAAAAATCTCTTGCCATTTTGTAACAATCACATTTAAGATCTTTGTTTGTTTTGTGGTAGAACACTTTGTTTATTATTTCAAAGTCTCTTGAAATGGATAAGGTAGAACAAAAGAGCTTTGCTGGGTTTTTTAGATGCATGTTGCTCCCTGTTTTTCTTCATATTTTAAGTATGACAGACTGCAATTTTTAATCTATGGAGTACTATAATGCTGCTGGAATCTTTCATAATGTTTCTTGGAAGTGGCTTATCTACTCAGCAGTCATTACCTTCAGCCATGTTGCTTTTTATATACTCTTTCCATTACCATATATTTTTATTTTACTGTATCTTATCCCTTCAATGTTAGTGTAAGAATTGCTTATTTTGGAAGGGACTCCTTACTGTCCTGTGTTCTGAATGAGCTGATAAAAAACTTATGTTCCATGGGGCCTTTGTTCCTTTTCTGGCCCTGTCACTTCATTATCTGCTGAGTGAGACTATTTCCCTAATATTTGTTTTATCCACATGATTGCCTCTCTTGAAACTTTCTCAGAAAACTTTTTCTCTATATATGATCTCCTACTATGTTTTATCATTTAGGTGTGAGTACCTTCCTTTCTTGTTCTGATCTAGTAAATGCCTATTATCTTGAAATACTCTTTTCCTGTCTGTTTGTGCAGCTCTCTGTGTAAGCAATCAGACTCATGCATTAATCCCTAATAATCTTGGTTCTACAAAGGGCCAAGAGTTGGTAACAATTGTGCTCTGGCATTTATATCACTGTGCTATCTCAGCTCCTCATGTCAAATAACTCTATTGGGATGTCCCCACCAATTTCTGCCACAATAGAGGAGTCTCAGTCAGTGTATTTTTTACACAGCGGAGGGTTTTTTTTGCATTTGTTTTTTTAATGCAGCTTTTTTGTACTTAAAGCTCATAGTTAACCTGCCAGTAAACATGTGATTCAGCAGGATTATGGATTATGTAGGTAGCAAAAATGGAAGTTTACTACTAATTGTAACTTTTCTTTCCTTTTCTGATATACAGTTTTACTTTTAATGATGCAAGTTTTGTAATGCATGGCTTATGTTCTCAGAAAAACTCCATGAGTCTGAGACTTACTCAGTCTAGAACTTTGTTCATTTTAATTCTGTTCTGTCTTCAGCTTTGTCTATCCCACATATTTTGGGTACTATAACTTCAGGTCAAAACAGAGTCTGAAGATGAGCATACTGGTTTTTGTTGAAAGCTTTAATTCCTAGCTCCACTAAAATCAATAGATGTCTTGCCACTGATTCCCTGGAATTAACTGAACTATATATTTAAAAAGGTAACGTAGCTAATAACAATAAAGCTCTTCTCTTATGTCATTTCTGCCTAAAGAATGACAAAAATGTTTCATTCTTTTCCTATACATTTTGCTTTCTCTGATAATCAGACCAAGAGATTACAGTACTCATGAAGCAACACTAATTCATGTGGTCTGTGAAATCTCCACAGTCCCTTGGTGGCCCATGTTTTTATTTTATATCCTTTAATCTCCTAGAAAACACAAAGCTACCTGGACACAACCAAAGAATCCTACCCGAGACTAGGAGAACAAATGAATATGGTCCAGCAGCCCACTGCCTGGTTACATTTAAGTTGAAGAGTTTGTGCCTTTCAAATGCTTTTTCTTTAGTAGTGGACATGAACACTATATACAGGAGAGGGCTGGGGAAAGTTGGGACAGAAGCACTTGCACGGAACTTCCATGTTTCTGTGATATAGTCCCCAGATATGAACATAAGCAAGGGCACTTTGTCACCTGAGACTCCTGTAGATATTGCTCATGATCTGCACAGTTGGTTAATGCAAGCAGAGTAAATCTGATGTGCTTAGGAGGTGGAATTGGCACAGTCAAATGTGCAGTATAACACCTCTGCTGGAGGCCCATTGGGGGACTATGTGTACAAACTGCATCTTCAAATAGACTTTCATGTGGGGCTTTAGGACACCAGCTGAGTTAAGACTTGCTCTTCTGGTGTGGCTGAAGAACATGCAGGGGGACTGGACAGAGGCACTGTACCTGGTTTTTAGTCTGTTTAAAGTCACCATTAGCCAATTCTGAATAAATCTGGTGATACTACCTGAGCGGATTTTGTCACCTTGGGGCAATTTCTTTGCGCAGAACACAGCTGGTGTATCACCTGAGTGTGACTTTGTAGTGCAGCATGAAGGTACGTGTAGAAGCACTTTGTCTCAAAAAGTCAGACAGTGTTCAAACTGCATGCTTGGCAATGGCAGTCTGGAAAGAGCTGTAAAATCTCCCCTCTTATCAGACAGATATCCTAAGAATTGTTCTGATCTGAGGCCTTTAGCAGTAGTTAAACTGATTATTCTGCAATCTCACACGTTTGTGTAGCTGTGCTGGCTCACATTATGGATATGGGAGGGGTGATAATTGCCAAGAGGGCAGATAAGAAAAATCTTTCTCATCCAGAAATGTCATTCCATATGTTTTCTTCAACAACAAAGTCATCTTGAGAAATCTCTCTTTCTCCTCATCCATCCATCCATCCATCCATCCATCCATCCATCCATCCATCCATCCTTTTCCACCCACCCCTGCAGCCACCACCCTCCTTTCACTGACGCTGATGGGAAGTTCTCATGGGACATGTTGCAAACTAGGTTGCAGATAGGAGTGCATCTTATGACTGAGCGCATACAAGGCTGTGGCACAGCAAAGAAACAGGCAGCTCTAGGGAGGGCTGAACGAGACCTTCTAAACCAGCTTTGGCAAGAAGAAAATGTTTTGTAAACTACATCCTTCAGCATTGCTGGTATAGCCATGTATATATAGCTGCATGAGCCATGAAAAAAGACAGTTTTTGTCCAAGAAGTGTGCAGTCTTGAATGATCGAGAGAAACAAAGCAAGTTGCATATGGTCTTGGAAAAGATGGCAAGCTAGAACATTGACTACTTATAGGTTTGCTTGGGCTGTTGAAGGCTTGGGATTTATATGAAAAAGAGGAATACTTGGGAGAAATTTGATTCACTAGAAAGCCATGTCTAGTGCCTTGCCTACACTTATGAGTTATGGCAGAATTGAAAGGAGGCAGTGAATTGGCATGACTGGAGGGATGAGAGTGCTGTTGAGGTCAATGAGGCAGCATTACTTTGTCCAAATGGTACTTGTTACATGGCATGTGTTGTACTGAAGACCATTGTTAAACTGAAATATTTGCAGTTAGATGTAGAATCTAGTGCAGATGCAATGGGCCACGGAGAGCCTTGAAGATTAAGAACTTAAAGATGACTGTGCACAGATGGCTATCCCAGTAACAAATACAAGTATTTACCCTAACAAATTCACTTCAAATGCCTCCTCTTCAAGGAGTTCATTTGCAAACCTCTGAGGTGTGGCAGTGCTCACCTCTCAGACTAGCTGTTAGAGGCTGGTTGAGCAATAGCCTGTCCAGCTTGCTCACAGCTTGGCAGGTAACATTTTTCTCATGGGTACCTGAGCTATTTTTAGATAATGCTGCTGACACCTTCCTAAAGGCCTGATAATGAGTTAGGAATGCTCATCTTAAGCATGCGTTTTTGTTCCTTGTCCAAGACAAGCAAATCTGTCAGAGATGAAAAGAGAGATCTGTGAGCCTCCCTGCAAGTGGTGGGTTTCCCCAGCATTGTTCTCAGCTGGGATAGTGTAGGAAAGGACACACTTCCCCCTTGTGTGAGCCCTGGGGGGAAGACTTTTGCAGATAGTAACTACAGGAACCAGTTCTCTGTCAATAAAATATTCAATATCCCTTCTGGGATACATCAGCACCCTGTTACTGGGGATTTAGAAGTGGGGAAGATGATAATAGGAAATAAAACAGCCACCTCATTTTGGCAAGGGCAGCATGCATTCACCTTTAGATTGATACAGGGGTGGGGTGGATAGGTGATCCTTACATGGTCTGTGGTAAGTTTTGAATCAAAACTTATTGTCAACAGGTAGAAAAAGGGTTCACTGCCCATTATTGCTGGATGGTCTTTCTTCCCCATAAGCAATTCAGTCAAAGGAGGAGTGAATCCACAGATTGCCAGTTGAATGTATGATGTGGAACTGGGGCTGAGGGGTGGGGCTGGGGTTGCAGGAGGGTAGCGGGGAAGGAGCTTGAAGATACTGTAGGGAGCACAGGTGAAAGAGAGATAGCTGAGGCCGTTGCTGTAGGAGGCAGGAGATGTGGGGATGAATTGAGGGGATTACGGTATAGTCTAGGTAGAGAAGTTGGGAGACCCTGGGGATGTAGGTGAGGTGGGCTGGCTGCAGTCTGAGAGCAACCTATATTTGAGATCTATAGTATTGTGTAGGGAAAATCAGTAAATCAAGGGCAAGTGAGTAAAAGATCACAGGGGAATGTTTTCCACAGATACGTGCCATACCTGTCACTGTCTAAATTACACGTAGTGCAACAGCACTGCAAAGAATTTGAAGGTATTGCCATTGCCTTTGTAAGTGGTTATGCTCTAGTTTACCATTGATTTGGGTGAGGAGTTTTGCTCCAGATTGACTTAGAATATGAGATATCAATAATTATAACTAAGGTTAAGAAAAATGTTTTTATACAAAGTAATTTTACTGCTGTTTGAGACTGGAAGTCCTGCAAAGAGGAGTGAGAATAGGGTCTGATTTATGTGTGCATTTAATGCTGAACAGATCCCACACAAGGACTGTTTTCCCACAAGCTTTCTGAGCGACACTGAACTACTATTTACTCTCTCTGAGTCTTAGTTTCCTGCTTCAAATTCCTACCTTTGTACATGTCCTGGGAGGATGAATCTATCAAAGACTGCAAAGTGCTTACCTATGCTACAGGCAGCTATAAAACATATGATTCCCTTGGATTATTTTTTATAAGGTAGAGTACAACAAGCAAAGAAGCTGAGGATGGAGCATTGCTACCAGAAACGCTGCTCTTCAGCAAAGAAAACCACCTGGTTTCAAGCCCCAACTACAAGTAAAACTCTCTGCTAGCTTTGACAGAGTTACAATAGCAAAAAACTTGTCTCAGTCTCTTCCTCCCTACTCCAGGTAGTATGTAATTTTAATGCCCCCTCCTGCTTGTTAACACTGTAATATGAGCTGTGGGCTTCAAGCATACAACATGAAGTGCCCAGGTGAGAAAAAAAAAATAAAAATGCTGTGATTGACTTTGTGCAGACACTTAACTTGCAAGGGGAAGTTTATGTAAGATACAGTAGAGACCTGTTCTCCCAGCTATGAATTGCACTTTGAAATCAAAGGCGTTAAACTTCAGCTTGTCATCTGTCATAGCAAGCTTTTTCATTTATTTATTTATTTTTTCAACACCCAGACCCATTGCTAAACATACATAATCCTGAAATGTAACTTTAAAGTGTGATTTATGATTAGGATTAGATTTATTGTATTAAGTTGCTGTTGTAAAGCCCCTTGTTTTCCTAGGAAGGTGGGGCTGTAAATAACCTGGGAACAGGAGAACTGGGATGATATTGCGTAGTGTGTTCTAAAAGGTTATTTTTAATTTGACAGCAAATTAGAAGAAATAGCACCAAAAGAAACCCTGAAACAAACAAACAAACAAACAAACAAACAAACAAACAAAATAAGACAGCTGGCACATAACAAAATTTTAGCAATGTTTAGTTATTTAGTGGCAGTAGATTAAAAATCAAACAAACCAAAACAACAACAACAACAACAAAAAACCCCACAAAACACGAACAAAAAGCACAAAACAGTCTGTAGAAGCCAGAAAAGGAAGGCAGAGATTCAAGTTAAACTGTGAGAAAAAAAACCTTTTTAGAGTGGCTGTCAGCTTCCCCAGATGTGAAATGCATAGGCTCTAAATTGTAACATCTCTGGGAAACTGGAGATATCTTTGCCCCTTCCCCTCGCTCACCAGAGGCATTGTGATGAAATGAGAATACTGCAGATACTTTACAAAATAAATTTATCAGCACCTCAGACCACAGCTTGCAGCTGCCAAAAGTCTGGATTGTATTCAGGAGATTGCAGGAACTCATGCAAAAGAAACATGAAAAAGAAAAACGTTTCCCAACATGCACCCTCTTAGCTGTGTTCTCATTTCAGGGCTGCCATCTTGCTATAAATCTGTGACAGAAGCTTGCAATTGTGCGTGTGTGCATGTGAGTAGCAACTCGTTAAAGCATGTACTCGTAGAAAAGAATCACTAAACGCTCCTGGTTTGAATATGTAGAGCACCCGGAAAGCAAGCTTCTTGCTTGCGGCTGAGCAAGAAAAAAGATTTCCTCTCCCTCAGCCTGGATCCTGTACATAGGTCACCCTATTCCCGGCAGGTTTGCTGGCCACTGCTTCTTCTCTTATAATCAATATTCCCTTTCTGAATTTCTGAGCTTATGAGGCAATCTGAACTGGTCATGAAGATACAATTTTATCTGATCTTCAACAGGCTTGAAGGTATTATGCGTGCAGGAGAGCACCAGGGAGGAATTGTGTAGCATGAATTGTCCACAGAGATATTTCAGGGAAGAGAGATTTGTCTTGCTTTTCTCGGGGTGAGAGAGGAAGGGCAGCCCTTGTTTGGGGGAATATGGACCATTCCTGGGCAGAGCGGCCCCTCCATTCAGGGCTGGGAGAGAGGGCAGGTTCTCTGGGGGAAAGCTGCGTGGGTCTCCAAGAGAGCTATTCACAGGGATGCACCTTGACAACGATGGTGCTGCAGGTAAATCTACAGCCCCACCCACCAGGAGGAATCGGGAGTTCAGTCTGGGTTCAAGAGTTATACACAGCCAGCCGGGGCTCTCCTGGCGTTTTCAGCAGGACTTTTGAAGTGTTTGACTCTGGAGTGCTCTAATCACAGGAAGAGGACAACAGGAAACCTCACCTAGGGAGAGGTGATCAGTAGGAAGGGCTGGCCCAGCAGAAGTAAACAAAAATATTTGAATTGCCTGTGAGAATACCAAACGGGAAAGTGGGAGGAAGAGCTGCCATTTTGCTCTTCAGTAAGCCTGATGAAGCATTCCTAGGATGTCAGAATAGCGTGGTGGGATGTTGGTGTCCTTCGCCATTCCCATGTTTACCTTGGGTAATCTTTTGTTGAACAGCCTACTCTCCTCTGCACTCCAGGAATATGCAAGCTGAGCACCGAAATTGCAGTTCGGTCTGACCCTTTTGTCATTCGACTGAGGAAAAGCCCCAGGGCCTGACAAAATCAGTTCCAGGGTCTTCACTCAAACATGTCACTTTTTTTTTTTTTTTTTTTTTTTTTTTTTTAGAAGAGAGAGAGAGACGGTGTATCTGACTGTGACCAGAATGTTTCCCACTATTTTAAAAGTAAGGATCCTGTTTGTGTGAGACAAAAAACAAATGTGCCTTATTTTCCATTGGATAATGTTTATCCAATGTTTATTAATGTTTGCACATCGAATGTTTAAAAGCACAGTATGCTCCATATATACAAATAAAATACACCACCCCGCCTCGAGGAGAAGGTTCTGTAGTTTGGTTTTCTGTTGGGAAGGCGTTTTCTATCGGGGCTTTGTTGTAAAAAGAACTACTTTAACAATAAAGAATCTCTTGAAAAAATAACACCAGAGTCCAAAATGATGAGCAATTTTCATTATTATGAGCCAGGTCAATTTAGGTATTTTTTCGGTTTAAGTTTCTTGGACTGCCGAGCAGGAGATGGATCCAATGGAACAGAATAATGCTTCTCCACAGCTCTATGAAATCTCTGTCAGGGCCAAAGGTTTGAGTGAACGTATTATATGAAGAAACAGCTTTCATCTCATACAGAGGCTCTATTGTGCTTCCGAAAGAGTTTTGGAGTCATCTAAGCTTCTGCCTCTGACCCGTGAGTAGGCAGCTTCGGAGGGCTGAGGCGAAGCCGGCAGCCTGTGGTCACTTCGTGTCGGGCCAGAACCGCTCCTCCGGGAATCATCCCCGTGAGACTTGCCCTAAATCGCTACGCGAGCTGGAAAACGAGAAGCCTGTCTAGAAGGTTATCAGATCTAATGCACTTTTACTGGGATGAGGAGGAAATACAGAGGTGGTAAACAAATACAAGAACCTATTGTGACTGCGGCTTAGAATCACCAGGAGACCAATTAACACCTTTTTGTTAGGATTAACCATTATGATGTTTGCAGCAAGAGCCTTAAATTGGCACTTTCTTGTAGTTCAAAGTGTGACTACATTGCAGTTACAAGGGAAGTGGAGATCAAAGCTCCCAGAACAAATAATTACATGAAGGCAAATTCCATTTGATGTAGGAAGCAGCAGAAGCCTCCAAAGAGTAGCAAACAGTCTGGCAGGGAGCAGCCTGTAGCAGTGTGAGCAACGCAAAAGACAGGCTTTTCAAAGGGAGAAAAGCCTCCGCCCAAAACGATGGAGTGAATCTGCCGCTCTGAAACCATTTCGTTGTACGGGGCAGCTCTTTGCTGTGTCAGCAGCTCCATTATGAAGCTTTTATTTTCTGAGGTTCATCACTCAGCTGAACCGGTGGTAATACGTAGCATAAAAAGCCTGTGTGGGGTCTCCGTGCTCGGCTGGGAATGTTAAAGGTAATTAAGGAGGAAAAAGCCCTTTGTGCTATATTTGGTGACTGTTTCATTTTCTTAGTATTGGTCCTGTGCCCAAGAGAAGAGGTTGGAGGGTGGGAATAATGGAATTCCCCTCGTTGCTTCCATGGTCCTCTTGAAACTCTTTAGTGGTAGCTTGCCAGTGAGAAACTTGCATTTTAATAAATAACTCTGGAATTCATTGAAGTCTCAGCTTTGATGTAGTTTGCTCCTAGATTATACTGTCTGTAATTTGAACTCTGAGTCTAAAGTAGAGGCGACTTTCTTTTTCTTACCTAAAATACCAGGAAAAAAAAAAGTCCCCAGGCCATGAGTAAATTATTAAGGTATTTTAGTTGTTTTACTTCTTTATTTTTGCGGAAAAGCAACAATAAAATGGATAAAAGTTAGCTAAAAACCCCGTATTTTTGCGTTGCTTCTGAGGACAACAGGGTAAAAAGAAAAAACCCTCAACCAAACAAAACGGAAGAAAAACTTCAGAAAACCTCCAATTTTCCATTTTGTAACTTTCGAAGCTTAATATTTTAAACTTTGAAGCTTAATAAATGAATATATTTCCTCCCCCCCCCCCAGCTTCGCGAAAACAAACAAACGACCAAACAAAAAAGGTGCCAAAATGCACCATTAAATAAAGTGTTAAAGTGAAGGAAAATGCCTAGTGCAAACAAGGAAAAAAGAAGTGTCCTGTTTTGGTTGACAGATGAACAAAAGTTATACAATTTAATTGTATTTGTCTTGAAAATCGAATAAATTATTAAAATCTCTATAAAAGACACTGCAATGACACAATTACTCTCCTTCTAATTAGAAGATGGGAACATATAATTCCATAAGCAAGTTCCTCCTTATTCTCCTAAGTTATAAAAGATGTATTCCTTCAAAAACTGGACGTCATGGAATAGTAAGCTCACACTTGAGTATGGGCTTGAGTCACCTGTTTTCTCTCAGCTTGTGCTCAGCTGACCAGCTGTATTCCTGTCAGCCTCCTGAGACAGATAAAGTATTTGTCATGAAATTAAATATTTATTGTGTCCTGTGGGTATTCTCGGTGAGCTCTGCACTGGGTTAGGAGAAGGTGTGTGTTAGCTGAAATAGTCCAAAAAGTTGCACTGACAGCCTGAGCACAGCTTGATTCGGCCTCTTTTCAATTTAACTTAAAGTGGCAGGAATCAGTTTAAATACAACTATGAACAGTTTGTTTTTAATGATAAGCAGTTTGAAGCCATTTAATTAACCTAGTTTAAAAAAGCTACTAGTTACAATACTACATTTTTTTCCCCCAACAAGTTGATTAAAAGAAGAGGATTTAGGCCAAGATATTTTTCCTCCCCTCTCATGAACAATGCAAAGATTAGCTGCCATCTTCTTGATGTAGAAGCGACTACTGGGGCCCACTGATATTACACATATCCATATGGGAACAAGAAAAATATATTCCTACAAAAGCAGCAACAGTTATAGGTAAGTTCCTGTCCTTTCCTCCTGATACATGCCTCCCTCTCCCCACCCCAAGTTGGTCTTTTTGCCTATTGTGAAAATCTACTGTGATATTTACTGTCAAGTCAGTGTTCATCAAAGTAATTTAACTTTTAGAATGGAATGAGAATTTTTCATGTCATTCACCCTCTGGCTGCCTCCTTGAGCTAACTCACATGCTGCTAGGGCTGTCAAGGGACTGGGTGGGTGAGCCTACTTTGTTGGCTGGGGACAACTTCTTGAGCCTGTGGGGATGCGCAGGCTGCTGCTGAGTGGAAGAGCTATGCTCCAGCTTGAGGGGTGGTATGTGCCCAAATCCCTCCTGCTAGGGAAGAACAGGGGAGGTTTGGCCCTTGTGCAGCTCTGGTGCTGCACATAACGGGCTGCATGAGTGCCACAGCTCCAGCAGCCCTTCTGCCCTATCAAGCCCTGCACCCTTGGACACTTCAGCAGTATGGACCTTCAAACCTAGCCTGTACCCCTCCATCCTGCCTGAAAGAGCTTTTGAGGTGAACACAAGGGGAATTTTGGTATGCCTGCAATAAAGCTCTTTGTTTTCTTTCTGTAAAGGAAAGGCAAAGAAATGAGACTATTCACTACCCAGGTGTCCACTGTGGGAGGTGGTGGATCACCATTGGGGTATGCCCTCCAACTCTGGGAGCCAGGGCAGGCACCTTGGCCATGCAGCATCCCTCCTTGAAGCTGAGAGAGCAACAAGCTGAAGGCTGGTGCACCTTTCCCTCTTCCCTGCAAGCAAGGCCATTTTGAAACCCAGCAAATCTGTGTTTAGGTCAGGTTGATGTTTTGACACTGTCTGACATAAGCCAGGAAGGGCAGGCTTTGCACTGACCCTGGGCACCTTGTTAACTCCCACATGTTTGTTTTCACAACAGCCTGGAAAAAAGGGCTGGGTTTAATTTACAAATTTCCTGGGTTTTGTTAATTTGCCTTACAGCCATAACCTGTTTTTAGCATTACTATTTTTTTTTCCATATTTAATATTAATGTTGGAAATTCTATTTACAATAGCCATCTTCTAATGAGTGGGAAAGAGTACAAAGCCTTTTTGGAGGGAGAACATGAAGTGTGTAATTGGTAACAGGCACGGGGGCTGTTGGCAGATGATCACTTATAATAAATTATGTTTTTGTTTTTACTCATTAAGAGGTCAGTTCCATAAAAAAGAACAGTTCTTGCTCTTTTTGAAGGCTCTTATCACAAAAAGGGCTATTATTTTATTTACTGCCTTGCACAGGCAGAAAGGGAATTATTTGTATCAAAGAATGATTATGAAGTATGTCTTAAAACACTATGTAAAAATAAAAAGTCTGTTTGTTGGAACATGTAAAGGAGGAACTCTTGCTTGGTTCACTTTGTTGAACATAACTGTAGCATCTCTTGACGGCTTTTTTTTTCCCTTAATTTTTTTCTCTGAGGTCTGAGTATCAAAGTTTGCAATCCCCTTGGAAGTTAATAGGAGGTTCCTTCTTACATGAGTTTGGCAGAATTCATGCTTCCTTTGAAACTAGCAACGTCAGTCACTGAAGATGACTTCCCAGCAATGTAGTATCAGAATTCAAGCTGCATCTACCACAGCATTTTGTACGCAGTAAATGGGACAGACTTTCCACACCACTCATTCTGCAACCATTCTCTTCTGTTACAAATGTGGTTGTCTAGGAATTCGAAAACTTAAAGGGAACAGGCAGTCATTAGAACAACTGATGCTGAAAGAAGGCAACTCAGAACGACTCTGGATTATGGTTTCTCAGAAAGAGTCCTGAATGCTATAGCTGCTGAGTTACAGGCACTGTGACCTTTCTCTGTGCTCTGAGCCAGATCTTGGTGTGTTGTCTCAACTGCAGTGCATTTACTTCCTTATGGTCTTTTATCTCGTGTGATGCATTTAAAGGGTACAGGAGGGTCCATGTTTTAGTGTTGCTTTCTGTGCTCTTCCATCCTGTGATTGAATTAACTTTTTTTTTTTTTTTTAAATCCTCTTTTTTCTGTGTTTTCAATGGGAGAAGATTCCTTCTTGCCTTTGCTGTAGTGGATTTTATAGAGCTGTTCTGCAGAGAAATGATTTCTCCCGTCTTCTCCCTGCTCTCAATCAAGAGCAGTTGCCCGCAGCTGGCTTACATACATGCCTGCAGTCTGACATAAAGTGACTTGCCTTAGTGCAGCCACCCAACACCCTGGTCTTCTCTAGGTTTGTAACGTGCTGAAAAAATTCAAGTAATGTTTTCTTCTGGCACAGACTTTACATTATTTTACAATATAATTATGATTAATATAGAACATTAAATGATAAACAGAGTCCACACGGCATGTCTTAATGCTCTGCTTCTGCTGTTATTGGTAGTTGATTATTTCAACACAGCTATAATTTGCTGTTATTTAGGCCATCAACCAGCTACAGGGGTGCGGAACGGTACCATGCTGAAGGCCCTTGCCAGGGAATACTGTGCCTGGCAGCGGGCCGAGACGGCTTTCTGGAGGAGGATGGTTTTTGTTCTCCCAAGTAGAAATCTTGACCCATTGTGGAAGGCTGGCAGGGCAGCGAGCTGACATAGGGCTTGACACTGTGCTCAGACTCTAGAGACAGAAATTGTCATTTGCTTGTTAGCCTCCTGCTGGCAGAAGCTTTATTTCCTTTTGTTTTGAGCTAAAGGCTCCCTTTCTCTCTCTCAGCTCTTAAAGGTTTCTCCATAAGAACAAAATAAGGGGTTTCTCTGTAGAAGAAAAGGGGGTTTGGACAATGGGTAGAGTTACAAAGGAGTGAATGACAGGCTTCGTTTGCCTGACAAGCAGCTGGAGTGAGGAGCCTTTGAGGATGCAAATAGAAATCATTGTGCTGGGCGTTTGTGGAGTTACTTATTCATTAGATCTCTTTTCACTAAGTTAATGAACTTATGCAGCCTGATCCTGCTTCTAATTTAGTTGGTGTCAGTCACAGTTCTGTAGAGTTTGGGAAAGATCACTGAATTTCTGAACTAATCCCACTCAGGCCACTGAATTTTACTTGTACACTGATGCTTGGCTGTGTTGAATACCTTTTGGAGTTCAAGAAAGGCATTCAGGCTTGATTCAAAAGCCTGGGGAGAGGAGAATCTACCCTTCCTTTAGTAGGTTCTAAAGCTAGTAGTTAGTCCCTAGTTCTAGAAGTTAGCAAACCATGTTGTTAGACTACTTTGAGTATATCTGGCTTCATGTTTTACCTATTTCTTCTTGATTTGCCTTTCTCAACTAGATAAGAAAGTGTTTTAGCTTCCAGAACTACTCACTCAGAGTAACTCACAGCTGTATTTTTTTATTATTATTACTTTTGAGATTCTCTGCTTCCTTTACTCCAGTTTCCCAACATCCTCTTAAAAACAGAGTTGAACACACATACTGCTCCTAGCAGCTCTTCATAGTCAAGGAAAATTGCTTCTTTCTTAAAGAAAGATATTGGCTAGCCCCTGTTTGTAGGTTTGTAATAAAGCTGTTATCTCGTAAGGTAAGAAAACCTATTTATTTCTGAAAGTTTGTCTATTTGGCACTCAAGATAACCTCAGTGTTGAAAGCTGGGTGTTCAAACAGCCTCCTCTTTCTTATCCCAATTGCTCTCTACTCAATCAGGGACTGTCAGAGGTCAGAGGATGGAAAGTTAAGCAAGTAGATAAAAATAAGACTTCTTCTCTCCAGTTTTATAGAGAAATAACCTGGATTTCCACATTTGGAAGTTTTCATAGTATTGAAATAACCTGGATACTTAGATACCTCTGCATAAAAAGGCTTATGTGATTGCAAAGTTAATTTTAAGAAGGCAAAAATGTTGTCACTCTTGTTAGTCTAATTTTCCTTAGGGTTCAGGCATGTTCACCTAGGGGTTTCTGCTTGGTACCAGAGAGAAACCTGTTTGGGCAGCTTGGGTTTTGTACACACTGGGAAGTCTTACTGATCACATTGTAATGATTAAATTTCTGTAGTTATATGGATTTAAAGAGCAGTTCCTTCTGTCTCAAAAAAATATTGATATTATTGGAAGGATATTATATTTCTAAAATAGAATAAACTAAAACTAGAGAAAGGTATTTGCATGAGAACAGGATTATCTAGCAGGAGACTCCATCAGTCTGTGTTAATATTCAGCTTATATTAATACAAATTTCCAGTGTAGACAAGCCAACTGAGTTGTTTTACAAAAGCTGCATCACCAGAGCTGATGATCCTTCATTCTATCTTCTAAATATTTGACACTGTGGAGAAATACAACAAAATATTCATTTTGGAATTGGAGGAAACACAAAAGCATCTCTGAAATAACACAGCAGCAATACTATCCATGTAGCTTTTACAGCAATTATCTCAGCACACACTGTGTAAAGTTTTCTTAGTACTAGAAATACCCAGGCTGATAATGAAAGGCCTAGGCTTCTGTGCTTTGTAATGTCAGTTGATCCATTAATTGAACTGAGAAGTTTTTGAGTCCCATAGTGCCCCAAGGGGAATGAATATACAATGTAGATTACAGAGGAGTTATAACGTCTAAGGGTAGAGCCAGCAAATGAGATGTAAATGAGGGTGGATTGAGGTGGAGGGTAAGTCACCCTCTGTCTGCTGGTGGATCAGACTGGTATTGAGAAGTTGAGGCAGTCAGTGGTTTATCAGGACCCCTGTGATAGCACAGTCCTGGAGCACAGGAACCTTGCTTGCAATACCTTGCTTGTTGGAGCTGTGAGATAGAGTTTCCAGTTGTGAAATGCTCTGAAAGGTGTGGGGGTTGAGGGTAACTGGGCTGAAACAGTGTCTTACAGGTGACCTAATGTGAGAGCTGCTGCAGGAGGGCTTCTTCCTCTTGATGTCTGTCTTGGCTATGTACTTTCACTGTCCTCCCTTTGTTTTTGTCCCTTGCATTTCCCATAAGTTGGTTTAATTCAGTCATCCTGCAGAGCATTATCTTAGTCTCTCACCTACCCTAGGGGAAAAAAAGGATTTCCCACTGGGTTAGCAATGTGAATCAGCTCAGGAAAGACTAACGTGCTGAAGGAGTGTGAACCAATGGATAAAAGCAGGAGTGAAAGAGGGAGGAAGGTGAAAGAAAGTGGAGTGACAGAGAGTGCTGAGATCCGGTCAGCTATAACAGCTGCTTGAGAGTCCTGATGAGTGCTTCTGAGAAGCATATGCGGTGTGCAAATGGACAGGGTCCAGCTCTGATTTCAATTGTGTTTTATTTTAGAAGTTGGTTCCTGGAGGTTCTCAGCCAGAGACCTCCATCTGCAAACACGGTTCCTCCTGGCTGTGTAGAAGGAAAAGTGAGGTGACTAAAGCCATGGAAAAACAATTGCACTTTCTAGAGGCTGAACTTGTTGTATAGAGGTACCTGATTTCTCTTACCAGTTGCTTGATGGAGGTCTCAGCTCTCCAGGAGATGAGCTGATAGGTTCTGCTGAGGGCCTGGCCTGTGGCTGATGCCTTCTTCTCTACATTTTCCACTTTGATGAAAATCATACTGCTTCTCTTGTTTAATTAATAAGAATGGCTGAGTAACTTTCAAATATTTTAAAATATAATTACAGGGTCAATCCTAATGTCTAGATGTACTGAAATGTTCGGTGTTAAAGACTCAGCATCCACACTATGTGCATTTTGTGACTGATCTATATATATCAATCTATATGTGTGTATATATAAATATACACTTTACACTTTTGAGAAGCTTCAGTCTGGTCCTGTAAGAAGAAAGTCCATTGGTGCTTAAAGGGAATTAAGTATGCTCTCAGAGTGTATCTTCTGTTTTATTTACACCCAAAGGATCTGATTTTATGCTCAGAGTTCACCTGCAGTGCTAATCAAAATAATGGTAGTAGGAACTATAAAGAAAAAAATTCTCCCATCCAAAGTAATGTGCTATTGTAGGTTCTCTTTTCTTTTATTGAAGGTGATGTACCTTTGCAACAAAGCATTAGAATATATGGTTAAAATAAAACTGCCTTGTTTTCCTATAGAATTACAATTCTTTATTTTGGAGACTGCCGGGAACCCTATGTCTGTTTTGCAAAGTATGTAGATCATGGCAGTGGAAGATTAGTACTTAGTCCTACAAAATTTAGGCAACATTTGGGATTTGTTGTCATACATTGTAACTAACCACATGTAAGCAGGTCTCCAGGCTAAATACAAGGAAATTTCGGAAATACGGTTCTGAAAGAGCTTCTCTAAAGTCAGCTGAGACACCTGAAGCACAACTGGTGAGTTCCCTTTAAAATCTAGTTCAATTGTTCTCTTCCTGTGCAATCCTGCATATTGATTGAACAATACAATCCCTGACAGAGCACAGGGGGATGCTTTGACATAACTTGAATCACAGTATGGGCTGGCTGATAAGCCAGGAGTCAAAAGTGACCTCCTGTTAAAGTAGTTTTGGTAGAAGATCTCTATTTATAGTCATTATGACAAAAATGAGGTTGTCACATAAGGATTAAACTGGTGAGGGACTTTTTGGGATGTCAAGGAGAGGCAGAAGTAGGGGGAATGGATCAAAACTAGAGGTGGGTAGAGTCAGATTAGATGTTAGGAAGAACTTCACCATAAGGGTGGCAAGACACTGGAACAGGTTGCCCAGAAAGGTGGTGGAAGCCCCATTCCTGGAAGTTTTCAAGGTCAGGCTGGATGAGGTTCTGAGCAACCTGATCTCGTGGGAGGTGTCCTTACCCATGCAGGGGGGTTGGAACTGGATGATCTTTAAGGCCCCTTCCAACCCTAATAATAAATTCTATGAATCTATGATTTGAGGCCACTACAATCAAGGCGCAGGCTGCCCATTCTTCTTTACAGCTCTCTGGACTTCTCTACTTGTACTGCAGGTACATTTGAATCAGTAATTTCAATATCAGGCTTGATGAGCACTTTTTGTGTATGTTTGTGTGTGTGTATGTCTGATAATAACATACTAATACACAAATATAATCTGCTTCCCATCATGGCACAAACAACTAGCTTTCCAGGGTCTAGTTTTTCTTCAGTATGACATATGATTGCTATCTTTAGAGTATCTCATAAATTAATTATAATAGGCATTAGTACCACTAACTGAGCATAATGTTGTTATTTTCTATTCTAGTTGTAAGTGGTACACTGTTTTCTCTCCTCTCAGGCTGACATTAATCACTTCAGGAAACACTTTGCTTTGTAGCCAGAGGCTCTCAGTCTTGCAAGTGTTCAGACAGTAGTGATCCGATAAGCTTAGTGCTGAAAGTACTTTGTGAAAAGAGATTTAATTTATCTTGAATATTGGGTAGTGAGCTGTCAAGATTTCTTTTCCTTTTTAATACATCATTTCTATACAACTTGACCATCAGACAGAACAAATACCCAGACCAGGAAAATGAAAAGGTGTAGTTGAATGAAATGAACTATTGCAGTCTTCTTCCTTTTTTTTTTTTTTTTTTTTTTTTTTCCTGGAAAATGCGAAGGAAATCCTACATAATTGGGTTATCATGTTTGACCCACAAAACCTAATTTGTCCATTAAATTGTCCAAACAATTAATTAATATGTGACTTCTTTAGTTTTAAGTTCTATTTGCCAGCATAATTCTAGAATGGTTCCCAGTAGTTAGTTACAATATTAAAGCAGAGATAAAAGTGTTTTGTTTTGTTTTTTAAAGAAAAAAAGAACAAAAAAGGCACAATGGCTTGAATTCAAGCATGGCTTCAATTCAGATAAAACTAACAAGGCTCAAGGAAAAATAAAATGGGAAACAGATTGCAAAAGAATTAAAAAGTGCGAGCAGCCTTTGCCAACCAGGCATATGAACATCTGTGAATTTTGATGATTTGTGTTCCCAAACCTTGAAACTATTGAATAGTCTCAGACTTTGAGGTAGTAGCTAGTTGTTTAATGCGTTCCAAATTGGGCACCTGAACCTCTGTTTCTTTTTATTTAAAGAGCCAACCCCTTTTTTTGTTTTGATTTTAATACACTTTTACATTAAGTGTACTCATTGGCAAATGCCTGACTCAGTTTTCGATCCATGTTCTTGGACAACAGAGCCTATATTAAGTATGGGTGGAAGGACTGTGTGTGACTCAGCCTAGAGGAGTGGGGACCTCAGAGCTATAATCCTGCCTTAGTTAGAGGTGTTCCCATGAAGCCTAGTTTCATTAATTAACTAGAGTAGTCTTTAAATGGGATTAATTACATAGGTCTAACTTTTAAAGCTTGTTGAATGTGAGCAATAATATGGTGGATTATGGGAAATGCATTGGTAGATGGTAGTTTCAGACTTTCATTAAACTTTCTGTGGGCTCCAAAACAACTTGATTCTGAAAAATGGTAACACAGCACTGTACAGCTCATTTTATGCCTTAATTTATCAATAAAAGGACTGGCTTGTTCTGCCTTTATTTTTGTCCTGGAGCCTGAAGCATCATGTTTCTGTATCAGTAGGAATAGTTAGAAACATATTAATTGTGGAATTAACAGGAAGGGATGGATTTGCTGGACTTCTTCATTAACAAATAACTCCTATGTTATTCTGGATTTATTTATTGGAAATTTGTTCTTAAAAGTGTTTAGATAACCTGGCCATGTCATTAAGATGAGCATAAATCACACACCACAAATGTCTTTATGATGCTTAACATGTCTTGTACTATGTTATCAGATTTAATATATTTTACTGTACATACTCCTTGTGGTGTCCTGTCCTCAGCTTGCACTATAGCAATTTACTGGTTGTTGTTCAGTTAGAATTCACTTCTTATTTTAACTGTACTAATGTATGAATTGTGTGACTCAAGAGGAACATTAACCAAACTGCATCATAAATCTGGCTATCACACTATCACTTAGCCTTTCTGTTATAGGCTTCTGTACTGGTTGCAGCAGATGTTTTCAAACTTCTTTCAAACAAAGATGTTTTCAAAGTTCAGTCTTCTGGTGATAGTAAAAACATGGGACCTGTAAAGTGTGTGCTGATGGCAGCACATTGGGCTACAGGGATGAGGAGGAAACTGAAACAGTCTGTTAGGATTTTCCAAGAAAAATACCTTAATTGGAAAAAGGAATTTTGTAATTAGCAGTAGTACCATTCTGTTTCAGTTTTAGTTCTGCAATTGTTACTGACATTGGGGAACTACACAGAAATGTAGAAAAAGTGTGTCATTTCCATCCATTAGAAAATGCAGTATTTGGACACATAGATCCCATTCCCAAGGTGGAACCTTTAAGCGTTACTGCAGTACAAGCAAACACTGGGCATACAGTTTACTAGTCTTGCTCCCAGCTGGGCCAGTTGAGGGATTACTTGCCTACTGATGCTGAAAGAGCTGTGTATTGCAGAGTTTTCAAAAAAGTTTTCTTCACTTTATAAACAATCTCTGTGCAACTGGTTCATGATCTTGCAAAGCAGGCAGCTGGCTGAGAATATTCCATTGAGCTCTAATGGAAAAAGCCAAGTCTGAAGAAAATTAGTGTAGTAGTCTCAAGTGTTTTAATAAGATATAGACGTTCTATATGCTCAGTCTTATTATTTGGTTTAAAACTTGTTTTTAAAAAGAAATGTCAAAGAAAACACTCAACAGTCTGGGAAAAATCTTTTGAGTGAAGCAGGATGTAATCTGGTTTTAGTCTAAACATGAATATGGCATGGCTTAGGAAGTAATTTGCTGAGGCCAAATAGCCAAAAAGTTAATGAACATGGAATATGCAACTAGTGCTAGTCCTTTTTATTTATTTCTTTAAGGGAATAAGAGTACATGTTCCTCTAATGAAAACAATCCTTCAGTCTTTCACAAGCCTGTTGCTGTTGCAGTCATTTGGTGCTACATCATTTAGAGACCAGACTTGTTCTGGGTTTTATGCTCTTCTTTTGAATTAATAAAACCTGACTAGTCTTTATTTGACTAACATAAAGCTGAAACTTGGCAATGGTTCTTTACCTATATTTATCTTGACATTTTACTGCTTCTATTTCAGACCTGAAAAATTATTCTTACTGAATATTTGTCCATTTTCTTCCCCCAATGGTAGCAGCTAGGCTAATATGTCATTGATGTTTCTTATGAATCTTGCTGGACTTCTCTTGGTAAATTGCTTGCTTTAGGAATATAAAATTATTACAAAATTAAATGTAAAAATTATTTTTTTAAAAGTATTTTTTTTGAACAATATGCTTAGATTTAATGTTTTGGGGTTTTGAGTTGAGCTAGAGCAAATGGATTTGTGACAAAGCAAAGTTTGCTTATCAAAGAAGCTGTAACTTTTCAGTGAACAAAGCAAAATCCCATAACTTTGAACATTAAGGCCCATTTAATTGCCCCAGGGAAAGATGCTTTTCTCAGGATCACCATGCAGTACTTCAGCTGTTCAGTGTGTGAGAAAGGCACAAACAGAGGGATTGGACTACCTTTTAGTTCAGGGGCTTAGCTGAACTTCCAGTGTAGATTAATTTGTGTATATTTTGAACCATTAGAAGTCTTCTCAGCTTGCAAGTCAAGGAATACCAGGAACACATTCTGAATACTATGGGTTCTGCATGTATTTATTTCTAAGTTTAAAACCTTTAGTGTATCAATATGGCCATTTCCCACTGAGAAAACCACTCTTCAGTTTGTGAAGGAGTTTTTTGGCTCACACAGTCTGGCACTGTCAGAAGTTGGTGGCTGGCCTGTCTCCCTGCGATGCACAGATGAGGTACAGGCAGCAGAGGCTCAGTCTGTATCAGGAAGATGCCAAAAATACAGTGTGCATGAAATTGCTAGTCAGGACAAAGAAACACAGTATTTGAAAGAATGATGGGAGGGTTACTCTGAGCATGTTTATGGAACACACACATGTAAATTATAAGCAAGCTTATTTTTCCTAATCTGTTTATGTACTCTTCTAGAGCCCAGCTCTACTTGGTACTAGCCAAAGGCTGTGTGAGTGATACCTCCCAGAATTATTTGTCCTGGGAAGGATTTAACTTCAACTGTTGTTTCATAAAACTGGAAGATAATAATAATGTCTGGTTTGGTTTGCTGGGCTTTTTTGGTAGCTGGGGAAGGGCTCCAGGAATGGCTCCAGTGAGAAGCTGAGAAGCTCAGAAGCTCTCCCTGCTCTAAACCCAGCCAAGGAACCATTAGAGGGACAATAGATGTGCTTCAGAGATTTACATACGAAAGAAGTGAGATAACACCTGAGCAGAGAAGGACTTGGGGGAGAAGAGCTGTTCTGGGGAAGGAGAGCAGTGCTGGTGGTTAGTGAGGAAGAAGGGGAAGAAGGTGCCCAAGCAGAAGTTTCCCTGCAACCCATGGCGAGATGGCAGCTGTCCCCCTGAGCTTGTGGAGGAATGTGGTGGAACGTTCAGTGAAGGCACCAGGAGGGGTGAACTTGGCCACTGGGCTTGGATTTTGTGGCCAGAGGATTTGCTGCCTGTGGACTCACACAGCTTTGGAAGATGCAGGCACCAGGGGAGTTTGTTCCTGAAGCAGCCCCTGACTCTGTGGGAAGCCCAGGCTGGAGCAGCTCTGGACCTCGTGGGAAGGCCTCATGAAGGAGAGGTTCGTGGAGGACTCTCTCCCAAGGGAAGCAGGGAAGGACTGTAAGGAATCCTTCCTGAGGAGGAAGGAAGCAGGAACCACCAGCCTGTGAACTGACTCTAAACCCCATCCCCTGTCCCCCTGTGCCACTGGGGGGAAGGAGGAAACTGGGAACAAAGTGACTTGGGCCCAGGAAGAAGGGAGGGGTGGGGTAACATATGCAAGCCCTGCTCAGTGTGTTGTCTGTGTCCTGTGTGTGTTTGATTAGTGTGAAATTAAATTATTATTTTTTCCCCAAGTTAAGCCTGTTTTGCCCAGGACCTTAATTGGTGAAGAACCTTCCTCGTCCTTTGTCTCAATCCATAAGCTTTGTTCTCCTCATCCCAGAGTGTGTGTGTGTGTGGGGTAATTGAGTGAGCGGCCGCAGGGCTGGTTCTTTGTTGTCATGTTGGGCCCAAGCCACGACAAGTAATCTCAAAGTAATGTTGTTATCAAGCCTTGTGGCACATGATCATTAAGATACCAGTCAGTACTGATGTTTGCAAGCATCTTTGTGAGAGGACCACCAGGACTTCTTGGAACGTAGATGGTCTTTTTACTTGATTTAGGTTGTCTTGGCTTTAATGAGGTGTTGTCTTACATGGCTTCCAGTTTTAATTTTCTGCTATAAAGGGGTACATTTTATCTTGCTTTTTTAATAGTCTGTTGGGTCCTTAAGTAGCAAAGATGTGATCAGGAAAATTGTTTTAAGTTTACACACAGCTCCCATCACCTTTATCAATCTATCTTTATATTTCTGTAGAGTAGCATGATGATTATTTTCCCCAGGCAGCCAAGGGGCAAGGAGTAAGTAACTTGCCCAAGGTGGTTTTAGGTGCTGAACCTGCATCTTCTGAGTTCTAGGTGGATCCCCATGTCACCTACACAGCTTTTACCTTTACTGCTGCTTTTCATTGCTGACAGTATCTTGGGTCTGCTAGAATTAGCTATGCTGGGGTTGTATTGTAAGTAAGAAAATAAATACTCTTATAACCTGAACCAGTCCTTTTAATTATTTAAACCTATTTGTATTAGGCTTATGGACAAAGTGATAGTGACAACTCCGGGAGTCAGAAATCTGCCTATGTGAACAGTGGGTCTTTCTGTGCAACAGTGACATTGGAAATAGCTACTGTGAACCCTGGAATAAGAATTTTCCCCTCTTACTCACCTTCCATGGTGCTCAGATTTACATTGCTCAGGGTAGAAGCCAGGTACTCAGTGCTGTCATTTAGCCTACCTGTGCATAGAAGGTTATATATTGGCTTTATAGACGCCATGTTGACTTTACTATGACTTCATTGTTTTTATTATTACACATTGTTTGTAGTAAATATTTAAGATACTACTTGGTCATTTCAAACATCTCATCACCTGAATAAAAAATATTCCAGAAAGCCCTTGCCCCCAGTGGCAAAGGAAGAGGTAGTTCAGAACGCAGAAGTGTAGATACGGTTTTCTTCAACAAGAGATAGTATGGATTTTTAGCAGTATGTTTCCACAATTCTATGATGTTGCTTAAGTCTTGTATTACAGCAAAAAATACAGAAATGGTGCAGATAGGAGTTTGTCCAGATTTCAGAAAAAAACAGTATTTTCAGTTTTGCCAGTTATGCCAAGTAGAAGCAGCGAGCTTTACAAAAGTTAGTTTTAATAGATCTATACTAGTATTTAATATTTTATAAAATTATCCATATATTGAAAAATGTTTTTTGACAATGATTACATGTTGCCCAAACTAAATATCTTGCATTCTTGCATGACATTCTCTTGGATAGGGTGCTTAAAGTGACGGTGGGAGGGGTAGGGTGAGGGGCAGATGTAATTTCAAAGGTTAGAGAATGCCTGAAATTTTGGTGGTGTGGATAAAGGACTGAATTTTTAGCTCTTCAATATACACAAAGGCTTTCCTTCACAAAACTGACTGCAATAAGGCTGCTGGAATGATGGGCTCTAGCCTACATTCAGTCCAGGTATAAAATTTGTTTGGACATTGACATGGTATTATCTACTGCATCACTGGAGGAGATCCTCCATTTCTTAGCCATGTGTAGAGGATCAGCAGGAGGCTGCTGACGGCACACAGTGTTTGGCTGCTGTGTTTATTGGATTTTGGTTTACCAAATTTTGATTAAAATAAATCAGCTGTTCTAGATTACTGTTCAGCTTCTAGTGTGACTGAGGTAAATATTGCTGCTCACTTGGCACTCAGTGTGAATCTTCCCTAGTCAACAAAACTGCAGTGACTGAGAGCTCACAGTTTGAAAGAAAGATTTGTTAAGAATTCATGCTCCAGAGGTCCTGAGCTGTTGCTGTATTTGAAGATGATATTGACTTCCAGTTGCAGAGAATGGAGCACTGCTCACTGTCAACTCAGGCATTTGAATGTTCCAGTTACGAAGTTTGCCTGGGTGTTGTGAAAGTCCTCATTAAATTCTTGGCTGAGGGTGGTGTCTTCTTTAATGAGTTAAGTCTGCTCAGACTGTCTAGACCAAGACTATTTCCATAGGATGACATGATTTTGAGCTTTGATCAGTATTCATATTGTCACTTCTTTTTAATATGGCACAGAGTTAAAATGTATTTCTATTGCATCAATGTACCACAAAGTGTGTACTTTGGGCTCCTCCCCACTGTCTATGTTTATATGTGTCATGCCATAATCCTTGAAACTAATGAAGCCTGGTTTCCCAGAGGGTTTGTGTTGTGTGTCCCCTAAACGCTACTAGCCCTCTTTTTTTAAGCATCTCATTTTCTTCTCATGGCCTTGATGTGGCTCTCTGTAGTGCCTTTCCCACAGCCCAGTACCTTCCCAGTTCCCCTCACACCAGTCCAGATGAGTGTATGTTACTGCTAACTGGAAGCTGAGCACATGGAGATCAGCTGGCCAGCACTGTGTGCTTCTCAGTTTTGACAGGGCAAAATCAGGTTTAATTCACAGCCTCAAAAGGTGATTTAATCAGTCTGCTGTCCAACTGACTTCTCACAATGCTTCTTGGAGATTTCTATTTCTGAGCCTTCAACCATGTTTGACAGACAGGTAAAAGATGGAAAAATTTGAATAAGCTGTTAGAAATGAAGAACATAGACAGATGGACAATTAGAGGAATTACATAGATCTCACTTCCCCAGAAAACAGTGGGGTGGCACAGCTGAAACATGCTTGTGGGTGTTCCTTGAACTACTTGTTACTGAAGGCCTTTAAAGTCATATGATGGGAGTCGGACAAGACAGTGAAGGGTGGAATACTGCTGTGCCAAATGCTGTTCAAACACCAAGGAATGCTGTGGAGTCATGCCAGAGAATTTGGAAACCAAAGAGCCCCTCTCTGAGCCTGCAAGTATTGGATGCTGTCAAAAAGAAAGGTGGTCGAATGTTTCAAATAATTCTTGGTTACTTTCTCTAATTTCTGTCTGTTGAGTTCTTGGAGAAATGGGAGAACTAAATTTTTTTAAAGTGAAATTTAATAAATTTGACTTCATACAGACTGCAGAAAGGATAATGAAATAATAAGGCATAGCTGTACAGTGAGGTGCGTGGTAGAGCCGCTTGTTATTGTGCAGCACAAACAGGCATGATATCCCAAAAAACGGTACTGATGTGTCATCATGACACTAGGTAATTATTGTGGCCTCCCAGGATATTGCAGCCAGTTTGAATGCTTGGGTGGCATCCTCGATAGCACACTGTAGACCAGGGAAGTTCTGCTTGAACTTGGAATCTCAGATTTAACCCCGTTAAAGCAACTGGCATTTGCCTCAGCAAAAGACACTATCTAACCCTGAAGGTGCTTGAACATCAGACTTGACTGAGAAGCCAAAATTTGACGAGAAGAGACCTGAAGCAGAAAGGCCTGTGGCTTCTGCAGCTGCTCCTTTTCTCTGGAGTTTCTGGGTCATTCCCCTCTTCTCAGTCTTTCCCCAATGTGATAATTTTATGCAGCAGATTGAATCCCTGCCCTATCCTGAATTGCATCTGCCTTTGTCTGTTGGGCCGAACTCAAGCAAGCCAAACTTGGAATCGTGGTAAATATCAGCTGAAGGTTTGGTTTTGTCCTTAACCTGGGCAGCCCAGTTACATCTGTATATGCAATATGCAGCTGTAGCTGGATAATATAAATGTCACTCACAACAGACTACCTATGCCCATAGCAGAGAGCTTCCTAACGACTTCTGGTAGCCTTACAAACATCTAACAGCTTTTTACATTGAATGCACAGTGAAAATTTGTTTCTAGATATCTCATTTTTTAGTTTCTTTATTTATTTATTTCCCCCATCTAACAAGTTGCATTGTCAGGGTAAGTAATAGTTCAATTTGCTCTTTTAGTTATCTTCAAGGACAAAACCAGATTGCCTGCACTTTTGGAGATGAAGAGAAGGCTCCAGTATTTGAACGGGGCCTACAAGAAAGCTGGGGAGGGTCTTTTCACGAGGGCATGTAATAGAGCACAGTGGGTAGTGGATTAAAACTGGAAAAAGGAAGATGTTAGATTAGACATTAGGATGAAATTCTTCACTATGAGGGTGGTGAGACACTGAAAGAAGCTGCCCAGAGAAGTTGTGGAAGCCCCATCCCTGGAAGTATTCAATGCTAGGTTGGATGGGACTTTGAGCAACCTGATTTGGTGGGAGGTGTCCCTTCCCATGCAGAGGGGTTGGAACTGGATGATCTTTAGGGTCCCTTCCAACCTTAGCCATTCTGTGATTCATGGAGTCAGAAACATACCTTCAACCTTTAGACTGTACTAAGGTGCTAGACAAAATGTTGTTCTGCAAAAACCATATGTCAGGTTGGTTACTGAGTAACTTTGTAATGCCTCTTGACAAATGAAGTAGTATTGCCTTGTTTTTGTTTAATGTACCAGAACTGATCCTGCTGGAATTGACGTTATCTAAAAAAAGCACAGCAAACCGAACATCCCCCCCCACTCCTGCCCTCCAACCCAAAATCTGATGATTTTTTTTTAAGTACTGGTGGTCAGTCACAAAGTAAACTCATATAATTGCAAGATCCCAGGAAGTTGCTTTCAAGGAAAATGTCATATAGTGTTGGAAACAGCACTTCCTTGGATTCTTTAAGACAGTGAATTGGCAGGTAAAATAATGTAAAGCCTGGCACAAAAACAGGTCTCAGCACTGCTTAGCTCATCAGTGGCATCCTCATTATTGCTAGTGTAATTTCAAACTCATGCCATAAAATTTTTATTTTACAGTGTTTCTTATACAATACAATATACCATACAATTTATTGTGCACATTTGTGTATTTGAGATACCAGTGCAAGCGTAATTAGAACTGCTTGTAATTTCCCATATGACTAAAAATACTATTTTCTACTCCTGAGTAAAAAGAAAAGTCTGATTTTTTTGTAGTCTGCAAGATTTAAAGTCTATTAGTTAGGAAACACTGAAACTTACTAATGCTTTCCCCAAGGAAAATTATTTTGTTCCTCTAAAAAACTGTTTCATCTAAAACACTGAATTTCTCCCCAGAACAACTGAATTTATGTAGTCACTTGAATTTTTAAACATGGTGATTTGTAGCACAGTGAAAAAAACTTTATAATTTATCTTTCAACATCTTTTTCAGTAGCAGACTAGTAAATATTATTCCCATCAGTGCAGCACCTGACTAGCTCCAAGAGTAAAAAACAAGCACAATGTATCTCTTCCTGCTAAAAAACCCCAACCCCCCCCCCCACAACCAAACAAAAACAACCAAACAAAAAAACCCAAAACAAACAGCTTGTAAACCTAGAAATCTGGGAAATTTGATGTTAAAATACCATTCCATGTATGTTCATCTGAAATAGGTGGGAATGTTTAATTCTAAAGGCAGCATTAGATGGTAAAAAGCAAACCTGATAATTTTTTTTAATTGCCATATTTGTCTCGACGGTGTGGTTTATGTGTATTTCAGAGAGTAGCCTAATGTTCTCAAGCTATGATAGGCAACTCCATGAGAGCTGATGGCTGTTACGAGTGGAACTGATGTTCACAGATGACAGCCAACTCCAAAAATTGCCATGCTAGCCCAGTGCATCAGCAGCAACCATGGCAGAATTCAGCTTCACATTGCTTTTTATATTGCATAGTACTTAATAAATGTATCTGACTTGCTGTGATCCGGACAAAGGCTGGTGGCAGGGAGGGCTACCAGGAGCCCAAGGAGGTGTCAGCCCTGGCTGCTGATGAGTTGATGAGGACAGAGAACAGATTCTCCGTGAGAGAACAATTTCAAAGAAACTGGAAGCCATTAATTAATTAATTAATTAATTAATTAATTAATTAATTCATTCATTCATTCATTCACACATTCATTCAGATTTCTTTAGCTCCCACTCCCTTAAGGGAACAGACAGTGCCATGCACTTACCTAAAGTTAGTGAAATGTAAGAAGTTTTAAATATTAATATTTTTGGGGTCCTCTGAGTATGTTTACCACCTGCTACCTCATACAGGAGCTGCTTAAAGCAGTTTTGTCACCTACTTTTTCTGCTTTAAAACTTTGGTTTAGCTGAACAACTGTTCACTGGCTGATAAAACTTTTAGGGACTAAAAGCTGTGCAGCTGCCCCATGGCAAGTGTTGTGAGCTTTGGGCTGTAGTAGTAGATATACTTCATATGTCATCTGTGCAAATTTAAACTGGACATCTAAGTACAGTGAATCTGCACAAGGACCCTGGAGTCCCAGATCATGTTGCAGTGGCACACCAAATCTACTTTAAATCCACCCTGGTCACAAGTGGGGTCCCCCAGGGATTTATATTAGTCCCAATACTGTTTAATATCTTTGTAAGTGATCTGGATGTTGGGATCAAGTGCACCCTTTTGAAGTTTGCAAATGATACCAAGTTGTGTGGAAAAGTAGACATTCCAGAAGGGACAGCCATCCTCCAGGAAGACCTGGGCAGGTTGCAGAGCGGGCTTACATGAGCCTTATGAAGTTTAAAGTGGACAAGTGTAAGGTCTTGCACCTGGGAAAACACAACCCAGGAGTGCAGCACAGACTGGGATCCATCTGGCTGGAGAGTAGCTCTGAGGAGGGGGATCTGAGGGTTCTCCTGGACAACAAGCTCAGCGTGAATACACTGCTGTGGCAAAGAAAGCCAACAGGGTGCTGGGCTGCATCAACAAGGTCATAACCAGCAGAGGTACAGAAGTCATCATCCCACTCTATTTGGCGCTGGTCAGACCACACCTGGAATAATATGTTCAGTTTTGGTCCCTGCTCTATGAAAAGGATGCAGACAGGCTGGAGAGGGTCCAGAGAAGGGCCGCAAAGGTGATCAAAGGACTAGGAAGCCTGCCATGTGAGGAAAGGCTGAGAGAGCTGGGTTTGTTTAGCCTGGAGCAAAGAAGAGTCCAGGGAGTCCTTGTTGCCACGTTCCAGTACTTCAAATGGGAAGGGACATCTGTGTGTGCCAGGACATCTCTGCACTGAGACAACTTTCTGTGGATAGGCAGATGACACAGGGCTGTGCCGGTGTCACAGCAGGGAGATGTCCCAGTGAAAAGTTTTCCTAGACCCATACTTCAAGGGTGGCTACTAAGAAGATGGAGATTCCCTTTTTACAAGGAGTCTCATGGAAAAGATGAGGGGTAATGGGTGCAAGTTACTCCTGGAGAGATCCTGATTGGACATCAGAAGGAAATTTTTCATTATCAGAACAGCTGGACATTGCAATAATCTCCCTAGGGAAGTGGTAGTTTGGAACACTGAACACTTTTAAGACTCAGCTTGACAAGGTACTGGGTCATCTCACCTTAACTGTGCTCCTCCCTAGAGAGAGCAGGGGGTCCCTGAGGTCTCCTCCAACCTTGTATTCCATGATTCTATGATTCTTTATCTGTATCTATCTTGGATGTTTTCAAAACACCTGGTGTCTCACAGTGTTTTTCTTTTATCAAAGGGGCAAGTGGGTCTGGCCACTTGTAAATTACAGGGGAGTTGGACACTAGCAAAGAGCAACCAGAGGCCACACAAGGAGTGTCTGAGTGTCTGTGTAGCTTGATTTTGTGAAGATTTTGTGAAGATTTGTCCAGTTTCACTGGCTTAATTTGGATTAATTGCCTTTTATAATACAATGCCATGTGGACCGTGCTTCAAAAAAACTTCAGTTAGAAATCAAGTATGAGCAATTCAATCTACTACTTGAATCAAACCCAGGCTGTTGCGTTGTACAGCTACATGATCCCGCTGTGTCAGTTTCTTTTAGGTTTAGCTAGAAGAAATTTTCTTAAGACTTAACTTCAGTCTAGCTATGATACTGGCATCACTATAAAGCAAAAATTAAGAACATAGCTTGTAACTGCCCTATCTCCTACAAGAAATACCATCTGGATATTTCAACTTTTATTTAATGTACACACCTCAGCTTTGTCATTGTTAGCATATTAGTGGTGAGAACTGTGCAAGTTCTGTTCAAACTGGGAATAAACATGTGTAATAAGCTAAATAACACTGTTCAAAATGCAAAATCACTAGCTTGTCTTATTTCTTACAAGGTTTTTCTCAGTATATGAAGTTATTTGCTATTGCACACAAAGCTATTTTAATATGGCATTGCTGGTTCTTAAAAGTCATAATGAGGACAGAGGCTTTCTTGCACATTTATTTTGACTTGCTGAAGATCCTATAAGAATAGAACTCCTCAGAATTTTGCTCTTAAAAGAGATCTGGTGGCTACATGGTTATGGAGAACACTACTGAAAATCAGGTGTGTGCTGCACAGCATGGCTTTGAAATGCTAAGGATGAGCTGGAGATGCTCTCACTACCAGGTCCAGTGACCTAGATGTTGAGATCATGAGCACCCAGATGAAGTTTGCTGACTACACCAAGATGAGTGTTGAGGTTGACACTCCAGAAGGGAGGGCCACCCTCCAGGATGACCTAGACAGGCTGGAGGACTGGGCTAGCAGGAACCTTATGAAGTTCAACAGGGAGAAGTGTAAGGTCTTGCACCTGGGAACATATAACCCAGGAGCACAGTTCAGACTGGGACCCACCTGGCTGGAGAACAGCCCTGTGGAAAGGGACCTGGAGATCTTGGTGGATAACAGGCTCAACATGAGTGAGCAGTGAGCTGCAGCAGCAAAGAAAGCCACCAGGGTGCTGGGCTGCATCAACAAGGGCATCACAAGCAGAGATGAAGAAGTCATCATCCCACTCTACTCGGCACTGGTCAGACCACACCTGGAGTATTGTGTTCAGTTTTGGTCCCTGCTCTACAAAGAGGATGTGGACAGGCTGGAGAGGGTCCAGTGAAGGGCCACAAGTATGATCAGAGGACTGGAGGACCTGCCATATGAGGAAGGGCTGAGAAAACTGAATTTGTTCAGCCTTGAGAAAAGAAGGCTTTGGGGAGACCTTGTTAACAACATTTCAGTACTTAAAGGGTGGCTACTAAGAAGATGCAGATTCCCTATTTACAAGGAGTCACATGAAAAAGACAAGGGGTAATGGGCACAAGTTGCTCCTAGGGAGATTCCAACTGGACAAAAGAGGTAAATTTTTCACCAAGAGGATAATCAAGCATTGGAATAGTATCCCAAAGGATGTGGTAGATTCCCCCACATTGGACATTTTTAAGTCTCAGCTTGACAGGGTGCTGAGCCATCTCACATAAACTATAGTATTACTGAGAAAGGTTGGACCAGATGATCCCTGAGGTCCCTTCTAACCTGGCATTTATGATTCACCAATGCCTAACTTTCCTTCCATGCCACAGTGACTTATCACCAGCGTAACTGGAAATTTCCAGTCAAAAACAGACTTCCCTTCACCGTGAAGGAAAGACCAATAAAAAGTACAAGTAACTAGGCTAATGTCACTGTGCTCTGGAAGTGCTTGTCAATGGAGCCTTTCACAGCAGCACAGGCAAGTCTTTCTAAAACATCACAGGTGGTGACATTTTCTTCCCAAAGAGCCTGGGAAACCCTTGCCACCCCTCTAGTACGCTTTACTCCCTTTGGGGAAACAAAACACTGCACTCCTAATACTACAGGACTTTAACACCTTTTGATAAAATGCCTTCCAGAACCCCATGCAATTTGGGGATTTACCACAATTAGTCAAAAGTATTTATTCATCATTCTGAATGCTGTCTCTGGCTTTGTTGGGTAAGTGGATTTTTCTGTGGCCTCAAGATCTGGTCCTAAATAAATGAGTTGGGGGTATAGAATTAGAAGCCAGTAAATGAAACCATTGCTTTCTTTAATGACATTTCATTGTTCTTGCTATGTAACAACTATGAAAAGATATATAGCAGCTCAAAGCACCATTTGCTTTTTCTTATAGTAGCTCAAAACAGAATTCTGAATATCCCTGCTTACGGGAACATGGCTTCTTTACAGGGGCTTGATGATTCTTACTCATGTTTCAAATTACTGCTTTGCTTAACAGAAATATATTAAGGGTATCTAACCTTACGCATCACTAAAATCATTGCAGCTGTGAAAACTGAAAGCCAGTCCTTTGAGCTTCGTACAACAAAACCTTCGTACAACAAAACACAAAGATGTGTGTTTGTTTTTTTGTTTTGTTTTGTTTTGTTTTGTTTCCTTCTACACTGTCTCTGTGCTTGGTTTTATTGAAAACTTTAAAGTAAAACTGTGCTTTCGACTGACAGTTTCCAACTCAAATGAAAACAGTAGGGAAGAGAGAGGCAACTGAAGTTTCTGCGTATTCTTTTGCAGTTTAAAAGCAACAATAAAAAATAAATTCTAAAGTGCCATGGAATATAGGGTCAGTCATAACTTAATGATTTAATAGAACATGAATGCTGAGATATTTGGATTCAGATTAAATTTTTCATTGTAGGAAGATGTTCAGTGTTCATGGGTCTTGGCAATGGGTCTTGTCTTTTCTATGCATAAAATACAAATATGCATTACTTATTCTTCAGTTTCTTAGAGAAGTGTTTGTGTTTCTGATAATTTTTTTCTTTTCTCACTGGAAAAAACGATATTCTTGGACAGCCAGTTACCTGGGGAAAATGATGTACTTAGCTGTACTATAATTTGACTGGTTCCAAGAATCTGATGGCTTCCAAGAACACTTTGAAATTTCCATTCTTTCCTTTCTTTCCATTACTTTCAATCTTAAAGGTCTTCCAAGGCAATGGCACAAGTTCATAACCAAACCAGTCCAAGAACACCAGAGATACCTAGACAAGGCAAAAGCAACTCATTCACATTGGGATGTCTGTCAAAGGTGATCATAGTCCGTTTACTTTCCAGGATTTCCTTGGGCATTGATCTGATTACAACCATCTGAACAAGAACTCTACTTTAAGACAAAAGTAAGATACACGGTGAACAGCTGCAGAGTAGTAAATGGAAGTTGACTGTTGAACTGACACGCAGGCTAGATTAACTGATACCTTTTTAATGTCACTTATCTAAATGCATAGTATCCCTTTAAGGCTGGTTCTGCTGGAATACTGAAGAAAGCATCTATTTTGAGTTGAATTTAGGTGAAATTTTGACATTAATTGTTAATGCGGATGATGTAGCTACCAACCCTCTGTGTCTTGGCTTTTTAAAATATTGTGTGATGGTTATAGGTCACCGAGAAGGATTCATGTGGTGGGTTAACCATGGCTGGACATCAGGAGCCCATCAAGCTGCTCTGTAACTCCCCTCCTCAGCTGAACAGGGGAGAGAAAATATAACAAAAGGCTCATGGTTTGAGATGAGGACAGGGAGATCACTCACTGACTACTATTACAGGACACAACTCAGGGAAGTTCATTTAATTTATTACCAATCAAATAAAAGTATGGTAATGAGAAATAAAAACTAAATTTTAAAACACATTCTCTCCCCCTCTCTTCATGCTCCCTCCCTTCTTTCTGAGCTCAACTTCACTCCTGATTTACCTGCCTCCTCCCCCACAGCAGTGCAGGGGGACAGGGAATGGGGATTGTGGTCAGGTCATCACACCTCCCTGCCACTCTTTCCTTCTCACACTCTTCCCCTGCTTTAGCACAGTATCCTCCCCCAAGGGACAAGCCTCCATGAAATTCTTCTACATGCACCCTTCCCACGGGCTGCAGGTTGTCACAACTGCTCCAGCATGGGTCCCTTTCCATGGGGCGTGCAGTCCTTCAGGAAGAGCCTGCTCCAGCATGGGTGCCCCACAGTGTCACAGGTCCTGGCAGCAAAACTGCTCCAGTGTCAGTTCCTCTCTCCACAGGGCCACAGGTCCTTCCAGGAGCCTGCTCCAGCCAGGGCTTTTCATGGAGTCACAGACTCCTTTGGGTGCATCCATCTTCTTCAGTATGGGTTCCTACATGGGCTGCAGATGGATACCTACTCCACTATGGACGTTCATGAGCTGCAGGGGGACAGCCTGCCTCACCATGGTCTTCACCATGGGCTGCAGGGGAATCTCTGCTCTGGTGCCTGGAGCACCTCCTTTCCCTCCTTCTCCACTGACCTTTGTGTTTGCAGAATTGTTCCTCCCATTTTTGGGTGTTGGTTGTGTTGAACACTAAACAGCAGCAAAGTTATTAAGAAAATCAATGCTAGGATTTTCCTGCTGTGTCTCTGCAAAGCATCAACTGATCACCTAAGCTAAGCTGACGGGCATTAAACAGCAGGATTAATATGCTACCAATTGAAATGTTCAAACTTAGAACTTCTTTTAGAATTATTTTTGTTGCTGTGAAAGGTAAGCAAACTGAAAACTGAAGATTACAAAGTTGAGAACTTCTAAACTTTTTTTTTGCTATTGAAAGAGGCCCAAACCCTTGGAAAGCTGACTGGGGGTCAGCTGGGGTCTTTCTGCAAAATAGAAAATTAGGATAAAGATGAAATGAAGAAAAACATACAGTGAACTTCTGCTGTGTTATACAATGTATAACACAGGTGGGATTCTGAGATTTTCTGCAGATTTTAGAAGATGAGCTTCTTTCTGGCTGCCTGGACCCATATTTACTCTCTGTTTTTTTTTCCCCAACATTGTATCAGAGACCCATGATGGGTCAGAGTGCTGAGTCCCGTGACCCAGCATACATCAACATGCATTCTTATCCTACTCCTCTAGCAAGGCAGTTTCTATAGGAACATATGGAGGTGCTCCAGGCTAGAACCTGATAGCTCCAAAAGAGGACCATGTCCATACAGCCAGAGCAGTAGGGTGCTACTATGGGCTGTCATGTATCTAGGCAGGAAGTGTGGGTATGAACTGAGCCTCTGAGATGGAAGGAAGAATGTGATCCCTTCCTAACAAAACTGGGAGAGACCACCACTGCAATTGTTTCTGAAGTAGGATTGGCAAGGCAAAGGTACATGAAGCTGCTGATTTTGTAAGTATGTTTATGCAGAAGATGGAGAATAAGCAGACTCAGAATAACTATCAGAAGGCCTTTTCTAGCTGTGCTGTGGGAGAGAATATTACACATGTTTTCAGTGGATGATTAATGTGGACTTAAAAAAAAAAAAAAATCTCAGCAGAAATACATGTGAGCTAAGCCATAGACATAGCAAAACAGGCAGTTACTGGCAGATCATTAATAGCCCACAGCAATGCTGAAGACACTTTAATAAGCACATTCAGAGAGGATTACTGCTATTACAAATAATGATCAGTGGCAGCAGTGTGTTTTATACTAATAATGGGGGCTATATCCATCAGTGACAATCTCTGCTGGAGCCACTTCATGTCTGCTGATACACAAGACATTTTTCCTTTATCAAAGTGTAGTTTGATACCATATTTTCATCATGACAAAAAAACAAAACAACCCAAACCAAGTAAAACTATCAGAGCCCTGCAAATTAGTGTTACAGAAAAGATGGGCAAGCATTAAAAGTCAGAAAAAATTTGAAATGTGGCAGAAGCCTGAGAAGTTACAGTTTTGAAAAGGCTCATTTTTATTCTGTTGACCTGCTTCTGCCTGCTCAGAGTCACAGCCAGTAATTTCTGCACAAAATCTTTCCTACTTTCCTACAAAGCACAGAGTGACCTGAATTACACATCTTCTTGCAGGCTCCCTGCAGGCGTGCTCCTGTCCCATTCTGAAGCCTGGGAGCAAAGTGCCCTGAGGTCTGAGGCTGCCCTCGTGCCATGGAGAACTGCTTCAAATAATGGAGCAGATTGGTTCAGTAAGTGGAGGTTTTACAGCAGATAGAGTCTCACTGCTTGGGAAGTTATCCTTGACATGTATATTGCTATGACAGAAGAAATTACTCTATTTGTTTGATGTAGATGTGGCAATGGCTCAGTTGGGTTACAGAGTTCAGGAGCTTTTGTTGCTGCTAATCCAACAAAAAAGGAAGTCCTTTCTTCTCTTTCAAAAGACTCTGAAGCTAAAGATGTGTTTTACTGGCAGTTAGGAGTGATTATATTTACTATGGGGTCATGGAAGCTTATAAAAAATGAAATATGTAATACTGTTTTTGTAGAGTAGATCCATACATTAAGAGGAATTCTCACTGATTACAAGAAAGTCCATTAGTGTGCATGAAACAGAAAAGCAAAGAAACTACGGGACAAAGAAAAGTAAAAAGGGTGGAACAACTTCCTGCTCTCATTTTCATGGCGTGTTTCAGCTCTTATGACAGGAATCATGTTCCAGCAGTTTAGCCTTTGTCTAGCAAAGATTCCATCCAGAAATTTCCAGGTGAGATGTGAAGAGGGAAAAGAAAAATGACTTTATATTTTGTTTATATTCATTTATATTTCAAAGGTCTTTCTGCAGGATCATGTTTTCAATAAACTTGTACAGAGCCAACAAACTATATAAATAGTAACAAGTAATTGGCCTCTGGCATCTTGCAGGAGCAGTGATCATCTGACTTATGCTCAAAAAAACCAGGCAAACCTGCCAATACAAAACAGTGACAAAAACTAAGCAGGGACTGTTGTGTATCCCCAGATTGTCTTGAATTTACAAGCATCGTTAGTTTTCAGTTCCACTTGAATCTTACTTGCCTAATGCTGCTGCCACTGGGAATTATGCTTACTGATTTCAAAACTGGCCAAGTTGAGGCAGTGGTGTGGAAATCCCATCCCTTCTCTCCTAGAAGTCTAGTCCTTGCTTGGATGGAGGAAGTTTTCCTTTCTGAGCCCTATCAGAAGGACAAGAGCCCTGTTACAGTGTTACCTGAAGCCCAGGTTGTCCTGGAGTTCAGCATAGCAAGAGATGCTTCCTCCAGTAAGAGACATTACAGATTTAAAACAGACATCTGAAAGGCTTGTCAGTACAGTCACTTAACTGAGGTCCAAAAGGTGCTGTTTCTGCCTCTAACCCACTTTCCTCATTGCCAGACACATGCAGTATCATTAAAGCTGGAGTCTACTCTTGCGTGTGGAGAAGTAAAGATATGTGGTTGGACTACGGTAGGACACAAGAATGTCATTGAGAAGCCTACAGGAGCTAAGATAATGTGCCAAGATGTTACTAATTTATGTCAGTTTCAGTTGGAAAGGCAGCTTCTCTTTAGCAACAGTTTCATTTTAACCATTTTTTGTGCTGATGCGATGCACTGTGGAGTCTTACAACATGCCTTTGTTCTGCAAGTAACCAAGCTCCAACAACATCCAGCTTGTAGAAATAAAATGTCATAAGCACTGAGATCCACTAGCTACCTTATGGTTTGGCCTCAGTTGCTTGTACTTATGTCCTGGTTTCATGGGAGAATGTTTTTGTCTGAAATGATGTAGATGTAGCTTGTTTTGCCTGATTGTATTTTTCCATGCCTGTCACCATGTGCTGCTGCTGTGACCCCTGAGCCACTCATGTTTTGCTCTGCTTCACAGGCATCCTCTTACAGCAGCAACAAGGGAGGTGGCTGTGTATGGAGCTGATTTTAGTTACTTATGGTGGAGACTACACACCTGAAATAACAACATGCACATCACCACACGACCAGATAAACAGGGTAGGAAAAAAAGCTTTTTTTTTTTTTTTAATGCAGAAGCTTATTTTGTTTGAGAAATTATCTGGGCTGTCGACAGATCCCTTCTGCCATCTCTTCTGTGTTATCTGACATGATATGGTATAACCTGTTGACTCTACTTGCTACTTCACATTCCAAAGCATACCTAAATGGAAAATAATTCAGAGTTATAAGTAATCAAATCTCTGTCTTATCTTGTTTTCCAGGAAAAATAGCTAACTTGGTGACATGCAGTGTTCTGGGTCATGATAGTGTCCATCTTGTAACACTAAATTAATGGCTTTAGTAATGAGAAAATGTTATGATGTAAGTTTAATTTACATGCTTAAGAAATCCACTATTCAATGTCTGCTGCAGGTTTCTTATGAGAAGTATATTGGAACACCTTTATTTTTTTGGTCAAATCATGCAAATAATGCCTGAGTGGTTAGAGTCAATACAAGTCAATGGCTTATTACCACTGAAATGTCCAGTTACTTAGAAAATGCTTTTCAGCAGTTTGATACAGAAAGCCCGGAGTCACTTAGATAGTGTCTTGATTAGCTTTTTCACCTCTCCTGTCTTGGTCTGAAGAGACACCATTATTTATTTAGTAAAAGCACCTGGTATCTGCATTCTTCTAGTGTTCTCTCTGGGGTTATGGCAGTAGTGCCCTGAAAGAGCAGTACCCTAAATCACAGGGTAGGTGTGGCTGTTATTGCTAGGTAGCTGTGCTGGAAGCTCACCCTACTGTGGCTACTTCAGTGCAGGGTATTGTGAAATCACTGGTCAGCTAGAGTCAAAAGCTGACACTCCTTATCTGTCTAGGAGTTGTTTTATGCTGAATTAATGTCTCTCTCTGCTACCAGAGGGGACACAAAGGAAACTGCTTGCAAGAATGTGAAGGGAAAATGGAGCACTTTGTGACACAAGGCCAAAACCTGCCAAAAAAATCATGTGTGTAACTCCCTTCTTGCCCAGTGAAGATGGTTAGCTGATGTGGTGTGATGATCAACCCATCACAGCCACTGGCATGCCTTCAGCTTCATCAGTGGTGGAGTCCATGCCATGCTGCCCCAGGTGCTACAACTCCCCTCAAATTGCACACCCTGCAGGGTCATTTCATGTACATACTGTGGCTAGTGTACTAGGTTCACTTAGAAAAGATGGAGACTGATTTAGGCACATAGTGAAGTGTCCTGTCCATGCATGTTAAACTAGGAGCTTGCTGGTTTTCCATCTATCTTGTGCTGACAAATTCTGCACTTGATGAAATAAATGAGAGTTTTGGCACTGACATGAAAGAGCAGAGGCAAAAAATTAATTGGGAAAAAAAGGGCAAATAAAAAAAGAAGATTGTTTTGGGACAGACTAAATATCTCTGGTCTAGAAGAAACTAGAAAAGGTGATTGTAAATCATACATCTCTATTGTTGCTGGCCAGGGACAGATTAGACCTTGAAATAAATAAAAACAAATCCAAGGCAGCTTTTGGATTTATCCCAGCTGTTCACAGTGTCCAAGTCTTTTCACCAGACTCAGAATACCATGAGCTTCCTGCAGTGAAGCCAGCATGCCTTATTCTGTCCCTGTCTTTGGAGAAGCAAAACTCTTTTTTGGTCTTAAAGACTTTGTCTTATCTGGAATACAGCAGGCTGAGGGCTGAGACAGGGAATGAAGTACAAGGGACTATGTCTGAAGAGAAGTGAGCAAAAGTCAGTAGGGGGCTGGGAGGGAGATGGTGCTGTCTCCTGTCTCTCTCTCAACAAGCCTTCCCTCATCTGAGCTAATCCTAAAATCCATAATTTCCTGCCTCTTGAGGGAGGTGATTCTCCCCCCTTTACTTGACTGTCATGAGCCCACCTGGAGTACTGTGTCCAATTCTGGACACTTCTTATGTTCCCCAACATAAGAAGGACATGGAGCTCATGGAGAAAGTCCAGATAAGGGCCACAAAGATGATCAAAGAGCTGGAGCACCTTTCCTGTGAAAACGGGCTGAGAGATTTGGCGTTGTTCAGCCTGGAGAAGAGAAGGTTCTGGGAGACCTCATAGCGGCCTTCCATACCTGAAGGGGCTACAGAAAAGCTGGGGAGGGACTTTTTTCAAGGGCTTGTCATGAGAGGACAAGAGATAATGGATCAAAACTGGAAGAAGGGAGATTGGCTAGACATTAGGAGGAAATTATTTAGTTTGAAGGTGGTGAGAGCTGGATAGGGCCCTGAGCAACCTGATCTAGTGGGAGGTGTCCCTGCCCATGCAAGGGGGTTATAAATAGATGATCCTTAAGGTCCCTTTCAGCTTAAACCGTTCCATGATTCCATGATTCTATGATTCCCATCTCTCTCACTCTCTTTTCAGGTACAGCTTTTCCTGCTCTCTGCTTCACTGCCTGCAACTGCAACCTGCCCACCTTCCTGGGGTCTGTAGGTGGATGTCCCTGCTTATTGTAGGGGGGTTGGACCAGATGACCTTTCAGGTCTCTTCAAACCAAGTACATTCCATGATTCTATCCAGTGTGATGGGCCCAGAACAAGACAGCCAGGCTCTTCATTTCCCCTATAACCTGTGCAAAAGGGCAGCAAGTCCCCTCAGGAACATCTCACTTCTTTGCCTGCAACCCCACAGCAGTGGTCTGCACACACTCCATCCCCAGCACATCTGGCTGTCTAGAGTCCTGGCAGTGGCAAAATCAGAATCACAGAATTGTCGTGGTTGGAAAAGACCTCATCACCACATCCAACTGTCAACACAACCACCACAGTCCCCACGACCCATAAAAAAAAAAAAAAAAAAAAAAGTCCAACTAGAGCATGTTCTGAAGTGCCTCATCTACACATTTTTAAAATACTTCCACGGATGGTAACTCCATCACCTCCCTGGGCAGTCTGTTTCAGTGCCTGACTACTCTTTCAGTAAATAAACTCTTCCTAATATCTAGTCTAAACCTTCCTTGATGCAACTTCCAGCCAATAGGTTTCTGTTGGTCTGTGGCTGGCATACCTTGATTGCTCTGGTCAGTGCTCCTTATGCCTCCACCTCAAGAGTAGCTCCTAAGTATTTTTCTATCTTGCTCATGTGCTATATATAAGTGCGTGTGTGTTTATACATGTATGCACACACATACACACACCTTAGACTGGAGAGTGGAGGACCACAGTCTAAGCATCACTGCATAGATGAAAAGCATGAGGGATTTGCTGCACCATTCTTGTAGCTCTTTTGAGTTGTCAGTGACATAATGCAGCTAGACGTGCCAGTCAGACAGGGCATCTCACTGTCATTTGGCTACCAGTGCTGAGGAACAATTATTCTCCTGGGGTTAAAAAGACTTTTATTATCCAGAAAATGGATTTCCTGAGGGAGCCTGAAAACCTTATATGCAAAGGACCTGTGGAAGATCTTGGAGCTCAAAACTCTGAATCTGAAATCACTGTATCATTGAGGCTGGAGTATGTAAACTCCAACAATGCCTTCCCCACCCAGTATGGAAATTCCTGCATGGAAGAAGGTAGAGTTTAATGGATGGCTTCAGGCTGTCCTGAGACAGTAGCACGTATTCTAAGAAAATTGTGATCATAAACCAGTTAAACAAACGTGGGAAAGGTGTACAAATCAGAAAAAAATTACTCATAGAAAGTGTATGCTGGGTACATTTCTATGCATATTTCAAACCGCAAAGAACAACATTGTTGTTACAGGCATGCAAAACCTTTTTTTTTTTTTAAATATTATTTTATTTCTAAAAAACATACAGGATGGTTCTATAGGTGAGGGATTATGTGTCATACTAGTTCTGAATGTTTTCCCCTCCTGTTTGTGATCTGATAGTCAGGATGCTTCAGCCAATGAGCATGGATATAGTAGGGTCATCCTTTGGAGAAACTTTATCTTTTACTTTACATTACTCAGTTTTAATTTTGCAAAGATGTTTTCTAAATCTAGCATCCATTTACTTTTAAAGACAGTATACTGAGACCCCATGTGACCTGGTATAGAAATCTGGAGTTCCTATCCAGCTAAACATATGTTGGTGGACTACCAGAGCCAACAGTAACAGCATGAACAGGTTGCCCAGGGAGGTTGTGGAAGCCCCCTCCCTGGAGGCGTTCCAAGGCCAGGTTGGATGAGGCTTGTGCAGCCTGGTCTAGTGTGAGGTGTCACTGCTTTTAGCAGGGCTATTGGAACCTGATGATCTTTAAGGTTCCTTCCAACCTTAACCATTCTGTAATTCTATGATTCTATGAGAACAAGGTGTAAAGGAGGGCTGGATGTGCTATATGCCTTGGGATTCCCACCTAGTGAGAGAGGAGAGGTCTGTGCTTGCAGACCTTCACTGCTGCTGACAAAGAAACATCAGCTGCTAAGCCAGCCAGTGCTATCAGGCACGTGCTCACATCGCGTGCCAGCCAGGGACATCCGGATGTCCTGCAGGTGGCTGGGAGAGAGGACAACAAAACAAAGCAACCATTCATTCCCTGCCCTCTGGAGGTATTGTCACAGTCTCATCCCAGTGCATGATTCAGAAGGGCAAGTACACACAGTATTTTCTGCATGGAAGTGCAGTCTTTGTGTCTCAAAAGCATGTCCTTGGCGCACTGTAGAGTTACACCGAGTTCCATCCACAGCTTGTTAAATGGGGAAGAACTTCCAAGTTCCCAGGTGACTTTCAAGGGAGGAAGGTGCAGGTACAGATGGCAAAGCAGGGCAATAGAGACTGGAGAGCAAGTCATGTTTAGGAATAAGCTGCTGTGCTTTTGGTCTCCTTCCTGTCACTCCATCCTTATACCCTGCCATGAAAAAATAATTGAATGCCCTTGGTTTTAAAAAGGGTGAAAGCAAGTCTGAAATACCATCATTATCAACACTTGGAAAATGAATTTTAAAACTTGGTCATGCTTCTGTCTCCTTGTCTGTCTAATCTGTTTCCTCAGTAACTACGTGTCAGACAGAAATAAATGTAATGGGGGGAAATTAGTAACAGAATCTGGGAAGATTTATTGGCGATGGGAATTGCTATTTCTGTGGTGAAGGGTGAATCCAGTAAATGAGAGATGCTCTCAAGTGCAATCACATTACAAATGTTTCTTCTGTCTGTGCTTAAATGGTATTTTATTAAGCTCAAATACACATATTTTTTCCCCTTAACTCTGCAAAAGAGACACATAAAGATTGAAACAGGACATATGCAGCTAAGCAAATTAGCTTTCTAGTGCCAGATGCTTCCATAAAACCATAGTATCCATAAATTTATAATCTGCTCCGCTGGACAAATCTTATTCCATAAGGTAGATGCTGCCTGACATCTAAAGAAAAGTACTATCTGTGTTTAGGAAGAAGGGGAGAGCCTAATCTGACCAATGTGGCAACTGAAGTTTTTAACATGTAGCTCCAAATTCTGCAGTGGCTTTAATTTTATTTTGACCTTACTACTTGAAGTGACCTAATGTTTCACTTCACCCATATTCTCTGAATTATTTTAGAATGAACAACAAGTCCAGATTTAGTGTAACTAAAATATGTTTGACCAAAATATATATAATTTCAGAACATTATCTCAGATATGGAAAAAAAGGCATTTAAAGTATTCTGGAGGAAAAGCAGACATGATTTTTTTTTTTTATATTTTAAAAATACAGACATATTTATTTGAAAATATCTGTATTCTGTTGTGTTTTTCAGGGTTTTGTTGTCATTGGTTTTGTTGTTTGTTTTTTTTTTGTTTGTTTGTTGTTTGTTTGCTGTTTTTGTTGTTTTAAAATGAAGATCTTCAAGAGAAGCATTGTTTCATTTTGGATGAAAAGAAATATTATAACTTGTAACATTAACTATCTTTTTTTTATACTCATCAATAATAGTAGTAACAAAAAAAATTAACTGAAAATTTTTTTTTCTTTCCAAGCTGCTCTGAAAGTAGTTCCTGATGTAACTGTGTCTGTCAAATCATGGATCAATGTGAGATTCATATATATGTATTTTCTGTCTGTCTTGAGTTTTCCCATTTAAATGACAATAAATCTGGAAAAAACACCCATGAAATCTATTGCAAAGTTTTCATCAAACAACTAGTTTGCTATTTTCTTTGCATTTGGACTCATCTCTCTTTCCTATGGCTTTTTTTCTGCATTATCTCTTCAATGTGAGATCTCGTCCTTACTCATTTACACCACCTTGGAAGTCTCTAGCTCTCTTGATAGTCAAAGTGAATTTGGCATGCTGCTGCTCAGGCGAAAACCAGATTGACACACAGAGTTGTTATTGGCATTTAAATTCCAGTTGGATCAGAGAAAGCCACTGAAGGTATATATGGAGATCATAAGGTTGTATCTGCTGGTTGGTTGATTTCAGATAGTATGAAAATAACCTCTCTTAAGTTACTGCTTTCTAAAATTTTCCTTTCTTTTTTTGTACCTTAAGGTGTTTTAAAAATATCTTAAGTTAAATGGTGTTCTTTTGGCTAAAAAGCAAGACTGTGACAGAAGTCTGGCTTCTGGCAGAGATGATGTAGCAGATCTCCTGTGTTGCTTTGAGGGAATGGTTTAAAGACCTCTTTCTCTTTTTTAGTTTCTTAGAGATTTAATCTCAGTGAAGAAAATAATAAGAAAGTTAAATTTCTCACTCTGTAAAGCAGCTTGATGCCTATAAATACAGTGAGGAACTAAAAAGGGAAAAAGTAACAGACATGTATCTATTGCCAAATACAGGTCTTGGCTATAGATCTGTACTACTAAATGTGAAGACTTTTAACTTCTTCAGGTGTTACAGAGCAGTTTTCATGGTATTTCTCATGATTGTTCTTTACTGCAGGAGGCAACTTTTATAAATCTGCCACCTTTATCGTGAATAATATTTTAAATATAGCTTTTTACAGTTTCTTCTGTGGCTTCCAAAACACTTGCATATGTGGAAGCCCAAGTACATTATTATGTTTTGAAGACGGTAGTTCTCAGGCATTGCACATTGAAGAAGCACAGTATCAGGGGAAAATCATCAGGATAGACAGTGTAACAGTCTGTATGAATACTCATAGTTTTTTTAACAAATCCATTTTCTCCTGCCAACTGTGTTCTCAGTCTTTCTGGAAATTATGGTGCATCAGCAGTTGTGTTTTGTTACCCAAAGCTAAGTCAATTTAGGATATTTGATATGGCAGCAATTTCTTGAGTTTCCACAGAAAAAACTAGAATAGTTAACACTCAAATAAAAAGTTATACATCATAGACTTATAATTACTAGTATGTGTATATTTAATATCAGAAAAAAATTTCTATATTTTCCTTGAAGTCTTTTTGCCAAATTACTCTGAGCCTTTTAAATGGGTTTTTAGGTTAAAAAATGAAGAAATTTGAGATGTTTTATCCCAGAAGAAAAAAATACCGAGCCATGTTTAAGCATTGTAATCTCTTGGGAAAATCCTTGGGACTACTTTGAAAATTCTGGATGAGAAACCTCTGTCCCGTTCTCTCCTGCAATGCTAGCAGCACCTCCTACCTTGCCACAGGCTTATCCCATCATTAGGAACCATGGATTTTCTACATGAGTCAGGGGGAAATCTGCCTTGGTGGGTAGGCCAGAAAGAAAAATAGCAGTATTTGTGGACAGTGCACTTTTATTGGGGTAAGTAAACCATTGCTTATTCAGTATGTAAGTGCTGGCAGGGTGGTGAGCTAGAAATGCCTTTCATGATTAAATCCTATGCTTAACAGTGGAAGCTCTTGTGTATCTTATGCAGGAATTTTAAGTTTGAAGTAGGTCAGAATTTGTATGCGTTTGCATGCATTTGGGGAAGTGTAGCTGGAAAGTGTCTGGCAGAAATGGACCTGGGGGTTCTCATTGACAAGCAGCTGAATATGAGCCAGCAGTGTGCCCAGGTGGCCAAGAAAGCCAGTGGCATCCTGGCTTGTCTTAGAAATAGTGTGGCCAGCAGAAGTAGAGAGGTGATTGTCCCCCTGTACTCAGCACTGGTGAGGCCACACCTGGAGTATTGTGTCCAGTTTTGGGCACCTCAATTCAAGAGAGATAATGAGGTGCTGGAGCAAGTACAGAGGAGGGCAACGAAGCTGGTGAAGGGCCTAGAGAATCAATCTTATGAAGAATGCTGGAAGGAGCTGGGAATGGTTAGTTTGAGAAAGAGGAGGGTGAGGGGAGACCTCATCAGTCCCCACAGCTATCTGAAAGGTCATTGTAGAGAGGTTGGTGCTGGTCTCTTTTCACAGGTAATTAGCAACAGAACAAGAGGGAATGGCTTCAAGCTGCAACAGGGGAGGTTTAGACTGGACATCAGGAAGAAATTTTTCACAGAAAGAGTGGTTAGTCACTGAAATAGGCTGCCCCGGAAGGTGGTTGAGTCACCATTCCTGGATGTGCTTAAGAGTTGTTTGGATGTGGTGTTGGTGGATATGGTTTAGGGGAGAACTTTGTAGAGTAGGGATGATGGTTGGACTTGTGATCCCAAGGGTCTTTTCCAACCTGAATAGTTCTATGATTCTATGAAATCAGTGAGATATCTTCACTGCTTTCAGTGTGGGCTGCCTGAAACAAGCTACAAGCTGGGATCCACAGTGCTGTTTTAGATACTCCCAAGCTCCCTTTAAAAGGATATATATACTTATTTAATCTAGGTGGTTTTATAATCTTCCTATTACAGCTTGCCTTCTTCTGAAGTGATTGTGTTTTTCCTGTTATGGAGTTATAAGGTGAAAAGCTCATCTCCCATTCCTCTTAATTTAGTTAAAAACAATATAATATGCCCTCTGGCACAATGTTCTTAGACCATCTACAGACAAATTCCTTGTTACCAATTCTTCCTGTGTTTATTTTTACTGGATGTCTATATCATATCTTTGTTGATGTCAGGATGCTGACAGAATCACCTGTAACATGCAACATTGATGGTGAACTCCAGTACCTAAAACAAGGTGGATGACAGATCATCAGGGTTTATAAATAAACATCACTTCTTTGACTTTCTCTATCTGTCAGACAATTCAGGAACAGGTAATGCAAAGTTAGCATTATGCGGTTTGGGTTTTTGGTGGGGGTTTTTTCAGTTTATGAAATATAGTGATATTGAATATAAGAAATGTGCATTTGTTGTTCATTTTTCCAACACAGTGATTTTTAATCTTTTGTCTATGATTTTCATATAGCTTTTAATCATAATCTGAAAATAATTTACTCCTAGGTACTGTCATTTTTTGTTAGTCACTCACCAAAGCTGTTTAAAAATTTATTGTAACCACATGAGATGAGCATAAACTATAGTGCCTCCTCCCACTTATTTACACTTGTTACATCTGCTTTCAGGTACAACTGATAACACGCCCTTTTGATAAAAGTGGGGTGCTATAGTACATGTGTACCACTAGCCTGGCACTGCTGATGGAATATGTACCATGTGCTGATGTGACTCATCTGTCTGTTCCCATGGGTGATTGATTTGGTTATCCAAGAGATGCTTGCTTCTCTTAGCCCAGTGACTGGGAGCTAGGTGTGGGAAAGTAAAGGTTCCAAGCCCTTTTTCAGCTATGACAGCTGAAAACTGGCCCCAGAAAGTCAAGTGGGAAGATCCTGTAGACTTTATGCAGATTGGTGATAACTCAGTGTTTGTAGATTAAACTTGAGATTTCAAAGCATTGTCATTTTCTATGGTATCCATGGGAGGCCTGGCCAGAGTAGAGATGTTGATTCTCTCACAGCTGGCACTCCTTGTTCCTGCCAGCTTTCCCTACATTCTCCTCTGGGATCTAGAATCAGCCTTTCAAATTTATCAAAGGTCAAAACACACAGTTCCAAAGGGATCACCTTGCAAGTACCTTTCACGTGTGGCACTTCTGTCTTCTGGCTTGTCAGTCATCATTGCACTGTGTTTTCCTTTTCTCATTGCTGAGGAGATGATGCAGTCTTCTAGGTCCTCCAGCAGAATTTGCCAGTATCGTTTTGTACACTATGTTGTTTGGAAGTAGTTTCATAGACCCTACTGTCCCATACAAAATACACTTTTGCTGCATGTCTGTGGTGTCATGTTAAAATTTTCTGATAACAGATGAAAGATTGTTTTTCTTTCCGGAGCTCACCATCTCATTCCAGGAAATCTCTCTGCTCCTTGTCTTTATTTTTACCCTTGGCCTTTATAACATTAGGGAAGAGCAGTTTGGTCGTCTGGAGACAAGACTTGTCGCAGGGACTGCTTTGAATAGACAATGCCCCTTAAAAAGTTTGGGAGCTAGAAAGAAATCTACAAACGCTGCAAGAAATTTCTACAAGTCAAAAGTAATAAGGAACACTGTGTATATTTTATAGCCAATAGAATATCCAGTGACTCTTTTTTTTTTTTTATTTCCCTCTCCAGGACAGGCAAATCTGAGAAAGGGCTGACTTTGCAGTAAAGATAGCTAAGTTTTCTTTATATTGGTATTTTTATAACAAATTTCTGTTTTTTGAAATTACTCTGGACAGTTGCAGGGTGAGCTTGTGATACTGAATTATGAACTGGAACATGAAATTCAGTACAGTAAGTACAAAAGACATGCATGTAGGACAGAGGGAGAAAGAGAGGGCAGATGGAGAAACAAGGCATTATTTACATCTACATATGTGTGTGTATATATCTACACATACACATAATAAAAAATCTTGAAAATGTCAGCCCATCAATTGGATGTGGTCAGAAAGGCAAAAAGAGCACTTGTAGTCTTTATGGGAATTGTAAGGAACAAGCCAGAAAATGTTGTTATATGTGACATAAATCTCTAGCACATCCATTTTCGGCCACTGTAGGCAGTTTTGTAGGCAGTTTTCAGTTCATTCCTAGAAGAGCAAGAATGACAGGAAATGTCGCAGGGAAGGGATGCAATGCCAACACAATGCTCTCAAATACACAGAAAGACTAGAGAGAAGCCTGCAGTTCAGATGAAGATGGCCTAAGAAAACGTGAAAATAAATGTAAAATATCTACGGAATACTCATCACTTTTCCTCTCAGAATGCAAGAATTAACCAACACCTGATGAAGTTAACAGGATGTGTATTCAGACAGATAATTTGAGATTTTTCACATCAGCAGTAAGACAGGAAAAACTATTTGGCTTGGGATATGGTGAAATTTTGAGACTGCAGCATGATGTATACTACAGAGCAGGAAGGATTTCCCTTCCTGGCAGTGAAGCTCAGAGTTACGTGTTAAGGAGCAAGTGAGGGACATGGTGCACTCTGGCAGCTGCAGAGTTTCAGGGCATGGCAGGTAAGGAGCCCTGGCTGAGAGGCTGGTCCTGAGAGTTGCTTGCACAGTTGTGCTCACAAAGCACTGGAGCAGTGTTTTAAAATCTAAAACTCTACTGGGTTTTAATTTATCACTATTTATTCACTTCAGGAGCATTCTGGTTTTATGAAAAACCTTTTGTTTTCTTGCAAGTTTGTTTTTTTTTTCACTGTGCTAAAGGAGAAAATAATTTTTTGTCATGTGTTTTTTCATCTCCACTTCTTTATGTTCATCCCCAATGAAGCCTTTTTGGAGGCCAGAATCCTGCTCTGGTGAACATTGTTAAAGTCTCAATATTTGTCCTAGAGTACAGTTTGGAGCCCTCTTGATGTGAATTTTAAACAGAATATTTTGGAGTGCCTTTGTTCACTCTAGTGACCCTGGTGAGTTCTAATCTTAAGAAGACACATAACATATGTGGCATGAATGTGTAATAATACTTGCTATGAGGCTTTGCAGCAGACATTTAACTGTAATTTGAGGCTATACTTCAGTAAATTAAATAGATGTATTCCTCTTACTGAAGGCTATGTCCTAATTCTGACAAATAGTTCTGTAGCTGCTTGTTTTTATTAATTTTTCAACATCCAGATACAACATCATCTATCAAGGAACAAGGAATGTACATTCTATTCATAACATGTAGCCCTGAGATTGCATTTTGCAGTGCCTTGTCTCTGACAGGCTGGGCGGTTATGGCGGATAATCAACAGAGCAGGAACTTACGGTGTGAGAGTGCATGGAAAGGAGCTTTTTCCTTGAATGTGCTACCAGAATGACAGAAAATAGGAAGAGGGAAGCTGAACAGACCTTGTGTACAAAATTAGTCAGGGCATTTGGAAAGTGCTCTCTCCAATCTGTTTAAATGCTAGGCAGACATTTGGAAATTAATTCCATGAATAATAGTGTTTTGGAAAAGCTTCTGTCTCACGACAAATTTATGTGTGCTGATGGCTACATTGTTATTGAACTGGTAATATGGCTCACTTTGGATACTGTTGTTTCAAACCATACCCAGTGGCCTGTGAGCACTATTCTATCCCCTATCATGCAGATGCAGGCTGACAAGTCATTCAGCAGCCACAACTTCTTTGCATTTCTTCTTCTTAGATGTGGGCAGAAGGTGCCTCCTCTGGCACACATGCAGATTTTGAGTGCTAAATAAAACTGTGGCAGTCAGGACTGTGTCCTGTGTCAGTATCTGCGTCGCCAGTTTGGTGTCCTGTGCATTCAGTCAGGTGGTGCAGCACAGCCAGAGGTTGACTGTGCTGCTTGCTGCAGCAGGGAGATGTAGACCATGAGAACTAAAATCATGGAAGAGAGTGTTTGTGATTGTAGAAGGCTCTTTAATCTAGCAGATAATAGATCAAGTCAGAGTCTGAAGTTAGATTAGAAATAACTATGATTATCCGGTGAACAATTTTCCTAGGGATTCTGTGGATTTTTGCTTCACTTGGTGTTTTCAAATCAAGGCTGAATATGTTTCAACAGAACAATACTCTAATCTATCCAGAAGGCACTTGACTTGACAAAAGAGCTGTTTAATGACATTCTACAATCTGTGTTTCTGCACAAAGTCAGACTGGATGATTACAGTAGTTCTTAAAATCTGGGACTGTAATAAAGTGTTTTGCCTTCACAGTAACTTATTTTAGTTATTCATGCACTGAACAAAATAAGATACCCTTGAGACACTTCAAAGGAAATTGTATCCTTTCTTTGCTAGCTAATTTTGATATGCAGTGTGCAGAATTTGAGCCTTTCCATGTGTGTTTTAAGACCATGCCAACAGCAACAGCCAAAAGTAACAACTTTCTGTTCTGCCAGCATTTATTTGATCGTGAATTGTTTATGGCCGGGCTTTGCTTCTGGTTGATTTGCAGCAGCAGCAGCAATTACTTATTTATTTATCCAAAGAAATACTAAAGTTACATGCTTAATTTTTTCCCCTTTACTTTAGAGCACATTTGGTGAAGCCCATCTACTGAGTTCAGGAGAATCACCCTTGTGCAATATGGGCATCCACACTGACATCATGCACCTTTTATTTTAGATTCTTTTTACACACAGCTACATAGACTGGTTAACTTTGATTCTAGAAGAAAGCTAGCACTTGGCTGAAGCATGGTTTAAGGGCTACTGCTTTGAGGGAATGATCTGGGTTTGCAGTAGAGCTCATCCTTGCAGTCATCATTTTGTATAAAGAAGTCAAAGCATTTCTACTTACAGAAGAGCCATTTGAGGTTCAATGTCTGAATTAGTTGTTCTTTGACATAAATGTTTTGGCATTAACTTCTGATCTGAATCACAACTGATTCAGGCTTATCTAGAGGCAGAAGCCAAGTAAGTGCCTCAGAGACACAGTAAAAGGAAAAGAGGCTTAGGCATTATAATGGCTCCTCTCTGCTGCTTTCCGGCCTGGCCAGAAAATGGAGAATCTTTTTCCTTTCATGCAGTATTACCCTGTTCTGTCTCTGCCCCTATTAATGATCCAGCTACCCTCCCACTCCAGTCATAGAATCATAGAATGGTTTAAGTTGGAAGGAACCTTAAAGATCTTCTAGTTCCAACCTCCTTGCATGTGCAGGGACACCTCCCACTAGATCAGGTTGCTCAGGGCCCTATCCAGCTGGGTTTTGAACACTTCTAGGGATGCGGCTTCAACAGCCTCCCTGGGCAACCTGTTCCAGTGTCTCACCACCTTCAAACTAAAGAATAAAGGTAAAGCCAGGTAAAGGGGGAGAACCACCTCCCTTGACTGACTGGCTACACTTCTTTTGATGCAGCCCACGACAGCTGTCTTTCTGGGCTGTAGCTGCACATTGCCAGCTCATGTTGAGCTTCTCATCCACCATCATTCCCAAGTCCTTCTCCTACATGCTGTTTTCAATCCATTCTCCACCCAGTTTATATTTGTGCTTGGGATTGCCCCAACCCATGTGCAGGACCTTGGACTTGGCCTGGTTGAACTTCATGCAATTTGCAGGAGCCCACTTGGCAAGCTTGTCAAGGTCCCTCTGGATGGCATCCTTTCCCCCCAGTGTGTTGACCTCACCACACAGTTTGGTGTTGTTGGCAGACTTGCTGAGGATGTATTCAAAGTCCCTGTCCATGTCACTGACAAAGATGTTAAATAGCACCAGTCCAGGTACCAACCATTGAGGAACACCACTCATCACAGGTCTCCATCTGGACATTGAGCCCTCCATCACCACTCTTTGAATTTAACCATCCAGCCAGTTCTTTACCCAACCAGTAGTCCATCCATTGTACTGTTCCAGTTTCAATAATAGGATGTCATGGAGGCCAGTGTCGCAGGCTTTGCACAGACTCGGGTAGATGATGTTGGTTGCTCTTCCTTTGTCCGCTGATGCCATAGCCCCATCATAAAAAGCCATCAAATTAATCAGGATTTGCCCTTGGTTGAAGCTATGTTGGCTGTCACCAACCACCCTTCTGCTTCCCAGGTGCCTTAGCAGAGCCTTCAGGAGGATCTGTTCCATGATCTTGCTAGGCACAGAGGTGAGACTGACTGGTCTATAGTTCCCTGGGTCTTCCTTTTTACCCTTCTTGAAAACAGGAGTTATGTTGCCCCTTTTTCAGTCAGTGGTGGTTTCTCCAGACTGCCAAGACTTTTCAAATGTGATGGACAGAGCCTTTGCAGCTTCATTTGCCAGTTTCTTCAGGAGCCATGGATGAACCATGTCGAGTCCCATAGGCTTGTGCATCTTCAGGTCCTTTAGATGGTCATGAACTTGTTCTTCTCCTACAGTGGAGGGAATCTTCCTTTCCACAGTCTATGCCTTTTCCTTCTCTGACTTTGGGTGGTGTCCACTACCCATAAGTGACTGAAGACTCATCCTTCTTTTTGCCTTGTTGTATCAAAACATTATTTTACCTCCACCCCGCCTTCTCTCTTACCTCAATCTTGAATGTTACTCACGTGATCTAAAGACAGTAGTTCTGTATATAAAATAATATAAGTATTGCTCTCCAGAGTGATTATTGTGGAAGTGATGCATGACTCATCAGAAGTGACATATATAAGCACATGATGAAGATTCTGCTTGATATTTGCCCAAGATTTTGCTTTCTCTGTGTTCAGACTGGGGGCCAAATTACAGGAAGTAATTCCAGATAGAACAGGAGATGAGACTTAAGATAAAAGACTTGTTTTAAGTTTCTAACTTCTCCAGAAAAGCATGTGAATAATACAAGTTAACCAGAAATCTCATAGTAATAACTTTCAGACTTCTAGAATATGTGAGTATTTATACACCTTAATTTACAGAGGATTTTTTTGAAACCTTCTGACATACTTGAAATTCAGCATATTTAAAAAAGGTTTTGATTCTACAGAATTTTAAGAAGGAACATGTTATTGCTTTATTTTATTTTTTTTTTGAGTCATCCGTGAGTAATATCTTTCTAAAGAAAAAAACTCCAAACATTAAAATTACCATAAATTACTTTTTAAATACATAATTATAACACTGGTAGCAAATACCATGGTTTCATTAAAATGCTGTATGAGGTTCCTAATGTACAAATATTCCAAGCAGACCAAGGGGATTAAAAAATGGTACATTTTTGGTTGTGATTCACAAGTTTTCTTCCCTTCCCTTCCTTTCATTTCTTTTCATTTCTAGAACCTCTTCTTGCACATCTTGCTACATGACAGTGGTCAGACTTTTGCTTTGGACCATCACATTGGCTTATTGTATAAACTTGTGTGAGAAGTCTTTCATGGACTATGGAAAAGAGTACAGGGATGCCCTCCCTCTTTTTGTCCTTACAATTTTAGGCTGCTTCTGACCTTAACTGGATCTGGAGAGTGAGATCATACTTTGAAAACAGAGCAGAGAATTACAACCCACTCTCTTTTTTTCTTTTTTTTCTTTTTTTTTTTTTTTAAATTGCCATGGGAATATAACACAAGCTATCATTTCACCACTTGGACACAAAGAATTTAGTGTTTGTAAAATTTATTTTGTAGAAGCTTCTACAAAATATCTCTAACTAAAGTGGTGGGGATTTTTTCTCCAGTCCTTGACCTAAGAAACTGCTCTATTGGGAAAATTTTGCAACAGCTGGATTGCTCATTAATCAATGGTAAATTAAGAAAATGAGCTAGGACTGGTTATCAGCTGGATTTTGCAGTATGTTGAAAAAGTTACATCAGCCTCCAGACACTGCAACATAAGGTATTATAACACAGAAACCCCAATTAGGGGTCTCCTGGGGAGAAAAAGGGAACAGAGAATAGAGATTGATGGCATTATGTTTTGTTGAGTGTCATCTGTGAGGAGTCTGTGTGGTAGCAGTTCAATTTATGGCTCTGTAGCTGTGAATTTAATACCCATGCTAGCACCTAAGTAGCTGTACCCTGCTGCCTTCGTAATCCTGGGCCGGTGGGAAGAATCTAACATCGCTCATTAGTAAGAAAAACGCGACCCCACAAAACATACTGCGAGATGGTGTCTCTCTCATCAGTCTTTACAAAATGTATGTGCACAAAATGCACATCCATTAAACCTACATTGACAGCTTTCCAGGAGACTCAAAGTACCTGAAATAGGTTGTCAAGGATCCCTTTTCTAGAAAGTCCTGTACTGCTGCTTATGTTAGAATTGCTGTAACTATTGTACAATACCTTTGGTTTGTAATTTCTCCTTTAAGCTTTAACTGTGGAATGCCTAATTTTCCAAGAGATTTATTTCTTTTCTGTAACTATAATGCTTGTATATCAACTTCTAGCCAGGTTTCCTGCAGAACTGAGGTTTCTGTGGTAAAAAAGTCTGTGTCTCCAGTTGTGTATCAGTTTCCTCTCCCCTGGTAACTCTGCAACCTGCTGGCCAAATTTAACTTAGTTTGAAGGCTGTGATAGAGATCCTAACATGAAATATGTCCCAGTGAGATTTTTTAAAAAATCTATAGTTGTAGTGAGGAAAGCAACCTGAATTAGTGTCTCAGAGAAAAAAAGCAAGTATAACTCTGCTGTTTGACTATGTTTCGTAGCAGTCCCTCATTCTTCATACATGTAGAAGATGGCTGGCCTTGGCACATCGGGGACATGAAGGAATATAGTAACTGAAGTTACTGCATTGGGAAGGCAGAAGAGGACATGAATCTGTAGGAGCTTAACTTTTATTAGTGTTTCTGTTCACTGAAGAATGTGCTGGTTTTATTTGGAGTTGTGCTCTTCTACCTGCCAGACTGTGACTGCCTGTGGAGATTATATTCACCCAGCATAGGAAATTTCTGCAGTTTCCATTTTGGAAGTAAGTGGCATAGTAATTAACATTAGATTTCATGGCTGAAAACTTTTTTCCTTTCATCATCTTAAGACTTGCTTTTTGAAAAACAAAACAAAACACCAAAAACAAAGAACAAAAAAGGTGAAAGGACTTACCACAGTGCTTCATCAGTGGACTGAGGAGTTCTTCACCACTTCATGTCATGCTTTGGAGATCTGAGCATCTGTGTAATGGATATAGACTTTGGGTTTCCAGTTTTCTGACTCCAAAGATCCCTGAAGATTTTGTCAGTGGAGATGCAGTGAAGAACTTATGCTTGCTGATGATAGATTTGTTTTTATCACTTAACTTTGTAAGGCTTCTTAAAGTACTTCATGAATCTCCAGAAGTCAGTGCACAAAAGTCTGCAAGTCTGTGCTTATGCCAGCACCTAGTGCTAGGGCACAGCAGAGTTACTGATTGAAGTGGTATGGGCAGTGTTACCTGGCAGCTCTGAGGAGGACTGCAGTCCTGCTTTTTTTTTTTGTTCTTTACTTCTGAATCTCTAGTTACTGTAATCTTTGCTCAGCTTATTCCTTTCTATTTGCCTGTAGATATCCAAACAGAACTTGAAGAAATGTCAGAAATTTCATCAACAGACAAGGCTCTGAGTGCAGGAAAAAGTGCTGGAGCAAGATCATTGGAGGAACTGAGCCCCAAGGAAAAGTAAAGGGACATTGTCAGGCTGCTGGTGTGGGGTAAGTGGCTGACAAGGCATGTGCTTTGGAGATGGATTGTTCCAGTGCTGCTCTGGCAAGCTGTAGCCAAAAGAGTGTATGGATGTGACTTGCTGCACAGCAGAGCCCAAGGACATGGTGGGCAGCTCTGCTGCCACCTTGCAAATGCAGCCTGCCCTCCCCTGCTACCTCGATGGGGCAGTCAGCAGCTGAACAGGACGAAAAGAGCTCCTCAGAATGACCCCACTGCCTGCTGCTGTGCTATTTTGGGCTTGTGTGATTTCAAAGCCCACTGTGGCCTCCCTAGCTGTCAGAGCTGGGGCAGAGCAGGGGTGGTGTTGTGGCTGGCAGGTGAGTGCTCCAGCAGAGAGAGCGCAAAGGACACAGATATCCCTTGTGCATATCTCCTCCGGGAAACTGGAGTGCAACCTGCAAGGTGACATCATCCAGTCTGGCCCTGGATGGAATGCACAAGTTTGAATAAATAAATCCTGTTTCCTGAGGAAAAGCTCAAATCCTCGCATGGAGCTTTGTGACAGCAGAAAAAGCTATTGGAAAGAAATAAAGCTGCATAATTTGCTTGTTCATCCAAGTTCAATAAACCCCTTTGTGTACGGTTATTGCCCTTATGCAAAATAAACATCTTTGACAATGAAGCAGGCTACTGGAGACTAATCTGCTTTCTTTGGTGGTTCCTTAGCAACTACAGCTGTGATTTGGTTGCCAAGCAGCCTGGTTCAATGAAGCAAGCAGGGAAAAAAATAGTTAAAAAGGTGCAAGACTGAATTGCGAAGTGTAGACTAATAAGCAAATATTTGTTTTGCAAGGTCATCAGGCAGTTGTTTTTCTCAACATTTCTTCAAATACATGTATTTGTGATTGAATGCATAACTGTGGTCTCCTGGCAGTGAGAGATTCTGCTGGCTGGTGCAGAAGTGCTGTAGGGCTGTGAACTTCACCTGAAGGGGCAGGAGTGGCAACCTGAGGAGAGAGCTGGGTAAAGAGCACCTGCCTGAGATACTGGTCCAAGTAGCACAAGCTGGAGGTGCCCCCAGAGATTACCAGTGTTTCTTCTGTGTACTGGTGATGGGAAGCTTTTGCATCATGGACACCAATAAAAATGGGCTGGAAGCAGAAGTCCTGTCTTTCTCTATGGTGAAAAGGTTTAGTCTTTATCCATCCTCTCCTCCTGAATGGAATGGAGGCTATTTATCAGGCAGGAGAGGGAAAGAGGTGATGCAGGGCTTGGTTCCTGGAGGTGTGGATCTGGGGAGGGAAAAGCAGGAGTTTAACTGGGGCTGAGAAACTATGGTCTTAAACTAGGGGAGTTTATTAAAAGAAAGATTGTATATAAGGAAAAGATTTGTTGGCCCCTGGTATGATTCTGATACCTCCATCAAGACCACTCTTGTCTGGCTGAGGCAGTGCCATGAGGATACACTGGGTGGTTTCAGGGTGGGTGATCAGAGCTTTTCCTGCCTGCAAGGGGCTGGCAGGGTGGGCAGAATCTTCAACCTTATTAAGGCCTGAGGGCACATGCCTGTCACAACTGAGAACCCAGACCACCGACTGAAGGAGGAAGTGGGAAAACTGTTGGTGACTTGGTAATCCATCCCCATCTGCTGAGGTCAGCCTTATGGCCACACTGATACCGTATGTCTGAGGTCTGGGTCTTAACGTAAATTGGTTTATGTCAATGTCTTCCTCAGGGCATTAGGCTGCACAGTCCAGATGGCGGAGTGCCCTTGTTACAGAAACTACATGGTAGTGTATAGGAAAGATTCAGAAAGGGAAAAGAAATACATTGTGCTGTTTGTTTCTCATAGCAATAGGGCAAATGACACATATGTCAGCTTTAGCTGATGGCACAAATGACACCAAAGTCATAGATGGTCATACTTACTGTTGGCAAAGCATAGGTACAGCACACAAAGACTTAAGAAATTGCGCTGCATCACAAGACTTAAATAGCATCTGAATATTAAAGGTTTAAACCCACAGCGTCTTCCTCAGGGCATTAGGCTGCACAGTCCAGATGGCGGAGTGCCCTTGTTACAGAAACTACATGGTAGTGTATAGGAAAGATTCAGAAAGGGAAAAGAAATACATTGTGCTGTTTGTTTCTCATAGCAATAGGGCAAATGACACATATGTCAGCTTTAGCTGATGGCACAAATGACACCAAAGTCATAGATGGTCATACTTACTGTTGGCAAAGCATAGGTACAGCACACAAAGACTTAAGAAATTGCGCTGCATCACAAGACTTAAATAGCATCTGAATATTAAAGGTTTAAACCCACAGCTTCAACAAGTCAAAGGCTTTAAAAGTTTTGAAGGCAGGAGTGAGCAGTATTATTGCAAAGTACAGCACCTTGAGCATTGTCAGGTCTCAGAGATCTGAGATATTAGACTTGTGGCAGCATTGGTTACAGCAAAGTCTGTGATTGCACAAAGAAAGACAGTGTGGGTCTGTCTGTGGGGAATGGGGGCCACAGGAAGCAGGGTAGGAATTCCCTCAGAAACTGTCAGCCCAGTACTGTATTTTTCTTTTCCTGTCCTGAGCTCCAAGATGTTGAATAGGGTATTTTAAAACTCAGTCTGCAAAATGTGTTTTTGTTTTACCCCTTTCCCTGACCCCCAGCCTCCCCAAAAGGCATTTTTGTTATCTGACCTCACCAGAGCTGCATCCTTTCACTGCTGCTGCTTTTTAATGATCATTTACAAATGATTAACAATGCCTGGAGCCATGACAGCCTGACTTCCTGTGCTGAACTTCTGCACGTCTGGATTTGCAGAAGGGAGTTCCTGACAAGAGGTTTTCCTATAAAACAAGGACACTTGGGTCATTGTTTAGAAAAACTGACTGCATTGAAAAGGTATAAGTCACAGTCTAGGACAGCTGCTCTGGCAGAGAGTTTTTTACTTGTTTAGGGTTTCTTTTTTTAGCAAAGGAAATACTGTTTTTTTTTTTTTTTTCATTTTCTAAAGGCATTGGAGTAGCGGAGTAAACTGACTGCATGAATCTAACCTTCAATTCCATCTTCTTAAAGAAAAAAGAAAAGAATGAAAAATGATGGGAAAGACTTCTTTCAGATCAGGTGGGATTATTGAAAAATTTCATACAGAGAGAGGCATAACAAAAGCTCACTTATACCATGGGGAAGTGGAGACTCCATAGGGTTAGTTTCTGGAGCAGTGTCCTCAGTATGTGGCTAATCATCTCAGAAACAAAAACTACAGTGTTTACTGTCTGGTCCTACAAATAACTGACTGCAGGACTCCTGCACTGTCTGAATTCCTTGTGGTCCCTGGTCATATCAGGCTTTTTAAAGCTTATTTCAGTAAGTATGTTAGGGTTTGGTAATTTTGGTTTGTTTTTAAATTAATTTGCTCATCTTGAAAAGGAAAGTAGATATTATTGGTTGTTATATTTTTATTTTGAATGGTAAAATATTTGTATGTATGAATTGGAAAGAGAAGGCAATGCAGTCACTGTGCATTTTGGCCACTCCTACCTATCCTGTCTAGGTGACATTTGCCTTCCTCTGTTGGGGCCCTAAACAATGGAGAAATGTCTGCAGGAACATCTAGTCAAGTGTATTGGGCACTGTGTATCAGGTGTATTGGAACAGTACTCACTGTGTTCCTAAGTGCCACACCTATATGTCTTTTCAATACATACAGGGATGGTGACTCCACCACCTCTCTGGGTAGCCTGTTCCAATGCTTGACCACTCTTTCAGTAAATACTTTTTTTTCCTTATTAGGAATCTAAACCTCCCCTGGCAAAACCTGAGGCCATTTTCTCTCATCCTGTAAGTTGCTACCTGGGAAAAGATACCAACCCCTACCTTGCTACAACCTGCTTTCAGGCAGTTGTAGAGAACATTAAGGTCTCCTCTCAGCCTTCTCTTCTCCAGACAAAACATCCCCAGTTCACTCAGTCACTTCTCCTAAGACTTGTTCTCTAGACACTTGGCCAGCTTTGTTGCCCTTCTCTGGACATGCTTCAGCACCTCAGTGTCCTTCTTGTGGTGAGAGGCCCAAAACTGAAGACAGTACTTGGGGTGAGGCCTCACCAGTGCTGAGTACAAAGAGGCTATCACTTTGTCCATGTGTATGTCTTAGATGTTTCAAGCAGTCTTAGTTGCTTTTAGGCAACTGAATCGTGATCCCTGTTTCTGATGTTCAACCCCAAGCTTTCCTTTAGGCCACCAAATACGGATGTATGGCTTGATTAGCTTATGTGAGCCACTCACACTTCACTTTGATGAGAAGGGCAGGTAGAAGCCATTTCAGGTTCTCAGTACAAAATACCTTTGAAAATCAGAGCACAGTCTGTGATTGCAACCCTGGGTCTAAAATCTATATTCAAGGCTCACAATGTCAGATTTTAACACGCTAAAAAATCTTCCCATTAAATCTTTTTATTTCTTTTCTATTCAAAGCAGCTGTCCTATCATTTAATCATGTTTTAGGAGATATATTGTGTCAAATTTTAGATGCTAGTTAAATTTAGGACTTAAGATGCACATGAAGTTCTTCTGAAATGAAAAGGGAAGAAATAAAAATCTGTGTTAATTGGTGTCTAACTATAGGTAAGCTGCCTTATGGTCTGGTCTGTCTCAAACTGAACTTCACCCCTTGAAAGACCATGCTGATCACAAACTTTATTTATTGCCCAAGTAGCAAGGTCCCTTGCTCTAAAAATTTATACCTGTCTGTGTCATATACCCAGGTGTATTCTATGAAACCTGAAAGCAGAGACCCTGAGAGAGGCGACTACTCAAGCAATCTGAGTCAAATTGACCTATTTATATGATTTAATTGTCTTTTCAAATATGGAAACCTTTACTGAATTCCTAGGTTTTGAGAGAGTTATTGGAATGAAAACTTAATGCCAACACAAGTTTTCTGTCTACACCCGTCAGTGCCGCTCTTATATACATGGTATTAATGAATTTCTGTGTGTTCTACCATACAAGCTTTTAGATTACATTTAGTTTTGAAGCAGAAATGTCATGTCTACTGAGAGAAGAAAGGAAAAAAATAGAGGTGGTGAACACTCTCCAAAATGATCAGGGAATATACACACATGCACTTAAGTAGTGCCACTTCAGGAAGAGGGAGAGAGGGAGAGTTCTTCTGACTGTCTAGATCTGCATCTTCCCCTTCAGGGTGGGCCTAAAAACATCAATATCAGCAGAAGGGCCTTGGGGTGTTTGCTATGAAGGACCATAATTGGTATTGTGTCAAAAACTGAAAGCAGTAGTGTTTCTGACAAGAGAGAAACTACCACGACGTTACTGTGAGAGTCTCCAAGTGAATTATCTGTGTGAGATGAGGTATCTCTTCAATCTGAATTAAAACAGAAAAGAAATAGTGTTGGAGGGCTGGTTGGTGGAACATGCTATGTGCTGAAGCACAAACCTGAAATGCTCCAGTAATATGATGTGCAACAGAATCCCCTCTAATTTCAATATAGAAATTAAACTTGCCAAAGCTCACAATGACTGAAATTCTTCTTGAATTAACCTAAACCAAAAGCAACAAAACAGGTAAAAGAGCTTGTAGGACTGGTGATCCAAAATTTGAACATGCTAGATAAGAAATATTTGCCAAGAACTCTTTGTGTTAGATTTAATACCTTTGTTAATCTGGAGTTGATTTTTTGAGCAATAAATAGATAAAATGTCGGCATTGTCACACACAAAAAAAGTATTTCTCACCAAATGAGAAAGAATCATCAGAATAAATGTAATGGCTACTGCAAAGATGCTCATCAGCAAGGACTATTGTAGCTAAACAAAGTCAATACATGTAAAAATATTGAAAATTTCATTACATTTTCCCTGCTGAAGCATCTGACTTTGTCTGATCGATGATAGGGATACATTTCTATATATTTCTCTTTTTTTTTTTTTTTTTTTTTCTTTTTCCCCTGAAATGTTTCATAGCTTAGATAACAGCAGCTGAGTCTCACCTGTGTGGCTTGTAGCCAGCACAAGTGAGGGGAGCTGGCCAAAAAGGAAACGTTCCCATTTCTTATGTATACACGGTAAATTAATTCCCAGGAGATAAATATTAGAAATCGAGCTGTTTGGGAATTTGCCTATAGAAGATTTTTTTAAGTAAAAAAAATGTTTTGTTGAGACCAAACCTTCATGTGAAGTTACATTTCTCTGTTGATAGGCAAGTTTTCTGTAATAGAAATGTATTTTTCTCATGTCCATATGGCACACGAACCTCCTTCTCCCACAAAACATAGGAGGGGCTTGATTACTGGGGTTATAATGTATTTGGTGATGGCATTCTTGCTATAAACCCTTCTAGAGGTGTTCCATTTTGTGTAAATACAATTCTTTTGGATCAGGGACTTGATCTCTCAGAATCCATATGACTTGTCAAGTAATTTTCCCCGGTCCAGTGAACACCGTCTCCCTTTTCTACAAATACACAAATGGCTTTCAATAGTCTTGGATCCTTTCCAATGAGAGCAAGAAAGCTGGACTTCTTCACAGTGCTACTTTGCTAACTCTGCCAGAGGACATGGGAACCATTTCACAAGCATTCAAAATATAACTGCAGAGCATTAAGCTGATGGCTGAGATATCCCCATGACATGCCTTAACACCAGTTCACAGCAGGAACCCACAGCTCGCCTGTAGTGCTTCTCTGAGAAGCTAAAGAGGTACCACCTCTTCTTTCTTTTAAGGGTCACCTGTGCCCTATATCTGGTGTGGTTTGTCCTCCCAGCTTCTCTGAGAAGCTAAAGAGGTACCACCTCTTCTTTCTTTTAAGGGTCACCTGTGCCCTATATCTGGTGTGGTTTGTCCTCCCAGCTGGACAGAGTAAGTCCTAGACCATATGGTAAGCACAGAGACATAAAGCTACCCCTGAGGAGAATGCAGGGGCTGCCTGTCTTCAGGGAATAGGGTCCAAAGAGAAGGGGATTACAGTGAAGATCCATTACTTCCAAGCAGATGGGTTGGGACTACCATCACCAAGGAGATGGGGTTTGGGAGAAGACACTGTTCTGCAGGGAGCAGATCACAGTTTTCACGTGGAAATGATCCTCACCTGCTTTTAAGTGGAATTCAAGTCCTGCAGCAAAGGTACTACACTACAATGGGCACAGGGAGTCCTTCAGTCCTGCAGCCAGGACGCTGGCTTACATATTCACCTACCTGCATCCTATTCTGGCTCATTGCTATCCTAGATGCATGTCTGAAATCAATTAACTGCACCTCTTTTGTCTACATATTTTGTGTGAGTAGGCTTTTCTCAGGATTTTTCAAATTTTCTCTGGATAAGCCAGATATTAGGCCTCTTCTTCTGGCAGAACCAAAAATTGCAGAGGGTATGGAAATGTGAAGAGTTAGTAGAAAGCATCAAAACATTTGCAATTCCAGGGCTGCCTGAATTTCTGTAGATTTGTATTATATATTAACTTCTTAATGCTTTATTAAAATCAGTTAAGAAGAAAAATCAAGAATACTTCAAAATAAAATGTCATTTTGTTTCTAGGCAGAACAGCTGTCACACTCTCAAAGAAGGAAAAATGGATTACGCGTCGAGGAGGATGTGTGTGCAGTGTAGCATATTGTCCTTATCCAAAAAAATGAAGGTTTTCCCATGGGATACGTAACTGACTCTCAGTGACACCACTGCTTCTGCTCATACATCTGTTCTGCTTTTAAGTGCAGTATAACTCAATCATTCTGGACAGATCTTCCTTTCAGATATATGTTTCCTCTAAACTTATCAAGTCACAGACATGACAACATCTGAACATATGTCAAGGCCTATTAATTAGAGACTGGCTTCCTTCCTGCTGAGCTGCTCTCCCTTGCTGTCACTGGTCACAGGCACTCAGACAAGGAAGCACTTGCTTTATTCTGCCCACTTCATTAGTGAATTTCTACTTTCAACCTGAAGCCTTCAGACCCTCACCAGACAGGACACACTTTTAAAATCTGCTTTTTAAAGAACACCTAAGTCTTACACTTGTCCAATTTAGTGTTCAGATGGCAGTGCCTGAGATCTGGAGCCTAAGCTTAGTTTAGGTAGTGATGGGCAAAGGAGGAACAGAACATGTTCATGTCAGTGTTTAAACATCTCACCATCTTCTCCGCTAGACTCCGAAGTACATTTAAAACTTGATCCTTGTTCATATGGTTTTCTGCTATTGCCAGAGGGACCAGAGACAAGAGTAAACACCTGTCTTCAGAGAGCTGTGTTTCTGGAGAAGACACTGTGTTAATGTGTATAGAGTCCTGGCACTGACTGACAGAAGGAGTGGTAAGGAAGAGGTATTCAGAATTCTTTATGTCAAACACTTGCTATTGAAAACAGATCTTTCTCATGTGCATAGATCTGTGATCTGTTTGCATAAAATCTCAAGTGAGCAAATAGGGCTTTTTAATTTCTTAATGCTCTACAGAGGAACCAAACATAAAATGTATTTCTTCATATAAATTTAATCACAGGCACGTGAATAATGACAACTTAAAATTGTAGTTAAAGTACCATTCCTGTTGACAAAAGCACTACTCAGTTAAATGTGAGCAGCAGAGAGCACCTGACTCTGCAGACATACCCAGCAGTGGGCTGGTTCAGCATCAAGAAGTTCTCTCTGCACTAGCTGCGCTGTTTTGTTTCTGTGACTGCAAAAAATGCAGGTATGTCTATAAAGAAACAACTTCAGATGTCAGGGCTGTTTCTTCAGTATGTTTTCAAAGCAATAAAATCTATGGGCTTCTTTAAAAGGATTAAAGTTGTGGTATTACAAATGCCACCAGAAATCTAGTCAGCTCTGTTTGGAGAACCAATCTTCCTCTGCCTTGTGTGATGAACAAGCAATCTCAAGGTACAGAGCACTCCATAAAAAGGACATGGAGCAAGCTGCTTACTGACACAAGGCAACAAGTTCCCAAATTCTTTGAAACAAAGATAAGATAATGTAAAATGTAAATGATCTCAGCAAGTAGTGGGAGGAAAAGGTGTAAGTTTTCAGTTTCTCACCGGCTCCAGGTCTAGTCTATATTTGGTTGGCTTGTTGATTGTAAGACATACTCAGACTTTAGCACAGAAGAAATGTGTTTCCTTTGCAAAAGCATATCCCTCATGTTAAACAATTAAAAATTGCAAGAAAGAATTATTCATTCATCATTTTTAATCAGACTTTAGAATGCTGCCCTAACATTCTTTTTGTTTATAGCTCTGTTTTGTAGCAGGAGTTAATAAATATTTTGTTAATTTTACATGTTGACAATGTATATAGTGGCTTTAAAAGCGAGGAATTTGGACCAATGAATAATAACTCTTCCCAGCATAAGTGGGCAATAAAACTTCCCAATACTTTGACTTTGATATACATCTCTGCATAAAATCAGTAATATAAATTCTACTAATATTTCTGTAATGCATATTGAACCCAGTATGGCACAAACTTATTACAAATTATTCTCTCTGCTTAATACTTAGGCAAATTAATACTAATACACTACAAGTCTGAAGGACCAATATGTATCCCACTGAGGTCTCTGAGAATTTTGACACTAGTCTCTACAGATGCAGAATTTCATATTAGCTGAAGCTTAGTTGTCCAACTTTAATGACCTTAGGCTAGAATGCAAGAGTTTTTCAGCTAGCAAAAATGTGATTGCCTTCTACAGCTTTTCAAGCTAACTGTTAAAGGTAAAAAATACAAAACCAACCTAAATATTTTTAAGGTAGAACTTCAGCTTATGAATAAGATTTGAAATAGTTCACTTGTATGTTCCCAAATCCAAGCCTAGGCAGTTTGTCTGAGACCCCAGTACCTTTCAGAACTGTAAGCTGAAGGAAAATAATACACATTTGAAGTTTCTGTGACCTGTATTATAACAATCTACTTAGTGAAGTCAAATTTCTTCTTGTTCTGTCAGTTTGTCATTTTGAAAGGTTTTATTCTCAGAGTTAGATTATGCTCAGGACTTACCTGAAATGAGATAATACATTATGTTTAAAATGGCTAAGACACACATTAGCAAAATGTTGCCCTTAGTGTGGACAAGAATGGTTGTACTCGAACGTGTTATCTGGGCACGCTTAATTTCACAGCTCTTCTTGGTGTTCGTATCTGTGAAGTACTAATGTTTATTTATGTCTTCAATGAGAGAATGTTTTCAGGCACATAAAGGAAAATCTATTATTAATGTGTGCATTCTGTGTTTGTTGCTATCCTTGTGTCTGCTTTATAATCTGAGATGCTGAATATTGCAGATACCAAGGTAAAAAATATGCATTGTATACCTCTTTCTTATCTTAACATTCTTAGAGCTAAAGACATTTCTAATTGAAAGGAGCACTTATTCTGCCAGATGTATGACACTGGCAGTAGCATTACTGCATTTTGAGACAGCCTCCTGAGGGCTGTAAGAGTCTTAGTATAACACACTGGAATGTGTCTTTAAACTCAGATACTGAATTGGTGCTTTTACAGCTACAGCTGTCTGAAACGGTCAATTTTTCAAACTTAGGCCCTGCCGATGTTTGGAGGTGCTTGGATGCTGTGGTTCAGACCAATTTTTTTGTAGGTACTGAGTGCTAAGATGAACCCAACATCCAAGTGCACTGGCAGTTAATCTCAGGCCTGGAGAGTTCTCTGAGTTGTGTCCTTGCAGACACCATGTCCAAGAGTGGTCCTAAGGTTTGCAGTGGCTACAGCATGGTTGTGGGGCACTGAGATGCCAGCTGCAGGGGAAGACAGGTTATTGGAAAAGGTTTGTGAGTCTCCTTTGTCTTTACCTGCAAACCTATATAGGAGTGTACCAAAAGGGTAGGTTAATATGTGTGCGTGCATTTCAGAAATATTTCTGTCATGCAACAGTAAAGCTAAGCACAGTCCTGGGACAGATTCAAAGAGGATTGTCAATAATGGTGACTGCTTGTCATTGCACAGAGGCAGGTCCTCAGGGCCTGTTGGCGGTCATGCCGTACAGAGATGTACTTGCACCACCATCCCTGCTCCTGGGAGTATGCAATGCAAAACTTTCTGTATGAGGTAAATGAGATGAGCAGGTGTTAACAGTAATGAATCTGACACTGCACATTTGATACATAATCATTTCTTCCTAGTGATGGTGATGCAATACCAACCAGGTCAGTTTTTGTGTCTTTAGACAGCTGATTAGTGCTGGTAATATGATCTTAAATGATGCAGCCCTTGCGAGAGAGTTGGGTGAGCACATGCTGCCTGAGGAGCATCTCAAAGGAATAATGAAGTTGCTTTGAGTACCTAAGTGATGTAATGGATGCAAGAGGAAAGCATCTTTTTTGTTAGATTGGAGGCTGCACCTGGAAAAAATTGACATGGTCTCAAGATCAGTAATGGGGTCCTTAAAAGCCATCAGAGAAGTGGGAAACAAAAGATAAAGGTATATGGCCATGTTCTTAATTCTCTGCTTAGAAACTAATTTAATTAGTAAAATTAAGAACTTCTCCAATGTCCTAGTTCCTTGTAGACAAGCAATGATTGTTTACAAATTTGTCCAACAAACAGCCCATGAGCTTCAAAGGGAACTCATTACGAGGCTAAAAATTCTTCAAATTACTTTCCCATCCATCTGAATTTTATTTATAATCACTTTGTAGTGAAGTTCAAATCTCATCCTTTAGATCACTAGGGAAGTCTAAAGTGGATGAGCTGTGATGAAATTATTCAGATCTGGTGTGACTATCTTTTGATTGTTCCTCCTCAGAACAGCTCTCCCACTGACTTAATGAGTTTTTTATTAAAAAACCAAAAACAATGAATGATAGAAAAAGAGAATTTGTCAGTAAGGACTAGCTTATCTGGTATTCTTATTCACAGCTGAGTGTTCTGTTAGCATTCCTCAAAGTGAACACAACCCTTCTGTTTTTATTGAAGTTCTGTATGAATCAATGATTAAATGCTATATTTTTAAAAGCAGCATGATCTAGTTTGATGCTATCTCTAAAGCCATATTTACCTGGTGAGAAAAGAGCCCTCTGGTTTGTATTTTTTGTGAGATATCTTTGAAGATGGCAGAGCGTTCATTGTTATGCTGGTTAGTTGGACTTAGGCTTTCCTGCTTGTAAGCTGGACTTCCCTGCAGACTCTTTCTCAGTTGTGCTGGACATTACTGATCCACATGCTGACCTGTAGCATAAATAATGACAAATGCATGATTGATTAACTAGGGGTTTTTTTGTGGTTTTTTTTTTTTTTTGTGTGGTTTGTTTGTTTGTTTTTGTTTTTGTTGTTGTTTTTTTTTAAATGAGACATGAACCTGATTCAGTATAGTTGTAACAGCAAAAGTCTACTTCCAGGAATAATTTCCTCTTTCTTATTTTTATCTTGCTACGGAATTTAAGAGGTGAATTTAGCATTGGGATCAGACCTATTGGCACAAGGGATTCAGCTCCTACATCATAAGAATCTGTTGAAATCTCACATTTGCTTTCAATGGACAAAGTCTCTGGATGAAAAAAGGGTTTTTCAGGGAATGTTTGTATCAACTAGAGGCACACAACCCCTGATGAAACTAGTGCAGCTTTATCTATAGACATGTGTTGGTGCCAGAAGAAAAGCAGGAATCTTTTCTTACTCCTATTTATGTGAATAATCATGAGAGCTACCAATTTTAGTGGGAAATTACCTAACCAATAAATTTGAGCTCTAAGTAAAGAGTACGCAGGGAGGGAATTAGAAGGTCCAAAGCACAGCTAAAAGTTAATCCGGCCTCCATGGTTTAGAATTGCAAGAAAAGCTTTTCTAAATATATTAACAGCACAAGAAGGACCAGGAAGCTCCTCCATCTCCTGTTAGATGCAGGAGGAAACATAGTGATGAATGGTGAGGAAAAGGCTGAGTGGGTCAGTGACCTGCTACACCACATAGATTTGCAGAAATCTATGGGGTCGGATGGGATGCACCTAGGAATGCTGCAAGAGCCGGCAGGAGTGCTCACTAAGCCATTTTCCATCATTTAACAGCAATCCTGGCTGACTGGGGAGGTACCAGCAGATTGGAAATCAGCCAACGTAACCCACATATATAAGAAGGGACCGAAGGATGATCCTGGAAATTACAGGCCTGTTAGTCTGACTTTTGTACCAGGGAAGCTGATGGGGCAGATCATCCTGAGTACCATTATGCAGTACATGCAGAACAACCAGGTGATCAGTCAGCTTGGGTTCATGAAGGGCAGGTCCTGTTTGACTAAACTAATCTCCTTCTATGACAGGGTCACAGGCTTATTGAACAAAGGAAGGGTTGTGGATGCTGTCTACCTTGACTTTAGCAAGGGCTTTGACAAGGTTTCCCTCAGCATTCTCCTAGAGAAGCTGGCTGCTTGTGGCTTGGATGTGCACATGCTTTGCTGGATAAAAAACTGGTTGGATGGCTGAGTCCAAAGAGCTGTGTTGAATGGAGTTAAATCCAGTTGGTGGCCAGTCATGAGTAGTATTCCCCAGGGCTCAGTGCTGGGTCTGCTCCTGTTGGAAGGGACCTTAAAGATAATCAAGTTCCTACCCCCCTGCCATGAGCAGGGAACCTCATCCAACCTGACCTTAAAAACCTTCAGGGATGGGGCATCAACAACTTCCCTGGGCAACCAATTCCAGTTCCTCACCACCCTGATAGTGAAAAATTCCTTCCTAATATGTCACCCAATCTCCCCTTCCTCAGTTTAAAACCATTACCCCTTGTCCTATCACTATTGCCTCTGATGAAAAGCCCCTCCCCAGCTTTCCTGTAGGCCCCTTCAAGTACTGGAAGGTGCTATAAGGTCTCCCCGGAGCCTTCTCTTCTCCAAGCTGAACAGCCCCAACTCTCTCAGTCTGTCTTCACAACAGAGCTGCTCCAGGCCTTTGATCATCTCTGTGGCCCTTCTCTGGACCCTCTCCAACAGGTCTGTATCTTTCTTGTGCTGAGGGCACCAGAACTGGACACAGTGCTCCAGGCGGGGTCTCACCAGAGCAGAGCAGAGGGGCAGAATCCACTCCCTGGCCCTGCTGGCCACACTTCTTTTGATGCAGACCAGGATGTGTTTGGCTCTCTGGGCTCCAGCAAACACTGGCAGCTCATGTTGAGCTTCTTATCTACTGCCACCCCCAAGCCCTTTTCCTCAGGGCTGCTCTCCAGCCATTCTCCCCACAGCCTGTATTTGTGCCTGGGGTTGTGCTGACCCAGGTGCAGGACCTTGCACTTGGCTTTGTTGAACTTCATGAGGTTGGCATTGGCCCACCTCTCCAGCCTGTCATCCCTCTGGATGGCATCCCTTCCCTCTTGGGTGTCAGCCACACCACACAGCTTGGTGTCATCAGACTTGCTGAGAATACACTCACTCTCACTGTCCATGTCACCAACAAAGATGTTAAGCAGCTCTGGTCCCAATACTGACCCCTGAGGGACAGCAGTTGTCACCTGCCTCCATTTGGACACTGAGCCATTGACCACAACTCTCTAGGTGAAGACATCCAGCTAATTACTTATCCACTGAGTGGTCCATCTGTCAAATCCGTGTCTTCCCAGTTTGCAGACCAGGAGGTCATGTGGGACAGTGTCATATGCCTTGCACAAATCCAGGTAGATGACATCAGTTGCTCTGCCACCATCCACCACCTCTGTAGCCTTGTTGTAGAAGGCCACCAGACTGGTCAGGCATGACTTGCCCTTAGTGAAGCCATGTTGGCTGTCACCAATCACCTCCTTATTTTCCATGTGCCTTAGCAGACTTTCCAGAGGGATCTGCTTCATGATCTTGCTGGGCACAGAGGTGAGACTGATTGGCCTGTAGTTCCCTGGGTCTTCCTTTTTCCTCTTTTTTAAGTATAGGCACTATATTCCCTTTTTTCCAATCAGCAGGAACCTCACCAGGCCACCACGACCTCTCAAATATGATGGATAGAGGCTTAGGAACTGCATCTGCCAGCTCACCCAGGACCCATGGGTGAATCCCATCAGGTCTCATAGATTTTTGTACCTTCAGGTTCTTTAGATGGTCACGAACCTGCTCTGCTCTCACAGTGGGGGGTAATTAATTCTCCCAGTCCCTGCTTTCACCTGTTGTGGCCCTTGTGTTGATGCTGGAGCACTTGCCAGAGAAGACTGAAGGAAAGGAATCATTGAAGACCTCAGCCTTCTAAATATCCTGTGTTGCTATCTTGCCTGTTTCCTTCAGCAGAGGGCCTACATTCTCCTTGGTTGTCCTTTTCTCCCCAGCATACATATAGAAGCTTTTCTTATTGTTCTTAACATCCCTGGCAAGAATTAATTCCATCTGGGATTTGGCTCTCCTCACCTGATCCCTAGCTGCTCAGACAACCTCTCTGTAATCCTCCCAGGGTACCTGCCCTAGCTTCCACCCTCTGTATGCTTCCTTCTTCAGTTTGAGCTCTTCTAGGAGCTGCTTGCTCATCCACACCAGCCTCCTGGAGTTTCTACCTGACTTCATGTTAGTTGTGATGCAATGCTCTTGGGCCTGGAGAAGATGATCCTTAAATATCAGCCAGCTTTCATGGGCCCCTCTTCCCTCCAGGATGTTATCCCAAGACACTCTCTTGAGCAGATCCCTGAAGAGGCTGAAATCTGCCCTTCTGAAGTCAAGGGTAGTAAGCTTACTGTGAGACCTCCTTGCTGCCCTAAGGATCTTGAACTCCACCATTTCATGGTCACTACAACCTAGGCTGCCCTTAAGCTTCACATCCCTCACCAGCCCTTCCTCGTTGGTGAGGACAAGATCCAGCACAGCACTTCTCCTTGTTGGTTCCTCAATTACTTGGAAAATAAAGTTACCATCGTTGCACTCTAGGAACCTCCTGATTGTTTGTGTTTAGCAGAGCTGTTATTCCAACAGATGTCAGGGTGCTTGAAGCCTCCCATGAGGACCATGGTTTGTGAATTGAAGCTGCTCCTATCTGTCTATGTAGTGTCTCATCTGTATTATCCTCCTGCTCAGGCGACCTGTAGCAAACCGCCACCGTAGTATCACCTTGGCTTTTCTTCCCCTTAATTTTAACCCATAAGCTCTCTGTTGGTTCCTCATCCATCCCCAGGGAGAGCTCCATACACTCCAGCTGGTCTTTGACATAGAGGGCAACCCTACCACCCCATCTCCTCTGTCTGTCCTTCCTAAAGAGTTTATAACCCTCCATTCTGATGCTCCAGTCATAGGAGCCATCCCACCAGGTCTCAGTGATGCCAATGAGATCATAGCCCTGCAGGCTCACCCTCATCTCTGATTCCTCCCGTTTATTCCTCATGCTGTGTGCATTTGTATAAACACATTTAAGTTGGGTCTCCAGTGACGTTGCCTGACTAGCTACCTGACCACTTCTGTGGTTACTAACCTGTTAGTGAGCTCTGTGTTTGCAGACAGGGCTTCCAGCTTTTCATCTTTGTTTCTCATGCTGTGTGCATTGGTGTAAATGCACTAGAGCTGGGTTATTGATTTCATCCTTAACATTGGCACACCACCCCTAGGCTCAGCTGTAGTAAGCCTGGTTTTATCCTCCACCCCCTTTTAACCTAGTTTAAAGCCCTATCAATAAGTCCCGCTAACTCCTGCCCTAGTACCCTTTTCCCCTGTGGGACAGGGTCTTCCCATCCAATGTCAGGATACCTGGTGTCCTGTAAATCAAACCGTAATCAAAAAGCCCAAAGTCTTGTTGGTAACACCAATGTTGGAGCCAGGCATTGATCTGTCTGGTCTTTTTGTTAACTCATTCATCATTCCCCAAGACTGGAGGGACAGAGGAGAACACAACTTGTGCACCTGAGCCCTTGACATTCCAATGCCCTGAAATTTTTCTTTATTACCCTCAAATCTCTTTTCTCCACCTCATCACTACCTACCTGAAGATCAAAAGAGGGTAATAGTCTGAGGGCTGTATCAGACCAGGAAGTTTCCTGGTTATATCCCTTACCCTGGCTCCAGGGAGGCAGCTGACTTCCCTATGAGAAGGGTCCGGCTGGCATATGGGACCTTCAGATCCCCCCAGAATGGTATCACCTATCACTGTCACCCTCCTCTTCCTCTTCTCGGAAGCAGTCTCAATATGAGGAGCTTGTTCCTTCGGCAGCTTCTTAGAAGCAGTCCTATTGTGTCGAGATGGCAGCTTTGGCAGCTCCCTCTCTAGGTCTTCAGCATCTTTGTTCAGCTGGTCCCCTGTCTCCAGAGCCCTGTATCTGTTCTGTAACGGCACATAGAAACGTGGGGAGGGTCCTGTGAGAACTCTCCTGCTACGCCTAGCAGGGACCTGCTTCCATTCCCCCCCATCCTCTCCTAGTTCCTCTCCCTCCGTGTGGTGACCAGGGGGCTGGGGATCCTTTACCTCTCGTGGAGCTACCACCTGCTGCCTTTTCCCCAAGGATGGCAGGGTGCAGCACTACCAATCTATTTCCCTTTCACATTCCTATATGGTCCTTAACCTCTCCGCTTCCTGCTTAAGCTCAGACTGAGCAAACCATTTACGTGGTCGCAGCACACACAGGTGTTGTCTTTACTGTCATCCTATAAGACTGACAGACACTCCATGCAGCCAGTCACCTGGACAGCTGCCTGCCTCTGAGGCAGATCAGCCTGGGTTCCAACACTGCTTTTAACTGAGGCTTTTGAACAAGTGGAGACCATCTTCCACTCTGCCTTGCCTGCCTGCTTGCCCTCCCTAATGCCTCCCCTTGCCCTCGCCCATGGGCCCTGCTCGCGCCGCTCTCTGCCACGCCACTGCCTCTGTTCACACTCATCGTGGACTTGATGATCTTGAAGGTCTTTCCCAACCTTGTTGATTCTGTGACTCTGTGATTCTGAGGTAGCAGAGATAAAAAGTTTACCTGAAATGATGTTTGCCAAATACAGTAATATAAACTGTTTTGCCCTCCTTATAGTAACAAATGACATGTCAACAAGATATATGAGTCTCATCAGAAATTACTCTGGTGGATTGTCAAGTCTGCTTTACAGCTAAAGTAGCTAAGCCTTGTTTTGCTTCTTAAGCAAGCAATGTAGGTGGGGAAAAGAGGAACATCTCTCTCTTTCCTGTTCATATCCCACAAAATTACTGGGGGAGAGGAGAGTATCAGCTAGAAAATATAAGCAATCTCTTTCAGAACAGAAATGCTTTATTGTAGCATGCACATAAAATATCACAGTTTGAGTTATGGAGGTGAAGGCCATCTCAGTAATACAAGAATATCCAAGTATAGCATTCTACATCTAAGACCCAGAAAATTTGAAGTTTTGTAGGGGCACAACAGTCAGCAAGGGTCCAATGTCCTTGAAAGTAAATGAGAATTAAACATTGGCATTTCTGCCCTTCATTACGTTGGATCTTGGAATAGAAGTGTCGAGGATCAAGATTAGTTTTTTTGGGGTTTTTTTTCAGGCTCTTTTTTGGTTGGTTGGTTGGGGTTTTTTGTTTGTTTGTATGCTTTTTTTAAATTTATTTTGAAGTAAGACATTCATTAATGTAATCTTAATAAAATTTGTGGAATAAGTAACTTGAAAAATCTTTATCCGGGCCCGATAGTCAAGGCTGTGGTTAGATAGGGTTCCTTCCCACTGTTTTGCAAGTAGTAAAAAATGGGTGTTTTCACACAGCAAGAAAGCAATTAGATGACCCATTGCGTGGGTTGTGATTGTATATAACAGTGGTCAGGGTGGCAATCTAGGTCTGAACGAATCAGAGGCTCTTCAAAATATGGGCCTATAAAGGACACGGCTTTTGTTTACGGAAACACTGTCTTCCTGAATTCAGACTTTCTTTTGCTGGAGAGATTGGGTGCAGTGAGATTCTGAGATAAAATATCTTTGACTTTTGGTTCTGAAAACCAAAATTGGACCAACAAAATTCTAGAAACTTGGGATGAGTAAGGGGTCTGCTCTTATAAAACACAGGACCATGAGTCATAAAAACAGACTCAAGTCCTGACTGTAGCACAGATCCCACATGTGACCTTGGCAAGTGACCTAATCTCTGCGCCGTTGTGACTTAGTCTCTGTGTCTTGGTTCAGTGTTTGCAAAACGAGAATAACAGTACTGTCTTTGTTTTGTCTGTTCATATTGAAAATTCTTTGGGGCACAAATCATCTCTGTATATATAGCAAGATTCTTGGCATGCACCTCTAGGTGCTATTTTAATAACAGTACATAATTACTGCTAATTTTATCCCTAACCTTTTTGGAGCAGAATAGAATTTAGGAAATCCATTCTTTTAACCCCATCCTCACCTTGGGACATAAAAAGACTAAAGGGGATCTTAGTCAAAGCTATCCTTGCTTTGCAACACAGAACAGAAAACTTGCCTTTGATAATCCTGCATGACCTGGCATTCAGCTCTCTTAGGGGAGGAATCCCACCAAATGATCCAGCTCAGATTGATCCTGCTGATTTTGAAGCCAGCAGACTGCACTGGTTTATCTTCCAGGGTCTAGATTATCAGAGTTTATAGATAACAATTTTATTAATTGTCTCTATGGAGAAAACCAAAACATTTCTGCTGTAATACAGACAGAACAGCATTGTAAAACATGAGGGGCACTGGAGACACTGCTCTGTCCTGAGAGACAACATTGGAAAGAAGGTTAAGAACTTCCCAGTGACAGCCTATTTTACATATTATTTGGGTTCACCACAAATGCACGAACATCAAACTCATGTGAATTGATGCAAGCCTTGTAGACCATGGGGAATGAGAACAAGTGCCAAGCTTGCCACAGCTTTTCCAGATACACGTGTTAAAACTGCAAAATATAAAAGATGTTTTGCTCTTATCGGGTATGAAATGTTCTCTCTCAGTTCTCAAGTGAGAACAACAAATACTTAACATGCCGCAGCATCTGTATTCGCAGCTTTCATGAGATTTTGGCCTCATTGAAGGCCACATCAAAATTCCCATTTTCTATATCTAGCATTTGAGCTAACTTTCCTGCTAGCTAGCAGTAGGATAGCATCTTAGGTCACTAACAGCCAGTGAGGAAAGCAGTGCAACTGCATGCAATGTGCAAACAAATCCTATCCCTCTGATGCTCTGCAGAGCAAATGTGCAACTGCGTTTTGCACTGGCTGTCAAAGAAGTTTGCTGATGGGTGATTACCAGAGGGTTACAATAACAAAACTCAATGTAATGAGTAAGAGAGGAAATGTTGCTAGAGGTGTAATACATGTTTTGTACCTTTTATTAATGCAGAAACAAAATGTCAGGACTGTGATTTGGTGTTCTTACTGTGTCATATTTAAGAACAGAAGTGTGATCCTGGAGCCATGGTAAATTGTTGCACTTAATTGGGCAAAATGGGGCATGCCTAAATAATTACTCAATCTGCCCAAATAAGACATCCAGAATCTTTCATCTTTCATAGTAAGGCCCTCTTTGTGGCTGTGGACCTCTAAGTACATAGGGAAAACAAGGCTTTTAAAAGGGGGTCCTCAGCCAGGGTTTTCCAGTTTAACAGTTGTTCGTGCTTCTAACCAACCAGTCCTCACTTAACTGTCCTCAGTCTACTCTGTCATCTGATGGAAAAAGCTGATGAAAGAAAGAGCAAAAGAGGGGTGAAAGTAAGTTGTTTTTGAAGGACTTTTGTGTTTTACACTGACTAGATGGAGGCTTAATACAAATGCACTAGTCTAGTCTAAAGAAGACTGTTTCTGAATCTAATCCAATTAGCACAGTGCTGTTACACATGCCATGATGTTAAACATCAAAACCACTTAATATCACATGATCCTTATTTCGATCATCTTCCCAAAGCTCTCTTTTTCTAAGATTGAAGTAACTTAGTGAAATATTAAATGAGATATTCCATGCATATAAAGGAAGCAGCTAGATGCATGGCTAAGTGAAAGCAATAGTAGTCATACTGCCATATTTTGCAGTTGAATTTACCTAACATCAGGGACATGGTTAGTAGGAAGAGATTAGATAAGTATGATGCTTCCTGGGGATAAATGCCAAGGTGCTGCTCAGCTCTCCCTGCAACAAAAACCTTGGGAGGCTACAGATGAGGAAATGTCCATTACTTCTTGGCAGTTTCTCAAGTGCCTTATTTGATTGAAGTTTAATTTTGACACTGGAGCAGCCTGGAGGTTCACCTAGCAAGCCTTCTTGTTCAGTGCAGAAGTCATTGGAGAGCTGAGCTTTCCATGTTTGGGCCTGATGCTCTTGTTTTCACTTTCAGCTACTGTGAAAGATCTCTGCAAGGGCAATGTAATTTTCCCATGAAGGAAAAACCTGATGATAAGCACAGTGTTAGATCTCTGCCTGATTTCAAGAGACCCACCTGAAAAATACAGTGCACCTCAACAAATGCCAAGCTTTCCCTGCCCTTTCCTTCTGTTTCACTCTGCCCCCTTTCTTTGTATGGCTATCTCTGAGCCTGGGATCAGGTAGGAGGGGAAAGATGGGTTGGATCCTCCTCTTGGGTCACTGGCATAGGAAACACACTCAGTTACAATCAAGTCCACAGAAGAGTCAGTGAGCTAACTCTTCTGCCTGAAGTGAAGCCATTTGAAAGCTGTCTATCAAGTCTAAGTTAATCACTGGCTTTAAAAGACACCAGTGTAAATATCAGCCAAATGTCCAGATCAAAGGAACATGGGAGAAATGCCATCTCCAAAATGTAACTGCCCTCCTGCTACTGCATTTTTCTCCTCGTTTTACCAGTTCTTTGTTTCAAAAGCTATGCCAAGGGCTTGCCAAATATTTTAAATGCCTCTTATAATGAGGAAGAAAGCCAGGAGATCATGTATGAACCTGGGAATCTCCCATACTAGGACAAAAGTGCACTGCAACAAATCAGCCTCCATTAGGCATTGTACAGACTGGGTGATTTGCAGCAGAGAGAGAAAGCTTTGTTGAAACATTCTCCCCTTCCACACTGAGATTGTGTACATGCTTATCTAACGGCTAGTATGTGCCTATCAATGGATTTGCTACGCCTACGTGGAGTCCTGTGCTTCCTGCTCTGTGAGCTGGTTCTCCACAGTCTGCACAGGGGGCTGCACAGGTGGCTGCACTGCCACTTGCCCCGTTTAGCCTCACAGAAGTGGAGGTGAGCCTCCACTGAGGGCAGATATGAGGGTTGATGTTTGCCTTATCAGTACAGGGTGTGGCCTATGAAATCTGCTGCAAACTGAGCCTGCTGGTTTTGTCTTGCATAGGCAATACGTACATGTTCAGAAGGTAGTGTTTCATCATGAGCTCCTCAGAGATTTGAATGCCAAAACTGGCAGCCCCTCAGCACTGGCTGTCACAGAAAACAGTCTTCTCTCACTGTTAATTGTAGAGAGTTTTCTTATAGCCATAACTGAAACATTTGTGAAGAAAAAATTCCCAGCCATGTTCTTTCCCAGCCATGTTCTTTCCTAAGGGAGGTTGTTTAATCTGTTTATTCTGGGCTCTCTTATAGAGACTTACATGACTACTTTCAGACATGGTTAAGGGATCAGAGTAGCAAATCGGTGATACCTTGGCTTTTTTCAAGGGTCAGCTTCAGAGGAATCTACAGCTGCAGAGCTGAAAGCCTTACTCTCCATATATGATCTCATCTGATCACACTTTCTGGCTGGCTGGAGGTTTGTACTGAATTGTGCTTAGGATAGAGGGTGCCCAGGGAGACTTGTTTTCTGGTTAAATGTTCTGTACGGCTTGGACCATAATGCATCTTCAATGCGCTCATGTCTGTAGGCTATTCCATGGTTGAGGGTGCCCTGCCCTCAGCTGATAACTCCCAAGAGTATCTGTTCAGACCTCTCATTTCCCATAGCTTGTTTCCATTGCATTTTCAAGACCCAGCACAAAGTGATGAAGGCCAGCCAATATATTTCACTTTAATCACTCCAATGCTGGTGTTTGACTACATGGTACTCTCAAGAAACAGCTTTAGCTTACACTTATTGCCCTTGCCCTCTCTTGATGTAGTCAGGGTTATGCTTGTATCTTATCAAAGGAGGCTACATTCTTTAACTATTACGGGTTTCGTAGCAGTTGTTGCATGTCAGGAGAGCTAACAAAACTGACTGGCAGGCAGATCAGAGTCTCTTGGAGCTACTGCCTCGTAGAGCCTTCTCACTCTGTGTTTCTCTTTTCTTGATCTTGTGCTGGCAGTGGCCCCTTGTCGTTCTTCAGGAGATTGGATAAGTACAGTCACTTTCCACTGAGACTGGTTCTTCTAAATGGTTCATACCAGGCTGCATTCATTCCTCTTTTCCCAAGATAATTGGGAAAAACTGAGTGCTAGGGGGAAAGTGATTTTTCATAAATTTTCTAAATAAAATTAATCCAACTTCCTATAGGGATAATGAAATGCTAACTGTACACAGAAAAGAATTCAAACAGCTCGGAAATGTAAACATAATTACTTATGAACACAGAGCATTTAGTGCTGTCAAAATTAATCACTTTTCAACTTCCAGCTGTTAAAATCCTCCTGGCAGATCTCCAAGCAATTCTCCTTCAGTTTCTTTTCCCTCAATTAAATATTAGTGCAGTTCTCAGGCTCTTGTTACATAAGCAGCAATTTCAAATTACACTCCTCAGTTCTTTTAACCATAAACTGTCAGAAATTTATTCTGTTACAGGGTCTTTTCTCAACTCAGATTTCACTTGAAGTTTATAACAGAAAAGAAGGAACAATAATTTCATGTGTGTCTAGGTCTTGGCTGCAAAGTTTAGATGCAAACTATCCAAGATTGGCCAGAAATGAGCTTTGGGGCTGGATGCTGTAAGGTGCTGAGCAGGCTGTTGAGATAAATGGAAATTGAGTGCGCTTGGCATTTTCCAAAACATTTAGTGCTTTTGCAGAAGCAGGATGCTCAGATAGTTGCATTAGAGTTGGGAGGGTATGTCTGGATGCACATGTCTCTCTCTCAAATTATGCTAAAAATGAAATATCACAGTAGGTGCTTGTAAGGACAGTTTTGAACCTTCATTAAAAGTCTATAGTATAGGAACAATTGCATCTAAGGTTGATATGTGAGTTGTGGTTTGGTTTTATGTACCTGTATTTCTCTTTGGGCACTCTGGGACAGTGGAGACCCAGACAATTTCTTTGAGAATATGGGGTGAGGCTAAAGGCATGCCAGAGCCCTGATGGTGTTTATTTAAATGCAGTCCAAGGAATCAGAGCTTTGATTCTCTTATGAGAGATTATTTCTTGATTATATCTGCACTTTGAGTCAGGAATATACAATGATTTTTCATGTCTGAGCCATGGCTGCTTAGGCAAGGCTGTTAGTAGTCTACCAGCCTTAAAAACAGGATTGAAATACAGACAAAAAGAACCATTCAAGTCTGGACAATACTGTTTACTTACTTTATTCTAGTCATCTAAGATCACCTTTTTTCAAAGTCATCTTTGGTGCATGTATTTGAAGGAGAATAAACTTAAGGATCCAAACAAAGCGCCTCTTGTAAAATCTACTGCATGTCCTGCAAGTATGTGGCCACGCCTCAATGAGCTTCCATGGTTTTGACTGGAGGAAATGTGATGTGTTCCAGTTTTTAAAATGTATTAATTTTGCCTCTTCTCCAGAAGAAACAAAGCTGTATAATGTCTTATTTTAATAATGAAAAAGCAACTATGTTTACATAGTGAATATTTGCGAGGCATCTCAATTCAGGGGAGGAAAATCATACACACAATAGTAAAATATGATAGCTGGAAGGTTGCACTAAATATCTAGTTCTGAGTGGCATGAAACAAGTGTCTGAATCTAAATCCAGCTGATGGTTTAGGGGAGAACTTTGTAGAGTAGGGATGATGGTTGGACTCAGTGATCCCAAGGGTCTTTTCCAACCTGAATAGTTCTATGATTCTGTGAGCTGTGAAAGTGAGCTACGTGTGTCCAGCCAAGTTCATACTATCGAAAGTCCCTAAACTTCCTTGGAGCAATATTTTTTATTGCCAACAAGAAAGAAGCTTTTTTCATCTGTTTTTTCCTTCATCAGTTCCATTGTTTACACATTGCTGCATCTGTTTGTGTACCTCTTGTGTCAGTGATTGCATTGTGTGGGATGTCAGGTCAGTCAGGGGAGATTATAAATATAAGGTGTATGGAAGCCATGGACAGAGCATGCACATTTTTGATTGCTAGCTGCAAGTCTATTGCCTTGAATTTGTGCTCTCTTCCCTTTTCCTGACTGCCTCCTGAAAAAAAACTGTTGTAAACTAGTGAACAAATGTAATGAGAGTGGAAGCAAACTGCAGTCACAGGACAGACGTACCATGTGAAAAGCAAATCACCTCTTTTCATTAAAGAGACTCAGTATTTGTTGTCTTGAACTTGGTTGAAACTGGTCACAGGGTCTGCAGGTTATTAATCTAGGAGAGAGCACACAGATAATGTAACTGCACCTATCTTGCACTCTTAGAAAGACAAACTATTGCTTTGTCTCCTAATTCAGTAAAGTGTAATGCAAAGCTCCTGTAGAGGTGGTGGGGGAGAAACAACCTGAATATAGTAAGTATCAAAATGTTACATTGACAATAGTATTTGAGAATCATAGAATCATAGAATGGTTTGGGTTGGAAGGGACCTTAAAGATCATCTACTTCCAACATTCCAACATGCATCTCCTGCTAGACAAGCCGCATCCATCCTGACCCTGGACGCTTCCAGGGATAAGGTGTCCACAACTTCTCTGGGTGACTTGCTCTACTGTTTCACCACTCACAGTAAAGAATTTCTTCTGAATGCCTAATGTAAATCTCTCCTCTTCCAATTTAAAACCATTACCCCTTGTCCTATCACTACATGCTCTTGTAAAAAGTCACTCTCCAGCACGCGGCAGCGCAGAGCGGAGAGCGGCAGCGGTGAGAGCTGCTGCTTTAATTACTGAGGATTAGAGAAGGGGCCGGGCTTCCCGGAGACGGCGAAGCCTGAGCAGAGCGAGGAGACCCGAGTCTGAGCGGAATCCTGAGAGGAACAGGAAGGCTGAGGTGGCAGGGGTGTGGCTGAGAACGGCGGCAGGTTTCACAGCGGCCTTCTCGGCAGCTCCTCAGAGCGCGCGGCAGCGCAGAGCGGCAGGAGCCGGGAGTGGCGCGAGGGCGGGGAGCGCGAGGCACGCGGAGAGCGAGGGCAGGCAGGAGCAGAGAACACCGGTAAATTTCTCTAGCATGCTGACAACACGCCCTAAAACCGTGTTGAAAAAGGATATGGGAACTCAGACAGAGGTTCTGAGCAGGCACGCAGCTGTGCAGGTCTCTGGCTGCAGCGAGTGCCTGAGCCTGGCACTGGTACCAGAGGGAGCCAGTGGCACTGCGTGTGTGCGGTGTGAGCAAGTCAGTGATCTCCTCAGGCAGGTGGTTAGACTGACAGAGGAGGTTGAAAGACTTAGAATCATCAGAGAATGTGAGAGCGAAATAGATTGGTGGAGCCAAACCCTGAGGCAGGGGCAGAAGGAGGAGGTGCTAGAACAAGTGATGGATCCCCTCCCCTCCTGTCCTCAGACAGAAGGAGAGAACTGTAGGGACATGCAGGAATGGAGGGAGGTTTGTCCTCGGAGAGGCAAGCAAAAACCTTCCCAACTCCCTCCACCCTCCGAATTGCCCCTGAAGAATAGGTATGAGGCCTTGGAACTTCAGGGACAGGAAAATGAAGTTGGAGTGACAGATTTGTCTAGTGAAGCACCTAGGACTTGTCACTCAGCTCCACGACTTAGGACTTCTTCAACTAAGAAGGAAAGGAGGGTAATCGTGGTGGGAGACTCCCTTCTGAGGGGAACAGAAGCGCCCATCTGTCGAGCAGACCCATTCCACAGGGAGGTCTGCTGCCTCCCTGGGGCTCGCATTACAGATGTTAAAAGGAAACTCTCTAGTATGGTAAATCCTTCTGATTACTACCCACTGCTGATTTTTCAGGTTGGCAGTGACGAAATTATTACAAGAAATGTAAGGGCAATGAAGAGAGACTTCAGGGCCCTGGGATGGCTGGTTAGGGGGTCTGGAGCACAAGTCGTGTTTGCCTCCATACCTCCTGTAAGAATGGGTGGAGAGGTAAACAGGAAGAGTTTACTTATCAATGAATGGCTACAAGACTGCTGCCAAAGGCAGGGCTTTGGGTTTTTTGATCATGGGCTGCTATATGAGACACCTGGCCTGATGGTGGCAGGTGAGATGCACCTGTCACAGAGGGGGAAAAGGCTTTTGGGGCAGGACTTGGCAGGGCTCATTGAGAGAGCTTTAAACTAGATGTGAACGGGGAAGGGGAGAAAACTGGGACTGTTAGGGACAAGCCCAAGAGGAACATACCAGGGCCTGAAGGAAGGTGGTCTGAGGAGGATTTGGTCCCACCAGTGTGCTCTGCTTGCTTCCTGAAATGCCTGCACACCAATGCATGCAGCATGGGGAATAAACAGGAGGAGTTAGAGGTCTGTGTACGGCCTAAGGGTTATGATCTGGTAGCAATAACAGAGACATGGTGGGACAGCTCACACGACTGGAATGTGGCCATGGATGGCTATGTCCTCTTTAGGAAAGATCGGTCGGTGAAGCGAGGTGGTGGAGTTGCTCTTTATGTGAGAGAGCAGCTAGAATGTATCGAGTTTTGTGCAGGGGCTGATGAGGGGCAAGTTGAAAGTCTGTGGGTAAGAATTAAAGGGCAGGCTGGTGTGGGTGATACAGTTGTGGGTGTCTACTACAGACCTCCAGATCAAGATGAGGAAGTTGATGAGGCTTTCTACAGGCAGCTGAAAGCAGCCTCACAATTACAGTCCTTGGTCCTCATGGGAGATTTTAACTACCCCGATATCTGCTGGAAGACTTACACAGCCAGCCTTTCACAGTCTAGGAGGTTCCTCCAGTGCATTGATGATAACTTCTTAATGCAAATGGTGGACAAGCCGACTAGAAGAGGAGCGCTGCTGGATCTTGTGCTCACCAACAAGGAGGGCCTTGTTGAAGCAGTGTTGGTCAATGGCAGCCTTGGCTGCAGTGACCACGAGATGGTGGAGTTCAGGATCTTGTGTGGGAGGAACAGAATACCCAGCAGGACTAGAACCCTGGACTTCCACAGAGCAAACTTCGGCCTCCTCAATCAATTGTTAAGGGAAGTCCCATGGGACAGAGTGGTAGAAGGTAAAGGGGCTCAAGATAGCTGGACAACATTCAAGGACCACTTCTTGCAAGCACAGGGTCAGTGTGTCCCAATGGGTAGAAAATCTAGTAAGGGAGCTAGGAGACCAGCGTGGTTAAAAAAGGAACTGCTGGGCAAACTCAAGTGGAAAAGGAAAATCTATAGATCATGGAAGGAGGGGCTGGTTACTTGGGAGGAATATAGGACTGTTGTCAGAGAATGTAGGGAGGCGACTAGGAAAGCTAAGGCCTCCTTGGAACTTAACCTTGCAAGTCGGGTTAAGGATAATAGAAAGGGCTTTTTCAAATACATAGCCAACAAAACTAACACCAGAGGCAATATAGGCCCACTGTTGAATGAGGTGGGTGCCCTGGTGACAGAGGACATAAAGAAGGCAGAGGTGCTGAACACCTTCTTTGCCTCTGTCTTTACTCCTGCAAGCTTTCCCCATGAGCCCCAGATTCATATAGCCCCAGAAGAAGTCAAGAAAAAGGAGGAGTTTGCCCAGGTAGATGAGGATTGGGTTAGGGATCAGTTGCGTAATCTGGACATCCATAAATCGATGGGTCCGGATGAAATGCACCCAAGGGTGCTGAGGGAGCTGGCGGAGGTCATTGCTAGGCCACTCTCCATCATCTTCGGTAAGTCATGGGTAACAGGAGAGGTGCCTGAGGACTGGAGGATAGCAAATGTCACTCCAGTCTACAAGAAGGGCAAGAAGGAGGACCCGGGTAACTATAGACGAGTCAGCCTCACCTCCATCCCTGGAAAGGTGATGGAACAACTTGTCCTTGGCACTATCTCTAGGCATATCAAGGACATAGGGGTCATCAAGAGCAGTCAACATGGTTTTACCAAGGGTAAGTCATGTTTGACTAACCTCATAGCCTTCTATGAGGAAATTACTAGGCGGATAGATGATGGTAGAGAGGTAGATGTGGTCTGTCTTGATTTCAGTAAAGCATTTGACACGGTCTGCCACAGCATCCTTGTAGATAAGTTGATCAAGCATGGGTTTGATGATCAGGCAGTGAGGTGGATCAAGAACTGGTTGAAAGGAAGAAGTCAGAGAGTCGTAGTCAATGGGGCAGAATCTAGTTGGAGGCCTGTGACTAGTGGAGTCCCTCAGGGGTCGGTACTGGGACCGGTGTTGTTCAACATCTTCATCAACGACCTGCATGAGGGTACAGAATGTACCCTCAGCAAGTTTGCTGATGACACCAAGCTGGGAGGAGTGGCTGACACACCAGAAGGCTGTGCTGCCATTCAGAGAGACCTAGACAGGCTGGAGAGTTGGGCGGGGAAAAATCTGATGAAGTTCAACAAGGGGAAGTGTAGAGTTTTGCATTTGGGGAAGAAAAATGCCATGTACCAGTACAGGTTGGGGGCTGACCTGCTGGAGAGCACTGTAGGAGAAAGGGACCTGGGGGTCCTGGTAGACAGGAGGATGATCATGAGCCAGCAGTGTGCCCTTGTGGCTAAGAAGGCCAGTGGCATCCTGGGGTGTATTAGAAAGGGTGTGGTTAGTCGGTCAAGAGAGGTTCTCCTCCCCCTCTATTGTGCATTGGTGAGGCCGCATCTGGAGTATTGTGTCCAGTTCTCGGCCCCTCAGTTCAAGAAGGACAGGGAACTGCTTGAAAGAGTCCAGCGCAGAGCCACAAAGATGATGAAGGGAGTGGAACATCTCCCTTATGAGGAAAGGCTGAGAGAGCTGGGTCTCTTTAGTTTGGAGAAAAGGAGACTGAGGGGTGACCTCATCAATGTTTACAAATACGTAAAGGGTGAGTGTCAAGAAGATGGAGTTAAGCTTTTTTCAGTGATGACCAGTGATAGGACAAGGAGTAATGGATACAAATTGGAGCATAGGAGGTTCAAGGTGAATATCAAAAAAAAATTTTTTACTGTGAGAGTGACAGAGCACTGGAACAGGCTGCCCAGAGAGGTTGTGGAGTCTCCTTCTCTGGAGACATTCAAAACCCGCCTGGACACATTCCTGTGTGATGCACTCTAGGTGACCCTGCTCTGGCGGGGGGGTTGGACTAGATGATCTTTCAAGGTCCCTTCCAACCCCTAGGATTCTATGATTCTATGATTCCTGTAGCCCTTCTCCAGGTACTGGAAGGCTGCTGTAAGGTGTCCTTGGAGCCTTCTCTTGTCCAGGTTGAACAAATTCAATTCAGATCCAGTATTGTCTCAGAATGAAGGAATTGATTGTCACATAAACCAATTGACCTTCCAGAGTAGGAAACATCTTTATAGGCAGTGTAGGAATTTAAGTCCTTATTTCCAGATGTAAAGCATCTGTATATGCACATGCAAGTGTGGACCAATATAATCCTGTGCAATATGTGGGCATATGTATTTGAGAACATGTGTATATGAAAATATGGAATAGTTGGGTTCATCAGTTTAAATTAAAAAAGAGAGAAGCAGAAAAATATTACCATGAACGGAAATAATTTCTGGCATCCTAATTTAATTTTAAATTGGCTTTATTGATTTCATCAATGGTAATAAGGAATGGAATTTAAACTGAGCAAAAATAATCCATCCCAGACTGGAATAAGAATACTACTCAGAGCTGATCTATAATCTGGTCTTTTAAACAAAAGGAGAAGGCTTTTTATCAGTGAAATTAGCTCTCAACTGAAAACAAATTTCACAGGAAAGTACCCTTGATTGTGGAAATTTTATGTTGTTGTTGAAGAACCGGTCACACACTTTTGACTTCCACCTGATCATGGATAGCTTTGTGTTTAGTTTTTCTTAGAAGAACTAAAACAACTATTGCTTTTTCTGAAAATATATTCCTTTTGGTCACAATTCTTTGCAGAATATAAAAAAATAACTTATTTGTGCTGATTTAATTAAATAGGTGCAGGTATAATGTAGATAGTTCCTGTAAAAGCTGAGGTTTTGAAAAGTAGCTCCTCCTAGTTCAGAAGTGAAAAAATATCTTTCCTGAGGAGTAGAAATGGAGTACAGTTTGTTAGATGGAACAAGAGAAGACTTTGCAAAGCAAAATATTGCTGATAGAGCTCACAAAATTGCAGTTTGTTGTCATGTATAACATAGGCAGCCATAGGGCTATGAAGAGGATGAGAAAGACCTTGGTGACATGCAAGACTTCAGTAGTGTGTAACTAAATACTGCAGGAAAAAGGGCTTTAAACCGTGTTGCACAGTGGGAGGTAGGAGTAGTAGCTGTTAGTTCCTTGACTTCTGTTATTCTTGATTTCTGATGGGGAAAGATGAGAAGTGGGCTCAAAATACTTTTCACCCACCTTCCTCTTTGCGTCATGTTCATTGAGTGCGGAATAAACTTGCTGTCAGCTAGGGTAACAGAAGGATGGGCCTGCTGGGTGTTTTTCTCTGAGGAGTAGAGGGTTTGGGGAGCTAAGGAATCACTGCAATGCTGTCAGCTGCCTCCTCCAGCATTCCTGCATTGTGCTGTACTCCCAGGGTACTGGGAATGGGAGGGTGACAGTAAACACAAGCACATGAGACCATCTATGTGGGCAAGCAGCAGGAAAAGGAGATCCTGAGGAGGTTTTTGAAAAGTGCCAGATATTTCATAAAAGCATGAAGAAATACCTGAACTTTGTGATCAGCACATTGTTCTCCCTCCCTCTCTACTCACCAAAAGGGGAGGAAGAGCATGTTCCCTAAGCCATGGGATTTGCATCTGGTGTTGCCCTGGGCTTATTCATGGTTGGGCTAGTACATGACCAAAAGAGCTACCCACATGAAATGAAGGTGCTACAGAGGTGGTCCCCCCAACCAGCACAAGCACCAGCTGGGCTCAGTGGCTAGCTGTGGAGGCAAAGTGCTCCTCAGGACCTTTCCATCACCAGGAGCATTCCTCCAGGCATGGCAGGGCAGGAGTCTCTCCTTCTGCTCTGTGTACTGACAGCCCATGTGGAGGATGTCCACAGTCTGCTGCTTTTATAGTATACCTTGGAGGTCTACTTGGGAAAGAAGATACAAGAGAGCTGGGAGAGCACTATAAGAGGCTGGATTAAGTGAGCTATTCTGGGTCGTGTAGTGGAAGTAGGAAAGTACATAAACTAGGAAAAGCCTTAGTTAAAAGAAGAATTGCTATGTTGAGATTTTTTTCCCCCCTAGGCTTTAAAGTGCTTTAAAAATGGCATGTTTCAGCCCTCAAGATTGTTAATAAATAGCCATAGTTACAGCCCTATCCATGTCCCTCTGTTTTAGCAACTTGCATTTATGTCTGGGCCATAAAAATTCAGTGTTGCTTGGCAGAAAATTGTCGCAATGGATGTTGGCTCAGCATATGGGCAGAGCTGATGGTTTTCAGAAAGACAAAGATAGCTGTAGTGCTATTGGTGCCTCCAGAATGAATCTCAGATGTAAGAAAATAGACATTATTTCACTTTATTATTGATTTACATTGTGGGAGGGGGAACCACCCCTTGCTAAGTTTCTGCTGGCCACAAAAGAACATAGATTTGTTTAGGAATCTCAAACACACAGGGTTTTACCCTGTTCTTGCATTCTCACATTACCCTGGGAAACATGACAGAATTTAATGGTGTTCATGTTTTAGCTCATGGAAAAAAATGGGCCAATTTGTTGTGCAGTCAGTCAGAGCCTGTGTCACTTGTGTTGGATCTTGCCCTGAGAAGGGTCTGGATATGGTAATGCCTGTTTATGTCACTTGGAAATTCCTTAAATTTCTTTCCTACCATCTCTAGTAAACAGCAGTCACAGCACATCACTTACTGTGTGGGTATTCCTGGCCTCTGGGTTTTCTCTGCAAACAAAACAGCTACTCTCTTTGCTACATTCCTCCTAGGCAGCAAAAGCACCAGTGTGCTGGGGACCCACTGAACCAATTGACCCACTGGATACAGGAAAGGCCCAGAGTTCAGGCTAGTGTGCATTTGATTATTTTCTTTTTTAACTGCTCTGTGAATTTTCTCCTGTTCCTTTTCTCATCATAAGTTTAATGCAGGTAAGCCTGAAGTAGTCTGTGGAAATGCACCTGAGGAATTTGAAGGTTACAAGGACCTGCTGGGTTGATACATGTGTTTGGACAAGTCCTCATTCGCAGTGACCTGAATTTGTGTATCCCAGAAATGCCTCAGCTTCTTCTTGCCACCACCCCTCTGTCTCAGCTATTGCAGTGCATGTGGATGTTACTGGTGTTGTTGCAATGAAAACAAGTATTGCAGTGTACTGTGGCTGCCCCCCTCACCCTTTCAGAACCCCTGCAGCCAATTCACTAGTGACAACCCTGCAATGTCCCTGCAGGCTCCATTGATACATGTGTTGAAGCAACAGGCATACTCCTCTCCAGTGTAATGATCTTCTTGTCTCGTGTTACTGCAGCGTCTGTGTTTTTATGGAAATAAGCACCTCATTAAGTGCAAACCTTCTTAGGCCACAGATGCGTGTACAAGTTTGGCAAGTCTGTCTGCAAACACATGACGCTACTTTTGAAAGTTGTTTAGTCTTAGCAATGGCAATTTACTGCCACAGTCAGTAGGAAACGTTTCCCACGCTTTCAGGTACCTCCCTTTTGATGCAGGGCTTGATGATGGTTTGCACATTCATGTGTACTCCCTGCCCATTTGTGAAAACAAGCTGAAGTGTGTTTTTCTCTGGGCTTACCTTTTGGGAGGCCTCTGTCGGCATCTTTAGAGTTCAGCTCTGCTACGTCACGTGGGCTTGTTGTTCTCTAAGCAGAGCTGCTGATCCCAGTTGAAACCAAAAGGTCTTTAAAGTGATCCTGTTTCAGAAGACTAAGCACAGTTATTCTTCTATATGCTTGTGGACTGTAGTGGGTATAGGTGTCCCTTGAGAGACTTTCTGCCTTCTTCAGAGACTCATTCCTGAGCCAAAGGTGGCAGGTACGTAAATTCCGCAGTAAAGCCAAACTTTCGCAATAAATGCGAGCTTTTTGCTAACTGCAGACTGGGCTGTGAACAGGATGAAAAGATTTCCATGTAATTGCTTTAGGCCTTTTTCCAGATCCCTGGCTTGGGATGGAGAAAGGGAAAAAAATCTCCTGTCAGGCAAAAATCCAGGACTACGTAACATCCAAAAAAGACTTTTGTCAGGAGACCAGGACAGTCCCAATAGTCCCAGCCTGTTCCAACCAAAAAAGGATGCCAGGTCACCTTCAGCTGATGTAACAGTGGTGCTTTATTGGAATTACTCGTGTCTGGTGATACCAAATAGTTAAGATACCCCTACCAAGGGTAGAACCTCATTGTGTGCAAATCATTTTTGCAGATATCTATGAAATGGATGGTCTAAGATGACCAGGAGTGTGAACAAGCACTTCCTTTAAGGTCTAAGATGACCAGGAGTGTGAACAAGCACTTCCTTTAATAAATAGGAAGCTCATAGACAGAGTCTTTAAGTGAGCTGCCTAGAGTTATGTTAGAAGTGTCCGGCTTAATACCAGTGACTGAATTTGTAGACTTTTCTATCGGGAAGCCTGAGTCTCTTCAGCTTAATCCTGTCCCATTTGAGGTGATAAACAATGCAAATTAGAATAATAAAACAATAAGTTGAAGACTGGCAAACTGCAAGGATGAGACTGTATTGTAGTGTGTTTTGTAGGTGCTTGGATATGGAATTGTTGTACTACCTGGAGCTTGCAACCTTACACTGGCTTTGTGTCAGATGGATAGAGGCTAACTGAATAAAGCACTAACTTTTAAATAGGGTTGCAAGAGAGAATCTAGGCAGTCACAAATGAGTAAACCTGTCTTCAGTTCTGGACAAAATAGATAGTATAATGAAGAATATGATCAGGAGGACAGGGAATATGAGAAGGGTCAGTATGGCTTTTATAGAGGAAAGGCATGCTTTGCAAGCCACTAGGGTTATTTGGAGTCAGCAAGACCACAATATTGAATACACGGATTTTCAAAAAGAAGTAGATTATCAAAAGCTCAAGGCTCCTAAACTTCCATGTCAGGAAATAAATAAATAAATGAATAAATAAATAAATAAAAGTCCTTTCAGGATTAAATTATTGATTAAAATACAGAATGGAAAAAAGACTGTCTCAAAGGAATTTTGCAGGGTCTATGATGGGATCTGTGCTATTCATCATGCTCATATGATCTTACAGGAGAGCAAAGAGTGAGGTGACAAAATTAGAAGATAATACTGAAGTGTTCAGATTAACTGAAAAGGAACTTTACTGTAAAGAGCAGTGGAAGGTTCTGAGGTATCTGAGTGACCACACAGTAAAGTGACAGATGAAATCCTATGCTGAAAACACAAAATACTGCCAAAGATAAAAGTAGCTTTTGAGCAAGTGTTTTATAACAAACAAAATAAATACTTTTTCACACTGCACACAGTTGCATTATGGACTTGGTTATTACAGGGATCTGAGGAGGCCAAGAGTGTAAGCAGGTTAAAATAGTGACTGAAGAAATTAAAGGAAGGAAAAAGAAGGGTGTCTCTTCATTTTGGAAGTCCCAACCATGTGCTGACGATTTACTGGTTTACACAGGACATGAAGTGGATAGTCATTGTCCTGTCCTGCATATTCCAAGAAATGGTGCCTATTGACAGAGACAGCACAAAAAGAATTAGGATGTTGTTCCTGATCCAGACTTCTGATTTATTAAGATAACAAATCAATCAGTGAATTGTCTGTAGCTTGTAGTGGAGAGAAGAATAACAGGACTCGCCACAGATGCAAGCTGGAGCATCCTGTCTACTTCGTTTTACCCGGGGTGATGCTATTAAAAGCCTTTTATGGTAGCCTAATGTCTGAACTTCCTCTTGAGTTTGAACTCAGTCATAAAAGCTAAATAAAAACAATGAAGGCCCATTTTTCCAAGGAGTTCAGCTGACATCTGGCTATCAAGAAGTGTCCATACTGTAAAAATAGACTTGGTAGGTATTAATCCTTTGACTAATCAAGGTATGTATTGTGTAAAGGAATCCTTGCATCCATCCAATTTTATTTTATTTATGTATTTGTTTTTTAATTCAATGCAGGGAAATAAATATATGCTTAATATGCTTGTTTGCTAGCCTTTAATATGCTATTCCTGAAAAATACCTTTATGTCAGTGCTTCTTTAGTACATTCTAGATTGAAGCCTGTCCCAAGAGGAGGATCACTAAGCTACTTTCTGTGGCTGTATTCTCATCCACAGTAAAGTATGCAAGTTTGTGTAACTATGCTGCCAAGCTTATAGTCCAGTCCTTGGAGGAGACCAGGTATTAAATGTTGAACTAGAAAGTCAGTAAATGTCAGATAGAGTAATAGAATCTTCCCACTGAAAAACCTAGGAGATTCAATCAGGAAAGAATGGAGAAATAGCATGGCTCCAAGAACATGTCGACCTCAGCTGTAAAATCTCTTTGCTAAATGGAAAACCTCAGTTTCCAGTGTGGCTAATCAGTTTTGTGCCGCTACAAATGTGTTGGTTTCACAGGAATCTCTATTTATGGATTAAATTTTTCAAGCTGAACTTTTTTTTTCCTGGCTGCAGTCATGAAGTAGGGGTAGTGTTGGTCCATCTTTCTATTCAACAGATAGCAGTCAGCATGCTTGTCTATGATATGGGAATCTGCAATTCAAATCTCGATGCTCCTCCACATTTCATAGGGTTCCCTCACCCCTGGAGCTGCAGGCTCCTTCTTGCAACTTCTGTTTGACTCCCAGTCTTTTCTGTGCCTGTTTTTTTACTCTGTAGAAAATGTTCCTTGAATTTAAGATGGAATCCCATATCCTACCTCTCAGGGGCATCCAATTTATCATGAAATTACAGAGTAATTTTCTTTCCCTTTAGTTTCTGAGTATTAAGTAATTTATAACAAAATGGAACACCAGTAGGATAAATTGAGAGCAATTCTATATACATATCATGTTACTTTACCTTCTGAATATAATACAAAATACTATTCAGGGAATATCACAAACTGAATTGTCTGCCCTCTGGGTTATTGATTAATTAGAACGGCTTGTTCCACCTCACTGGTTTAGTAGATGAGGCCTAAGGCTAGACCATCATTTTCATTGCTTTTTTTGCTAAATGCCTTGAATAGCATCTGTTTTATTGTTTAACTTATTATTATTTGAACTAAACCTTAAAACATTTAAATACCGCATGGACTAATCTGTAACTTCTTCTATATTTAACTGCCAAGACAAAATATCAGCTAGACGTTTAAACTGAAACAGAGACACAATTTCTTTATCTGTTTACTGGTACGAGGGTTTTGATAATATAAAATTACTACCCATACCACTATTCAGTAGATTTCCATATCACTGTCACTTCTCATAAAATTTGCTGTTGTAACTGTTTTAAGAAAGCTTGGTATTTCTTCTTTTTAATATATATATTCCTTCTATTTCAGCTAGTAGGCAGTACTTCAAATGAGTCCTTTTAGTTCAGTAAAATAAATGAGAGCTATGCCCAGCTCTACTGTGTTCAGCATTATTTAATACCTTTCAGTAGATGGTTTTGCTGCACTAAAATCTATTTGCATGCTAATGGTTTTGCCTGCTACAAGTTGGCTACATTCTTCTTTTTCCCAAAGGAATGTAGTTAACCTATGTGCTTCAATCCAAGCAGTTCTAAGTGTGCATACACACAGGTCTTTATATGATAGAACTTTTTACTCCACTGCATGTTGCCAGCAGCCAGTGTAAGTCACAGCCTTGGGATCTTTCAGCATTCACAGCTGCTGCCAGACTCTTTTTAAATGCATACATCTGGCCCAGATGTTGCAGCCATAACTCTCAAGAGTTAAACTTCTGTCTGGTCACTTTGACAGTAGCAGCAATATTGCTGCCTGCTCTAGGGAAGTCCACTGAGCAGCTGCAGCTCTGAAACAACTCTTTGCTGGCTTCCTGAGTGACATAGGCCACTGGGTGCATCTCATACTTTAATCCAAGTTTATGTGTTGGCTTCCTCTTAGCTTTCTGGAGCAGCTTGTATTGCAGAGGAACTTGCTAACCAAGTAACATAGCTGAGTGCAGATGAAACTTGTGTCACTGCTATTCCTGTGGCCATTGCTGCTGCAAGTGCTTGTGTTCAGTGCACGTTTTAGAACTGCTAGTTAAACCCATTTTTCAAAATACTGATTTCAATTAAAAGTATTGTAATCTCTGTGTCTATGAAGAACATGTGTTTGCAATAGCAACCACCATATAAAGTTTCATTAAACTAATGGGTAATGAGATGTTTAGATTACTGAGGTCTCACTCTTGGAGACAGGGATCTTTCCACATATCCTCCTCCCTGCTGGATATTTTTACCATGTCTATCCCCAAACCTGAATGCTCATGGACTGATGGCAGGATGTTCCTAAAATAAAGTCCCACTTTTGCCATTTGTCCTGCTTGGTAGGTCAGTGGACCCCAGAGCTCAGATTTGTATCAGTTCCCTTCCCATTGTAAGATTCTGCCAAATGATTGCAAAGGTGAGGACTAAAGAAATTATACACTTGCAGAAGAGCACTTTCCAGTTACACTAACTAAGATCATTGCAGGGTGCTGCAGTTAAAGTTAACAGAAGAGTTCGTCATCTACACCAGGTAATCACAACACAATGGACACAACAACGGATTCACAAGCACAAAGGGATGATGTTCCTGGCAATCTACAGTGGTGGGGATGTGGTTTAATGGAGATGAGCCTGATACCCATTTGTACAGCCAAGTCAGAAAGCTGGCTTTGAGAACTAGTGTTTTTGTGCAAACCAAATTTTACTTCACTTCAGTCATCAAAATAGGTATTTATTCTACCAGTGTTTGCAAATATACATGGCACTAGACACAGAGATCCCCAAAGACTGCTACTTGTTTATCTGGAGATCAGTGACACTGTGAATACCACATAAGTTTTTTCAGAGCCATGTTCTGAACTCATTATAGCCTTAAATTTTCAGGCTCTTAAGAAAATAATTATGTCACAGTTCTTTGTGCTTTAATTTTTACTGAGTAATACTGGCCTAGTGAGAATCTGATATTTATTTCCTAGTTGTGGTTGACTATGCGGGCCTAATTTTAAGCTGGGGGTTAACAAGACATTGTGAGCTTTGTTAATTTCTTCAGGGTGTAAAAAATCTAAGGAACATAAAGACAAAGCAGAATATTTGACTACTCCTTCCCATTTGTGTAACTCACTTGAAATCACTTATCACTCGAAATCACTTATATATTCCTGATTAGTATTATCATGAGGATGAAAAGGCTCTGTTCCCCAGTGAAATGAATACCATTCCCCTGTTCACACATTTCAAGCATTGTATGAAGACTGAGCTAGGTTTTCCCCATTTCACATTTCTTGGTCCCAGCTGAAGAACTGCATCGTGGATTCATCAGATTCCCTAAGACTAATGTAGCACATCAGCTGCAGACAGAGCTGACAACTACCTGAAAACATCTTGTATTAATATGGGGAACACTGCTACTGGTGGAAATCAGACTTACTGTGTCATTTGAGAACCATTTATGTTGTTCCCCAGCCTCTATGCAATGACTATGCAGCTCCATTGCTCCTGCTCTTAATCCAGCCTGCATTCATCTCACTGGTGGATTTTCCTCCTGAAATCAGGAATATCAAACTCAAGAGAAATAGATTCCTCAAGCTTCTCAGGCTGCCCTTTACCAGCATGGGCATGTGCTGGCGGCAGCTCAGATGGAACAGGACTAAACCAGCCCCAGTGAATGCTGGTACTGTTATTTTGGACAACCTTTGTAGCTGTCTGAAAGAAGAGAAAAAAGATAACATTAAAATGTTCATTGTTTCCAGCAGAAGCTGCTAAGGAGAGTTTCTTGGCTTGGCACTTAAAGACATGTCTAAAGCTTTGACAGGCAGTGTAAGCTGTTCTGAAATCTGTTGGGTATTTTGTTGTTTTCCCTTTTGCACTAAGATGTTGCTTAACAAATAACAGCCCTCACATGAATAAGAGGTGCAGCCAGAGGACATGGTGGGAGCCAGGAACTCTCTACCCATACTTTGGCACTAATCCTTGCCCTGGTGTTGGCACATCCTCCTGGTTCAACATGAGGATCTTCTATGAGCCTATACAATGGGAATGATAATACTCAATGAGATAGACTTGGAACAATGGATGTGCTCTCCTCACTTGCAGGGACATGATACAATCACCAACCTAAGTGTTCCCATGCGAAGGGCTGCACTTGCAAAGGTGGTAACTTTTCACCATGTGATGTGGGGCTGCTCCCTTGTCCTCACTTTCGGTTTGAGTTAGTTGCTGGGCCTCTGCAGAAAATGTGATCAGTTGTGTGCAGGATGTGTTATATCAGAGTTATATGCCCTTGCAATCACCACTGGCTTACTCCATCAGCAATCCACGGAGACGTTCCTCCTGCAGAGGGAATCGGGGGCCCAGTTTGAATGGGTGAGATATAAGACCTCGACCATAAATGTCCAGTGGCATCCTCATGGCAGCCTTCAACTAGCATATCAGGGCCTGAATAATCTAAAAACAGGACTCCAGATTTCTCAAAAGGCATCAGAGAAGACATTCAGAACAAGAGAAGTGGAGCAAGGGAGGCTGAAAAAGTTCAATGAGAAAGTGAGAATTGGTACCAGAAATATCCTTTGAGGCAATGACTTTACTCTGTCCACCTGCCTTCCCTGTAACGTTCTTCCAAGTACAATGTTTATGTTCTAACATAATTAAAATTTGAACAAATATTTAGAAGGAGATGCTTCATGCTGTTTCTCTCACAGAACTTGAAAGCAAAAGGAAGAGTTTTGTGTTCTTTTTGAAAGCGGAGGAACAGAGGCCATATCACTTTATTCCCCTGGCAAATAAAAAAAATATCTACAGCAGGGAGCTTACGTGGTCTAGTATCAATTGTCTTGTGAAACACACACCAGTTACCTAATTTGTATAGCTTCCCTCACTGAATTTCGTGCCCTTGTTGCATGTTCTCAAAGAAAAACAAGCCTCACAGAAGTAAAGTTTAGAAATAATGAAAATACGGCTCAGGACAGAGTGTGCACTCAGTAGATTACATTATTTCTGGCTGGAGAAGAAAACATTGATGACCTGATACACAACCATGCATAAAAATCCCTGTCAGGGTTTTTTCGGTGACCACTACTCCATGGTAGTCACCATTCTTATTAGCATGCAGGGATGTTTGTCTTTATATTCTCTGTCTCATCCCGTTCTCAGCCAATGGTGTAAGCAAGTGCTTCTATTGAAAAAATAATGGGGAGGCTTGTGCATGGCCCTTAATCACACACTTAGGCTCTTGCATGGTCTTGCAGTGCATACCACCTTGCAAGATCAGCCCCCTAGTTGCTCTGTTGTTTCCTCACATTATGAGTCTTGTGTGGGCTGCTGAAAAACTAAACAGCTCTGCATGTGATTCACTTACAGTGTGATTTGCATGAGCATCTGATTAAAAATAATAAACCCTTTCCTTTCAAACACCACCCTTTGTCTGTTCAATACAACGAGAAACTAAGCTGACATCCTTGACTTTGCCTCACACTGAGGTTTTAATAAGGCTGGAGATCTGTGAGTATCAGATTACTTCTCGGTGAGAACCAAATAGCTATTTCCTGAGGGCACTTGACCTACTTCCAACCAAAGCAAGTAATGCAGTCTTCAGATGGCAAAACTAAGTCTTATCCTTTATGCATTAACAGTTCTGTTCTGGCCAGAGCTTATCCTGTTTTACCCAGTTACACTAATGACTCCAGATTCTGAGAACTTCCCAGGATGTCTGTGATAATAACTTACAAGGATGCTTTTACTTAGAAACCAGTTTTCCTTGAAGCATTTCTTGAAATGGAAATATCTGCAACATGGAACAAATGTATAAATTTGGAGCTTATTTGGTTATTTGGGCCAGTGCTTAATCCTGACTGCTCCATCATTAAGTGTGGATACAACAAGCCCTACATTGAAATTATTTTGCACCTAGGAGCTGATTTTCCTTAGGCTATTGACCAGTTCAGCATTTGCATCATACAGGTGCACATGAGTTGAAGCAAGGAAGGCAGGGCTTATCTCTATGGAGGAATAATGCTTTCTCCCAACCTGCACAGCAGCTCTGCCTTACACCATATCTAATGCCTGGAAATTACAAGAAAATAAAGATTATCTGGCTTCAGCAGTGCCCCCGGTGATCTTGCTCCACGAGTTAGTCTTGTTTTGTGGTGTGTGTATCTCAAACAACATTCAGCAGCTACAGTAACAGAGTCCATGAGTAAACAAAAGGTCTTGCTGATGGTACATCCATGTGGTAGGCCCTGGATGTGTTGTCTTCTTACCTGGGATTCTGTTATTTTTCAGTCAGCAACTGTGTTCATATCATAGAAACATAGAATGGTTTGTTTTGGAAGGGACCTTTCCGGACCTCCCTGACAGCCTTCCAGCTCTCTTCTTCCAGAGGTTAGCTTTCTTCACCTAGGAACTTCCCTAGCACAGGAAGTTTCTCTAGTGCCACAGGGCTTGTGTTACATTTTCTGTTAACTCTTCTCACCAGCTCAGGGTAACATGGAGGTTCAGTAGGCAGTGCTCATCCATCAGTAGAACAGGGGAATCCTCATGTCCTGCTTTCAGTGGAGGAATATATTGCACACTTGTAGGTGCTTCCTTTCTCTGTGGACCTACTGAAAACTTGCTTATATGAAATACTGTGCCCTGAGAAAAGATACATGGACAAAGGAAAGACTCAGAGAGCCCACGAGGGTCAGCAGAGGTTGTTGGTGCTGTGTGATAACTGGCTCTGCTAGCTGGAGCAAGGTGAGCGGTGTTAGCCTTTGTCTCTGAGGGCAGAGGCTGTTTTGGCTGTGCTTCTGCCTTCAGCTTCAAGCTAAGATTAATACTTGGCTGCAGAGGCTTCTGCTCCTGCCCCCAGCAGAGCTCTGCATTGTCATTCAAAGCAGTTTCTTCCCCAGTGCAAGATCCTCTTCTGAGTGGAGCAAAACAACACTCTGTCCTGAGAGGCTTGAAGGTTTTGAGGGCATTCCACATTTGCAGGAACAATTCAGCACTGCAGAAAACCAAATTTCACTGTAGGGAGAAAAAAGAAAAGAAAGAAAAGAAAAAAGAAAAGAAAAGAAAAGAAAAGAAAAGAAAAGAAAAGAAAAGAAAAGAAAAGAAAAGAAAAGAAAAGAAAAGAAAAGAAAAGAAAAGAAAAGAAAAGAGAAGAAAAGAAAAGAAAAGAAGAGAAAAGAAGAGAAAAGAAAGAAAGAAAGAAAGAAAGAAAGAAAGAAAGAAAGAAAGAAAGAAAGAAAGAAAGAAAGAAAGAAAGAAAGAAAGAAAGAAAGAAAGAAAGAAAGAAAGAAAGAAAGAAAGAAAGAATGAAAGAAAGAAAGAAAGAAAGAAAGAAAGAAAGAAAGAAAGAAAGAAAGAAAGAAAGAAAGAAAGAAAGAAAGAAAGAGAGAGTAGAGGAAGCTCTGGCTTGAGTTTCTACAGACTAAATGATAATGCTTGTAATTCTTCCAGCAAATAGTGTGGGCAAATTATAGGGTGTAACAGATCTGCCATACCAAACTCCTCCACTGCAGCTGGCGACCCGCATGCCCTTAGTCCTCCCATGGTGGCCTAAAATGTTCTTTCTCCCTTCATTTAAATTTCACCCATTTTAACGTTTGCAAAATAATGGCATAAAGGCTTTGAAAATTTTCATACTCCAGAAATATACAGGGAGTGTTTGATACAGTTTCATTTGAGTTGTCTGAAGGCAGTTAGCCATAACGATTCAGTGAATTACTGATTGTTCATTGTCAGTGCAGGATGTTGGACACTGAAGGCACCTGATACCATTTTTGTGGATAGACTGTCTACCTCTGTAACCAGCATCCTGCTGTGGAAGGGACTGCAAACATTTATAACCTGAGCTAACTCATGAGCCTTGCTGGAAGTAGTCTTATATCTTGCTAGTCTAAACAGTGCAGAAAGCAAACAAGATTATGTAAACCATCAAAGCAAACTTGTGGTAGCACTGGCAGTTTGGATGAATGTTAATGAAATGTCTCTTTTTATTATAATTTTAACTCTAGTTCACACTTCAGCCACATTCAACAGAAGAGCAGTTAAGCAGACCTGTCAAACAGAAATAACTTTAAAACTTCCTTTATTTTGTGAAATAGACACTTTTGAAACTTAGCCATATGATTTGTTGCTGTTGGCTAAATTATTTTTGTATACAAATTGACTTATTCTGTGAGTTTATGGAAACCTACTGGCACACACTGTGTATTGAACAGGAAAGCTTCAATTTTTCTACAGCTGTTTTAAGAAAATGAAGACACATTTCTGATGGACAAATATGCTTGGAGGTTGGAGAGTATTTCTGTTACTAATCTGTGGCTTTTTTACAAAAGATTTCATGCAAGACTGAAATCCCCTTCTGTGCAGTGAAATTTGTAGGGAGGATTTTGCAAGAAAATGGAAGTAGTAGCAGAGAATTTTTTGTAAGCTGATGGCTCCCAGGGTGAAATGTTCATTGTAGAAAGATTTGAAAATGGATGCTGATTTTTCAGCTTTTACATTTTTGTCATTGGAGAAATTAAACTGAATAATGGTGGAATCATTGGAACAGCATTTGAAAAAACATGAATTTGACTACATTGAAGTAATTTTGAAGGCTCAAGTAATGTAAAATGCATCACAACCATGTATCAAGAACTTGTAAGGCTTTTTAGTGTGTAAAAGTTGTATCCGGATTAGATTGCTTTCTGTGTAGCTAATTTTGAGTTTACTGCTCAGGTAGATGGGAACTAATGTCTTAATTCTGAAAGCAATTCAGTCGGGTTTCAACTGTTTCTCCAAGGGGCTGGCAATGAACTGTGATTAGCTGCAACTAAAAAGGTGTGGGTTTGCTTTGCTTCAGTCTTACAGTAAAGCTTGACTTGACCAGATGGTGAATGGATCAAATGGGAACTTCCCAGGCCTGTGTTGGGTTGATTGGACAGTTAAATTAGAGTTAAATTAGCTCTCTACTGCAGAAGTATGTGGGGTGCACAACTTGCGGGTGTTTTGCCTACAGCTTAGTCTTACAAATTATCACACCATCCACTGTATTTTCTGAGGGATGGCAGGAAAAATTATGGGCTACTAAGTTGGACATCTGATGTAAAATTTCAACTGGATGCCCAAACCAGCTGTGGCAGAAGGTCAGTTGCACAGAGGATCTATATGATATTGCAGAGAGGAGCAGAATGCTTGCCAAAACCCAGTGCTAAGTAAGCTCAATTTTGGCTCCAAAAACACTGGTTGTAGAAGAGAAGATATGTGGCCCAGTAACACCAGGAAATTGCGCCAAATTAAGCAGTCTTGAAATGAAGGCCGCTGTAGATGGAAATGCTCACTTCACCTGTCTGTTAGATACCTGTGTTAAACCTGGTAAGAAATTTTGCAGCAGCTTTTTAGGCTTTAGAAACAACAACAATGGGCACAAGTGAAGAGGAAAAACTCTTTCCTCTTTCAAGGAAATGAGGGTTTTTTTATTGAAGGAGAGACAGTGATAAGCCTATGGGGTGAAACATCCATCCCTCCCACTCCTAGAACTGATGAGCAAGTGTTGAGCAGTTTATCTTCACCTTTTTCTTCACACCTTCTGTGCTGCAAAATCGGGGGTGTGACCTTTTCCTTCATACAGTTCATCGATTTCCACACTTGATAATGCAAGTCTTTCCTCTGCCCTTTGACACAAAATTAAACTTTAATTCCAGTGAAGGTGGAGGGATTGCTGAGTGAGGCTTCTGCTGAATGCTCAGTGAGATCTCCTGGGAGTTAATTACTCTGCAAGTCTCTTGTCCTTTCAGCTCATTAAATCTTATCCCCTTCCCTGGCCTGCTATTTCCAGCTAAAGGCAGCTCCTTGTCCCCAAACGACTGCTGTCTTTCCTAGGTAGTAACTGCAGCTTTCCTGCTCCCTTTGCTTTTTCACAGGGAATGTCTCTCATGCTGATAGCATTTTGATTTGCATGCTGTCAGAAAAACTTATCAGCATTGCCATGGAGGACCGTAAAACAAAGAGGTCCATTAGTCATGTACAGCTCATTTTTGTTCTTGTGATTAGTTATTAACATAAGTAAACAGAAACCTGCTTCAAACTTTGTGCTTTTAAAAGGCAAAATGAATGACCTTTTGAATGGCCTCTTAGTACTTCAGGGCAAACAAGAACAAGGAGATCAATGGCAGGCATGTAATGCAGCACAGTAATTAAATGGGCTTAAACACTGTACTAACCTCAAGACTGCTCAGGAAGCCTTTTTTTTTTTTTTTTTTTTTTTTTTAATATCCCATGGGAAAATAAGCAGGCAGTGGGAGATAGTCTTTCCATCTCCAGAAAGTGAAACAGAAAGTGTTTCATCAGCTCAATTTTTTTCTCCACAGCAGTTTTATTACATGATGTCCTCTCACTCCTGCCTTTAAACTGCTGAAGCACTCTGAGCTAGAAGCAGAATTCTCCTAGGTCAGCAGCTTCTGCCTTTGCTGCACAAATGAGCAGAGTCATACAGGCCCTTGCTCTCGCAAGCAGAAATAAGTGACTCTTGCTTTATTTCCAGCTTCGTTAAATTTCAAGTGACCTTTCTGAGGTACATTTGCTGCTTTGATGCAAACACAGCTCTCCTAAGTGTTGGAGGCAAGTCTGCATATACTGATCCCCTCCGGGACTTTGGCTTTGACTTAGGTTCTCACAGCTCTGGGGCTTTGGTTCCTCATGCTGTGGAGGTGGGAAGGACTCCAGCAGTACATCTCTGAAATGAATTTCGTTAAGCATATTGTCTCTGCAGTATGGCTGACCACACGCTTCACACAGCTACATGTCAGGCTTTGAAAAATCATCACCAGCTGACATTCCATTTGTTTTTAAATCATTCTGAGGTCTTGTCTTCCAGGAAATCAGTTGTCATTTGCCAGACTATTTTCCCACAGCTTTTTCATGTAAACAAAAGCTGAAATGATCCCCAAAGCACCTGGCTTCAGGAACTATTCAGAAGGGTTCTAAATGTACCCATGAGAAAAGACTTGGTGAAGAGGGTTCTATAAACTGCAGTGCTTTCTGTCTAGGAGTAATCAATCCTCTTATGAAGTTCTTGAAAACATGCATTTAAAATATAATGTATTATCCATTTTTTAAGAGGATCCTCAAGAGGACAGTTCATGCCAACACTGAATGTTTGCCCTTTTCAAAAGATCCAGGTTCTTCCAGCTCTCAGCGGTATCTAACATCACTGTGACCCAACCTCTCGCATCTCTGGTCCTCTGTGGTAGCACTATAGAACCTGCTTTTCTATACATACAAAAAAAATAATTGAATACTATAGGTTGGAAATTATGTCTGGAGGTGTCTTATTCCTACCCCTGCTGAAAGCAGGGCAAACTGCAATGTTATATCAAGTTTTTCAGGGCATTTTCCCATCAAACTTTCAAAATGTCCAAGGATGGACAATGGAGATAGCATGAAGTCTCTGGGTCGTCTGTCCCAGTGTTTAACCATGGTCACGGTAAAGAATATTTTCCTTATGGACAGCTGGAATTTTCTGTGCTGCAAACTGTGATCACCATCCATTGGCTTTTGACTGTACATCTCTGAGAAGAGGCAAGATCTCTCTTCTCTGCAATACACTTCTCTATAGCCCTCATTAGGTAGCTGAAGATAGTTATCAGAGAGAGTTATTTTCTCCCCGCTTCCCTTAGTTTCTCAGACATTTTATGGGCCAGAGCCTAACCATCTTAATGGTCTCCTTCTGGACTCACTCCCAAAACTGAATAGTACTCCAGATGCAGCTTCCTGAGTGCCAAATAGAAGTGAATCATCATTTCTCTTGACCTACTGGTGATACTCCTACATTGCTGCAAGAGCTTACTGCTGGTTAATATTCAACTTGTTGCCCACCAGAACCCTCAGGTCCTTTTCTGCAGAGCTGTGATGCTAGAGAACCTCCAGCCTGAACAAACACTTGGGGCTTTTCTTTCCCAAGTGCAGGATTTCACATTTCTTAGTTGCACTTCACAATAACCCTTTCAGCCCATTACTCCAGTTTGAAAGATAGCCCTGCTCTCCTACATCTTGACTGTTCATCCAATTTTGTCACACTTGCTGAAGATGGAGAGTGCTGACAGCAATTCTACTATCTCTTGCAAATACACCAAATATTTCAACCCTTCTTGAGATCGTATTGCAATGGTGGATCCCCAGATCTGTTGCCTAGTATCACAGTCCTGTGCAGAGCAAAACAGATGATGAAATAGTTGATACCCATAACAATCTGAGGTACGAAGAAGTGACATCTTTCTCTTGGCCTCCCAGGGTATTTTGGGACACTCTTCTCCCCTCCCCAAATGCAGCTTGCTGTAGCTCTTCTCTTCTGTTCAAGTAGCAAAGATTTACGAAGCTGCTGCATGGCTTTGTGTATGTGCTGAAGGAACACAGGGTCCATTCAGAAGGCAGTCAAATAAGCAGTCAGCAGCTTTGCTGTGACTTGCTGCTAATTGATAGACAGGAAAGGTCCACCTTCACACCACTTCAGTGGCTTTAACAAAATTGTTGTTTTTATTAAAGTATCTTTTTTCTTGAAAAGGTTAACACAGAATCAAATGCCCTTTCCTGTGTGTTCCTGTCATCAGGAAGGGTTAATTACAAATAGCTGTCAGGACAGATATCATGATGGTGCAAGGAGAATACACTTCCACTTCTTCAAAAATGAAAAACCTTTAGACTTCAGATTTCACTATAGACACAGCTTATGTTAGTTAGTACTACTTTACTCTGCAAGTGGTAATAAGATGTTGAAGGGTAGGCTCCTGTGAACAGTAGACAAAAGAACTGAGGTTTCTAACAGATACAGTTACTTTCTTGCCCTAATTTTAGCTCCGGAGCTGAATCTGTGCTGCTCTGCCTTAGGCTGTAATTCTGTATGCCCCCAAATACCTTCTCAGGGGAAGTTTATCATCATTCTGGCTTCATGTTTACATGGGCAGCTCCCCTGCCTTTGGGCTGGCATGCAGTCCAAATCACGGAAAGGAGCAATCTCAAGTTATATGTACATTAGATTTTGCATCCTGATAATTATGCATTACTCCTGGATAAGAAGATAAGGAGCCAATAAATAGCTCGTTTTCTCTTTCTCCTGGCTAGGGAAGAGCAGTTGGGGAGGGGGAATTCAGAAGGAGAGACTTGTGTACATTGAGGTTTTTGAACATAATTATTAGTCTTCAGCTTTAAAGCCTAAGGGAAGGCTTCCATGCATGGAAAGCAGTATCACAGTAAGGAGAAAGTCAGCAGAATTAACTCAGTCAGAGGAGTCATTTATCCTACAAAAAACAAATAATAATTTTTAATCCCTTTTTTTCTTCCTTGTTAACACATGACTATTTCTTAGCCTTTACCCTGTAGCTAGGTTGAGAGACAAGAAGCTGCTTGTTTAGCTGTCAGAAATACCACTCCTTGGCTAGCTAGAGAGGGCTGACCATGCATGGAAATCTGTCTCTCTCCATCCAGAGAGTGTTCAAAGGCAAACTGATTTAGCCCCCTGCATCCACAGTCCAACACTGTTTGCGCTCATCTTCCAGAAACACCATAGCTCAGCAGCAGCTGCAAGAAAATGATTAAAAGAGCTAAACTGAAATGAATGACATAAAAAACATCGTAGAGATTCCCTTTTTTTGATAAAGATTAGGTTTCTTTTGGCTTCACTAATCATTGAGGAGGACCAGCTGTCACTGTGGCTATGGAAATTATCCTGCTCTTTGCAGTCTGGCTGCTTCATATGCCATCTCTGTGGTCCCATAAACGGAGCTGTGTAGACAGGCTTGAAGACCATCCATACTGAACTCTAGTTACCCCAGTAGCAACAGTAAGCTTCAGCCTGGTTGGTGACTAAAAGATGTAAGGCCAAAAGGAGCAACTACCTGTTTTATACCAGCACTGTTGAGCAGTGGTAATAGTAGAGTGGCAGAGAACAGCTTTGCTGCCCAGTGAAGTGTTCACCATGCAGTTCAGTGTAAGGAGGATAACTACCTCTGGGTCTCCTATGGGCTGGCACTGGGCAGAGTTTGGGTTTCCTATATGCTTCCAGTCCTATCATAGCTGAAATGTTGGAAAATACACCATCTCTCCATATCATGAGCAGTCACATCTCTGATCAACTGAGGGGCAAACATTTAAGAAAGGAGTAAAGGCGCAACAAATGGGATGTGGCAAGGCAGAGGGCTTATCTGTTAGAGCTGCTCAGTGTGGCAGCTTTATTCTGGAATAAGGTTATAAAAATGGGACACCAAGCAGTCTGATCCAGCATTGAGGCTAGACCTTATTTGTAATTTCCACTTCAGGGTTCTTTAATATTCTGCAAATTCTCAGTATGGGACCAGAAAGAAAGTCCGGGGAGCCACCTGAGCACATGGTCCCCATGCGCCACACAAGTCATTGAAATGAGCCACAGTACTGTGCACACAGCAGGAGACTGTGGAAACCAGATGTTTCTGCACTGTGTAAGGACTTGGAAGAATGTCTCAAACAAGGAACCTTCAACTAACTTTCTGTTAGGCTGTTGAATGTTGGGGTGAAGAGTTACTCTGGATCTTTGCTACAGACCACCATGCTCCCACCCCACCTCTGGAGCAGTCTACCAGGGTAGATGTACAAGTGTACAGCATTAATGCTGAAACAGAACCTGAAAAGAGTGAGGTGGTGTAGAGACAAAGTAAAAAGGAGGGAAAGGGGATCTGAAAAAAAATAGAGTAGATGGAGAAGTGGAAGAAGACACTGGAAGTACATCTGAAATTGAGAATATTGTTGAAGAACATTGTGACCTGAAAGAAGCAGAAAGAAGAAGGCAAATGATGATTATAGAAGTGAGAGAAAAAATAATCTGAGGTATCTAAGGAAAGAAAATAAGAAAATGAGAGAATAAGATGAAAGTAAAAGGAAGTAAAGTGGAAACAGTGGAGGGAAATAGTTGGAGTGAAAAAGTATGGGAAACTGCAGAGAAAAATGCTGGTAGGAGAGAAATGCCTGTAGTTAGGTTACGGTTGTTTGGAGATGTTTGAGGGAAGATAGAGAAGGAAGAGGGTGGCACAGCATAGATGCAAGGTTCTAGCTCTGGAGGGGTTAAAAATAAACACCCAAAGAGGGAGGAAGAGAGCATTGTGCAGGAATGTATGAGGAAAAGGGATGACAGATGAAAAGACAGCAAGAGAGAGCATGAGAGATGGAAGGAAAATGAGTGATGGAAAAGACAAAGAGGAAAGAGAAAAACACCAGTCATTAAGCAAGTTCTGGGCAGATTTTGTGTCTCCTTTGTCTCTGTAGTCTGTTCTTAGGCAGAGTTCTCAGGAATGTGATTTATTTATTTTAAATCTCTCATTATCTTTTTCAATACAGTCAATCTTCTGTTTCTCTTGGGTTTCTTGTAATGAGAACCTACTGTGCCTCTGGTTGCATTGTTTCTTAAAAACTAGAAGTCCAGGATTTTAAAATCATAGGAGAATAGGTTCAGTTAAAAAAACCCAAAAAAAACAAAACAAAAAAATGCACTTTCAAAAAGAATGCATTCATTAGCAGTTATTATTTAATTGCACTTCTTAGGGAGGAAGAAATGATAAATATACTATCTCCACTCACAAGTGGCAATAAAATCTGCATATGCCTTAGAAAAACAACAAACTTCAGCTGTTCTAAATTATTAAGGGTTTGAATCTGACACTTCAAACAAAAAAAGACTGTGATTAGAATCTAAATTATGTTATAAATACATTACTTGAAATCTGCTTTTTCTTTGTACTGACAAAAGCCTAGGTGGCACTGGAGCTACTTTTTGGGTTCTGCCAATCTTGTACTGAAAAAGACTAATCTGATTGAACTTGACACTCTTACAAAAAAGGAATTAAATATAAGACAAATAGGAAAACTGAAACTCAGCACGGCTCCAGAGAATAATTAACCAACTTCTTAAATCCAGGTTGTCACAATTAATCTTGCGGAGAGGGCCCGATTCTTAGATGAAAAGTGCGAGTACAGGGTGGAGTTCAAAGTGAGGCTATCAGTTGTGTGAATATGCCTGGTAGTAAAGCTGCACATATTTACGGAGCCAGCACGGCTGAAAAAGGCTGTAGGGCTGGATCCACTGTGATACATACCAAGGTGAATCTGCAGGAGGAGGACCTTAAATAACCCAGTCCTTGGTGCTTTCCAGAAAGTGGTTAAAATATTTTTGTTACTAAATGTTGGGTTAAGTCTAATCTCATATTGCTTCTGGATGAAACATGCAACATCCCACGTGCTTTCCACATACAAACTGGCTCTAGTTCAAGAATCTCTACCCTGTCCTGTTGCTAAGAGGAAACATCCTAAAACTGCATGACTGCCTTAGCAGAGTGTACCCCCATAACTTCCTAATGGCTAATTAAAAGAAATTGTGATTACACATAATCTTCTGGAAGTCAACATTAAGAGCCCTTTTAAAATCCCATTAAGAATGAGATAACAATTATCCCAGATGGGTGAAGTTTGATAAACAACATGAAGCAGAATTAGGATACAAAAATACTTCCATCATTCTCTGATTCAAATACAATTTCTTTCTACCTTCTTTGCATCCTTGGAAACCGGTGAGTCAGCTTGTTTAATTCTGCTCAGAATTAGTAACTGGCTGCCTTTTGGCAGCTTGCCTTCTGCATCTGATTGACTCCTTCACTCTGCAAATAAATTTTCAGACCCACTATTGATAACAAGTGGATTGAATTATAAAATCAAGGCCATGCTCCTGGGCTGCAAGTAATCTAATAAAAGAGACAAAATGTGTAATAAAGGTGACTTTTAATGAGTATGGATATTGATTTGGAAATTTACTCTGATGGTATTAGTGATTACTTTTAACTGAAATATTTCCAGCTTCTCAGCAGCTTTGTATCCTGGCACTTCCTTCAATGCGCCTTTGAATTTCTGCATCCAACAGCACGGGGAAGGGACTTCAAGTTCTTCTCACTGTCTGGAGCTGTCTCATCTTGTGACAGTTTCATCTTTGAACACTGCATGAGCTGCCACAGAATGAGACATCAGAAATCCTCAGCAGCAAAGCAGAGTTCTGAAAAGACCCAGATCTGCTTCTGTGAAAGTCAGTGGCAAAAATCCTGTTTGTTAATGTTCAGTCTTAGCGAATTATGCTGGTTCATCAATTGCATGCAGTTGCATTAATCACATAATTGGCTGCTTACGTATCTATCTCTATATATGTATATAGAGAGAACAATGCAGTTGACTGCAAGATACAAGGTATATATACCTACAAATTTGTAATTCTTTTAAAAGCTTAATACTTCATAAAGTCAGAAGTGGTTAATTTAGTAGTGGTTAACAGCTTAATGTCCAGATGGAGATCAGAGACAAGTGGTGTCCCTCAGGGGTACTGTTAAATATCTTCATCAATGATGTAGACAATGGGATCAAATGCAGCCCCAGAAAGTCTGCATACAACACCAATCTAGGTGGTGCAGTTGACACAACTGAGGGACAGGATACTGTCCAGAGGGACCTGGGCAAGCTGGAGAAGTTAGCGCATCTGAACATCATGAGGTTCAAGGTCAAGTGCAAGGTCCTGCATCAGGGTTGAGGCAACACCTACTGTCACTACAAGCTGGGGAATGAAAAGATTGAGAGCAGCCCTGCTGAGAAGGATTTGTTATACTGGTGAATGAAAAGCTGGACCTGAGCTGGCAACATGCACTTGCAACCCAGAAAGCCAACCATGTCCTAGTCTGCATAAAAAGAAGGATGGCCAGCAGGTCAAGGGAGGTGATTCTTCAGAGAAGTACTTCCTGAACCAATATATATGGCTGCAGTGAGCATTAAGGCTGAATCACTTTCTGGCCCATGGGGAGAGTAATTTGTCAGTAGGGTGTGCGAGGCTTAATATTCCTCTTAATGACCTGGCTATTCCTACTTTTTTTCACAAGTTCTGGCTCACACTCTTAATATATCCTTCTCCCTGTTTGTTCAGGCCTTGTGGTGACATCAAACTGGTAAGAAAAGAGCTGTATTTCAAGAAAGTCATAACCAAAGGAACATAAAAGGAAAAGTGAAAGGTTCTGGTTTTATCTTCCGAGGGTGAAACAAATAGTTTCAGCAAATAACAGGTATTTGCGAAGTTTCAGGTGTCCTGGGATACCTGGAGTTGATTTCCCAATAAGATCCTTATGGTTTGTAATCTTAGCAGCATGTTTATACCCTATTCTAATTATGTTTCTATTTCAAATGGGCCAATATAAATTCAGTGCCAAAGAAAATACTGTCTAAATATAGGCCTGTAGGTGTGTTTTGTTTTTTCTCATCAGAAATATTGTAAGTATTAATTAGGAGTGTTGAAAGAAAGAGGCAACTCAAGAATTCCATGGCCACCCAGTATGGGTAAACACACAGCACTTGCATGTTCATCTTCAAAATACGTGCAATAGCATCCTGTACTGGAACAAGCAACCTATCCTGTTTTCCTGGCAAACATTCAGATTGCACCTTGTCAGCCATCCCTGAAAAAATGCTGTATCTACCTGTCAGTTTTAGCAGTTCCTGCGTTTGATGATTTGGTATTGCCCACAGTTAGGATTGTTGCTACATTGTTTTCTTCAGGGAGGAGAGGTATTGGTGTGAAGTCCTTCTGAGGCTTGGCACTTCAGCCAGACTTTGAGCTAACCTTGTCCTTACTGGTGGGATACTCACTGTGCTTTGCCAACATGAGCTATTTCATAGCCATTCACTGGTTTTAAGAAAGTAATTTGGTGTATGATCGTAAGATTCCTAGAGTTCCCAAGCTTCAGCTGTGAACTGTGGGAGCTGTGACCACCACCTGCCCTCAGGAACTTGTTAAGAATAAGTCTCTTTTCTCTCCTTTCCTGAAAGGCAGAACCAGGTCTTGCCTTTTTATTATTATTTTCCTCCTGTTTTGATTCAAAACTTTCTTTATTTACTTTATTCATAAGAACCATGGATCTGAGCTTGCACAGGGGGTTTTAAAAGATATAGCTTAAAAAACTGTATGTTAATATAATATGTTCATACCTTAAACAAGTGTTTCCTTCTTGTGAAAAACGTCTTCCTTCTGATCCAGCACTTTCTAAATGATGATGGTGTTTTAGACAATATGTCTACTAAGAACATAATGGTAAGACAATGTGTATAATAAAATATTGTCACTTGATATGAATCGTATCAAGATGGTGTCTCTAATTCACTTTTCAGTCTTGCATAAAGTCTCACAGAATAGTAACAACATTAGAAACCAGAGTGTTCTGTCTTTCACACCAGTTTTTGGCAATTCTAGGAGTTCATGCTATGGCATGAGTTCATTTTGGGAACTCCCTCTCTAGTTCCTGCTAATGTAATAAGCTTTCTCTTCACTTTATGTCAGAAGCAGATTTGTCTTTTGTTATTAAATCAAGTCAATTAAATAGTAAGCTGCAGGGATGCTAGAGGAAAAGGTGATCTGCTGAACCATGAGTCTCTTCCTTTCTATAGAGAATTAAATGGGGAACTGCAGTGATTTGTCACTAGTTATCACAGTACTTAGCATCTCCTTCACACAGCAGGAAACTCTGTATTTGACGTGACAGTAACAGCACTGGGGCCCCTGCAAAATTATTTCACAACGAAGGTACCAGAAAATCACGGAAGATTTTCAGACATGGTTGGTTGCTATTTTCCCTGATAACCCCTTTCACCAATGCATAGACTAGCCAAATGTGCCTTTAAGCAGATCTTTAGTTTTGAGGAAACTTGAAATATTACAAAGTTCAATTTTACTGTTGTGATATGCACACACTGAAGTCAGGGGAATTATTGGTCTTGAAGAGTTCTGAAACAAGGACTTGCAGAGAACTCGTATTGTGTCTATTCACAGTGGCCCTCTGTATCAGGGTCTGGGCATGAAACGTCCCTGATGTTACACAACAAGAAAGTGTGCTTAGAAATGCAAAGGTGTAATTTGCAGAGAACTACAAAGAATCACTGCACCTAATAAAAGACCTTGAACCCACATCCATTAGCCTCATTACAGAGATAATTTTCAACCATTTGATCAAGCACCCAAACTGCATGCCAAATTAATTTTCATGGTGTCTGGGTACAGAACTGTGTAGATGAAGCATATCAGAAATGTGGATGTACTGATTTTTGTTTGTGCTGGCATGGCATGCTTGGAATCACTCACTGCTGCATGGTTTCAAGCATGTACAAACAATGTCATCTCCTTGACTTGCTGGGACTTGGCATGCTCAGCTTTTGTTTGTCTCATATTATCTCTTTGTTTATTTATAGCAGTTAGGTCTTTCTTAAGCATATCCGAAATGAGATAATTTAATTTTACATGGCAAAGAGGCCTGGGGGCAGGGAGGGAAGAAGGAGGCTCATTCTCAAAACCTCCATTAGAGTTATTTGGAACAAATGGTTGTCAAAGCACAAGAGTGCAGGTTCTCCAGTTGATTTACATAAGAAATAATATCCAGTAGAGCTGTCCTGGGTGCTTTCAGAATATACACATTTCTTGGAAATACATTGTTCTGCTGAAACAAACTCTGTTTCTCAGAAATGCTGCAGTTTTGATAAGAGGATTTCTAGTATCTAGGAGTGTCTCACTGCTCATTTGTAGAGTCAGAGGAGGTAAAATAAAAAGATAAATCTTTCAGTCAAATGGCAAGACACAGTCATTAGCCGGTCCGATTGTCTGATCATGCTCAAAATGCATTTCTTTTCACTTAGAGTGAAACAAGCCAAACCTAAAAACTGAAGAGCCACTGCAAAATAGAACTTGCCATTTCTGATCATAAGTCTGGGGGTGTCTTGCCCTGCTCTGATGAAGGAATTATAAAGCACTTTATCTGAAAAATAAATTTACTTTTCCCAGCAGTTTTAAGTTGCATTGCTCTGGATTTGCTTAAAGATTTTTACCACTTTGGGTTTAGTGATGAAAATAAGTCTGCATATTTTCTGATTTATTTTGTCTGAGGTAATTGTGTGCAAAGCATTATCTTCAGTTAATATGAATTTCGATAGGAACACACTATCAGGCTCAGCACTCTGAAGCTGTAAAATGTCGCAGTAACCTTTGAAATGTGTTATTATGCTCAGTTTGTGGATGTAGCTCATTGAGAACAGTGGTGCTACTTATGATTAACCTTGATCTGAGAGACAGTATGAAGACATCTTCAAAAATCAGTTTTCAGTAAGTGAAATAAAGAAACAGGGGATGGAACTCAGAAATTTATGTTGTTCCTCTTTAAGTATTTAGTAAACAAAAGAATGAAGGAAGGTAAAATAAAACAGTGAGAAAAGTAAATCCTGGCATTCCCCACTGTTTACCTGGCTTCTGCTCTGCCCTTCATTTCTGTAGCTGGAAGCATAGGCATATATCCTTGATGTCACTGAATCTAGCATCTGTGACCTTGCTTACCTGCAAAGCTGTACCAGCTAAGACCAAAGATCTGTTCGGCAAACTGTCCCACCCCTGGAAGTGGGAAATAGCAGAGTGGGAAAAAACAGTGTCAGCGAGGGGGCTCTGATGCCCTGTTTGCGCTGTGCAAATGTACTGCAGCTGTGGTTTTAAGGCTTTCTGAGTCAGAGGGTCTACCCATGTTATGCATATACTAGCTCCTGTCCAATATTTTGCATGAGTATGTCCCATCACTTTTTGAATCAATCTCTAATTTTGCACACCTATTACAATGAGACCCACAGCTCAATAATGGCTGTTTGCCTGCAGTACTGCATCCAAGTGGCTCCCACCTGGTGTACTGCATCCAGCTCTGGAGCCCTCAGCATATGCAAGACATGGACCTCTGGAAGCAGGTTCAGAGGATGGCCTTAAAAATGATCAGAGGGATGAACACCTCTCTTATGAGCACAGGTTGAGAGAGTTGGGTTTTTTTTAGCCTGGAGAAGACAAGGCTCTCAGGAGACTTTATTGTGGTTTTTCAGTACTTAAAGGGGTTTATAAGGAAGATGGGAACAAACTTTTTAGTAGGTCCTGTAGCAATAGCGCAGGGGGTACAAAATTTAAAATAAAGTAGGGTAGATTCAGACTAGATAAGAGGAAGAAATTTCTCATGATGAGGGAGGTCAAACACTAGAGTAAGTCTCCCAGAGTAGTGGTAGATATATCATCCCTGGAAACATTCAAGGTCAGGTTGGACAGGAGTCTGAGCAACCTGACCTAACTGAAGATGTCCCTGTGCACTGCAGGGGGTTCAGACTAGATGACCTGTAAATGTCCATTCCAACACATGCCATTCTATGGTTCTATGATTCAGCTGTGGTTTCCAAAGAATTTGCAGCTGGCCATAGGTTAACAGAAGGGGGCCTTGAGGGGCTGGTTTGCAAATTTGGAGTCATACTGTATACACATTGTGAACAGATCAATAGACTTCTGAATTACAACCATTCAGTTATTTATGTCAGTAATTTCATGGGTACGGGAATATGTCCAGAAGGGCTGCTTGTGGGTGTGAGGTGACCAGGGGAAGTGTCTGATATCTGCAAAATGGGCCAGAGTCCCAACATAATGCACATTGGTGAGTCTGGGCCTGTCTTTATGAGTAGTATGTCTTTTGCTTCAAAGACATAAGTTAAGAACACCAGGGAGTAAATATTTTGACAAATGCTGTTTACAATGAGTTTTGTTTGTATAGAAAAAGTGTAATAATTTACATTAATAAATATATTATTATTATTTAATAATTTCTCTTTATTTTGTAATTGCATTGACAAATTTACTTCTCTTTGTGCCAATTCCCCTTGTAAAACAACTTTAGTTTTGTTGCAAGACATCTATTTGACTAACAATGGTAAGGTCGAGTTTTGCTCAGGGAAGGTTTCTGAGCTCATTTCCCTTCTGTTGGCTGTCAGTAGTGCCAAATAATATCTTTACATATTATGAGCCTCTTCTTTATGATTAACATTGACTGAATCTACTCCACACCTCTCTCCCTCTGGGAAAAAGAAGGAGAGAAGGACCGCTTGCAGAGTAGATAATGGAGCTCTGTATATTGTTAAAAAGTTACTGTCCTTCTTTATTAAGACAACATTATCCAATTGAAGCATCCTTTGCAACACAGTTTATTCAACTAGACTCATGCAAAGTACTTGTTTAGCTTAAGTGTCATATCTTCTCTATTGCCACTTTTATATTAATGCAATTCGAAGACTCATTCTGTGATCTTGAGACACACTCATCCTGTTTTCTCACATAAAATATTTATCCTCTGTATAAATATAGCACTTCTTAATTGACATTTCAGCATGTATTATTATAATATATTGTAACCATTATTCCTTATTTATCTATTACACCATCTAGATACTTCTATCACTCATAATTCAATCATCAAAAAGTAGAGTACACTTAACGTAGTGTTTTATTTATAATTTTAATTGATTTGATGCACTTTATACAAAACCCCATTATGAAGCTCTGGTCTTTGAAATGAGAATAGTTAGTTACCTTGGGCCTTATTTTATAGAAACAGATAACTTATTTTAGTATCCTCTTTAAAAACCGTTCCAAGATTTATCTAAGTTTGTTCTATACTGCCAGTGCCTTGGTGTGAACCTAGCTCTTAGTGGGGGGAAGGAAATGCATGGGAAATTTCTGTCCAAGTTTTTCCCCAAAAGAAATAGTAACAATTTTTGCATAAGCTACTTCATGGCCTGTTGTTCTCCTTATGCTTATAGACCATACTACTGTTCCTGGTAAGAAAAGGTTTCTGCTTCTCAGTGGAACTAAATTTCATACTGTGTGAATGTTCACATATTGTATTATATTTGGTGAAAAGTGATATATGAAATCTGTAGTCAGATCTGCTTCTGAATTTGAGAAAACCCCCACAAAGTCTTTCTTTCAAATCTAGATGATACCTACGACTTTGGCACACAGACTTTGCTTGCAATGGAACAATGTTCTATTACTACTTAACTAATGATATCGTTCTCTAAATTCAGATGTCCTATTATTCATTCCCTGTAGTCCTTTTCACTGTGTTTGTAGGAACAGTTTTATCTTAGAATCATAGAATCATAGAATCATAGGGGTTGGAAGGGACCTCGAAAGATCATCTAGTCCAACCCCCCCGCCAGAGCAGGGTCACCTAGAGTACAACACACAGGAACGTGTCCAGGCGGGTTTTGAATGTCTCCAGTGAAGAAGACTCCACAACCTCTCTGGGCAGCCTGTTCCAGTGCTCTGTCACTCTCACAGTAAAAAAACTTTTTCTGATACTCACCTTAAACCTCCTATGATCCAATATGTATCCATTACTCCTTGTCCTATCACTGGTCATCACTGAAAAAAGCTTAACTCCATCTTCTTGACACTCACCCTTTACGTATTTGTAAACATTGATGAGGTCACCCCTCAGTCTCCTTTTCTCCAAACTAAAGAGACCCAGCTCTCTCAGCCTTTCCTCATAAGGGAGATGTTCCATTCCCTTCATCATCTTTGTGGCTCTGCGCTGGTCTCTTTCCAGCAGTTCCTTGTCCTTCTTGAACTGAGGGGCCCAGAACTGGACACAATACTCCAGATGCGGCCTCACCAATGCACAATAGAGGGGGAGGAGAACCTCTCTTGACCGACTAACCACACCCTTTCTAATACACCCCAGGATGCCACTGGCCTTCTTAGCCACAAGGGCACACTGCTGGCTCATGATCATCCTCCTGTCTACCAGGACCCCCAGGTCCCTTTCTCCTACAGTGCTCTCCAGCAGGTCAGCCCCCAACCTGTACTGGTACATGGCATTTTTCTTCCCCAAATGCAAAACTCTACACTTGCCCTTGTTGAACTTCATCAGATTTTTCCCCGCCCAACTCTCCAGCCTGTCTAGGTCTCTCTGAATGGCAGCACAGCCTTCTGGTGTGTCAGCCACTCCTCCCAGCTTGGTGTCATCAGCAAACTTGCTGAGGGTACATTCTGTACCCTCATCCAGGTCGTTGATGAAGATGTTGAACAACACCGGTCCCAGTACCGACCCCTGAGGGACTCCACTAGTCACAGGCCTCCAACCAGATTCTGCCCCATTGACTACTACTCTCTGACTTCTTCCTTTCAACCAGTTCTCGATTCACCTCACTACCTGATCATCAAACCCATGCTTGATCAACTTATCTACAAGGATGCTGTGGCAGACCGTGTCAAATGCTTTACTGAAATCAAGACAGACCACATCTACCGCTCTGTCATCATCTATCCACCTAGTAATTTCCTCATAGAAGGCTATGAGGTTAGTCAAACATGACTTACCCTTGGTAAAACAATGCTGACTGCTCTTGATGACCCCTATGTCCTTGATATGCCTAGAGATAGTGCCAAGGACAAGTTGTTCCATCACCTTTCCAGGGATGGAGGTGAGGCTGACTCGTCTATAGTTACCCGGGTCCTCCTTCTTGCCCTTCTTGTAGACTGGAGTGACATTTGCTATCCTCCAGTCCTCAGGCACCTCTCCTGTTACCCATGACTTACCGAAGATGATGGAGAGTGGCCTAGCAATGACCTCTGCCAGCTCCCGCAGCACCCTTGGGTGCATTTCATCCGGACCCATTGATTTATGGATGTCCAGATTACGCAACTGATCCCTAACCCAATCCTCATCTACCTGGGCAAATCCTCCTTTTTCTTGACTTCTTCTGGGGCTATATGAATCTGGGGCTCATGGGGAAAGCTTGCAGGAGTAAAGACAGAGGCAAAGAAGGCATTCAGCACCTCTGCCTTCTTTATGTCCTCTGTCACCAGGGCACCCACCGCATTCAGCAGTGGGCCTATATTGCCTCTGGTGTTAGTTTTGTTGGCTATGTATTTGAAAAAGCCCTTTCTATTGTCCTTAACCTGACTTGCAAGGTTAAGTTCCAAGGAGGCCTTAGCTTTCCTAGTTGCCTCCCTACATTCTCTGACAACAGTCCTATATTCCTCCCAAGTAACCAGCCCCTCCTTCCATGATCTATAGATTTTCCTTTTCCACTTGAGTTTGCCCAGCAGTTCCTTTTTTAACCACGCTGGTCTCCTAGCTCCCTTACTAGATTTTCTACCCATTGGGACACACTGACCCTGTGCTTGCAAGAAGTGGTCCTTGAATGTTGTCCAGCTATCTTGAGCCCCTTTACCTTCTACCACTCTGTCCCATGGGACTTCCCTTAACAACTGATTGAGGAGGCCGAAGTTTGCTCTGTGGAAGTCCAGGGTTCTAGTCCTGCTGGGTATTCTGTTCCTCCCACACAAGATCCTGAACTCCACCATCTCGTGGTCACTGCAGCCAAGGCTGCCATTGACCAACACTGCTTCAACAAGGCCCTCCTTGTTGGTGAGCACAAGATCCAGCAGCGCTCCTCTTCTAGTCGGCTTGTCCACCATTTGCATTAAGAAGTTATCATCAATGCACTGGAGGAACCTCCTAGACTGTGAAAGGCTGGCTGTATAAGTCTTCCAGCAGATATCGGGGTAGTTAAAATCTCCCATGAGGACCAAGGACTGTAGTTGTGAGGCTGCTTTCAGCTGTCTGTAGAAAGCCTGATCAACTTCCTCATCTTGATCAGGAGGTCTGTAGTAGACCCCCACAACTGTATCACCCATACCAGCCTGCCCTTTAATTCTTACCCACAGACTTTCAACTTGCCCCTCATCAGCCCCTGCACAAAACTCGATACATTCTAGCTGCTCTCTCACATAAAGAGCAACTCCACCACCTCGCTTCACCGACCGATCTTTCCTAAAAAGCACATAGCCATCCATGGCCACATTCCAGTCGTGTGAGCTGTCCCACCATGTCTCTGTTATTGCTACCAGATCATAACCCTTAGACCGTACACAGACCTCTAACTCCTCCTGTTTATTCCCCATGCTGCGTGCATTGGTGTGCAGGCATTTCAGGAAGCAAGCAGAGCACACTGGTGGGACCAAATCCTCCTTAGACCACCTTCCTTCAGTCCCTGGTATGTTCCTCTTGGGCTTGTCCCTAACAGACCCAGTTTTCTCCCCTTCCCCCTTCACATCTAGTTTAAAGCTCTCTCAATGAGCCCTGCCAAGTCCTGCCCCAAAAGCCTTTTCCCCCTCTGTGACAGGTGCATCTCACCTGCCACCATCAGGCCAGGTGTCTCATATAGCAGCCCATGATCAAAAAACCCAAAGCCCTGCCTTTGGCAGCAGTCTTGTAGCCATTCATTGATAAGTAAACTCTTCCTGTTTACCTCTCCACCCATTCTTACAGGAGGTATGGAGGCAAACACGACTTGCGCTCCAGAGCCCCTAACCAGCCGTCCCAGGGCCCTGAAGTCTCTCTTCATTGCCCTTACATTTCTTGTGATAATTTTGTCACTGCCAACCTGAAAAATCAGCAGTGGGTAGTAATCAGAGGGATTTACCATACTAGAGAGTTTCCTTTTAACATCTGTAATGCGAGCCCCAGGGAGGCAGCAGACCTCCCTGTGGGATGGGTCTGCTCGACAGATGGGCCCTTCTGTTGCCCTCAGAAGGGAGTCACTCACCACAATTACCTTTCTTTTCTTCCTAATTGAAGAAGTCCTAAGGACTCGGGGTGACTGACGAGTCCTAGGTGCTTCATTAGATAAGTCTACTCCTTCAACTTCATTTTCCTGTCCCTGAATTTCTAAGGCCTCATATCTATTCTTCAAGGGCAATTGGGAGGGCGGAGGTGGTTGGGAGGGTTTCTGCTTGCCTCAGTGATCTTCAGTAGATCATGTTTTTCTAGTTGCTCTGGGAAGCAATCTATAGAGAACAGTTACATGTTTCAAATTATGGGATTTTTATCAGAGCATAACCTTTCTCCTCAGGCCTTTGCATTTTGAAAACAAATCAATGACTATGATGTCAGCATTTTTATCATTTCAGTCCTGGAAACTTTTTCTTGGCGTCTGGGTGTGATCTAGGTGTGTATAAACCTTATAAAGCCTCAGCTCTCTGGATTAAATTTCCTAGGAAAGTCTGACATATCAGGATTTCACTGGAATACAACTTCTGTCTCATTTCTCACCTTTGAGTTGTTCTGAAGCCAAGACCATTTTTATAATTGAATTATGGATTTCACAGGAGAAGGTAATTCCTAGGAGAAGCAAATTCCTACAACCTCAAAGGCCAAATATTTCCCCCTTCATATACCTAAAGTAAAACAAAGACAGTTCAACATTTGCCTCATTGTTTGAGCCCTGGAGCATGTTTATATACTACATTAACATATGTTTTGCATATAAAGTGCTAGTCTTACCATTAGGTACTTGCATATGGGTATGAAAGTGAAAGACAGGGCTACAAACTCAGTGCTTTGTTGTCATTTGGAGTTTTATTTAGGTTTTACTTGCCATTTGGGTGTCATACAGGACTCATACTTTTCTCATACTTTTCTCAGGAACTGCCATTTCCAGCTGTATTTTTAATGACCTAAACTTTGATCCCATTTTTATAATAAGCTGTCATGTTTAGATTAGATCAATATGCATGCAGCCACTCCCCCTTCATACACAAGCAGATGCCTGTCTGCAGTATGTGGGTATTGAGAATTTGATCAATTTTTATTTCAGTAAGGTTTCAGTGTGAAATATTCAATATTAGTTGAATTTTCAGAATAAAATACGGGTAGTTTCTTGTAGACTGATAGACCTCCCATCACAAGGAGGTCCCTTTGCTTTAATGATTCAAAGTCAGACTGGGGGTTAACAGTGCCTAGAGAAAGGCAGATCTTTTTTATATCTATTCTCATGTTGTGATGGTGACAGAGGAAGGCAGTCTTTTGAAATAATTGCATGAAACACTTCAACTCAAATGAGAGCATAGGAGGTTGGCATAGATTGAGTGAGGGACAGAGGATTTGGGGGCAGCTCCTCTCTGGGGTATTTTCTGGAGATTTATAGATGTTCTCCTCTCCTGTAACCAAACCTCTCCTTACGTTTTTGACTTTTTCTGTTTGGGCGTTCTCCCTGGTGGTATCAGAAGAGGGCTCTCACTCTGCTCCTGGGTTTCTGCTGTGCTTTGGTATCAATGTCAGATAGAATCATCACCTAGTTAAGTAGTTCAACCCAGCTAAGTAGCTTCTGCAAATAATGTATTTGGTCAAGGATTATTAATGACATGGTGGAAGATCCAGCACCCCAGCACAAGGCCAGAAAACACTCCTGCAGACTTTTTCCCCTCCTCATGAGATCACCTTTCCCTCAGGCAGCCAGACATTCAAGCTTTCCTACCATCAAGGTGTGGCAACAACACTTTGGTTGGCGCTACTGCAGCTTATGTCAAAGGACAAGTCAGCAGAATTTCATCTGCTTTTAATGAAACCTAGCTTAATGTGGCAGAATGTATTAAACTAAGAAGCAGGAGAGTTGAGGTCTCCATAGGGTGCTTCTGCTTTCTGAGTCAAGGTCCACATCTACTTTAGATAGAGACAGCTCAATGCCAAGAAAAATAATTCCAGCTTTGCTTATTATCTCTTTGAAGATTTGAAGTTTCTCACTGCATCTCATAACAGCCTTTTATCATTTTCAGTTGTGGTGCCTCTGGACACATAAACCCATAAATGGTGCTGAGGAGAATTTTTGCAGGTGTTTATGCTTTATACCTTAGCAGTGGGCTGTGTGAATCATCTCATGAAGACAAGCACTTCAGCAAATGGAGAAGAGTTTGAACCGCTTAGGAGCTAGGTGAGTGAGGGAGTGGTGCTTAGCCTGGTGGAAGGAGTGTGCTGGGGTGGCCATGGGCTGCTTGAAAGCTGTTGTGGTCCCCTTCCTTTTGTTTGGTCAGTGCTGTGGAAGGGTTGAGCCTAGAAGACTTGGGAAGTGAGCCTCCAGTGTTAGCTGCATATCCAGCCCAGCCCTGTACCAGGAGGTGTTGTTGGTTACCTGTGCATCATCCATGAGCCCCATTCCCTCTCCAGTTCTCTAGATCAAACTGTATCCCTTCATATTCTGGGCCATTTGAAGCTTTATGGCACACAGACCAGCCCTGGCTTAGCCTGTGAACTCATTAGTAGGCATGTCACTCACACAAAGGCTGAGAATAGCACTATTATAGACTGTTCCAAGTGTTGCCCCACCAATAGCTCTCTCTGTACATAAAACTGATGCATCAGGCCATTGTAAGGAGCAGCTTGTACCTTCTCTGTGACTTTGTGTCAGGGCCTACAACATGAAGCCACCTGAATACAATGAGGCTTCTGTACACGGCATGTTCTGGCTGGAGAAGGCTTTGCATTATCCCTGTTTCCGTTTGTCCTTGGATGGAAAGTGAACTTTTCATCCAACTGCACTGGTTGTCATGCAAAGGGTTTTCCAAATTAAGTGCATTCAGAAAATATCCCAGTATTATAAGTTTCAAAGGTTGTGTTTCATTGTTACTGCAGGGACCTTAAGAACTATGAGAAATCAGCCGGCTGTGTAGATATTCAGCTTCAGGCACTCCAATAAAAATGCAACAATTTGAGCTGAATTGCGAAGGTTTAAATTGGGACAAAGGCTGAAACATTACATTGGCTGGGCTGCCATTGACATTCAACAGGATGCCGACCTCACCTTTGTGCTTATGCTGCTGCTGCTGGCTTGTATTATTCATAAATCCACAGTTTCCAAGGAAAAGGCCCTGTGAGCATCAAAACAGCAGCGTGGAAAACTCATTAGTTCTTCCAAAGAACACCTAAAAAGATGAGGAACTGACCAGCTGTGCCCATGATATACACATTGGTCAGTTAAGCTGCCTTGTGTTCAAATCCTAGCTGCACTTGTTTTACAGCTTCTCAAATCGGTGGACTTGCAGCAGAGATGAACCCACCGTCCTGCTTGTTTTGCCACTCTCCACACTACCGTTTGACAGCTCCTGAAGGAAAAAAACCCCACAAAATACCATTTACATGCTGGCAAATCAATAGGAGACTGGCTGTTACTTAAACTGTGAAAGAGAAGTATAATTTTTTAAGTAAGGTTAAGTGGCTGAAAAAAAGGAAGATCAGAGATGCCAGCTATCTTTAAGATACTTTGCAAGCTTTTTAGCATATGATATCCTTTGACTTAAGCAGGACTAATACAGCTAAACCCTTGAACAGTGCTTTGTAAAGGTACCCTATTGGATTAGACTTAGTCTTCAGCCACCTTTCTGACGTTTGTTGCCACTTGTCCTAAACCTTTTTCCTACACCAAGCCTCCATGGTCTGAGACACTTCCATCACCTTCTTTTGTGTACTTCCTCTCTATAAATTTGGTTTTTTTTTCATGTTTGGGTTGATATTATAATGATTAATATCCAAGAAAAAGCCTTCCTTGACTGACTTTGTCTGATATTGTTGGCTCTTTAAGATCTTCAGATTATGTCCTCCTAGGAGAGATTTCCAGCTTCACTTTGTTGTCTTATAGAAGGCAGATTAGTATCTTGGAGACTCAGTGACACTGCAGGCCAGGAATCACTGCAAAAACCAAAGAAGTAGGAAAGGAACCTGAACTGTGTTATTTAGACACCGAGAACTTAGAACACACTGGATAATTCTGGAAGCAGGAGAAAAGCAAGCTACCATTCAATAGGAAATAGAAACTGTATTTATATCAAGAGCAGAGAGATTCCATAGTTCCAGTCAGAGCCACAACAAATTCTGCAATCTCTTTAACTATTGTACTTGAGGCTAAAAGATGAAGGGGATTCAAGAAATAGGAGAATTTTGTTGTTGGTTTTCATTTTGTTTTTTCATTCTCATTTTGCAAATTATTATACCAACCAAGCCACTGCTTAAATCTCATGCTGATATTGGTGATCTGTATAAAAATGGAGAGTATTCTGCTGATGCTCTCCAACTACTTTCTCTTCTGTCTGAAAGATAATTGCATTTAAGTCCCATGAGTTTTTCAAAGAAACTCCCCAGGATAAATCTTAGTTACTCAAATAGATAAAGCCATCCTTTATCCGGTAGGATAAAGGTCAGTGGTCACATGCCTGGATTAGCACTTGTTGGTGACATTGGCACTACTACAGTAATCATCCCAGAAATATCTTGACAGTTCTGGAATAACTTGTAATGTCTTAGCTGTTTGTATTTTGCTGCAAAACGGTTTGCTAATAAGCAATCTAAGAGGACATAGCTCATAGCAATCTGGTTTGGAAATGGATATAGCCACCTAATTAGAGAAGCAAGTTAATGATGTTTTAGCAAGCTGGGGGAACAGTGGAAAATGAATAGTGACACTTAAAATATTTTTATTTGTAGGCAACAGATTGGAGATGAAGTTGAAACCACATTGTTTAAACTAGCTTAATGGCAATCAGAGGTTTTTCATGTTTCTCTGAAGCAAAATATAGATAAAAGATTAGGATAAAGCTGACATCCATTTCACTTTAGATGAAGTGAGCTAACTATTGGGCCTGGAGCAACCAAAGAATTAGGGAACCTAGACTTCCAACACAAGGAGGGTTAATAAGAGACCTTAAGTAGTGGTGTATCTCCTGTCAGGTATCATAGAATCATAGAATCATAGAATCATAGAATCCTAGGGGTTGGAAGGGACTTCGAAAGATCATCTAGTCCAACCCCCCCTGCTAGAGCAGGGTCACCTAGAGCACATCACACAAGAACGCATCCAGGTGGGTTTTGAATGTCTCCAGTGAAGGAGACTCCACAACCTCCCTGGGCAGCCTGTTCCAGTGCTCTGTCACTCTTACAGTAAAAAAATTTTTTTGGATATTCACCTTGAACCTCCTATGCTCCAATTTACACCCATTACCCCTTGTCCTATCACTGGTCATCACTGAGAACAGCCTAACTCCATCTCCCTGACATTCACCCCTTACATATTTGTAAACATTGATGAGGTCACCCCTCAGTCTCCTTTTCTCCAAGCTAAAGAGACCCAGCTCCCTCAACCTTTCCTCATAAGGGAGATGTTCCACTCCCTTCATCATCTTTGTGGCTCTGCGCTGGTCTCTTTCCAGCAGTCGCCTGTCCTTCTTGAACTGAGGGGCCCAGAACTGGACAAAATACTCCAGATGCGGCCTCACCAATGCACAATAGAGGGGGAGGAGAACCTCTCTTGACCGACTAACCACACCCTTTCTAATGCACCCCAGGATGCCATTGGCCTTCTTGGCCACAAGGGCACATTGCTGGCTCATGGTCACCCTCCTGTCTACCAGGACCCCCAGGTCTCTTTCACCTACACTACTCTCCAGCAGGTCAGCCCCCAACCTATACTGGGACATCGTGTTGTTCTTCCCCAAATGCAAAACTCTACACTTCCCCTTGTTGAACTTCATCAGATTTTTCCCCGCCCAACTCTCCAGCCTGTCTAAGTCTCTCTGAATGGCAGCACAGCCTTCTGGTGTGTCAGCCACTCCTCCCAGCTTGGTGTCATCAGCAAACTTGCTGAGGGTACATTCTATACCCTCATCCAGGTCGTTGGTGAAGATGTTGAACAACACCGGTCCCAGTACCGACCCCTGAGGGACTCCACTAGTCACAGGCCTCCAACCAGATTCTGCCCCATTGACTACAACTCTCTGACCCCTTCCCATCAACCAGTTCCTAATCCACCTCACTACCTGATCACCAAACCCATACCTGATCAACTTATCTACAAGGATGCTGTGGGAGACGGTGTCAAATGCTTTACTGAAATCAAGATAAACCACATCTACCGCTCTACCATCATCTATCCACCTAGTAATTTCCTCATAGAAGGCTATGAGGTTAGTCAAACATAATTTACCCTTGATAAAACAATGCTGACTGCTCCTGATGACCCCCATGTCCTTGATATGCCTAGAGATAGAGACAAGAATAAGTTGTTCCATCACCTTTCCAGGGATGGAGGTGAGGCTGACCGGTCTATAGTTACCTGGGTCCTCCTTCTTGCCCTTCTTGTAGACTGGTGTGACATTTGCTATCCTCCAGTCCTCAGGCACCTCTCCTGTTACCCATGACTTACTGAAGATGATGAAGAGTGGCCTAGCAATGACCTCTGCCAGCTCCCTCAGCACCCTTGGATGCATTCCATCCGGACCCATCGATTTATGGATGTCCAGATTATGCAACTGATCCCTAACCCAATCCTCATCTACTATGTCCTCACCTATCTTGACTACTTCTGGGGCTATATGAATCTGGGGCTCATGGGGAAATCCTGCAGGAGTAAAGACGGAGACAAAGAAGGTGTTCAGCACCTCTGCCTTCTTTATATCCTCTGTCACCAGGGCTCCCACCTCATTCCTCAGTGGGCCATGAAGTAAAGATATCTTCAGTACATCAGAACAAATACAAATATTCCTGCACATGATTGAATTGTCTTGTTTTCCGCATTACAATATCCAAAGAGGCATTGAAATATTTAATTCCCTAGTGACTCTTAGTTTAGGATCCTAAATGGGGGGAAGACACCTGCAAGTTTCAGATATGGGCCCCCTGTGATCTATTCTCACTCAATTCCACTATTTCTTTCAAACAGAGAATGAATATGGAAACGGGAAGGTACATACACTGTACATATGTACATATATATGTGTGTGTTTAGTCCACTTCATGTCTTAGTTAAGGCAATTGCATCTTTCTATCTGTTATATTTCTGCACCTAAACTTTTATTCATAAGACCAAATGTCCCAGCATCAGTAAATAATTTTAGTGAGGCAGGTAGAAAAGTGAGGGAGGACACTTGGGAGCAACCAAAGACAGAAATGTGGATCTTGCAGTTACTGCTGTGATAGTAACAGGTGGGCAGGAAGGAACGTCCAGCCATGAAGCAAAGCTAAAGCCAACCATCTTGCCCTTGACTGACTGTTACAGTGAAGGAAGATTCAGCAATAAGTGATGCCATCACTAATGTTTTCTTCACTTCAGAGTAGTTTCAGGCAGATTTGGAAACAAATATTGACAAGGCAAATGGCAGGTGCCTTTTAGGGAGGTAAATAAAATTGTTTTGTTGTATCATTTTTTTTTAATTTTTTTTTTTTGGTCTTACAATAGTTCCATTTTCACACAGCACAAGAATGTAAATGTCAACACACTGGGCTTGAACAAAGGTCTGTCTAGTCCAGCACCCCATCTCTGCTGATAGTGGTCAGTTACAGATGCTCAGTATATGCAAAAGACACATACAGGCTAAACCTTTCCCTGACTCTCTCTCCCAGCTTCCAGCAGCTGGTGGATGAAAGACTTATTCCACATTCTTGGCCTTCACAGCCATTTGATCAGCTGTTTACACCGTTTAGACCCAGAGTTTGCTTCCTCTGAGGGGAAGTTTTGGGCCCCACATTGTCTCACTAGGCTTCTTTTGTTATCCAATAAGAGAGGAAACAAACTGGGGTCTGAGCCTCTACCCAGGGGTCTTGCCAACGGGAACCTCTGTTCTGTTCTCATTTTCAGTTCCACAAGTAATCTGTTGATGGATGTTAAAAGGAAGTCCAAAACTGCTTTTTTCAGTGTGATGAGTAAAGTAGAATATTTTGCATATGCAATGTGCCATCGTTATTTATTATAGCTGTTCACAAATTGCAAAAGAACAATTTAGAACTTGCACCAGGATCTGTGTTAAATCTTCAAATAAACTTCTTACAGCTTGTTTTTGTAACATTTTAAAACTGAATAATGTAAGTAGACTTCTTGAATAAATACAGTTAAATTATATAGTATCTCAATATATATGTACACATAATTGCATACATACACAGATGTATGCTTATATATATAAAGAGATAGAGAATATACTATTTTGGCTTGGAATTTTTATTAGTTTGATATTCAGGACCAATATATAAGAAGCAAACCTAGATTAGGTTTTTAGATTTCAGCCTAATTGAAATACTATTCTTTTCTATTCTAAGGGAAAAACAATGGTGTCTCAGTGGATGCATGCCATGCAGTACACTAGTAGCTAGATTGAGATGGTTAGAAATTGCTAGCTATGTTACTTCTGTAATTACTGACATTAAAAAATACAATTTACACAGCCAGTATTACCTTGGTCTCGTCAAGAAAAAATGATACTGTGTTGTTGTACTTAAAATATCGGTGTTCCTTTTGATTTGTGATCACTCTAAAGCAGTCCCTACCAGTCTGAAACAAATGGGGTGGCATCTGTGCAAACTGAAACAGGAATAATGAGATAGTTGCCAGTCCTTTACCATCACTTATCTCCTTGGAATTGGCCTTCAATCAGAAGGCTCAGTGTTCTACGATTTAATGCAAAAGCTGTACAAATTGGCCAGATCCTGAAGCTGTCTTGGTTTCTCAGGCATTATTAATAGCTTTCTTTGTAGCTTCTTATTCACATGACTTACTTTTAATTAGCTTCAGATACCCCTTCTACTCTTGTCAGTCTCCCCGGGTAAAGAAATACTAAAGTTTCAACTACAGAAGATCTAAAAACTTCCAGAAAAGATAAATAACTGAAGAAGATTTTTTTTTTTTTTCATGCTCTGAAGAAAGTAGATTGATGAATTTGGCACTGATGAGCAGGACCTTGAAACATTACTGTTAAACATTACAGCTATGTCCCAGGGTCTGCAATGTGTAAAGCCGGAGGCATTTATTTCAACACTCCTCACTATGGTAAGAGTTTGGTAAATGGCCAAAAAAAATTAAAGGGAAATTTGAGCTTGTTCTGGTTTGGGAGGTTTTTTTGGTAGCCGTGGAAGGGCCCCAGGAGTGGCTCCAGTAAGAAGCTGAGAAGCTCTCCTTGCTCCAAAACCAACCAAGGAGCCATTAGAGGGACAATAAATGTGCCTTTGCCATTAACGTATCGATGTAACACCTGAGCAGAGAAGGACTTGGGGGAGGAGAGCTGTGCTGGGGAAGGAGAGGTGTGCTGGTGGTTGGTGAGGAAGAAATTGGAGCAAGCACGGCTCTTTGTGTTGTCTGTATTCCAGAGTGTGTGGGGGGAGGGAGTGGGGAGTTGAGTGAACAGCTCAAACCTCATCAGAGCTTAAGAACAGACCCCTGTACACAGTTTCCATCAGGGATAGGAGATGTCTTTCTAGTCTCGGGCGTGACTGTTACCTGGTCAACTTAAAGTCATGGCATTGGCAATGCTGCTATATGCACCATTCCTATTGATCGTCACAGATTTTCTCAACCAGAAATATTCCTAATTATATTTCCATTCATATTCATGTATAGGTACAGGATTAAGCTTTAAATTGTGTAGATGCAGCTGAATTTCAGATATTGAGTAATTTACCAAGAATGGTGCCTTTTAGGGTCCTACATATGCAGCTGGAATTCAGAATGGTGAACTTTAAATGACTTTAAATATTATTTGAGTTGAGCCAAAGAGATTTTATAACAATAAATAATTTGGGTCTTTGGAAGACAGTCACCATTGCAAGTGGATAAGTTTCATTCAGCTTGCTGGTTACAGGTTATCTACATGGTATGTTTTATTATGCAGACAATCTGTGATGGTCATCTTGGTAAAGAAAAGACTAGTGAAAACAGTCTCTTTTTTTTCCTCGGTAGTTTAAACAATAGCAATGTTACTTGCAATGCTTTGCATGCCTATTATTTTCAGCATTGTCTAATTAGCTGCCTTATTTTGGGGAATTCTTCTTGTCATGCTTTGATGTTTCCATGCCATAGTGAGGGATAGGAAGTTTAGTGGAGCATGGCACATGGGCTAAGGAAGTTCACAGATTCAGATGGACAGAAGGCAGGAGGTATGCCTGTGGAAACAGGAAGAGTCTATGCCTCTGCTCTCCCACATTTTCACAGCCTTGATGTTTTTTCCTTCTCCTTTAGCATCCAGCTCCTGCCACTTCTGTCTTAGGGCATATAAAGCTGAGACCAGCCTTGCCTGGAGGAGCTGCAGCTGCCCATGCCACCATGCTGGTGCTTCCATTTTTAATGGCTGGCTCCGGGACTTAATCTCTACAGGGGTACAATCTGGGATCCCTCAATTTATTGCTCACTTAAGTCACATCCACCAGCAGTGAAGAAACACGTTAGTAAAGTCCATACCAAGTGGTAATAGTATTGTGCAACAAGTGGTAAATTACAGCCTTGTCCTCTTCAAAGTATACACCTCTTCCATCAACATATACACAAAATTAGTGACTACCTCTTTGTACTGCTTCTGTTTTCCTAGAGGGAAAGGCTTACATCAAACCAGTAGCATCATAAACAGCCTACAAAAAAATGTGTAAGTATGCATGCATTCATGTACGCGTGTTTGTGTGTGTAAACATACTTTTAATCATTGAGCTGATCATTCTGTTCACCACGAAAGAGCCTTAGCTCATTATTTAATTAAAATACCTTTCCTTTCCAGCAAAACCACATGGATCTTATTTGCATGTGGATTTATATCTCCTGCCCTGGATGTTTCTGTAATAGTAGCAGTGGAAAAGAATTTCTGTCATTTTGTATTGATGACTAAAGGGTTAGCAGCCATCTGGGGGGAGGAAGAGGGAGGAATTATCTGGGTAGGCTTACACTAGCCAGTTGACGTAACAGCTACTTGGGTGGTATGAGGTTTCTAGGATGTATATGGCGTTTTAGTGCTTTCTCTTGCCAAAAGATCTGAAATCCAAAATCCAGTTGTTAGACAGCCACACATGTTAACAAAACAACCAAACAGAGAAAAGAGGCTGGAGGAAAAAAACACTATGATAAGACATCATTGTTACCACGAGGAAATTAGACTTCTAAGGTTGTACTTCAAAGCAAGTATTTTTATTATAGCGTACTTGAACAGTTTGATTTATTGTGCAACATAGCAAGACTGTAGCAGATCCTCTAGCATCACAGGAGAAAATATTTTCATTGTCCAAGGAAGCTTCAAGCTAAGTAGTTTTAAATGCAATATCCAAAGAAGAAGAGATTTTTATTACTCCCTGCAGCACCTCTCCTTTCATATACAGAGCACTGGGAGAGGCTGTTTTTAGAAGCACAAAGTGTAATTTCTGCTTTCTGATATACAGCAGTTTGGAGTTGAAAGCAAGTAGAAGATACCATGTTTTTCACTGCGGGCCTATAAAAACATAGGGAAAAAATAAATAATAATAAATAAAAAAGAGGTAATGCCTCTGACACCTGCAGGGATCAATGGAAAACATTGCTCTCTCTCTCCCATTATGCTGACCCTTATTGCACATAGTTGGATAACTGTACAGACAGTCTTCACCACATCCTAGCAAAGCAGGCTTATGGTGACCCTGATGAATGTTCTGCATCTAGTCAGAACTGGTACTCATAAAACTCCTGGAACACCCAAGGGCTGTGCGTCATGCATCTTTCACCTCCAAGGCTTTACTGAAATGGAAAGAGATGCAGAGAAGGGCTATGAGGAGATGGATCCACAGGATACTCTTGCCACCACCTCTTCCAAAATCTTATCACTTGGCAATTATAATACTTCAACTCTAATCTTAAAAAATTATTGGAAAATGTTCATAAACATGTTTCTGAATCCCTTTCTGTAGTGAAACCATTTTTATAAGATTAAAACGTGGACAAAGCTGGCACAAAGATTGTTTGAACAAGTGTGCTTGTGATTTCGTTTCCTAAGGTAACTATGTGTAAGATTAGGAGATTTAACTGTGCTGGTGAGATCCGAGTGTTTTTTGTTTGAGAACATGAAGATGCTGTTTGCAAAGCGAGGAACTCTGGGAGACTGAAAAGCTGGGATCTGAGTAAAAAGGAACTGAAAGGAATTGAAAAATCTAGGTGTTGTGGTAGAGGACACCTGAGGCAGAGTATGGTTGTGGAGTCTCATTCTCTGGAGACATTCAAAACTCATCTGAACATCTTCTTTTGCGATCTACTGTAGGTGATCCAGCTTTAGCAGGGGCAGTTCGACTAGATGATCTTAAGAGCTCCTTTTCAACCCTGATGACTCTATGTTTCCTAAGGGCAAACAGAGGAGACTTGGGATGCTCTGCTTAATTTTCTCCTTCCACTGTTGACACCCTCTGACCTTTGGATGAATCAATTAGCTTTTCTCTACATCACTTAACATTTTTTTAAAAGGGGACTTCCTGCTTCGCAGCAGGGACAGGAGAGGAGGTAGGAAATGAGTTTTAATTGTTTGGGAAAGGAAAAAAAAAAAAGTGCTTAGAGAAAAGTGTCCTTGTTTTAAAAGTATTATTATAATAATAGTGCAAATTAAAGATAGCTTAGAAAATTAATTTCTATCCCAACTCAGAATAGAGAAAAAAAGCCCCTTACTCTAAACCCTGCCGAGACAGTTGATTGTCTGCACATGTTCCACCCCTATAGAGAGAGTGAGAGAACAAACAGCATGTGAAATGTTTATTCCAGCTGGTTCTTGCACTGCTGTGGGAGGCTCAGGGAGTACCTTGACAGTCCTGGTGTAAGACAGCCTGTTCAGATGGAAAAAGCAGAGTGCTCCACACTTAAAAACGTACAGAGCTGGCAGGACAAAGACAAGAGCTTTTTTTTTTTTTTCCTTTGCTTTTTTTTTTTTTTTTTAAGGGTAGAAACTTCTTCAACTCCACATTGTCAAAAGTATCAAAAGGTCACCAGCATGTCTCATGTTACATTGGTGGGGAGATGAGGACTGATCAGCTTTGGGGTGGTATGTTTATAGAATCTGACTGTCAGTTTCAAAAATCAAAGACATTCCTCTTATCCCATGCATCAGAGAGAAATTTCTTTGGACTCAAAAGTTTCATCTTATGGCAAGAGGACCTGTGAGGGATTGTTTTATTATGAGAAGGACAGAGAGAAAAGTAGGTGATTTATTTAAGCAGCAGGCTGTCAGTCTGTAAGAAAAGAGAGCCTATCTTACCCTCCACATGCTCAGCTAATGAATGAGCCTGGGAAATTGGAGCAAGATCAAAGTTGCTTTATGACAAAATTGCTGACATTCCTGAAATAGCTGAGAGTTCCTCTGTTCAACTAAGTATGAATCAAGTTCACCGACACACAAAGCGCTCACAATGGGACCTTCTGCTGCATTGTTACCTTAACTCTCAGCTTAACACCCTGCCTGACCTCTGCCTAAAGGAGTTAAGAAATTACCGCTTCTTCACCTATTGTTCTCTTTCATATGAAGATGTCAAAGGTCAAGATGTGTAGTCACAGAAAAAGGGGAAACCTTTGAAATGTTAACCCAAGAATATGGGGTACAATTTGGGGTTGCTGTAGCCTGACAGAGTAGATGATCTTGACAGAAAAAATAGCCCCAGCATACTTCCAAATCGAATGTGTTCTCCAACACAACCATGCCAGTGAAGTGACATTTTTTAAAGGAACTGCTATTAAACTTAGGCCCATTGATTTAATATAGGAAGCTGCAAGCTGATACATGATCCATTTGAAGGAGGACATTGTTCCAAATCCCAGTCAGTGGTCCTATAGCCTGATGTGTTAATGTGGTTCAAGCCAGGATCTAGCTGAATGGGTCCAAGTGCAGGCTAAGGCTTTTAAACATCACTCATGTACAGGGTAGTAGGAGGGAGGCATTGTTAACTACAGAACTTTTACATAATGCTTTTGACAGTATTTAAAAAAATAAATAAATCTGAAAAGCATATTATATTTAAGAACAATTATACTGTAATTTTGTGTTGATAATAAACACTTGGCTTTCCTGATGTTTTAGAGATCATCAAAGTTTTAAAAAACAGCAAAAGAGAAAAAGATGTACCTACCTGAAGGGCTCATAGTAGAGCCTTCCTTGTGCTGACAAGCTGGGGACATGATTCTGAGCTAGTCTGCCACAGGTAAGCAAGTCTTGCTGGGTACTACACTTGATCGATTTTGGGAATTTTTTCAACCGTAATACGTGCCTTAATGACTCAGCAAAGTAGCAACTCATTTTAATGGGACTCTTGAAGGTGCTGGCAGCAAAACCGAATTTTCCTCTGGGTCACTGTGGCAATAGGTTGTGTGAGCAGGACCCACCTTTCCAGCTGTTGCAGAGCTTCCCTTTTGCACACCCTAATGCCCCCTTAGGAATGGTAATAAAACTTTCCAAAATCACTTTGAGCAGATTTACCTTCAACTCTTGGCTGATTATCTGCAGGTAAAAAGGACTATTTTAGTGAAACAGATAATCATGTACTCTATTTTGAAAGAGGGTGTTTTCACTAGAAAATAATCGAAGCTGCAAAGCTTCTTCAGGAACTAACGTGTGAATTTGGACCTCAGCAATTGTGATTAGTCTCACAAATGCTCTATCACTTCTCCTTCTATGTCCTTTAACCTTGTCCCACAAGGGAAGAAAAATTGCATCAAAAACACCTTGCAAGGTCACTTCATCAGTCCAAATCCATCTCAAAGATGAGGTGGCTTTCATTTTACTCCCAGGCATCACTTAAAGGCAACTCCTTCCAAGGACTTTGCTGAGCATTGCAAACAGGAGACCTTCCTTCACTCCTGCAGTGTGTAACTATTTCAAAAGTTCTGTTGTTGGAGGTGTAATTCATTAAACCTCCAGAGGTTAATGGTGGCTGTCAGTGTGCTGAGCTCTGCATTGCATGGGCATAAATAACAGTCTTATCACTAACACCCTGCACCTGGCCTCAGAGTTCATAGTTAGGAAGTATTACTTATCTGCTGTCCTCCAAGTTCTGGTAAATGTAACCCACTTATTTTGTCCCACTTAGTGGTAGGTTTCTTAACACTGAGGCAGAGTGCTGTGAAAATCTGCTGTGTTAGTTTTCACCTGTGTTCCCTTAATAGCTCTTTGTGACACAGTTAATGTAAATAATGATAGTGTTAGCTTTCACCCTATGATGACTTCACATATCTCCTATTGCCACTAGTAGTGAGGCATATCTAAGGACACTTGGAAAAATGCTGCCTAATTAGTGTCTTGAGTGACTTAAAGATGGCTGTGAGGTATACCTTTGAAAGTCTGAAAGCTCATGTAGCAAAAGGACCAGGAGAGGTGATCTGATCTTGCCTTGAAATAAAATTATCTGCTGTGTAGTGCACAGCATCTGCATAAACCATTGGGAAGGTCCTGAGCACTGTGTGACAAGGATACAGATGCTGGCAGGGCAGATCATGCACTAGGTGAGGTACTTGCTTCTACAGAGCATATTCAGGAGCAATGGTGCAGAGATACTGGCCTCTTTGTTGGCTGTGAACCTATGATACCAGCCTTCTGAGAGGCATCTTTTTAGAGGGAATGGCTGAGTCTGGACACTGATAAGGCTGGCTGCAAAGGAAGAGAAATAACAGGCAGTTACTGCCCCCTGATCTCTCTTTTATAGCAGTAAAGCTAATATAATGCTTGTTTTTTCTCTTCTTTCAGTTTTGATCAATAACCTGTGCTGCTTGGGAGGCTCTGAGGGTGATAAATCCCTTCCACCTTCCCATCATGTGCCTTGCCATCATAATATATGATGTGGTGCTTCAGAGGTAGTAGTTACTGGTATCAGCGGTTGCTATGCTGCACAAAATTCCTCACTTTGGGAAGGGTTTGGGTCCTCACCTGTATTTAATAGTTGAAATTATGAGGAAGATGAGGGTTATTGACACCAGGGTCCTACTGAAGGCATGAAAGATAAATGCTATGAAAAGGCAAGGGAACTTTAGAATTACTTCATGGGATTGTACTCTAGGATCTGCTGATGCCTTTATACTTGACTTCTTACAACCTGTTAGATTCCCTGTTTGGTGTGTCTTTTCTGTGTGTATCCTCCTGAAGAGAAGAGTCCTCATCCATTTCTCTGTACAGCAGCCAGTCCAAAGGATTCCTGGTTGTATCTGAGACCTCTGTGAGTCTCTGTCCTACAAACACAGTAGAAAGCGTTGGGGAAGTATGAGTGAGGTGACCTTTCTATATCGTACATGCTGCCTTCTAGATAAGAGCCACCATTTTTATGTGCTTTGAGTGCTATAATGATGATTTCACAATAATTATCTTGCAGTCTTGACCTATGAATAGTAAAAGGAAACTGTTGTCAGAACTGCAGAACTTACAAAATCTTTGCTGCTAGAAGGAAATTCCCAGCCTGAGAAGTCTGAGTGGAATAGGCAACAACCTTCATTTTAGAGCTGGATGACATTAATTGTTTCAGCAAAGAATATTTTTCTTTCTAGCAATTGATATAAGCTTGAAAGAGATGTTGTATAGCAGATGTGGTATGTTACTCGATTTTCACAGGAATTTCCAGTAAGTGAAATCTGTAGTGGCTGGATGTAGACAGGTCTGTATGGGAACAGCCTTGATGAGGAGACTCACATTCAGAACCCTACCCAGACAGTCCCAGCACTGAGGAGAACCTCTCAGTGCACTGCTGAATGGCCCCCTGCAGAACACAGGGTATAAGCAGAGCAAAGGCCCTGTGTAATTCAGTTAGACATATTTTTTCTTGGAGAAGACTCATCTGCAATTCAAAAGATGTGTATGGGATGTCATGTTAATCCTACACATAACAGCCCCCACTACTTTTGTGACAAACTCCTTACAAGCTTCTTCTCTCATAATGGAAGCATATGCTTTTGAAATGACAGCTATTTCCCTACAGTAGCCCTCTATTGTGTCCTTCCAAACACATCCCCAGCTGTGCAGTGCAAGTACCGCCGCTTGGCTGCATTGGTGGCCTTTCATGGCCCACAAGGCCCCTGAGTGAGGCATACTGTTTGATCAGTCTCCCATGGCAAAATACCACATGGGACTTCAAGGGCTCCCCTACTAAAGAAAACATTTTTCAAGTGTTGAAAGACACTTGGGAGGCTCTGCAAAACAATCCTAGCACTGTCTTGAAATTCATATCCCACTGCATTGCCTCAGTCTTTCAAAGAATGAGATCACTTTTGCTTTTTCAGGTTGAAATAAATCGAAGGTGTAGTTCAGTGTCTGGTCTAAAGCTTGCTAAGGTAAATGGAAAGGCTATGTGTTGCTTTTTTCTAACTTCAGTAGACTTTCCACTCCTGCCCAGATGGGTTTTTCTCCTGGTAGTGGCTCTATATGTGTCTTAGTGGCCATTTCCCTTTGCAGCCCTTTGTCTCCCTGCACTAGTCCATCATCTTCTGTCACAAATATGGCCCTACATTGGAAAAAGAGGATTACCTTTCTCTATATTCTGATTTTGTGTGTTAACTTCTGCTTCAATCCCATAATTGGCTTTGCATAGGCAGACCTTTGCAACAATAATCCTACTGATTTAAAAAAAAAAGGGGGGGATTTGCATGCTAGGAAAACTATTAGGTCTTTACCTGTACTTTTCTGTACTTGCCTAGGGTAAGCACTGTGGACTTTGAAACTGCAAGCAATTTTGCATGTGGATAATTCCACCTGTGTCAAAAGTCTAGTTGATTTTAGTGATGCAACTACCACGTAAAGCTGTTCTACAGGTGCTCTTCATGGGTAGACCTTAACATGTGCTATAGAAAATGAAAGTCTTCCTGTAGGGAGAAGTATGCAGGACTGGAGGTTTTGTTTGCTCTTGAGTTTGTAGAGATTAAGGGATGAGATTTTTGTTTCAATATCAGTTTTTAAAATGACCTTTAGTATACTCATGTGCAGAGCACAAATATTGTAGATAGAAATTAGATGTAAATTTACAATTTGCATGTGAATGTCAGTGACACACCTCTGCTTGTTCACTGCTGTTGTTCATCCAGAGAGGCAAGGAGATGGAGCAGCTCAGCCTGGACCCCAGCTTGCTGGGCAGGGGGCTGTGCTCCAGATAACACGTACTCTCTACCTGGGCGTGTACTGAAGCCAGCATCAGTTCCTTCCTGTTCCTTTACTGGGAAAACAAGGCTTACCTAAACAATGGGGTATTGAGCACAGCTGTGGAGATGGAAGGTTGTGTCCAGTCTGATGGCTGCATTTCAGGACAGTGCTGGAAATTTAGGAAGGGACCACAAAAGATTAACAAGAAGATCCAACATCTGGCAGGCCTGTCTTAAAGTAAAAAGCATATGCAGGTCTACTTAGCTTGTCAGGCAGAGGGAGAAGATTAAAGATGTAAGTTACTGCAGCTGATGCACACCTACATAGAAAAATAAATTTGTGATAGGAGAGAGAGAGGTCTTTAATCTAGTAGACAAAGAGATCACAAGGTTTGATGGCAGGTGACTTCTACTGGATAAATTCATGGAGATACTCAGGGGAGTGTTTGACTGCTGGTCCTGTTTACCTGGGGACATGAGGTATTCTCAGCTACTTCAATGTCATTAATTGAAAAATGTGTGGTATTGAAGAGATTACATTGTATTTCATCCACAAGATACAGATTTGACAGGGGAATTGCGAGTAAATATCCTTGGACTTTGCTGCACAAACCGAGCAGGATAATCATAATGATTTTTCCTGGTCTGAAATCCTCTAAATCTATGAAAAAGGATAATGGCATTTTTTTCTTTCCATTTGACAGATCCACTGATATGATACAGAACACCACCAGATTCCACTATGTTGGACAGCAAATATTTTCTATTCTACCAACTTCAGTAAAGGCCTAATGAGACAAAACATAACCCCTTTGCCATGAAAGTTGCTGACATTTTCTATTAGCTCCCCTAATGGAACTAGCATGGCATTTTGCCTGCAGCTTTTTCCCACTTTGCCCAATTATTAGGAAGAGGCACTGGCAGCTCTTACAGCCTTTCTCACAATTATCTGGTTTTGCTTGAGGCAAAAGCTTGTAACCCTGTCACTGTTCTCCAGTGGGACAGCTGCAGAATTGAGGACTATGGTACAAGTTATTTTTAGATACTACATACTACTTCTTGCTATAAAAAGGGTAGGAAACCTGCAAGTGAAAAATTCCTTTAGATAAGCTCTGAAACTACCAATTGAGAGGTGATCTGAGAACTGAGGCAGTCTCTTTTTAATAGTTGAATCATATTTCTTACTTCAGTGTTGATCAGGTCTGAGTTTGCTAAAATGCTTCAAAGAGAGATCTGCTGCTGTCTGTTACAGCTGCTTGGGTCATCTGTTACTGAACAACTTCATTAACTCACCCCCTAGGTAAAGGACGTGCCTGTGATCTCCTATTTTACAGAAATAAATGTTTTTGTGGTTTTGTTTTGGTTTGGTTTGGTTTTGTGCTGCTTTGTACAAGGTATAGATATAGGAAATAATTGTGGGGAGAGAACTATGTGATTTTTGAAGGTCTGCACACTGATCCATCTTCCTGCTGCACTTCGGCTGCTATCTAGAATGACAAGAAAATATAGGTTGCTTACAGGACATTGTCAGGGAAAGAGAAAACGAAGGGAAATTTGTGCTGCTGTGTCCTGGTAGAAGGTAAGAGCCTTGAAGGATAGTGAGGGTGAGTAGGGACTTAAAGCTCATGTGTGTGAAACAGCCTTTCACATCATGTGTATTCAGCTGTGAGGCACCTGCCCCCATAGGAATGTCTGTAGGATATGACATTTTTGTCTGGTTCAGTGAAAGGTAAGAGAATATAGCCTTTAATTTGCAGGGAGGCAGCATTTTGTTCTCCTGTCACCTTTACTATTTACCTCCAGGGTGAGTTACTAAGCTGGTTATGATGGTGTTTTAAGTGTTACAATTCTTATAAAAATATTGAAACATTGTTGAAAAGAGGAATAAGAACTTGCAAATGTATATCATGCTTTGTCCACAAGTAGAGAAATATGCAGTATATTGTGTGTGAGGTCACCATGTGCTAGTAACATACAGATTTCTCACTACATTACAGTGGAGAAGAAGCACTATCCTCTGAAACTATTTTTCCTCCTGAAAACCTCTAAATCAGGCTGAAAATGTTCAGGATGAGTGGTCATGTATGGTGATTGCAAGAGCTTCTCCGAAGTGCTGAGTTATGTGCCATCTCCCCTTACTGTGCATATAATTCATAGTTAAAATAATAATTTTCAAATAATTTCCAAATGAGATGCTAGGGTAAGGAGGGGTCAAGGTGCCTTAGCAGAAGCCTCTGCTGTCTGATCCCCTTTAAGAAGAATATTATTAAAGTAGGTGTGGAAGACCTGGGGCTCCTTGGATCTGAGGAAAGGGTGAAACATGATACTAGCAGTTAAATAAATGAAGGAAATCCCCTGGACAGAAAATGGAGCTCCTAACCGACAGAGCAGACTTGTGGGAAACTAGGATACAAGTTGATTAGGGGTGCTTCACTATATATTTGTGAGCAAAACCATGCAAAAAATAATGTAGTGTGGTGTAAGGAAGTACCAGGCCTTTATAATGTAAAAAGAATATACTTGCTGGATGATAGGGATCAAAATATGACCACCAGAATTTGAGGGTGATTCCAGAAAATATTATATGATTTGTAGACTAGCAGGTTGTACACTGGAAATCCTCATTATTCTTTCAGCATATGTGCTATTTTCAGTATTTACTGTGTAACTGGGGATTTTTTTTTTTAAGAAAGTGACATCTTTTTAGCAAGTGTTTTGCCAAGTAATGATAATCTGAGTACATTTCAAGAAAACAAATATTAGAAATTATTATGCTAATTATTTCAGTTTTTATGAGCTTCCACATAGATTGTCTTGCAAGAAATGTTAAGATAAATTCAAACTATTCAGTATATCTGAAAGGGCCTATTTATTTCAGTGTTTTTGTAAGCCTAGCTTCCCTTGCTTTTCACTGAAACAATAATATAAAAACATTCAGAAGATTATCTGAAATTATTCACATTCTTTCAATTGTTCAAAATGTTTTAATATCTCTTTTTTTTTCCATTTTCAGTGTCTCTTGTAGCAACCAAAAGTAGTTCCAAAACCATTTTCCAGAACAGCAACATTTAAGCAAACATTATATACTTAAAGTACAAATTAGAAATCTAATTCAGGAATATTAGTATCTGCAGAAGAAAACTCCTTGGAAAAGTTCTCTTTATCCAGTCAGAGCACAGAAACAATGTAGATTAGGAAACTGGGTCCTGAATATATTGTGTTCATATCTAATGGTTTGCTTACAGCCTGTAGGATGATATTTGCCTCAAAAAATTGTTCTGAAAATATTTTCAAGCAGTGACTAAATTGTAGAAGACTATGATTGAAATAGACTTTTCAAATCTCATTATTATCTACATGTCCAGCCCCAGAAATACAAAATACCTGGTAATGAATTATACGAAGTTAATATCCAACTCTCGTTGCTGCTTCAGTTGGAGCTGTAATGCTCAAATTTTGAGTAGTAGCATCTGCAATCTTCTACTGCATTTGTCTTAGTCTAATGGGTTTTTAATCTGAGCTGGCATTACTGAGATGACTCCCTTTTCCAGGACTTTGGAAATATCCCCTTCATATTCGTAGCATAGGCTCTGCAATCTTTGTTAGAAATATTTAGTGAAACCACAGGTACCCTCATGTTAATGACTTGGAAGGAAAATATTTTTTAACACACTTCAGTTGGCTGCTTGGATGTGGTAAAAAAGTAGTTTCTGTAAGCTGTTCAAGCAAGGAAGAAGTGTCTGCAAAACTAGAGGAGAGCAGATTTTTTGTTGGCAAAGACAGCACTAGGCATTGGTGAAATACAGAATGATAGAATCAGAACCATTCAGGTTGGAAAAGACCCTTGGGATCACCGAGTCCAACCATCATCCCTACTCTACAAAGTTCTTCCCTAAACCATATCCACCAACACCACATCCAAACGACCCATAAACACATCCAGGGATGGTGACTCAACCACCTCCCTGGGCAGCCTATTCCAGTGTGAATTATTTTTTCCTAATGTCCAGTCTAAACCTCCCTTGTTGCAGCTTGAAGCCATTCTCTCTTGTTCTGTTGCTAATTACCTGTGAAAAGAGACCCGCACCGACCTCTCTACAATGGCCTTTCAGATAGCTGTAGAGACTGATGAGGTCTCCCCTCACCCTCCTCTTTCACAAACGGAACATTCCCAGCTCCTTCAAGCATTCTTCATAAGATTGATTCTCTAGGCCCTTCACCAGCTTCGTTGCCCTCCTCTGTACTTGCTCCAGCACCTCATTATCTCTCTTGAATTGAGGTGCCCAAAACTGGACACAATACTCCAGGTGTGGCCTCACCAGTGCTGAGTACAGGGGGACAATCACCTCTCTACTTCTGCTGGTCACACTATTTCTAATACAAGCCAGGATGCCACTGGCTTTCTCGGCCACCTGGGCACCCTGCTGGCTCATATTCAGCTACTTGTCAACCAGAACCCCCAGGTCCTTTTCTGCCAGACACTTTCCAGCCACACTTCCCCAAGCCTGTAGCCTTGCCTGGGGTTGTGGCCCAACTGCAGGACCCGATATGTGGTTGCCAGGAATACCACAACTAGAGAAATGCATCAGTGTTAGGAGAGAAGTGGTTGCTCAGTACTGGACTTGTTGAAGTCACTGTTCTTTGCTTTTAGATGTACTCACTGTTATTTGACTATGCAATGAAACAGGAATTGGAAAACATCTATCTAAAATTGGAAGTGCAATAGAGAGGGACCTGGGTAGGTGACTGAGCAAAATCTGAGGCAAAGTATTATTAATTAGGACTATAATATACTCCTTAAACTCATTCCATACATGGGCAACTTCAAAATCAACAACCTGAAGCCCTCATAGGTCTTGAATTAATTTAATTTCTCTAGGATTAATTTAATTAATTTAATTTCTCCTTTTTATGGACATCCCAGCCTGGTCTTACTCTCCATCCCCCAACTGTCAGGTTATTTTCCCATTAATTTCCTTGCCAAAATTAAGGCAGAGCCTTGCTGCTCCCAGAGATTGCTTCTGCAGTCTTTGTGTCCGTTAAGCACTTGTAGGTCTGTTATCTCAGGACCAGTAAGGCCAGTGCCCCAGCCACTGCTGGAGAATAGAGCATGATTTGCTCTGAACAAACTCCTTCAGGGCTGGATCAAATTAACAGAACACTTACAAGCAGGGCAAAATTAGTTATTCATGGGATCTAAATTAAGTACACACCAGTGCCTTCAGTTCCTACAAGAAGCTTTACCTTTTGTGTTTACCAGGAATAAAATCACTAACAAACTTATCTGAATACATAGAACAAGAACGATACTGTTGTCTTGGAATATTTTTGTGCTAATTTAGTGCATCAGTGCAGCTTTATCAGTCAAACGGCTTTTTACTTGTATAAGCTTCTACGCAGGAATGACAGCCAAAACACAAAGCTCCTTCTTTGTCATACTTCAGCTGGTCCTCTGGGACACCTGCATAGAAAAGATTCTCTGTAGCAAACCCCAAGATAGTAACAACATCCTGGGTCCACTTACTAACATCTGCAAGTTCAAAAAGTGAAGTGTCTGGGATCTGAACCCAATGTTTTTAAAAATGACTGAGTAGTTTTGAAGATGAACTAGCAATTAACTGAGAAGCCTTCCAGAAAGTTTTTTTGGAAACGTTTCCTGTGGGAACCAAGATGGAATTTGAGAAATTATGTCTGTGCGAGAAGAGGAGCACAGCCAGTCACACTTAGTCTTCTTGCTGTATCACCCTGTAGTGCAAATGGGAGAACATCTGGAGGCATTAACAGACACTGGGAGCCCAGCATTTACATTTCTTCCAAGTTAATGAGAGATTACTTTCAGGTTTGCAAGAAAAGATGGAAATTTATTGTGAGGGATGGGTGAGGAAAGAAACATGATGAGGTACCCTGTGTTGACTGGGATGATTTGAAGGAGAGCATTCACACAAACTCATCCCTGTACCATACAGCAGACCATAAAAGAGGTGTTTTTTTGACATCATGTTCCACAGCATTCTCCCAGAGAAACTCTCTGCTCCTGGCTTGGATGAGTACACTCTTTACTGGGTAAAAAACTGGCTGGATGACTGGTCAAGAGAGTTGTGGTATTTGAGTTAAATCCAGCTTGTGGCCAATCACCAGTGGTGTTCCCCAGGACTCAGTGTTGGAGTCAGTTCTCTTTAATACCTTTATCAGTGATCTGGATGAGGGGATTGAGTGTACCCTCAGTAAGTTTGTAGATGACACTAAGTTAAGAGAGAGTGTTGATCTACCTGAGGGTAGGAAGGCTCTGCAGAGGGAGCTGGGCAGGCTGGATTGAAGGGTCAAGGCCAATTGTATGAGGTTCAACAAGGTCAAGTGCCATGTCCTGCACATCCCCATGACCTGGGGATGTTGACTGGCAGCTGGCTGAACATGAGGCAGCAGTGTGGTGTGTCCAGGTGGCCAAGAAGGTGGCTAAGAAGGCTCATGGCGTCCTGGCTTGTGTCAGAAATAGTGTGTCGAATAGGACAGAGGAAGTGATCATTGCTCTGTACTTTTCAGTGATGAGACATTCCTCAAGTGCTGTGTTCAGTTTTGGGCCCCTCACTTCAAGGAGGACTCTGACTTGCTGGAGTGTGTCCACAGAAGGGCAACAAACCTGGTGAAGGTTCTGGAGAAAAAGTCTGTGATGAGCAGCTGAGAAAACTGGAGTTGTTTAGCCTGGAAAAAAAGAAAGCTGAGCAGAGACTTTATCACTCTCTACACCGATCTGAAAGGAGTTTGGAGCAAGGCAGGAGTTGGTCCCTTCTCCCAAATAACAAGTGATAGGACAAGAAGAAATAGTCTCAGGTTGTGACAGGGGAGTTTCAGATTGGATGTTAGGAAAAAAATGTCAATTGAAAGACTTATTAAGCATTGGATCAAGCTGCCCAGAAAGGTGGTTGGGTCACCATTCCTGGAGGTATTTAAAAGATGTATAGATGTGGCAACTAGGGATATGGTTTAGTGGTAGACTTGGCAGTGTTAGGTTAACAATTGGACATGATGATCTTAAAGATCTTTTCCAACCTAAATGAATCTATTATTCTATGTTTACTGGTAAACCTGCTGCCTTGTGAGAGGAAGGACTAGAGGTTGCTTTGGGCACCAGACATCTTGTTGTTAACCATTGATCCCACCACCTTTCCTAATCCTCTGGGGACTGTTTGCCCTTATTCCCTTATGAACTTACCTCTTAGATGCATTAATTAAGTGAGCTGTAACCAGTCTTCTCCCTGGCTGATCAGGATGATGAGGACAGGCACTGCCCTCCACTCATTGTTGTGTGATCTGTCTCTGCCAGCAGGAAATCTTGTCAAATACAGAAACATTTCTGTCTATGTTTTTTCCCCACCTACTTCGTTGAAGTAAAAAGCAGATTTTTAAAAAAAAAACAAGAGTGACATATATGAGTAATCTACTAACTAAGGATACTTCAACTGAGATGTGAGAACAGAAAAAAGAAAAGACAGGCTGAGAGAGCTGGGTTTTTTCAGCCTGGAGAAGAGAAGGCTCTGGGGAGACGTTATAGTGGCCTTCCAGTACCTGAAGGGGCTACAGGAAAGTGGGAGAAGACCTTCATATAAGGGCATGTAGTGATAAGACAAGGAGTAATGGTTTTAAACTGGAAGAGGGGAGATTTATATTAGACATAAGGAAGAAATTCTTTAGTGTGAGGGTGGTGAAACAGTGGAGCAGGTTGCCCAAGGAGATTATAGATGCTTCATCCCTGGAAGTGTTCAAGGACAGGTCAGATGGGGCTTGGAGCAACCTGGTCTACTCAAAAGTGTCCTGCTTATGCAGGGGGGTTGGAACTAGATGGTTTTGAGGTCCTTTCCAACCCAAACCATACTATGATTCTGTGTGTATATTTGCATAATAAACTTCTAGTTGTGAAAGTGTTTGATGTACCTGATCATGTGCTTTTCTTTCTATTATCCTTTTCCTCCAACAATTTATTTTCTCTAAGGTGACGTGGGCTTTTTTCCATCACTTACACTCTTGAGTATTTTGGCACTTTAAGTGAGTCTGCTGATTTGACGTTCATGGTATGATCACCAGTAATAGGATATTCACTCATGCTTCTTGTGAGTGCAGACATTCTACACCTTTCAGCTCTTGGTCTGGAGCACAGCTTCTATCCATGCTTCCATTACATGAAAAAATAACCCAAATTATAGCTCTCTGGAGCCTACATGATTGCACTTCCTCCCACAAAAATTATTATGTTCATTCTCACAAATGAACATGCTAATTCTTTCCCTTTTTGCTAACACAGTCTTTGAAGAGATAACTTTATAGTTGAAACAATAGCAATTTAAGACATTTGTGAGACTAGCTATGTAGATATTTAGTATCTCTAGGTCGGTATGAGTCAGTAAATAAGTGCAATCTTCATTAATTTAGAGTGTTCATTTTGTTATAATCCATTATCTCTGTACGTTTTGCACAATAAATTATGGGCGTCATATTGTCTCTAAAGCAGTGCCACAAATTGTTCCAGGGCCTCTGACTGGGACTCCTGTGAGCATCTCTGAAGAAGAATTTACAGTACATCACAGGCTTCAGCCTAGTGTCAGTGAAAGCTGAACCAATGCTTTTAAATGGTCCATGGGCACAGAAATGTGCATTAGTGTCTGAATATGCATCCGAAAATAGCTGATGAGTGCACCTTCTCCAAGAGAATTTAGTCTGCTGGTTGGAACTCATGTGCCTGGTACTGAAATGCACTGAGAAGAAAGTTTTTTGTCAAACAGGCAAGGTAAAGGGGGAAGCGATGGGCTAAATTTAACAAGAATATGATGCTAAATAATCTAAAATGGCAGTCTGTGTTAATAAAAAGCAGGTGGGAAGACTTCAGCTTGATATTCTAGTGTGAATTTATTTTCCTTCTCAGTTGGTGTCATTACCTCACATTGTATTTATATAAAATACTTCATTATAATGAAAGGTGAGGACATAGAGATCAGAAAAAAAAAAAAAAAAAAAGCACATGGAAGGGCTGTTTTCCCCTGAGGTAGTATTTTAAATCTTCCTTAGAAAGCTTACCAGCTGTGAGCTCAGTTACATGGTGTCACAAGCTGATGCCCACACATGGGCATAAATCTTTAGTAACACTTTCGAAATTAGTGTAATTATAATGGATTTATAGAGGCATAATCTGTCTTTTACAGATTATTTACCTGATAAACACTAATGACTCCTTGGAGGTGAAAGTGGAGGAAATTTGAAATTCTACCCAAGGAATACAAAATGGGACTCCAATGTATAAATCTTCCTTTACTTTGAATTGCTGCCAGCAGATAAATTCTTCCCAAGGAATACTAACAAAAATCTTTTCTGAATTTTATGTGTTAACAGTAACAATGAAGCAAAACTCCACAGTGTTCTCAGGTTGCACTAGAGACAAATTTGGCCCACAGTAAACGCAAACAAAGCTTTTGTCTCCTCTCAATGTCTTCCCATTTCTTCACAGAGGTGATAAGGAGTATTCAAGGCAAAAGTAGCTTGGCATTCCCCTCCCTCTGCTCAGGGCTGAAGCACTCTCAAGCCCCTGCTTACCTCTGATGTAAAGGACTTATTAACTTTCATGTTATCATTATTTCCTACAGATGGCCTGAACTCCATTGTCCTCAACTATTAATATGAGACTGGGGAGACATGTCAGATTCCTACAAATCTTACTCCATTTTGGAATCAGTTTTGTGTGCTTATCTCAGATATTAATGTGTTGATGAATTACAGCAATTTTATTTTGTCATAAATTATATCTATCAGTAAACTAAGTGCAGAATGGCAGGAAGTGTAAGGATAGTACATCCATTCTCCATATTCCTTTCTAGAAGAAAATTCAGAAATTGCACGCTCCAGATGAGCTGCACAATAGAAAACACAATTGTATGTGAATCAATCAACATAATGAATGCACACGGTGTTTTTTTAATTGGTTACCTCTGAAAAATACTTTCAAAAAAAAGGCTTCTGTATTTAGAAGAGGTAACAAATAAACACAGAAGAAGTAATAAAACTCCAAAGAAAGGAAATGCAGCAAACTGAATCTGTTTTGTCTCCTGTAGGCTCAAATCACCAGGCCCTTCAAAAAATAAAAAGACCTGTAAGCTTAGCTTTCAGCATTAAATAAATCTTGCCTAAGCATTTTGCAGCTTCATAATAGCAAAACAAATAACTAACTCTGTATCTCAAACAATTTCTTTCCTTCACATTCACAAAAACAAAGCAAAGGGGAGAAAGCATCCAGCTCTCCCTGAAGACATACTGACCCACTGTTTATTTGACAGACAGCTTTTTGTCAAGAGCTCCCTCTGCATATGATGGCATCCTTATCACAGATAATGACCTGCTGGTAGCCTCTGGTACAGCCCTGGACACCCACTGTGTAGGAAAAGGATGTGGTCAACCAACAGCCAAGCCAGCCCTAATCTTGCATCGAGGTCTCCCTGTGCAGCTGAAGTTGCTCCAAGCTTCCTTCTGCTCAACAGGGTGCCTGGGGCCAGGTTTTAAATGAAGTTGGTGATGTTTCCACTGATACTCCTGATTTCTATTAATTTGGACGTTTGAAATGCCAGCTCTGTACTTTATGGAAAAAAAATAATTAAAAATAATAATAATAAAAAGAACCAAAGCCCATATTGTCCCTAAAAAGGTTGAAAAAATGATGCACTGAGTGTTCCTTGCATTTGCCATCAGGATTAATGTTTTCTAGTTTTTCTTTAGTGGGGGTTTGAAGTCCATTTTAAATGTGAAAACAGATGATAGTACTTCAGGATCAGCAATGGTAAAAATAATTTTGTTTGCTAACTAGGAATTAACTCTTATCTTCAAAAAGCATCCTGTAAGGATTGTCTTCATTGGACATGGTTCCTGAAGTAGAATTTGCCAGCAAGTTCTTAAATAGTTTTTCCACCTCTGCAAATACACCTGTGTAGATACAGATAAAACTGTGATAAAATACTCTTCTGATATTCTGTTGCATGTTTGTATTTGTTGTTGAACAGTCATACCGGTAATGGGCATTTGTCCATAACAGCACAGAAATTGTCTGTAGGGTAAGCATCTAGGCATCGCTGATGAAAAGGGAGTCTGGAGCTCTGTTAACCACTGCCCTGAATGTGAACTGCCAGCCCAGTGCAGCAAGTGCCCCTCTGCAGCACAGTGTGCCCCAGCTTGCCCTTGCAAGACAACAGTTCCCCACATCCGTCTACTCTGGTGCTAAACAGGGATCAGCCTCGTTCCCTAATAATCTATTTTACAGGCAGCATTATATTCTTCTGACGTTTCTCCATTAGCCCTGGAAGTCTGAAAGTACCAGGAACTTACGGTGTTAAAGCTAAATCTGTACTTCAGAGACACCTGCTGCATTGTGGCCTGCTGGCAGTAGTTAGTTGCTTGGTGTGTCAGGTTTAGTTAAAATTAGTATGGAGTACATGGTTGTCTGTTTGGCTGCAGTAATTTCTAGGAAGACCACTGTTGGGGAAACAATTGTAACAATAGAAACAGCAACAACAACAATAATAATAATACATTTTCATTGTTATTATTTATTAAAAAAATAAACATTACAAGAAAATTTACACAAACCTCTTTTTCTTTAGCCCTCTGTGTGGGTTCTTTTAGCAGAAGTTGTCCTGTATTTCTGGCATAAGCAAAGTTTTTGAATAATATTGAATTGCTTTAATGTCACTCTTGATTTCTCCATCCCAACTTCTTTAAAAATTGACACAAACTCTTCAGAGCTCACTGCCCAGGTACAATGAAGGGCTCCAATATAGAACTGGCAGCTTTGTGCCAAAGCCTGAATTAGCTTTGTAATTATCTCAGAATCATTAGAGGTACTGGCAGTCAGTATCTATGTTTTGCCTGCAAGTGGTGAGTGGTTTGTTTCAGTTGCTTGCTTGTTTTTGTTTTGTTTTGTTTTGTTTTGTTTTCTGGGAGGCTTGGCACATCCATGATCAATGCCTGAAAGTTTTGTAAGATTATCAGGAGTTTGCCTGTAACCACCAAATCTCACCCAGGCTTACTCAATTTGTAAAACATACTTTTGTAGCTGAAAAAACAATCTTTGTGTTCTCCAGGAGGTATTTATCAGGCCTATCTTGGCAATCACAGTACGTGGTTTATGGTCAGTTTCAGCTAACAGTGGTATCCCATAAATAAAGGAATTTTTTTTACAGCCATGGCTTAAGGCCAAAGTCTCCTTCATTCTTTCAGCATATTTACACGTAGTTTTTGTTAGTGGCCATGATGCATTAGCCACTTGTCTCCAGCTTCAACTATGTTATTGAAAGACTGTTGTGCCAATACTCTCCTGGGATGCATCAATGGAAAAGTTACTTTTGTGCTAATTGTCATAGTTTTTCAGGACTAGGGCCTCTTTAATTAAATCCTTCAGTTTCCCCAGCACTCTCTTAAGGTTTGCATCTGTTGTTCTTTGAATGTTTTTGAGCAGTCATGCTCTAAGGTTGCTGGTTCAAGCAACTACATTATTAATAAATTTCAGCTTTAAAGCACAGTTCCAAGAAGTCATTGCATCCTTTCTTTCTTTGTTCAAGCAAGTATTCAATAATGGCCATAGCATTATGATCTTTGCTAGGTTCCTTTGTCTCCCTTCCATGCCTTTTGCATTACACTCCCTTATCATCTGCATTTGTTTAACTTTAGTCTCACAGCACCAATCTTTCCAAAGCTGTCCAGTGCCTGTGGTCATGGTCTTCTGTTGCATTATTAAAAACTAATTCTTAGTCCCCTGTAACTTGGTTTGAATTCTCTGTACTGTTCCCAGTAACCATCTACTCTCTTTTCAAGGTTGCAGTCCTGAAACCTAGGGAGATCAAGATAAATCTAGCCCTGAAATCTAGCCCTATATATAGGCACGCAGCCTTAGATTCTCAAGATTGTCAGTGTGACCTCAAACCATTTTTGTGCTCTTTTGACCTCGAATAACTTCTGTGCCTCTGTTCAAAAACAGTGTATTCCTCTATTTCATTTCAGTACTTATAATATTTCTAGACTACATTTTAATATTTGGCTTTTTCTGCCTGAAACCAACACTATTGAAAATGTCACGTGCCCTGGCCACCATTGTTATCACCAACAAAGATACTGTCTGGCTGCTTTCCTCTTGGCTGCCACCCATCACGTGTAGATGCATGCACCAAGGTGGAGATTTCTGTGCTTTCCTATGTGCTTTCTAGGAGCTGTGGTCATGCTGATTTGTTAAGTTTTGTTAAGGTAATGAAATGACTGAACACAGAATGAAGAAACAATGGTTTGAAATAGCCTTCTGTGGCACTGCACCTTAAACTCTGGTGTGTCTTTTACCAGCTCTGTCTTCTTCCCAGGAGCACGCGGCAGCGCAGAGCAGAGAGCGGCAGCGGCACCGGCAGCGGTGGGAGCTGTTCCTTTAGATTGCTGAGGATTTGAGAGGGAGCCGGGCTTCCTGGAGACGGTGAAGCCGGGGCAGAGCCAGGAGAGAGCCAGGAGACCCGAGTCTGAGCGGGAATCCTGAGAGAAAAGGGAGGCTGACGTGCCAGGAGGCGTGGCTGCGAACGGTGGCAAGGTTTAAAAAGCGGCCATTTGGCAGCCTCCTCTGAGCACGCGGCAGCGCAGAGCAGAGAGCGGCAGCGGCCTTCACAGGAAGAGGCGCGAGGGCAGGCGCGAGGGCAGGCAGGGAGCAGTGGGTGCCTCATAGCAAGACAGGCAAACTAGTAGCTAGATAGATCATGGTTGCAACGCGCCCGAAAACCATAGTGAAGAAGAATGTGGGGACTCAGACGGAGCTCCCAAGCAGGCACGCAGCCGTGCAGGTCTCTGGCTGCAGTGAATGCCTGAGCCTGGCACTGGTATCGGAGGGAGACAGTGAGAACACATGTGTGCGGTGTGAGCAAGTAAACGATCTCCTCAGGCAGGTGGTTGAACTGACAGAGGAGGTTGAAAGACTACGGACCATTAGAGAGTGTGAGAGAGAAATAGACTGGTGGAGTTGTACCCTGAGGCAGGGGCAGATGCAAGAGGTTGAGGAGGTTGAGAAAGCGACGGATCCCCTCCCCTCCTGTCACCAGACAGAAGTAGAGGACTTAAGAGATATGAAGGAATGGAAGGAGGTCCGACCTCGTAGAGGCAAGAAAAAATCCTCCCAACCTCTCCTGCCCTCCCAATTGCCCTTGAACAATAGATATGAGGCCTTAGAAATTCAGGGACAGGAAAATGAAGTTGAAGGAGTAGTCTTATCTAATGAAGCACCTAGGACTCGTCAGTCACCCCGAGTCCTTAGGACTTCTTCAATCAAGAAGGAAAGGAGAGTAATTGTGGTGGGCGACTCCCTTCTGAGGGGAACAGAAGGGCCCATCTGTCGACCGGACCCATCCCACAGGGAGGTCTGCTGCCTCCCCGGGGCTCGCATTAGGGATGTTAAAAGGAAACTCCCTAATCTTGTAGAGTCCTCCGATTACTACCCACTGCTGATTTTTCAGGTTGGCAGTGACGAAATCATTACACGAAACGTAAGGGCAATGAAGAGAGACTTCAGGGCCCTGGGACGGCTGGTTAGGGGCTCTGGAGCGCAAGTCGTGTTTGCCTCCATACCTCCTGCAAGAATGGGTGGGGAGGTAAATAGGAAGAGGTTACAGGTCAATGAATGGCTAAGAGACTGGTGCCAAAGACAGGGTTTTGGTTTTTTTGATCATGGGCTGATATATGAGACACCTGGCCTGATGGTGGCAGGTGGGATGCACTTGTCCCAGAGGGGGAAGAGGCTTTTGGGGCAGGACTTGGCAGGGCTCATTGAGAGAGCTTTAAACTAGATGTGAAGGGGGAAGGGGAGAAAACTGGGTCTGTTAGGGACAAGCCCAAGAGGAACACACCAGGGCCCGAAGGCAGGTGGTCTGAGGAGGATTTGGTCCCACCAGAGTGCTCTGTTTGCTTCCTGAAATGCCTGTATGCTAATGCACGCAGTATGGGGAATAAGCAGGAAGAGTTAGAGGTCTGTGTACGGGCTAAGGGTTATGATCTGGTAGCAATAACAGAGACATGGTGGGACAGCTCACATGACTGGAATGTGGCCATGGATGGCTATGTGCTTTTTAGGAAAGATAGGACGGGGAAGCGAGGTGGTGGAGTTGCTCTTTATGTGAGAGAGCAACTAGAATGTATTGAGTTTTGTGCAGGGGCCGATGAGGGGCGAGTTGAAAGTCTGTGGGTAAGAATTAAGGGGCAGGCTGGTGTGGGTGATACAGTTGTGGGGGTCTACTACAGACCTCCAGATCAAGATGAGGAAGTTGATGAGGCTTTCTACAGGCAGTTGAAAGCAGCCTCACAACTACAGGCCCTAGTCCTCATGGGAGATTTTAACTACCCCGATATCTGCTGGAAGACTTACACAGCCAGCCTTTCACAGTCTAGGAGGTTCCTCCAGTGCATTGATGATAACTTCTTAATGCAAATGGTGGACAAGCCGACTAGAAGAGGAGCGCTGCTGGATCTTGTATTAACTAACAAGGAGGGCCTTGTTGAAGCAGTGGTGGTCAATGGTAGCCTTGGCTGCAGTGACCACGAGATGGTGGAGTTCAGGATCCTGTGTGGAAGGAACAGAATACCCAGCAGGATCAGAACCCTGGATTTCCACAAGGCAAACTTTGGCCTCCTTAATCAACTGTTAAGGGAAATCCCATGGGACAGGGTGCTAGAAGGTAAAGGGGCTCAAGACAGCTGGTCAACATTCAAGGACCACTTCTTGTGAGCACAGGATCAGAGCATCCCAATGGTTAGGAAATCTAGTAAGGGAGCTAGGAGACCTGCATGGTTAAAAAAGGAACTACTGGGCAAACTCAAGTGGAAGAGGAAAATCTACAGATCATGGAAGGAGGGGCTGGTCACTTGGGAGGAATATAGGTCTGTTGTCAGAGGATGTAGGGAGGCAATTAGGAAAGCTAAGGCCTCCTTGGAACTTAACCTTGCAAGTCAGGTTAAGGATAATAGAAAGGGCTTTTTCAAATACATAGCTAACAAATCTAACACTAGAGGCAATATTGGCCCACTGATGAATGAGATGGGAGCCCTGGTGACAGAGGATATAAAGAAGGCAGAGGTGCTGAACGCCTTCTTTGCCTCTGTCTTTACTCCTGCAGGCTTTCCCCACGAGCCCCAGATTCATATAGCCCCAGAAGAAGTCAAGATAGAGGAGGAGTTTGCCACGGTAGATGAGGATTGGGTTAGGGATCAGTTGCGTAATCTGGACATCCATAAATCGATGGGTCCGGATGGAATGCACCCAAGGGTGCTGAGGGAGCTGGCGGAGGTCATTGCTAGGCCACTCTCCATCATCTTCGGTATGTCATGGGTAACAGGAGAGGTGCCTGAGGACTGGAGGATAGCAAATGTCACACCAGTCTACAAGAAGGGCAAGAAGGAGGACCCGGGTAACTATAGACCGGTCAGCCTCACCTCCATCCCTGGAAAGGTGATGGAACAACTTGTTCTTGTCACTATCTCCAGGCATATCAAGGATATGGGGGTCATCAGGAGCAGTCAGCATGGTTTTATCAAGGGTAAATCATGTTTGACTAACCTCATAGCCTTCTATGAGGAAATTACTAGGTGGATAGATGATGGTAGAGCGGTAGATGTGGTATACCTTGATTTCAGTAAAGCATTTGACACCGTCTCTCACAGCATCCTTGTAGATAAGTTGATCAGGTATGGGTTTGGTGATCAGGTAGTGAGATGGATCAAGAACTGGTTGAAAGGAAGAAGTCAGAGAGTCGTAGTCAATGGGGCAGAATCTGGTTGGAGGTGTGTGACCAGTGGAGTCCCTCAGGGGTCGGTACTGGGACCGGTGTTGTTCAACATCTTCATCAACGACCTGGATGAGGGTATAGAATGTACCCTCAGCAAGTTTGTTGATGACACCAAGCTGGGAGGAGTGGCTGACACACCAGAAGGCTGTGTTGCCATTCAGAGGGACTTAGACAGGCTGGAGAGTTGGGCGGGGAGAAACATGATGAAGTTCAACAAGGGCAAGTGTAGAGTTCTGCATTTGGGGAAGAAAAACACCATGCACCAGTACAGGTTGGGGGCTGACCTGCTGGAGAGCAGTGTAGGAGAAAGGGACCTGGGAATCCTGGTAGACAGGAGGATGACCATGAGCCAGCAATGTGCCCTTGTGGCCAAGAAGGCCAACGGCATCCTGGGGTGCATTAGAAAGGGTGTGGTTAGTAGGTCAAGAGAGGTTCTCTTACCTCTTTATTCTGCATTGGTGAGGCCGCATCTGGAGTATTGTGTCCAGTTCTGGGCCCCTCAGTTCAAGAAGACAGGGATCTGCTTGAGAGAGTCCAGCGCAGAGCTACAAAGATGATTAAGGGAGTAGAACATCTCCCTTATGAGGAGAGGCTGAGGGAGCTGGGTCTCTTTAGCTTGGAGAAAAGGAGACTGAGGGGTGACCTCATTAATGTTTACAAATACGTAAGGGGTGAGTGTCAGGGAGATGGAGTTAGGCTTTTCTCAGTGATGACCAGTGATAGGACAAGGGGTAATGGGTGTAAATTGGAGCATAGGAGGTTCAAGGTGAATATGCGAAAAATTTTTTTTACTGTGAGAGTGACAGAGCACTGGAACAGGCTGCCCAGGGGGGTTGTGGAGTCTCCTTCACTGGAGACATTCAAAACCCACCTGGATGCGTTCTTGTGTGATGTGCTCTAGGTGACCCTGCTCTAGCAGGGGGGGTTGGACTAGATGATCTTTCGAGGTCCCTTCCAACCCCTAAGATTCTATGATTCTATGATTCTATGATTCTTTGTCTTGCTAACTGGCCTCTACATAGCAGTAATCTGTTTAACCAGCTCTTCTCAGAAGATTTCAAGGATACATATGCCAGAGAAGTTTAGCTATGTATCTTTAATTTGTAGCTACCTCATCCTAGCTTAAATTCATCTTAGAACTCTAATAATGTTCATAGTACTTGTTCACTTGTTTACAGTTGTGTTTTCATTGATACCAAATGGTCATACATTTACTTATAAGCAGACCTGATCTCTTGTGTCTCTGTTTTTCAAAATAATTTTTTTTTTTTGCTCACAGTAAGTTTCTGATTGAATTGCACTCCCACTATAGTGAAATACAAACAAAAATTGGAAAGCTGTTTTCTTTTAGCTGAAAAGGTGTTCTTGATACTGGAAAACTCTTGTTCCGTGAGACCAGAACACTGTAAAACTGAGACAGTTTTTGTTAGCTAATGGCAAAGGAGTCTAACTGTATTAATAATAAGCCTTCCTAGGCAAAGTCCAAGAAACTGAAAGTTTTAGCCTCACTATCTAAAATATGCTCTATAATTACTGCTGGAATACTTTCTGCAAAGAGCTTCATTTTGCTGCCTTCAGTTCAGGTAGGCAGTCCAAGACTTCTCAAGGTATAGCCTTGGGGGATTCAGATTTGCCCTAGAGTGTCATCTGTGCTAGATATATTGCTCAGACATGGTGTGAAGGTCAGCAAAACCCAAATTTCTTTGTTTCCTCAATGCTGATAATTGTATCATACTTGTCTTTAACCTGAGCTGTTGTTGTTCATTGATTACTTAATGATTTGTGGTTTTTTCAGATAGAAATTCAATTATATGCAAATAGTATACTGGACCTTTTCTGAATTATAAACAGCTGGACTCCTTTAGTTAACTTTAACGGTGGAGAAACTCTGGAAACTACTTGCTTTTGTGTTGCCTTAGTCAGTCAACTGGCATTTTGGAAGGTTTCTTACTTTATATTCCTCTTTTTCTATTTTAAGTCAAAATCCACTGGGCCTTAGCTTGGGAAAAGCTCTCACTGATGTCACAGTATGCTTTCCAGCATGTAGTCAATATGATCTGGCTCATTTTGTTTAACATTATTTTTTCTCAAATATACATCAAGAAAGAAGATACTACAAATAAAATAATAATAATAATAATAATAATAATAATAATAATAATAATAATAATAATAATAATAATAATAATAATAATAATAAAAAAATTAAAAATGTCTTGGAAAACGTAGGCTATGAATCAGACTTAGGGAATTTCCCAGTACATTACTCACTGTCATCCAGTTTCCAGCCCATGAATCAGGTTTGTCACTATGACAAAGAAGCCGAGGGAACACACTGTCACCTCTTTTACCCTCCCAAGGTTGGCAGAATGTGCTAGAGCAAAGATGTACCACAGCAAAGGTCTATTGCCTTATCAAATAACCATAGAATCATAGAATGGTTAAGGTTGGCAGGGACCTTAAAGATCATCCAGTTTCAACCCCCCTGCCATGAGCAGGGACACCTCCCACTAGACCAGGTTGCTCAGAACCTCATCCAGTCTGGCCTTGGACACCTCCAGGGAGGGGGCTTCCACAGCCTCCCTGGGCAACCTATTCGAGCACTTTGCTACCCTCATGGTGAAGAATTTCTTCCTGATGTCTAACCTAAATCTCCCCTCTTTCAGTTGAAAACCACCACCCCTTGTCCTATCACTGGCCTCTCTAGTAAAAAGCCCCTCCCCAGCTTTCCTGTAGCCCCTTCAGGTACTGGAAGGCCACTATAAGGTCTTCCCAAAGACTTCTCTTCTCTAGGCTGAACAGCCCCAACTCTCTCAGCCTGTCTTCATAGCAGAGGTGCACCAGCCTTTTGATCATCTCTGTGGCCCTTCTCTGGACCCTCTCCAACAGGTCTTTATCCTTCTTGTGCTGAGGGCACCAGAACTGGACACAGTGCTCCAGGTGGGGTCTGATCAGAGCAGAGTAGAGGGGCAGAATCCCCTCCCTGGCCCTGCTGGCCACACTTCTTTTGATGCAGCCCAGGATGTGTTTGGCTCTCTGGGCTCCAGCACACACTGGTGGCTCATGTCGAGCTTCTCATCTACTACCACCCCCAAGTCCTTCTCCTCAGGACTGCTCTCCAGAAATTCTACTGCCAGCCTGTATTTGTACCTGGGCTTGTGCTGACCCAGGTGCAGGACCTTGCACTTGGCCTTGTTGAACTTCATGAGGTTGGCACTGGCCCACCTCTCCAGCCTGTCAGGGCCCCCCTGGATGGCATCCCTTCCCTCTTGGGTGTCAACCACACCACACAGCTTGGTAACATCAGCAAACTTGCTGAGGATACGCTTAATCCCACTGTCCATGTCTCCAACAAAGATGTTAAACTGCACTGGTCCCAGTACTGACCCTTGAGGAATGCCACTTTCCTCCACTTGTATGCCACTTGCCTCCTCACTTGCCTCCACTTGGACACTGAAACATTGTCCACAACTCTCCATGTGTGGCCATCCAACCAATTACTTATCCACCAAGTGGTCCATCTGTCTTGTTAATTTGGAGACCAGGATGTCATGTGGAACAGTGTACATGCCTTGCACAAATCCAGGATGATTATGTCAGTTGCTCTGCCATTATCCACCATCTCTGTAGCCTTGTCATAGTAGGCCACTGAATTGTTCAGGCATGATTTGCCCTCAGTGGAACCATGTTGGCTGTCACCAATCACCTCCTTATTTTTCATGTGCCTTAGCAGATTTTCCAGGAGGAACTCCTGCCTTTTATCTTCTACCCATCTGTCTCCTCAGCTTTCTGGGAAGCAAGAGAAAAAGCTGCTAGAGGAATAATTGAGCAGGTTTGCTGAGCTTCAAAGAGCTGCCAACATCTTGCCTTCTTTACACGCCATGGTAGCCCTCAGAACTGCATGTTGTCATCTCCATGGTAAGCCAGTAGGACCTGGGATGCACCCCTTGATCCTCTCGCTCATAAGCTTAATGTAATTACTTTACTTTACAGTGAAGTATCTACAACTCCATGGCTTACAGTACACTAGGAGAATTTTAACTTGTCTTCCCACTAGACCACACAAATACCTTGATGCTGGCACCTAATCCCCAGCATCAGAAATGTTGACCCTCCAGCCAGGAGTTTTGAGGGAGCTGGTTGTGAAACACTGAACAATGTAGAATTAATGAATTTCCCTTTTGAACAGAAATATCAGCTTTGTTGTGTCTGTGTGCTTTCAACTTCTTACTCTAAACAATGCTCATATTCTTAAGACTGGCTGTAGTTAATAGTTTATTCCAAGTAAATACAGGAAATTCCTTTTTGGTATTCCAATGTCTTGGACAAATCCAAAGCTGCTGTGGGTTGAGGTATTTGTGCTCAGACCAGTGATCTAATAAAATCCCTACATTAAAGAATAACTGCATATGCTTGGTTTTGTTTTGTTTTTCTGGAACCAGATGAGTGAAGCAACAGCAGATTTACACTGAAAGTTCAAGCAACAGTCCCTGCTCAAAACAAAGGACCCTTTAAGGCATATGTGGGCATTGTGGCTTTGCTAGGTATTCTGGTGAAAGATAGGATTAGAGAGCATGCTGATCAGTCTGAGAGTATCAGAAGAAACAGCTGGAATAGGTCTGGTCTGCTTCCAATCGGCCTATTATGCTGTTGGACCAAAAACAAATTTAAGAGTGAAAACACTTTTCTGTGTACTGGAACCTAGGTTGCAGTCAAATGCCAGCAGGGTCAGGAGCATGAGCTTTGGTCCAAGGTCCTGACCTTCTCCAGCTGCTTTAAGTCCTGGCCTCAACCGAGAGGCTGCTTGGGCAGGGGAAGAGAGTTAAGACAAGTGGCATTTTGCTGTACATAGGAATTTAATTGCATTGACATGCATTTTTAGGGTCAATGTTTGATAGTTTATGTCTACCCTACTATTTAGCTGGATGGTTTCACCTTTTCCAGCCCGAATCTTGTTTTGACCTGTTATAAATTGGAAGCAGTAGCCTGAAAATTAATGGATCTACACAAACAGGTTATCCCAAGAGAAGAAAGGATCAGGCTCTTTTAAGCAATGTACATTATGTGGGACCTTACTGCGAACCCAGATGGCAAAGTACTTGGATGTTTGTCTGTTCAAAAGTCAAAAGATCTTTTTGTAAACCACCTCTATTGTACATGAGGGTTTTATTATGTACCAACATGTATTTAATTCTTGTCTTAGGAAAGGTTTGCATTAGTGTTCTTCAGCTCACATCCAGTTTAGATTTAATAAGATAGTGCTTGTCCATTAATATAATTACAACTATTAAAAACATATTTCTTGCCATTCAAATTCTATGCAATCAGTCTGGTTTTTTTGGCTCTTAAACTGTGCTTTTTAATGATCAGCTGGAATTATTTTTTGGCAAGAAAACAGTTTTAAATGCATGAAAATTAATGATACATTTGTAAACTGTAATTTTATAAGAGAAAAGGGACTAAACAAACCTCACATAATGTGAGTGTAAGCAACAAGATACAAGCAGATTAAAATTTCAAATGCTACAATGTGAAAAATAATTTATTGGTAAAGTTAAATGTAGTCCTTTTAAAATACCTGTATTTTCTTATATTTCAGTATGTGAGATGAATTACTTCTCTTTCACATAGCCTAGTTTGAGTTCTAAAAGAGAGGGGTTTCTCCTTATTTCAAAGGCTCTATTATTCCCAGACCACAGAAATGAGAGGCTGAAACTGTTTGCTCTACTCTTGGAGCTTTGCTTTGCTGGTGTGTTGGAGACACACAAAGCCCTATGCAGGATATTTCCCTCTTTGGTCATTCATCCCACATTCCTGCTGGGGTTTGCGAATGGTTTGTGGATCACGTTCTCATCCTGCTGCCATTTGCCTTGGGGTGTAATGCCCCACCACAGGTTTCAGGCCAGATAAAAAATGGAGCAGGGGAGTATGGATGCAGAGTCATGGATATGATGTACCTCTTGTTCCTTCTCTCAAAGAGGCTTGGAGGACAGATGGTGGCATAAACTACTTAAATCACCGAGCACAAATATCCAGGGCCTGCCTTGAAGAAATTTTCTTTTCACAGCTCTCGGCACAGACACATGTTGGAATCTTAGTCAGGGATGAAGGATGTGGTTAAGATACATAACTTCTGGTGGCAATTCCAACTGGGTCTAGCTATGGACCTGCCCAGAAATGTTTGGGGGCTAACCACCAGCCTGGTTTACCAAGGGCCAGGGAGCCAAAAGTAATGAACAGAATTAGCGTTTTGGCCTCTTCCGTCCCTGCACAATAAACCCCATTTTCTCTTCCCAGTCGAGTGTACCCATGACTGAAGATCAAGACATTATCTTGCAGATATTTTGAAACCAATAAGAAATGATGACTATGTCAAGCAAAATACTTGCATGGAGGAGCATCAAAGGACAGATGAAAGAGGCTTTTATTTATAAACCACTTTTATTCTTTAACCCACTGGGGGCTGTCATAATATAAAAGACAATTCTTTTTTTGACATTTCTGTGCAGCTTTATAAAAAATTAAGCATGAGACAAGTTTATAGAAGCATTACTCGAATTTTAGACTTAAAAAGTCACTGTACTCAGCACCACAAAGCTGAAAATGTTATTAGCATCATGTGCAAAATGTAAAAATATCTTGATAATTATTTTATCTTAAAACTATTAAGAGGTGCACTATATTGTAATCTGCTCAAAGAAAGAGTATAAAATATGAAAAAATCTCTTTTCCTAATGCTAGATTTTAATGCAAGCTAGTTTATTTTTCCATCTCCAATATCCAAGCTTTTTCTGACTCTTCAGAGGTAATCATATTTGTATTTTTATTACTAAAATATGACCCTGTCTCACCACAAGACACACCTTTTTTATTGTTGCTCTAAACCACATGTGTTGCATTTCATTAATACCTACAGTAGTATCAACAGTATAATTAAAATATAATTTAAAAATATTTGCAGTCTGTTAATATTTCTTTGACTATGCACAGTGGCTAAATCCTACTCTGAACTGAAAGCACCTTTCTTATAGTGTATGTCTGATATGTTGATTTAAATTAATCTATTTCTAGGCACCAGTAGCTACGTTCACAGAGACTGACACTTTAATGGTCTGTATACAAATTTTTAACTGTTCAGCTGCTGTCTAACTTGAGAAGAAGCCAAATTTCCTCTGCTCTTTTATTTCTCCTACTGAAATCTCCAAGGTGCTTCCACGTTTGCCACAGACTGGGTATACGTGCAATCAGTCGGGCCTGCAAGGGAGCTCACAAGCTGTCCCACTCTTGCCCTGCCTGCCAGACATTTTCCCAGCCTTGGTCAGTGTCTTTGAAACTTGCCTACTAGACCGGCTCTTGCATAAAATAACCAGGCCATACTGCTCATGAAGTGAACAGAAAATGCAGCTGAGAGAGGAACCAGGGACCATAGTCCTACAGTGTAGGATTTCATCCAAGTTTCCCAGAGCAAGAGCATTAGGCTACCAGGAAAGCCAGCAGCAGGAGTGGGACTCAGGCCAAGACTTCTGTGTTGTTGTTTTTTTTTTTGCTCTGGGCTCCAGGCACAGCTTCTGGCTCTGAATCCAAATTGGAGGGATTGGGTACCAATTGCTTTTGAGGCACTGGTGTCAGACTCCTTTCCTCACCTTGTTATTTCCTGCTTAGCTTAGGAGCTCCCTGACCTCTGAGGCTGTCCTCTTACGCGTTGCTCTGTATGGGGGTCAGGCTTCTAATTGACAGCTGAGACATCTGCAAATTACAAGGAGCTTGAGAATAAACACTGATCCACAGAAGCCAGGTTCCTTTTGTAGGTATAGCACTGTATCTTTCTCCAACTATTGTAATCATTTCTCTCTATTTTGTTAGCTTGTCCTCATCTGCCTGAAATCCTCAGCCATGATGATGAGGCAGGATATATTCTGGTTTAAGTCCAGACTCTGTTCTTCACCAGTCAAATTTCTGTTCCTGACTGACCAAAGTTCAGGCCTGGAGGAACAATTGATAAGATCAGGTATTTATGCATCAGTCTCATAAACATCTTTTATGTAAAAAATATCTTGAGTTCAATGAGGTCTCTTGCCTATGAAAAATAAGACAGACAAGCTTTATTTTGCATTCCTTTTGTAACTCGGAAAACTGAGGTCACTTGCTCCATTTCGGCATTTCTGGGCACCTATGCCATTTAGGAGATGGGAAGTGGAAATGCTGAACTGCTCTGTGGTAGACAATTATATTCCTATATAATTCCTATATAAAAGCTTCAGAATGCAGGCAAAACTTATTAATGCAAAACTTGCTCTCCTGGGATTTCTAGCCCAATTCACAAACCTGCATATTCTGACAAAGTCTGAAGAAATTTGTACTTTATCTGCTTCTCTGAGCAGGGCAAAATCCTCTAAGATCCACATAGTATGTCTCCAGGCTATAAACCAGGTTCAACACCACACTCAATTCATCTCACTGAACTGAACTGAAATTGCATTTATGGTATGTCTTGAGATGTGTTTGATAGCAGCGACAAACGTGCAGGAACAGCTTTCTGCTGACAGGTCCATTTACTGAAGATCTGAATTAGTGAGGGATTACATGTCAGGCACAGCTCACTTGGTTTTTCTGAGTTTAGCTCTGACCAGAAGAGGTATATAAAGAAACAGGGTTCAGTTAGAGAAATAATAAACTTAGTCACCTTAGGATTCTGGAATCTTCTTCTTTCAGAGACATATGTTTCTTCTTAAGCTTGAACTCTCCTTAATACCAGCACTTCAGATCTGAAGACGATTTGTGCTGATATCAACAGGAAATTCTGTTATCACGCCGATGAATGTATCGTGACTGAAACTTGACGTGACATCTGCTGAACAGTGGGTGATTTTGCGTTAGGCTGCATGTATTCAGAATTAAAGCCTTTCTTCTTAGAGCAAAAGGTCAGGCAAGATTTCCATTAAAACCAGTACCATTTATCTGAACAAGAACTACAAAACTGGCCAGTGTAGCACACAGATCTAAGATACCATTTCATATAACTGGAACAGAGGACTATAGTCAATGTAAAATAACACTAAAAATTATGTCAGTGCTCTGTGTTGATTTCCATCTTAAATTTCATAACAGTCAATGTGAAATAGTTCTACTATCCCTCTACCACTCCAACTCTCACTCAGCCACCAGAGACGAAAATGCTATCAGCATTCACAAGGGCAAGTGTTGCACTGGAAAACTCAGGTTGCCCACAGGACTGAACCAGAGTTAGTTCTTGCAAGTCTGGTCAAACATACTATATTTCCATTAAAAACACGGTGGTAACTTTATTCAATTTTGAATGCACATTTTATGCATTCTTAAAATAAACAATTTTGCTCACCTTATTTTGGAGAAGAAGAAGGTGCAGATTTTTTACAGCGGATGGCTCAAGAATGGGTTAAGCAAATGCAATGCAAAATCATAACATCATAGAATAATCGGGTAATGTAATAGTTTGGGTTGGAAGTGGCCTTAAAGATCATCTTCTTCCAACTTCCCTGCATAGGCAAGGACATCTTCTGCTAGACCAGGTCACCCAAAGCCCCAACCAGCCTGGCCTTGATCACTTCCAGGCATTCGCAGCCTCTCTGGTTGACCTGCTTTACTGTCTCATCACTCTTCCTAATGTCTAACGTAAATCTGCCCTTGTCCAGTTTGAAACCATTCCCACTTGTCCTATAAATAGTCCCTCCTCAGCTTTTTTGTAGGTCCGTATCAGATACTGGAAGGCTGCAATAAGGTCTCCCTGGAGCCTTCTCTTCTATTCCACTCACTTCCAATTCCAATGAGAATGAAAAATCCTGTAAGAAGGATGGTGGCTGAAAATCTGTATCTGTTTTCTCATCTGTATCTGCTGGCTTGATAGAAATCACCACCTCTTCCAGCAGGCCTTTGCTGACAATTATACATATCAGGCACTGGACAGGTCTCATGGTGCTTTGCAAGAGAATGGAGTGGATATTCACAGTCTGTGATGGGAAAAGGCAGGTCTCCTGAGTCCAGGGTCCTTCCGTGCGGGGGTTGTACCCAGCCTATTTCCAATACTGCTCTAAACCACATGATACTTAATTTGGTAGTCTCCTGACTGACTTTTATCAGAAGCAGAGCCATTTCAGTGGAATCCAATGAAAGGGCAAGAGCAACAGAAACTAAGTGAAATACAGAAAATTCCATTTCAGTGTTAGGAAAAAACAAAAAAACACCTTTTTTAAGTGTGAAATTGGTTGGTCAAATGCTGGATGGAACAGGTTGTACGAAAAGGTTGAGGAATTTTCGTCCTTAGAGATAGCCAAAACCCAACTGGACATGGCCATGAACAACCTGCTCTAATTGACCCTCCTTTGAGCCAGGGGATTGGGTGAGACAATCTCCAGAATTCTTTACCAACATCAAATCTTCTGTGGTTCATAATCTGTCCTAAGCCCTTACCTAACTGAACAAGTTCTTCTTATTAATGGTTGTGAATCAAAGGAAGTTTGTTTTTAGTTCCACTGCCAAGGAAACGGCACATTTGGGAAAGAGAACTTTCATACAAACACTAAGTCCATATCCAGTCTCAGGATAATTAGAACCCAGCACTGACCTTTTTAGCAATTAGGAGCATTTTAATCTATTGACTTTGCTTAGATGAAAACAAACATGAATGGATTATTTCAGACATAGAATTTAGTCTGTTGTTAGTCTTGTAAATCTCCCAAGTCTGTAGAAATGTGCCCTGTTCCCTCCTCTGGTCTACCTCCTGGCTTCCTGATATAAACAACTAGGTTTCTCAATAGTTTCCAAAAAAATTTTCTTTCTGTTTAGATACAAGGCCTACATCCACAAATCTGGAGATTGCTCATCAGTTTGTGAGGGAACCAAATAGAAGTAGGCAAGCCTGCTCATTGCCCAGTGCAGGTCCCTGGGGTGCTTCTGCCCATGTGTAAAACCAGTGAGGCCCTCTCCGGCCCTGCTCCAGAGGCAGTGCAGCTGGGCATGCCTGGCACGGTCCTTACATAAGTATTTCTTGCTCCATATTAGTATGGCCATTGTTTCTTAATATCTCTGAAAATAAAATTCCCAGATCAGATGACTGTTTGACTGTAGCTGGCCATACCAACACATCTTCTAAGTTTTTCAACCTCCAAAGCAAAGATTTCATAATGACATGCTTTATACCCTCAGGGATTCCAGCAGGCTGAAGCCTTGAACTGTCAAAGCTTCAGGTACTGCTTGTGAATAGATAGGCAGTCATCTAAGAATACACAGTAGTAGCACAGAATAATTTGGCAAAGGATGCTGGAAGAAATGCTGCAACCAATTGAAATGGCAGGAACATTCACAGGTAGGAAGAATACTCCAGATGCGGCCTCACCAATCCAGAATAGAGGGGGAGGAGAACCTCTCTTGAGCGACTAACCACACCCTTTCTAATGCACCCCAGGATGCCATTGGCCTTCTTAGCCACAAGGGCACATTGCTGGCTCATGGTCATCCTCCTGTCCACCAGGACCCCCAGGTCCCTTTCACCTACACTGCTCTCCAGCAGGTCAGCCCCCAACCTGTACTGGTACATGGCATTTTTCTTCCCCAAATGCAAAACTCTACACTTGCCCTTGTTGAACTTCATCAGGTTTTTCCCTGCCCAATTCTCCAGCCTGTCTAGGTCTCTCTGAATGGCAGCACAGCCTTCTGGTGTGTCAGCCACTCCTCCCAGCTTGGTGTCATCAGCAAACTTGCTGAGGGTACATTCTGTACCCTCATGCAGGTCGTTGATGAAGATGTTGAACAACACCGGTCCCAGTACCGACCCCTGAGGGACTCTACTAGTCACAGGCCTCCAACTAGATTCTGCCCCATTGACTACGACTCTCTGACTTCTTCCTTTCAACCAGTTCTTGATCCATCTCACTACCTGATCACCAAACCCATGCTTGATCAACTTATCTACAAGAATGCTGTGGGAGACGGTGTCAAATGCTTTACTGAAATCAAGATAGACCACATCTACCTCTCTACCATCATCTATCCACCTAGTAATTTCCTCATAGAAGGCTATGAGGTTAGTCAAACATGACTTACCCTTGGTAAAACCATGTTGACTGTTCTTGATGACCCCCATGTCCTTGATATGCCTAAAGACAGTGCCAAGGACAAGTTGTTCCATCACCTTTCCAGGGATGGAGGTGAGGCTGACTCGTCTATAGTTACCCGGGTCCTCCTTCTTGCCCTTCTTGTAGACTGGAGTGACATTTGTTATCCTCCAGTCCTAGAGGACTGGAGGTTCCTGGAGGAACCTCCTAGACTGTGAAAGACTGGCTGTATAAGTCTTCCAGCAGATATCGGGGTAGTTAAAATCTCCCATGAGGACCAAGGACTGTAGTTGTGAGGCTGCTTTCAGCTGTCTGTAGAAAGCCTCATCAACTTCCTCATCTTGATCAGGAGGTCTGTAGTAGACCCCCACAACTGTATCACCCATACCAGCCTGCCCTTTAATTCTTACCCACAGACTTTCAACTTGCCCCTCATCAGCCCCTGCACAAAACTCGATACATTCTAGCTGCTCTCTCACATAAAGAGCAACTCCACCACCTCGCTTCACCGACCGATCTTTCCTAAAAAGCACATAGCCATCCATGGCCACATTCCAGTCGTGTGAGCTGTCCCACCATGTCTCTGTTATTGCTACCAGATCATAACCCTTAGACCGCACACAGACCTCTAACTCCTCCTGTTTATTCCCCATGCTGCGTGCATTGGTGTGCAGGCATTTCAGGAAGCAAGCAGAGCACACTGATGGGACCAAATCCTCCTTAGACCACCTTCCTTCAGGCCCTGGTATGTTCCTCTTGGGCTTGTCCCTAACAGACCCAGTTTTCTCCCCTTCCCCCTTCACATCTAGTTTAAAGCTCTCTCAATGAGCCCTGCCAAGTCCTGCTCCAAAAGCCTTTTCCCCCTCTGTGACAGGTGCATCTCACCTGCCACCATCAGGCCAGGTGTCTCATATATCAGCCCATGATCAAAAAAACCAAAGCCCTGCCTTTGGCAGCAGTCTTGTAGCCATTCATTGATAAGTAAACTCTTCCTGTTTACCTCTCCACCCATTCTTGCAGGAGGTATGGAGGCAAACACGACTTGTGCTCCAGACCCCCTAACTAGCCGTCCCAGGTTATTTCAGAACTACAGACTCTGGATGACTTGCGATGTCCTTTCCTTGCTGCACAGAGGCTCACGTCCACTAGCATCTTTACAACAGTAGTTGCATAGCAGATGGTAGCACAAACCTCCAAGCTGGACAGTTAACAACCCAGATGATTCTGCAGGCAGGCTTCTTCAAGTATCAAAGCTATTGTCTTTCCAGCAAGCTTGAGTATCACTTGCATTTTACACAACCATAATGGTGGAGCTGCTCTGCAACACACATCCCGGACAGACATAAGCTTCATGAGATGAAACTTGAAATATGCTTGGGGCTTGCTGGAAATCTACTGGAGCTGCCTTTTCTCACAAAACCCTGCTTTGTCAAAAAAATTCTGACCAGTTATCTCTGACTTCTCCTTTTCACAGGGCTGAGGGACAGCATGCACTGAAAGAACGAGGTCAATCAGCTCCTCTTAAAGCCCTGGGTAACTCCACCGAAGTCTCTGGGCTTACCTCTCCTCTTCCACTAGAAATACTGGAACAGAGGTGGGCTCTTTATGGAGACCTGTGACAAGTGGTGTTCCCCAAGGGTCAGTAGTTGGACCAGTGCTATTTAACATCTTTGTTGGCAACATGGACAGTGGCATTGAATACACCCTCAGCAAGTATGCCAATGACACCAAGCTGTGTGGTGAGATCAGCAAGCTGGAGGGAAGGGATGCCATCCAGAGGGACCTTGGAAGGCTTGCCAAATGGGGTCCTGCAAACTGCATGAAGTTCAACCAGGCAAAGTGCACCTTCCTGCACCTGGGTCAGGGTAATCCCAAGCAGAAATACAGGCTGAGTGGAGAATGGATCAAAATAGTCTGGAGGAGAAGGACGTGGGAGTGATTGCGGATGAGAAGCTCAACATGAGCCAGCAATGTGAACTCACAGCCCAGAAAGCCAACCAGCTACTGGGCTGCATCAAAAGAAGCATGGTCAGTAGGGCCAGGGAGGTGATTCTTCCCATTACATGACTCTCATGAAACCTTACCTGGAGCATCTGTCTACAATTCTGGAGCCCTCAACATAAGAAGGACATGAAGCTCATGGAGAAAGTCCAGAGAAGGCCCACAAAGATGATCAGAGGGCTGCAGCACATCTCCTACAAGGACAGGCTGAGAGAGTTGGGTCTGTCTAGCCTGGAGAAAAGGCAGCTCCAGGGACACCTTATAGCAGTCTTCCAGCACCCAAAGGGGGCCTACAGGAAAGCTGGGAAGGAGCTTTTTACAAATGCTCAGAGTGAGAGGACAAGGGGTAATGGATCAAAACCTGAAGAGGGGAGATCTAGGTTAGATATCAGGAAGAAATTCTTTGGAGTGAGTGGTGAGACACTGGAAGAAGGTTGCCCAGGGAAGTTGTGGAAGCCCCATCCCTGCAAGTGTTCAAGACCAGGTTGGATGGGACCCTGAGCACCTTGACCTAGTGGGAGGGGGGTTTGGAACTAGATGACCTTTAATGTCCCTTCCAACTCAAACCATTCTAGGATTCTATTATTTTAAACCCATGAGGTATTAAAAGGACAAATGCATTCCTGAAGCTTACACAAATGCAGGAATGGGAAATATCAGTGTTGGAAGTGAGACTGCTAATAAAAAAAATTATTCTCCCTGTGAAGCAGGGGTATTTCTGAAAAGTCGCTGTATTTATTCTAAAGTTATGTTCCACCTTAAAGAAAAAACAATTGATCTTGTTATTTCTCAGAACATGACATACTTATATTACGTTTTTATTCTCTATAACATACAAAATTAAAAAAAAAAAAAAAGAAAAAGAAGGTAATCTAGTGGTCTTTCCTTCTTTAATTAATTATTAGAATGGAGTAAAATATTACGAAGATTATCTGAGTAGATTCCTTTTAGTTTCCCAGCTTCAAATCTTGAAACATGAATGACGACAAAGTGGCTCCTAATCAGTCACTAAGCAAGGCTTATTAATAGACAAACTGTGGGAAATGTAAACTTTAGAGAACATAAGTACCTGAGAAAGGAGAACAGCTAGCAAACAGGGAAAAAAACAATTTCACAACAAAGTGACAAGTGAGTAATTTAAATTACATGAAATTGACTTTTTTTTTTCTCACTGGAATTGCGTGGGTTTTCTGACATACATAAAAAGGGCTTGAAAGGGTATTTTGTTCTGGTTTTAGCTCTTTTTTTTTTTTTTTCCCATGTTGATGGGTTTTATTCCACAGCTTTCAACCTGAGTTATCCAGTGGATAACCTAGATACTAGATACTAGCAATTATGTTCTTTTTTCAAAGTTTTATAAGTTTCTGGACACTTCCTATGTAAACGTATATATCTACACATAGTGCTTTCCAGAAATGAAGAATATGCCCGAAGCACTTTAGTGACTTGGGCTGTCTTTACAGAAGCAGGCATGCACAAGAACAAAGTCTTCTGCTGCTACTCTGTCTTGGTCTGAGAAGATCCATATAACTGTCCTTGTGTTGTGTCAGAAGACCTTAAACACAGCTGATACTCAGACAGGCTCATAATACCCATTATTGCATCTCTGCTCAGCACTGGAATGAGCAGCATAAACAGGTTTAGAATTCTGAAGACCTGTCAATGGGATTTAGACCCAGAGCCAGCTAAATCTTAAAGACTTTTTTCCTTTTGAATGTCTCTCCAGATCTTTTTTTTAATTCTGTCTTTATAGAGTGCCCTCAGTGATTTTCCACCTCTATAGTCTTTACACCGGTTAAAAAAAAAAAAAAAAAGGTATGACTATATAATGTGAAAATTTTGCAGACAAACTCCTTTCTGGCTTTCTTAATTCATCATAAATGAGAAAGACTGTAAAAATTGCCATCCTCCCCAAAGAGCTCTGTTCTGGGCAACCTAGGTGCTTTGGACACAGAGGAAGGGTAGATGGAATGAGGCTGAAGTACTTCTTTTCTTTCTGCCTTTGATATTCTGTTTACCAACACACATTTCCTCCTCAAAACCTTTAGTAATTTGACTAAGGAAAGAGAGTCAATGTGAATGTGCTTGAAATAAAAGTTTCTCATTGAACAGGTGAAGTAAGTGCAAAGTAAACAAGGTTTATTTAGCTTGCGTCAGAGAGGGAACATTTGTAAATAACCCTTCAAGAAAGCAAATATAGTTTGGTTTACATTTTGTCTCCCTCCCTATGTGCAAATGCAGACATTATAATGGCTGTTCTGCTTTGCTGTTATCAATGACAACAGAGTCAGTTGGGCACTATCCTTTCCTGAACCAGACTCTCTTTTGTGAAAGTGGCTGTTTTCTTCCTCTCCTACACACACTGACATACTGTGGTGTGTTCTGAAACATGACTGCTCACCCACCTGCCGCTGCACCCCAAAAATCCCGGTGCCTGGGTAGAGAGAGGACCAGTGCTGTGGAAGCAGAAAATATCACATGCAGTAGTTAAGCCTGAGATAAGGTGAAATGGCTTGAACAACTTGAATCTAGCCATAAAAGTAAGAGCAGGTCCCTCATAATCTTGTGCATGGCGTATGTATTTTACCCTTCAAAATACAGGATATATAAATAAACAAAAACTAAAAAGGTAACATCTGTTGGGACATACCATAGAATCATAGAATCATCCTGGTTGGAAGGTACCTTGAAGATCATCAAGTCCAACCATAACCTAAATCCCCCTACTATAACCTACTTTACCCAAATCATGTCACTAAGCACTGTATCTACATTTCTTCAAAATACTTCCAGGGATGGTGACTCCATCACCTCCCTGGGCAGCCTGTTTCACTGTCCAACCAGTCTTTTGATAAAGAAATTTTTTCTACTATCCAGTCTAAACCTTCCCTGGTGTAGTTTCAAACCACTTCCTCTTGTCCTGTCAGTATTCATTTGAGAGGAGGCCAACTCCCACTTGCCTACAACCTCACTTCAGGCAGCTGTAGAGAGCAATGAGATCTCCCCTCAGCTTCTTCTTCTTCAACCTAAACAATCCCAGTTCCCTCAGCCAATCCTCATAGAGCTTATTCTCCAGACCTTTCACCAGCTTGGTAGCTCTTCTCTGGATTTGCTCCAGCACCTCAATATCCTTGTAGTGAGGGGCCCAGAACTGCACACAGATCTCTGGTGTGGCCTCACCAGTGCTGAGTACAGGGACACGATCCCCTCTCTATTCCTGCTAGTCACACTATTCCTGATGCAGGCCAGGATGCTCTTGGCCTTCTTGGCCATCTGGGCACACTGCTGGCTCGTGTTAAGTTGGCTGTCAACCAGCACCCCCAGGTGCTTCTCTATCATGGAGCTTTCCAACTATTCATCCCCAAGCCTGTAGCTTTGCATGGGGTTGTTGTGACTGAAGTGTAGGACCTGACACTTGGCCTTGTTAAACCTCATATAATTGGACTCAGCCCATCAATCCAGTCTGTCCAGGCCTCTCTGCAGAGCCTTCCTACCCTCAAGCAACACTTCAACCCATCTTAGTGTCTTCAGCAAACTTACTTTAGAAGCATTCCATCCCCTCATCTAGGTCATTAATAAAGATATTGAACAGGACTGGACCCAAAACTGAGCCCTGGGGGCACCACTGCTGACCAGCCGCCAGCTGGATCCAATCCCATTCACTACAACTCTGGGCTCAGCCAGTTTTTAACCCAGCAGAGTGCACCTGTCTGTGCCATGAGCCACCAGCTTCTCCAGGAGAATGCTGTGGGAGACTGTGTCAAAGGCCTTTCCGAAGTCCAGATAGACAACATCCACAGCTCTTCCCTCATCCACCAGGTGGGTCACCTGATCACAGCAGGAGATCAGGTTGGTCAAGCAGGACCTGCCTTTCCTGAACCCATGTTGGCTGGGCTGGATCCCATGTCTGTCCTGCACTTGACATGTGAGCACACTCAAGATGAGCCTCTCCATGATTTTCCCTGGTACTGAGGTCAGGCTGACAGGCCTGTAGTTCCCAGGACCCTTCTTCAGACCCATCTTGTAGATGGGCATTACATTGCCTAGCCTCCAGTTGTGTGGGACCTCCCCTGTTTACCAGGACTGGCGGTAGATGATGGAGAGAGACTTGGTGATCTCTTCTGCCAGATCTCAGTACCCTTGGGTGAATCCCATCTTGCCCATCTTGGTGTCACATAAATGTTCCCATGACCTAAGAAACCAAAATTCTGCTTGTGACACCAGCCTCTGAGCCGCATGTTAAGCACCTGTGTTTTCCTGTTTCTCTCAGTGTTCCATGTAGGCTTCCACGCCACTGGATGGGTTGAGGAAAACACTGCCTGTGCTCCTGATCCTTCAACCAATTGCCCCAGTGTCTTGAAGTCCTTTTTAATTGCTTTGGCACTTCTGTCCTCAACCTCATCACTTCCAAGCTGTATGACCAGCAATGGATAATAGTCAGAGGGCCGTACCAGATTAGGGTATGGTCTGGTAACGTCTGGTAACATCTGGTAACGACATCGGTAACATCTCTGACCCAGGCACCAGGGAGGCAGCAGACTTCCCTCTAGGATGGGTCTGGTTGAAAAATGGAGCCCTCTCTTCCCCTGAGAAGGGAATCACCTACTACAATTACTCTCCTTTTTTTTCTAACATGAGTAGTCTTAATGCATGGAGCTGACTGAGTCACCCCAGGCAGCCCACTGGATGGACCTTCCTCTGCTTCCTCCTTTGCCTGGCCTGCTGTGCAAAGGTGGCTGGTAAGGTGAAGGAGGCTGGGAGGGAGTTCACCTGCCCCGTCGAGCAGGGACCTGCTTCCAGTCCCCGCTGTCTTCTCGCTCTTCTCCTGCTGCCTGTTGGCCAAAGAGGAGGGTATCCTCAGCTTCATGAGGAGCCTCTGTCTGCTGGCTTCACCCCAGAGTGTGGCTCTACCAGTCAATCTCCCCCTCACATACCCTGATACTTCTGCACTTTTCCAGTTTCTCCTCCAGTTCTGCCACTCAGCTGAGCAGATCATTCACCTGCTCACATCGCACACAAGCATCCTCTCTGCTGTCCTCTGGCACCAGAGCCAGACTCAGGCCCTCCCTGCAGCTGGAGACATGGACAACTACAGTTATATTAATTCTGTGAAAAACAGTCATATTTTCTCATTGCATAGTAAACAAGGATAAATAATTGCTGATGACTGCTTTTCTTTGCTGTCCTATTGAAGAAGGCATGGACCTTGTTGTTCCCTGGCATCGGCTCTCAGAGCTGTCTCCCCTCCCAGTAAGCTGTTTCTCCATGGGCTCCCACTGGTGACAGTCTGGTGTAGGTGGCTGTTGCATGTGCAGCTGCTATTGGCTGTCCCAGTAACCTTCCCCCTGCTGCTTGGACCCTTCCTGTCCTCCAGTTTTCCCCATTGTCATGGAAATGAGGATGCCACCAGGCCACTTGCTGCAGCTCCCCTCCAGAGGGGCAGGTGACCTGCATGCAGTTTTATGCCCACAAACTCACAGGGCCTCCATTACTGCTCCATCACGTGAGTCACAGCATCAAAGCTCCTCTGGCTCTTGGCTTGTTCCTTTCCTGTTTAGGCTATGAAGTAATTTAGGTGTTTTGCCAGGATTATGAAATTACTACCCTTTCAGTTTCTAATCAAGCACACCACAGATTATACAATCTGTTGGAGTAAAGATAGTATTTTTTCTTAAGCATTCACACTTCCCAGTACTCAAAGGTAAAGCATATCATTTTCATAAACAGATTTTCCATATTCCTGTGACTCTGTTATCAAACATATAATGAGGATAAACTTTTGTCACCCTTTTTAAGTGAGGCTTTAGTGCAAGAAGAGCATTAGATAAGTACTTTGTAGGGTGAAAATTATTATTGGCTAGTGCTCTGGAGAAAAGCTGGTTGAGGGATTCATCAATTGTAACATTTCCTGTGGCCAGGTCAGTGACCTTTTCAACTTGGCTGGGAATCCACTTAGAAACAGCTGTGGTGTTTTTTCTCTTGAAATGCAAAAAGGAAATTCCTTGCCTTAATGTCTAGCATTGTTAGCATCACTGCAGTACACTTCTGGAGGATTTTGTAGAACACTTGGTGTTGTTTTTTAACTGTGAAATGCTGATTTGTTTGTCATTTATAGAGGTTACCCTAGGGTGAGCCAACACAGTTTAGTCTTGAGTTACTTTGGTCCTTGAGCCTATAAAAATGTTGCAGACCTTTAAAACTGCAATGGGAAACAGATTACAGAGACATACTTTATTCCCAGATGCTAAAGATGTTTGAGTAGAGGCAATTGATGGCAGTATCTGGGTACTGCGTTTTTTCTGTTCTCATGATAACTCTGATCAAACATTTGCTAAAGTCAATCACTGGTGTATCAGGGAAATACTATTTTCCAAGTAACAAAGTTACAATATATTTCAGAGTCTGAGAGAGGTCAAAATGCAAAATGGAAGAAATGTGAACTAGCAGTGAAGTCTCCAGGGTAGGACTGGAGGTATCCAGAGATTTAAAGGAATTAAGAAATAATGTGACTGAACTTTCAGCAATAAGGCTTGCAATAAGTAGATCGTCATAATATTCAATTATAACCAACTTTGTTCTGCTGAAGGCTAAAAGATTTGCAAAATTTATGCAGATGACAGAAATAGGCACATAATTTGAGAAATCCTAAACAAGAGTTCACTGAAATCAATAATTATACTGGAGACCTGAATGTCAACATCTATTTGTTTGTCACATAGAATGAAAAGTTCAGGTCTGTGTTGCTCCTTACTCTACCATGCAAAGTCTTGCTCCTTAAGTACCACTGTTGCCACTTAGTCCTACCTGGGAATACTAATCTGGAGCAGTGCCTGAATTCTTGAGAGACAGAGGTAAAGACCAGTGTGAACAATCAGAGAGCTTTTGAGAGAAACTTGGGCTAGTAGAGCAGTGCTGGGAGCTGAAGCTTAGACTGGGATTGCCTCCCCTCTCACCATACAGACAAGTGAGTGAGCTGTAGGATGGACTTCTTACACCATGAGGTACAAAGACATTTTACCACTTCTAATTTAGGCAAATCAAAATAAGGAAATTCAGGGAAACTCCATTTGCATGTCTGAAAAGGAAGCAAGCCCAGCTGGACCCATAAAATACAAGGGATTGGGAGCTTCCCTGCCACTCTCACGTCTCTGCCCCTTGCTTATCATAACATCTGGCTTTGTCTCTTGTTTTTGCATCTCCATGGTCTCTAAGTGTCTGTGTGGCCACAATTCCTCTTCACAACATAAAACATTCGTGTCTTTAGATTTAATACTGCCATGTTCATTGTGGCCCTGTGGACTGTGTAGCTCTGAGAGTAACATCCCTCCTGGCAGTCCTGTGTGAGGTTGTTTCCAGACCCTGCAACCTGCCTCCTGCTAGGGAACAAAAATCTTCCCCCTTGTTTTGACGAACAGGGTGGGAAAATTCTTATCTTCATGGAAAAACTATCACCAGAGTAAAAATCTCCATAGGCTGAAGAAAAAATAACATTTGTCAATGTATCACAATTGCTTATTTTGTGCTGACAATTATTTCTCTTTCAGCCTACCTTCAGGAAAAGGCTGTCACACTAAGTTAGTGTGTCTGTGGCACAGCATGGGGCACTTCTGTTAATTCAAACAGTTTCAAAGAAACTGTGAAATAGGGACAAACATTTCTGCTTTTCAGGAAAGAAAGACATTTCCATTTCATGAATTGTAGACATTAGGAAGAAATTCTTCACTGTCAGGCTGGTGAGACACTGGAACTAGTTGCCCAAGGAGGATGTGGATGCCCCCCCCCAAAGCATTATAGGCTGGGTTGGATGGGACATTGAGCAACCTGGTGTACTGGAAGGTGTCCCTGCCCATGCAGAGGAGCTGGAACTGTATGATCTTTAAGGTTCTTTCCAACCCAAACCATTTTATGACTATGATTCTATGAAAGGGAAGAACCTCATTATGAAGGATCTTAGAAAACGTGTCACAGTAAGAAGGTAAGATTTGGAAATGCCATGGGCATACATAAGGTAGTCCAAGTGAGATAATTCTGTGAGGAATTTCTGCCGGAGATCAAAAAGCTAGGTGGCTTGGTGGTTGATTAAAATCTTTGTAGACAAAGGCAAATAAATGCAAGCTGGAAGGAAAAAACAGAATGTGACATATTTATTGGCTCTAAACTGATCACAACTATACAGAAAAAAACCACAAACCAACACAAAAAAACAAACAAACAAAAAAAACAAACCACAAAAAAAGAAACTGTCACAGGAGATACCTTAGTCAAACCATCTGCTCTGTGTGCAGCAAAAGTGTTGGCAAACTGAAAAAATGTAGCAGGAAAAGGATAGAAAGTAATATTGAAAATAGTATAATATAATTATATAAATCAGTGACATGACCCCTCTGTTCTTTCCTGGACAACCATCTTTAAAATAACGCTGGAGAAATACAAAGGTTCCAGGGAAATACATGATGGAAGTGGTTACAAGAATATTAATGTTTTTTTCTTATGTCAGGAAAGTGTGGAAAATATACAGGTTATCGGATTAGAGAGGAAAAAGAAGTGACATCATGATAGAAGTGTACAAAATAAATAATACTGCGAGGAAGATTGCCTTTCCCACAAAATAAAAGCATGGAGACATGAAATCGAATAGCAAGACATTTACAACCAATAAAACAACTTTATTTATATAATGTTTAATGGGTGAGTTAGACATCTACATGAGCCATGGGAATTGAAAGATTTTGTTGCATAAGAAAAGAAATAGAAAGAGGCCTATATCTGTGTATTTCAAGGCATAAGCCAAATGACAGTGTTAAGGAGCAATTTACCCCTGTGGACAGGCTATACTCCCAATACCCTTTATAAACAATTTTTTTTTCAGAAGAATTTAGGCACTCTTTGAAGAAGGGTACCATAATGAATAGGACATACCAGTTGCCACAATTAAGACAGCTCTATTCCCTGTTCATGCTGTGGTACAGAATGGTATGACATGCACAGTATGTAAGCAGTGTAGCTAAGGCACTGGAAGAAGCTGAGATACCAAGTTGCCATATCTGTGATTGTCATATCAGAATGGGATGTGCATGGTGAGTCCAGTATTATACGGAGGCAATGGCCTTATTGTGCCTGTCCTGCCTGGGGCAACAACTGATTGGCTGTGCACATAGCATAGGCAGTAGGTTCAGTCTCCAAGATTTTCATCTCTGTGCTGGTCTGTGATCCAACCAGGCATCCAAAAATCTAGAGAAAAATATAATTCCTGAATGGAAAAGGGAGCCACATCTGTAAAAGCTGGCTGCATGGTAGCTTTATCTAGACTTGGCTGCGTAGATAGTTGTGTGGGCTAAAGTACTCTGCTGAGGGTAAACATCTGAGGAGATGGATCCCTAAAGTTTTCTAAGTGAATAAGGACACAAATTTCTAGCAGATGTAGTGCAGCAAGCAATTGTTCAAGATCACTTTACCATGTCTGACATCCTTGTATAAACTACATGCACTTGTTTATATTAGCAACCTAGAAGCATTTCTAGATGGCTTGCTGGTGGAGTAATTTTATTCAATAACTGGAGTTGATGTCTCTCTTTTTTCTTACTCCAGACAGGAAGTTAAACAGTTGCTTGTAATCTCCTTTTCTGAGGTGCAGTTATATGTTAGGAGGAACGGGTTGGAACTTTTTACCCCAGCAAAATGATATTTTGGGAAATGTTTCCATAAAACTTCTATATGGAATATTTATAAAATGCCAAATTAAATTATTTCTACCTGAGCTCTCCAGGGTTTTGTTATGGTCAACGAGAGACCAAATACATCTGCCTGAAATCTAGCCTTTCATTGTAACTCTAGTCCAAACCTAGAGGTATATTCTGTGTCCCCCAGCAGCCTGTGATGCCACAGAATACCCATACACACAATCAGAAATTTAATTTTCTCTTCAGTATGAAAATAGTATTTCAAAAGTCACAGATTTTGCCAAATGAAAGAAGCAATAGTTACATGGGCATTCTGGACTATTTGTCAGAATTTATCTCGTGGCTCAGGAGCTATATTGAACTTTTTCTGTTCTGATCTACTCAGTGGCAGAACTCTTTTCCCAAAACTCAGTTTTTTACTAGAGAAACTCATGAGTCAGTTGCTCAGCTTTTTTTGACAAGCAAGTCCAGAAATGCCTATGTGTGGTAGCAGTAATGCAGCTATTGATTTTGCAATGGCTGAGGCTGGAAGGAACCTTTGGAGACCACACTAAAGGGCCATTGAGACCAGGTTGCCCAGGAGTAGGTCAAGGGTTTGTGATAGGGCTTTCTGTGATAGTACAAGGCATAATGTTTTTAAAGTAGAGTAAGGTAGAATTAGGCTAAATATGAGGAAGAATATTTTTACAGTAAGGGTGGTGAAACACCTTACCAAGTTGCCTAGGGAGGTGGTAGATGTCCCTTCTCCGGAAATATTTAAGATCAGGTTTGATGTGTCTCTGAGCCACCTGGTCTAGTTCACCTGGCTCGTTCCAGTGGAGGTTGGACTAGATGACCTCTAAAGTTCCTTTCCAACCCAAACTATTATGTGATTCTATGATTCTAAGTCTGTTTTGAGCATCTCCATGGAAGGAAACTCACATCCTCTCTGGAAAAGCTGCTGCAGTGTTTGACTACCTTAGAGTAACTTTTTTTCATTTTCTTAAAATAGAATTTCCTGTCTTGTCTTGTCACTGGACACGACTGAAAAGTGTCTGGCTCCATCTCCTTTAGTCATCACATGTTTATTGATATCCATAAGGCACTGCCTGAGCCTTTTCTTCTCCAAGTTGAACATTCCTAGCTCTCCCAGCCTCCCTTGTGCACCAGATGCTCCAGTCCCTTAGCCACCTTAGTGGCCCTTTCCTGGCCTAGCTCCAGTAGCTCGATCTCTCATTCTGAGAAGTCCAGCACCCAAAACAGTACCCCAGATATGTCTCGCCAGTGCTGAGCAGAAGGGTAAGTTCACTTCCCTTGACATGATAGCAAGACTTCTCCTAATGCAGCCCAGAATGCTGTTGGCCTTCTTTGCTGTAAGGGTGCATCCATGGCTAGCGGGGAATTCATCTTCCACCAGAATCTCCAGGGTGTTGTCTCCACAGTTTCTTTCCAGCTGGTCTGCCCCCATCATATGGGGTACATGGGGTTGTTCTTCCTCAAGTGCAGGACTTTGTACTTCCCCTTGTTGAACTTCATGAGGTCTCTGTCAGCCCATTTCTCCCATTTCTCACCTCTGTCAAGGTCTTTCTGGGTGGTAGTACAACCCTCTGGTATATCAGCCACTCCTACCAATCTTCTTGTAGATGTACTAATGTCCATAATGCCTCCCAAAAGATCAGGGGACAAAGATGACAAAAGGAGGATTTTCAGGGACTGATCAGGTAGGCCAAAACCAGCCTCTCTTCCCCACTGACTAAGCTTTAATCCTCTGAAGCTAGGGGTAAAATCTTGACAATACTAAAATCAGAGGTGGTTTTACCATTGCTTCCTAGTAGGCCAGACAGGGTTTTTTTTTCAAAACCATGCTTAGTTTTTGCTTTTGTCACACATACCTTAAGTGCTTTTTGTTCGACAGCTGGAGAGAGGACTTTAATTCCTGAGAGGATGACACTGGGTCAAATCCTTCTCATTGCTGGGCAGCTATGTCTGTAATACTGTTGAGCTCAAGGGCTTTTTTCCAGGGCTTTGCCTACCCACTATAATTTTCATGGAGGATTTGAGGAATCATTGTCATTCCCATTTAGGTTAACCATACATTTCTAGGGTGCCGGTGAACTGCTCAATTGAAAAAATTGAAAAACAACAAAAAATGTCCTGGCATGAAGGTTTCTTCATCAATAACAAAGCTGACAGTTGCTGCAATAGTGTCTGCTTTCCTGTATGCTTTAATGAATTTATTTATATTGTGGTCAGTGAATAAGATTCCTACAAAACAGAGAGAGCACCAAATTAAAACTTTGTCTTCTGAAACGGTTCTCCAAAATGTCTAGCTCTCTCCAGACCCCTTTAGCTACCAGATAATCTGGGCAAAAACTTTGTCTTAAACCAAGAGAGAGCTGGAGTTCTTACCTCTATCATTCTCTCCCTCTTTCTGTCTACACAGACAAAGAACAAAGTTTAATAGATAGCATATGCTGTTAACCGAGCCTTTGTTCCTGACCCAGCAGAGTCAATGCACTGCCAAGTCTCATTGAGTTTCAGTGTGTCTCCCAGTTTTTGGCTGGAGTTTCCTGCAATCTGAAGCAGCCTCACATAAAACCCTGAAGATTCACAGTACATTTAAATGGAAAATTTGAACCATCATTCAGAGTGTGCATTTTTCAAATCTGACTTATTTCAGTAACCAAGACTTGGCAGGTTTGCCTACAGTCTGATAAGGATGGATGAGAGGCAACTGAGTTTCCTCCCTGTCTCCATACAAAAACCCTAAGCAACTGGAAAGCGACAAGTCTCATGAAATTAATGAGTAAGCTGTAGAATACTCTTCTGTTGTTTTCTGTAGTTGTATTTCTGGTTTGGTTGTTTGTTGTTTTTTTTAAGCAATATTTCAGTATTCAAGACGTTAAACCTGCTGTCAAGCTTAGGATATTAAAAAGATGTCTAGTCTGTGGTCTTAGAAAGATCTTAGGTATGTAGAAAGATATGGTGCCTTTCCCTCAAGGGCTAGATATTTCTTTAACATGCCTTCTCCAGGGGAGTTTCCCAGGTGAAAAACTGTCTGTTTCTTCTGTATTTGGCCTGTTACAATTTGTTATTCTGTCTCTTTTAATTTTTTTAAAGTATTTTTCTTTGATTCTCTCTGATTAATTGTTGAAGAATTACACAAGATTGTTTTTGCTTCACGTTGAAAGTCAGATTGACTGAGTCATAGTGTACTGATAAAACTTCATGAAATACAGTGAAAATGCTGAGGCTAGACATTGTAACCGGGGATTGCTGGTCATGAAAATCCCAAGAGTTGTCTTTTTACCTCTTCAGGGTAGAGAAGCAACATTTGTAACAGCATGGTTTGCTGATGAGCATTTTTTATATCAAGTGTTTCCTACCTGGTTAAGAACAATGCTGCATGGTATGTAATGTTTGCTTAGTCTATTTGAGACAGGCTGAGAAAGATTATGCCTTGGATCTGATTAATGGAATATATTTGAAAAGCTTCAAATAAGGCTTTATCATAGTGAATTGTAGCTGGCACATCAAGTGGGTGTGAACTTACACATAGACGTGTCTAATGGCTTGGGAAATGCCCTGCTAGATTAGTAGGATTTTGCAGTCTAATGAATTAAATACCTACATGATCTTTAAATAATGTTAAGGAAACACAGTTGACAGAAGCTGAGAAAAGAAGAGACATTTAAGGTTGGGGTTGGCGTTCCATCCTCAGACATCACATTGCTCTACTAAGAATAAAAAATATGCAGAGGCTTGAGTGAGGGAAGGTCAGTTTCTTTGTTTTTTGTGTCCCACTCTCCCACTCTCATCGTATTTTCTTTTATAAAACCAAAATTACAAGGCAGCTGAGTAAAAGCTAGCAACTGTACCAGTGACTATTTTGAGATTCTTATTTCAGCAATAACCGGCTCAAGTATTTCCATAAACCCATGGGCTGCAGACACCAAGTATTTTCAGAGACCAATGGCAGACCAGCTGAGCTTGATACTCTGTATTATTTGAGGTCCTCTTCAATCTCTCAGAAGAAGGCTGTGAGGCACACAAGCCATTTCTGGCCCTTCTTCCTCAGTGCTCCTGGGTAAGAGTCTCCTCCTCATTTTACTTCCACATGGACTTGGACTGCACTCCCTGCTCTGATTTCCCATCAGTGACAGGTCTGTGTACATCACCAGCACAAAGCAGCCGCCACTGCTGCTGCAGCTCACAAATCTGCAACATGGAACACAGGGTAGCCTTGCCTAAAGTGTTAGTTCCATATCTAGAACAAAAAATTAATGACTCAAAGATAAGGTTGGGTTTCACTGCCTCTTCCTCACTATCAGAGCAAAACCAGACTTGTGGCAGCAATGCTGGCAGCCTCAGTAAGCCAAGTCTCTTTCTCTCTGTGAATCAGCACGTCATCTGCACAAGATCCCCTTCAATGTGGCCCTCCCTCAACACCTGCATCTGGGAGGAATGCTGTGTTCTGAGTTTTTCCTGCAGAACAAGAATCAGCTTTGGTCCTTGGTGGATAGAGTCAAGCCCAGCTTTGTTATTGTGGCATAAGAATGATTCATTGCCTTTGTGCTACAGCAAGCACGTGTGGGGAAACCTAATAAGTATCTCTATTCAGCCAAGATAATGGGGAGAATTAAATTGGTTGGCACTTGGATGAAAGCTTACTAGCCTTGAATCTAACACTTGACAACCAGAGATAATATCAGAAAGGGGGTTTTCTTATGCCATTTTCTGCATGTGTTGCAGTGATTGTTCATGTGTAATGAGATCATATCTTAGCAAAGAATGAGAAATAGCATTTTTGCCGGTTGTCAAGACATATCTGAACATAAAATTTATTTAAACACATTTTTTTGCTATGAGCTCATATTAAATCTCAGCAAGTTTATCCATCTCTAATTTAGTTATATGGTCATTACATGGAAAATCCACTTCAGATAAAGCAAAGCATTTTCATCCTCTAGTTACACAAGTATCAGATCACAGGAATTACATGCAAATGTCAGATGCCTACTAAACCACTGTTAACTTGTACGTGTTCAGCACAACTGATGAGTAGGTTATTCTGCACAACAGTGTGGTGAATGTGACATTGCATCAGCAGGTGAAGGAGGTGGACAAGCCTAGTGAATGAGCTGAGCCCCTACGAAGTCTGTAACAGAGTTCTTCCAGTCTGAAAAATATCCCAAATTACTCCTTCCCTATGGATAGCCTTCACAGGCAGCAAAAGCAACAGCTCAACATAGTATCTGGTGGAAACCTCCTGCAGCGTGTTTGTCCTTCTGACACTGGTCTTAGAAACTTTTCTGCATATTCCCTACCCACCTCCTGTAAGAGGATGGAGAAAATTAGTCACACCTGCTGCAACATTTTACCTATCTATCTTTTCCTTTCCATCCCTGAAGCCAAAACACTCACACACACCTAATTTCTTTCCTCTTCAGCTACTGCAGTCTTCCTCACGGTACTGCTTTCTGCCTTTGCTGGGCTGTTGGGACATTTCTGACAAAGCCATCTTTCTTATTCTGGCTGTAGCATCTGCCTCTCTGAACACTGGTCTGTTTCCTCAGTGCTTTCTAAAGATGCCTAATTTCCTAGTATTGAAGATCATCTGCTGTGCACCTCCTCTTGCTATATCTAAAGTAGCTTCTCTACCCTGTTGTTTCCACTCAGTCATTCTGGCTACCTCCCTTGTTCCACAAGAGGCTCCACCCCCTCTTTCCCTGTCCTCATTAAAACTGCCCCTACAGCCATCTCCTTTAGGCACTTTCTGCATTCAAGGAAGTCATTAAAAACAATTGAAAGAGCCATCCATATGCCTTGCTATTGCTACTCTGGTTATTACCACCTTTGTGCATTCTCCTCCATCTAGTCTGCCTGTTTGTGACTTTCACTTGCTGTGTGTATACTAGACATACTCATTTATCTGAGGAGACAGACAATATTCTCCAGTCTGCTGCATTAACTGGCCAATGACTCCCACAGGAGAATTCCTGTTATACAGCAATATGCACCTGTGGTACAGACCTCCAGCATTAGACAAACATTTTGGTTATGGTGAGGGACCTCCAGCATTAGACAAACATTTTGGTTATGGTGAGGCATGGCGAAGCATATGAAATGACTTCTTTTAAACTATTACATTAGAATCATGTTTGCTGAAAATCTGAAGAAAAGAGTAACGCAGGCAAATATAAAGCAAATCAAGTTTTATAATAACAATGGATCAGAAGATATCTTATTTTAAATATATAGAAATTAATCTTAATTTCTGGAGCAGTTTAAAAAAACCAAATATCTCAAGTAAGCATTGCCATCTGAATCCACCATGTGAGTATGTTGAATTCCAGTAAAGAAGGGTCTTTGACAGAGGAATTTGCCACTACAAATGCCAACTGACCATTTGCAAAATCAGTATGAGCACAAACAACAACAATGTTGTTATTTGTCTCTGCAGCCCTGTTTAGAAAAAAAACATGAGCTGTGACAGACAGAAAGTGAGGGACTAGTGAACTGCAGTCTGCAGCCATAGCAAAAGCCAGTGTTTTCACTATGCTGACCATAATCAAGGTCATCAATCACTTCTCTAACTTATTCTTCCTGGCTCCAACCACATCCATATTTACAAGATCAATCAAAACCTGCCTTTTGTTTCATTTTCTCCCCCCTCAGTGACTTGAAGAAAACAAAACAAAAAAGTAGCTAAAATCTAATAATTTATAAGATGTTTTCTTATTCACTGACATCACTCTGAGAGACCTGTTCCAGCCTCCTAGCTGAAGATCCCGAGGAGGAGGTGGACTCAGGTCCTTCTTTATTTAGTCCATACATTTATTGCACCATTTTTCTGTGTGTGTGTGTGTATGCTTGTGCATGACATGGGAAAGGCTCATACAATAAAGCACTTGCACGGTACCAATGTCATAATCTTACCAGTGACCTCACAAAGACAGAGAAATTACTCACTTCCTTCTGTACCTGCAGGTGTGTGATCTCTCTCATCACCTTATAGCTGGTGTGCCCAATACACAGACCTGTTTATAACTTGGTACAGAAAAACAAATACAGAGAATCCTGGAGCAAGAAGCACATGAATTCCTGTGGTTTAGTCATGGCGCCCCTTCCATGAAGGCTCTTATCACACAAGGACTGAAATTTAGTGGACACTGTAAAAAGGGTGTTGTAAGCTGGAAGGTGGATGGTCTCCCTCCCTAAGCAAAAACACAGCCTTTCCAGAGTCCTTCTTCCCTTTCCAACATTAGCCTTATATGAACTCAGCAAACCTCCAGATCCTTGCCTAAATAGAGGACCACAAAGCCACAGTCTGTTGTCTGCAGGAGTAACATCAGCATCTTGACAAGTTCAGGCTTCTTGGAAGCATGGTGAGCATAAATCTCAGCCCTTTCCTGTTCCATACACCGTTAAGAGTTTTCCTGCATTTGAGGCCTCATATTCACTGCCTCAAAATATTTCCAGCAATATAAAAATCATATTGCTATAATATTCTTCATCTGTAAAGGCAAAATTAAATAGTTTTCAGCCTTTAATTATATACATTGAAACTGATTTTTCAACTCAAACTCTCATGCTTCTCAAACCAGCCCTGCTAAGTTAAGCTGTCTCTTCTTGACCTCCCATTTTTTGGTATCTGACCACCTTCTGAGTGGCCTTGGGTAAGTCCTTCTTGTCTGTGTGAGTTTACTTCTGCCTCTTGCAGTTAGACTGATAATATTTACCAGCTTCACTGTTGCTCCTTTCCACAGAGCACCGTGTAGATATAAAGGACTATGGAAAAATTAAATGCTACTGCCTTTACACAAGATGTGTTTTTCAAATTCTGTCATCAGGCCTGATTTTCGAGGGACTCTCAAGGGACTACCTAAACCTTTTCAAATGCCTTCAGATTATTTCTGGTTTTGTACAGCACATGTATTTTTTTCTCATTAGTAGTAAGTTCTAAAACAGAGCTATCCACTTGTTGGCAGTTGGCAGGAGCTCAGCATTCCAATGTAAAGTGATCTTTTTTTTGTCTGCCAATAATGCAATATCAACAAATTTGTCTTGATATTTATCTGTTGTTATGTCTGTTGTTAGACTGTATGAAGAAAACATAACTAGGAACACTGCAGCAACCATTGTTTTGAGATATCTGATATGGCACTGAAGACTTCCCTTCAGGAATTAGCAGTTCTGAGGCAATGATGAATAATATAGTGTAGGAAGTTTCCTTGCACGTTTTCCATCACTGGCTGTTTCAAGATGCACCTTCTTTCATGATCCAGAGAGCTCAGATTTAAATTCTGATGGTTGGAAGCTTAGCTTTGTCATGTTATTTCTGGTAGGTTTTACACAAAATGCAGGACCAGCTGAACTGGCTGGGAAGAAATCCTTATCATATCAAATATTTAATTTTCACAGCAAGAATATTTGGGGTTTGTCTTCTGGTACTAATAGTATCAAGTCTCCACATATCAGTGTTGGACAAAAAGTGTGAAGAACAGCATGGTTTGTCAAACCTCATGATTAGCACTATGAAGATCCCAGACAGAAGTGTGAATGGGCAGCAAGGTGTTAGTTAGGAAAAAATGAAGTACATTCAAATCAGCCTTAAATTTGCATGGTCAAAATGCAGGCCCTTCATCTGAACAAAAGCTCCCACTATATTTTCTCAATTTTAAGTTAGATAACAACGTATATTTGTTCTAAAAATGCAAACTAATCATTGTCAGCCTGATAACTGGGAGCCAAGATGGAAACCAGGTTTAATTGAAAGCAGTGGTTTTACAGAAGAGTATTGGACTAGGATTTCAGAATTTAATGTTCTCAGATACCCAGCTTCTCCTACAAGCTCTGTTTCTTGCCCTCCTACTTCATTGTCAGGTATTTGTTTGGAGCAGGATCCAGCATGGCTTCAAAAAACAATCAGAATGCAAAGAAAAGCACACAAAAGGAAAGGGTGACAGAGCATCAAATTGTTAGTTACAACTTGATCACATCAGTGGGCTGGAACTGAAAAGAAATGGTGATTTTTATCCAGATTGATGACTATTTTTATTGTAATATTGGTGATCAGCAGAGACACAGTAATAGTTGCAGCAGATGCGGCCTCCCTAATGCTACACATTGGAGTCCTTTTGCTGAAGAGGGAATAGAATTACCACTGTTTTTCAAAACCTGCATCCTGCAATTGAGTTGTCAGAGTCTCCCAGACAATGCTCCAGGCACTGCAGATGGTACCAGCTGACACACTTGGGGCATATTATCATGAGCATGTGTTAACCACATGATTTTGACTCCTTCCTGATACCTAATGAATGACAGCGTGTCAAAGAGAGACGTCTTTCAGGAGGGAACATGGGCTCCATGGAGCTACAATATGATTGAAGAGAATGTTCAAGTGAGGACACATCTGAAAGAAATTGCCAGCATGAGTTACAGCAGGGGCCAATCAGTTTCTGTAACAAAACGCTTGTTTCCAGCTTGATGCATCAAATTGTTTTTATACGAGGCCCAAGTCAATGTTATCGAAGGCCTTTCTGTTTATTTTAATACATCATCTATTGGATTTGTTTAACATTGTTTAAGCTGAGAGTGAATGCATTAACAAATACATTTAGCAGCCCATTACAAATTATTTGTGTGCCAGGGGAATAATAGGTTTGTGCAGCTAATAAAAAGAGAACAATTGCAAGTGTTCACTTGGAATTTACAATACTTTGTTTTTTGATAATTCAGTTTGAGGAAAATGGTTTCCTATGCCTGACAGTAACATAAATCACAACTTGAAGCTCACTGCAAGTAAAATTAAGTCAGCTTATGAAGAAATAAGAAATATAATATGTGTGATAGCACATAATCTTTCAGAAAAACATCTTCAAAGTAAATTGTGGTAGTTAGAAATTAACATTTGGTGATAACGTCTGATAGTAGCCATGCAGGTATGTATGAAGAAAAGCTGAATGCAAAAATGATTCCACAAAAGTGTATTTCACTCTACTTTCTGTCCTAAAACTACTGGTATGGCATAACAAATTCAGCAATATTTTTCAGACATTGTTCACACTACTTTAAGAAGATTGGTTTTTTCTGTGTAAACTTTGCATGAACAGTTCAAAACAGTTCACAACTATTCAGAAAAGGAAATAAAAATATATCAAGGCTGTGAAAAATATTCTGTGTTTCTTATTTGTACTATGATTTGTTTGGAGAAATTATTACTTGACACAAATATAGAAGAAGGTTCTGTGAAAACTGGGCCCAGATCCTGACTTTAATGTGATTGAAATAATAAGCAAACAAACTAGGAAAATGCATTTTGTGTTTTCTGTGACTTGAAGGATTAAAGTTGCTGCAATGAGCAAAGTGAAGTTCTATACTTATAAATGAACTTAATTGATGATCAAAGCCTTGCAAACCTTTAAGTATAGAAGATTAGAAGCAATACTTGTAAAGACTTCAACTTCCGAGGTTTCAGAGCTTAAAAGATAGAAGGAAGGTGAACTTGGAGAGATGAGAACCTTGGCCAAGTTAGTCACCACTTCTGTGGCTCACTGGCTGTTTTTCTGATTTTATCCTGTGTTTGCATTCCTGTTTTGGCCAGAGTCAGTGTAACTAATACATTTCTTTAACATCCTGCATGCCATCTACACAAGCAAATATATGGCCTACTAGGATTTCATGAAAATTCAAAAAGCCTTGTAAGAAGTGCTATAAAAGACACTGGGCCACATTTTAGGATGGCTTCCATTCTGGCTAATTCTGTATCACTTAAAGAAATTACCTATATATAAAATCTGTGTTGTACTAGTTTATCATATGAATTGGCTAGAAAAGGGATGGCAGTAGTAAATCAGTATAACTGGTGTAAGCACAAATCAGCAACTGTATAACTGAGAAAACTGAGAAATGAAGGGCATCCTTGCTTAGATTTGACTTGTTGTTGTTGTTGTTGTTGTTGTGTGTTTTTTTGTTTTTTTTTGTTTTACATGCCAGCTTTAACCTTGCACTTCTGCTCTCCAAGTGGAGTACAAAAGGAACCCCTCAGGGCCAGGGTCCAGGTCTTCTGTCAGTCAGGAAGTGATGAAACGATGTCTTGGCCAGTGGGGACAGTAGGTGGTGAAGCCATCACCTTTTCTGTTGCAGTTGTTCTGCTCTGTATAAAGAGCTATATACTCATGGAAAATTGGACTTACTTCTGTTGAGTGCCCTGGCTGCTGGATCATTGATAGTATGAGCTTCTTTCAGCACAGATATTCAAAGAAGAGTTCAGCAAAATGTTTTTTCCACTCTCAACACATTCTCATGAATTTTACTTCAATGTGTAACATATGGCATGATTTACCATTAATCTAGTTAAATCTGGGTATGTGTACTCAAACTTCCTCAGATAAGGTAAAATTACCTTATATGTTGGATATATGGGCCAACATAGCATAACAGTATTGTGTTAGGTAGTCTTCAGTTCCAAAACATACACTTTAAGTAATTCAATCTTATCAGACAAGATAAAGGGCTTGGAAAGTGCAATGCCCCTAATTTTAAATGCTGTAGGTGAACAAAAGCTTGTTGGCTTTTTTCAAAAAGAAAAACAATCTGATCTTCCAAAATCTAAGTTACTACATCACCAAAAAGAGACTCTCACTCTTAGATTACTTCTCTGTTATAACATTACATTATCTTAAAAAGAGGATACTGTTGCTCACATGAGCAACTTAAATCAGTGAGCAACATTTACTTAAATACTTGCCTGTCAGCTTCAGCTTACTGATTATTTTGAACTTCATATTTATCCATGGCAAATTAAGGTGTATTTCTTCTTCAGATATGGACTGTCCCTCAACGGTATTTGTTATGACCTGTTTGGAAACAGCCTTCTATCAGTAGCATTCAAGCTTGCCATGAATGGCATCTAGAGAGAGCTGTGGAGGTATCTCAGCTTTCCTTTTTGATCAAACAGATTATTGCTCTGTGATCCCTGGCTTTTGTAGACTCATTAACGAACCAAGCATATCAGGGCCTAGATATTATTTCAGTGTTTCAGATTTTCCATTTGAGCCCAAACAATAAATCATGGTAGGCTGCCATTTCATAGTAGAGTGCTCTATAATGAGGCCAGCATGCTAAGATGAAGCTCGAGTAAGATTGATTTCCACTTTTCAGTCTCTGTCTCAAAAAGACACTGAAGTTGCCTAAGAGCTGAAGCAGATCCCTGAAAAATTTTACCACTCTTTTTTTTATTGTTACATATCTTGGTACTTTATAGTCATGACCACCTGTAGCTGGTATGAAATGTATGTACATATCTGTGGTATGAAATAGGTTTTCATCATTTCTTGATTTACCACACATAAGGAGTAAGCCTATTTTAAGGTTTGTGACACTGTGTCTGAATCTGAAAAAAACATTTCCTGAGTTTCAGGTAAGCTTTCCTTCCATGTATTGCATTCTGATCTTACTGTCTTCAACCACATCATTTATAGGTTTACCATGTCCAAAGTCCTTGCTGTTCTTTAAAATCTTCCATGTATTGACTCAAGCTTTGATGATTTGGGTTAAAAAGGATCAAGATCCCAATTACTTCCAATTTCACACAATCACAGAATCATAGCATGGTTTGGGTTGGAAGGGACCTCAAAGATCATCTAGATCCACACCCCCCCCCCACATTGGCAGGGACACCTTCCACTAGATCAGGCTGCTCATAGCCCCAACCAACCTGCCCTTGAACACTTCCAGGGAGGGGACATCCACAGCTTCTCTGGGCAACCTGTTCCAGCACCTCACCACCCTCACAGTAAATACAATATTCTTCATATCAAATCTGAATGTCCCCTTTATCAGTTTTAATCCATTACCACTTGTCCTATCACTACATGCCTTTGTAAAAAGTCCCTCCCCAGCTTTCCTGTAGGTCCCTTTCAGATACTGGAAGGCCCCTATGTCATCTCCCAGGAGCCTTCTCTTCACTGTGGTGAACAACCCCAACTCCAGCCCTCAGATCATCTTCAAGGCCCATCTCTGGACTCACTCCAGGAGTAACTCTATCCATCACCATTGATTCCTTGTCTTTCTTATTCTGGGGGCTCCAGAACTGCACACAGTACTCCAGGCTGGGTGGTCTCACAAGAGCTAAGTGAAGGGAGAATTTCAAGATTGGTAGGGAAATATTTTTTTCAAAACTACCACACTGGTTTGCTCTCTACTTAAAGCTAAAAACTAAAACCTTTTATCTGAATTACTCCAAACTTTCATTAATTGTCTGTAGTGAAATCCTGGTCTGATGTTTCCTTGTTTTGAGATCTGATTTTATTAAAAACCACACAAATAAAAAAACTAACCAACCAAAACCCCCTAAAATCAGGACTCTTCACCTCATGTAGCAAGTCATACCTAGAATAAAACAAAATAATAACAAAAAAATATTTTAATTCCTGCCTAATATTATGAACATTCATACTGATGTGACAGGAGAATATTCAAGACCTTAATTTGAAGTGGCAGTTTAATTTTACTTAGTTCAAAGTAAATTACTCAAACTGATAGCAGTGTTTTGGCTCAGCCAGGCTCTGCATATGATAGATCACCATGAGACTCATGATGATAACAAGTTCCCAAACCTCAGCTTCAGTCTCTAGTGAAAGTTCATGTCTTTCAAGACATTAAATATAAACAATATTTCCTTACTGTACATGTGGAAAAAATCTACCACTCTAATCCATGTGTGTGCCTATTTTGAATCCTACTATGTACATCGCTTTTAAATGACTTTGCTTCTAGGCAAATCGTTTATCCATGCCTGTACATTTGGACAATCCTGTCTTTCCATACGCCTGTGAGGATACACATGTATATTACAATTTCCTGCTCTATATACATGCTTCTTCACATTCAGGCAAGACAATATATTTAAATGCTGAATTATAAGTAATGTCTCAGTGTTACATGAAATGTGAATTTTCAGTTCCTTTAATGTGTCAAGCAGTCCTGACACAAAAGCAACACAGGAAGAGAGCAAGAGATTATGGTCTCCATTTTCCAGCTTTTTGTGGTAGACATAAATTCAGTGTGATTGTCCTGGTTTGAGCCCTACCCATGTCTTCCTGAATCCGTGTGTTCCTGTGTCCAGCTCCCACCCATCACTGAATTCAAGAGTTGAGTCCAGGACTTTTCCAGGGCTTGCCCTGCAGCCTCAGTGGTGACATGAGTGTTATTGGGGTGGTGGAACATGATGTCGCTTTTGCATAGATTTGCATAGATTTGTATATATTCATTCTTTTCCTTTTCATCAGCTTGTTTAATTAAAGCTGTGTGGTTTGGTTTCCAACCAGGAAGTCTTCCTCCCTTCACTATGGGGGAAGAGAGAGGGGTTAATAAAGAGTATCAGTCCCTCATTTAAATTCTGGCCCAGTGTTAAACAGTGACAGTGATGCTGAAGTCACTTTGCATTACAGGTCGGAATTTAGTGTTTGAGTTTGTTATTATCTTTTTGTTCATGTTCCATGTTCTACAGTTCTAGGAGCTCTGTCACAGAAACATTACTGTAATTAAATGGCATAGAAAGACTTTTTCCTGTAAGCAGTAATTAAGCAACAAGCTCCGCTCACCTGTCACAAACAACAGGGTACAGCACGATCTTCACAGAGTTTTGCTGGAGGGATAGGAATTCTGAAGCCAGAGGCTCAGCTCCTCAGAGGTCTTCCTGCCAAGAACTACAACTAAACCAAACAGATTCCCAGAATTAGAAGAGTCATAAGGAGAGAGAGAGCAGTAAAAAAAAACAAAACACCAAAATCTGTTGGTAATGTATCTGACATCTTTACTTGAAATAGAAAACCCTTCCCAGAAAGTGCATTGTCAGCAGTGCAACAGAGTCAAATAATAACAGACTTTTCTTAGAAGGAAAAGCGAAAATGTTCTAAGCTGACTAAGAGAATACAAACCCTTATCTCTTTGAAAAGTTTTCAGGCTCTGTCAAGTGAAACAGAGACTATATCACATTTTAATCATTTATTCCCAAATCTAACTAGCAGCTGTAGCTGAAGGTTTGTTTAGGTCCTGAACAACATTTTATTTTCTAAAACAGATTCAATAAGCAAAACTAATGGAAAAGAGAAATCACAAGTGATTTGTCCATTCCACTTGGACCCAATTGCACCCAATCAATCGTTTTCACTGGAATTTGCTGAGTTATGGGTATTTGATAGCAAATGTCCTTTAGGTAGTCTCAGGTTGTGACTCTGGGGACAGAGATCTGTTGAGGTAAGATCTGACATTTTGCCCTAAAAGTGTGAAGGAGTTTTTGAGATTACAAATGGTTTTACTTGAAATGTTCTCGGCTTCCTCAGAACACATGGGTCTCACTAAGAACAGAGCCTAAGTGTGTTGCTGGTGTAACTCATCTTTTTTTAATACAGAGGCAGGTAACTTTTCATTTTCCCTTCACTCACTAAGTTTTCTGTCAGCCAGCATGGTTTCTGCAGTTGCTTGGTGGAGCTATAGAAATCAGAGTCACTAAGAGTAACTGAGTTAGCCTTACCCATTTTCTAATTTACAGACAGCATCCTTTTGAACATGTGAACTCCACCAGGAGTCACAGAATCATAGAATGTGTGGGGTCGGAAAGGACCTTTAAAGGTCGTCTAGTCCAGCCCCCCTGTAGTATGCAGGGACCTTTTAAACTAGGTCAGGTTGCTCAGAGCCTCATCAAGTCTGGCCTTGAATGCTTCCAGGGATGGGGCCTCCACCATTTCTCTGGGCAACATGTTCCAGTGCTTCACCACCCTCATACCAAGAAAATTCTTCTTAATATCCAGTCTAAATCTGCCCTGCTCTAGTTTAAGGCCATTGCTCCTTGTTCTGTTGCTACATGCCCTTGTGAATAGTCCTTCCCCAGCTTTCTTATAGGCCCCCTTTGAGTACTGCAAGGCTGCTATAAGGTCTCCCCAGAGCCTCCTCCTCTCCAGGCTGAACGATCCCAACTCCCTCAGCCTGTCTTCATAGCAGAGGTGCTCCAGTCCTTAGTTAACTTTTGTGTCTGTTCTCTGGACTTGTTTCAACAGGCTCATGTCCCTCTTGTGTAGCCCAAGAAACAGTCAGTGAAAGGGTTGAATTCACAATTTCCTGCTCAGACTCAACCCTTACCAGTTGTGACTTGGGGACCCAGGAGAAGACCATGTCCCCAGAAGCATAGGATGGCAGAGCTTCTGCTGGCTGCCCATTACCACTACAATCATCATGAAAGACAAGAGGTGAGAAAAACTTTGCTTCATCAGGTTTGTAGCTCTAATAAAACCTTTACCCAGAGCACTGAATGTAAGAGCATACAGTGCTGAGAGAAACTTAAAAGGTTTTCTTGTACAGTTTGACTGCTTTCTGATGTGCAGCCAAATCCTAAGTATCTCTTGAGCACACAGAAGAGGCTGAGATTTGCATGCACGCAATCCTACTTCTATAAAGCTTCTACCTTCTGTTGAAAATAGAAACATCACAGTAATATCCTTGCAATGGTGTGTCTGGCTTTCCAGTTTTAGACATAGCCACTTTTAAGAAAAAAGTAACAAAGATCACTTTATTTTTAACCCCTCTCCCTCCATCTGCCTACCTCTGAAGAATTTGTTTGGGTCTTTGTGAGAAACATCATTGCTTTTACTTTTGTTCCAACCATTTTATTCCTAGGGAGCAGAATATTTTAGCATAAGCCAGGCTCCATTCCTGCTGGAGCTCATGTTCTGCAGAGCACTAGATGTCCAGTCTGTGTGTCAACTGTTCACACAAGCCAGAGCACTCTCTTTCTGCCGTTTCAGGGTTTTTCAGGTGGCCTGAACCATAGCCTGGCAACAAGTTGACTCTCTGTTACATTATGTTAGCAAGTATTCTTTCAATAGCCTGGTAAAGGGCTTTAAATTCCTCATGTCTGTTCATCCCATCTGTGGTCACACACCCTACTTCTATGACCCAAGCCTGGCTCCCATTTCTGCTTGCTGGCTGCTGCTCCCCATGGCAGCTGGTGGTTACTGGCCCGTGCACCCACCCAACAAGCTGATAGTGGACTGTTGTCCCTCAGCACCTCAGCCCATGCGAGCTGGGTTAGCACAAGCTACTTGTGCCACCTGTGCCATGCACACCGGTGTGGATGTGTGGCTGTTCCAAGGAGGGCAGGAGGAGGGACCCAAGATCTGCTTCTCCTCCCAGCAGTGCTCCCTTCCCTGCTTATCCTGTGCTGCTCAGGGAGGTGTGCCAGAACTGAAGTCTTGAGCCCTGTTCAAACACTTAGCATGTGTGCCCTTGTGAAGGGGAAGTTTTAAATAACAAAAAATTGACTTTTCTCCAGTTTCTTTCTCAATAATATTCTTTCACATTGATAGTAACAAGGAATGCAGACTGTACCCATACTGCAGTGAAGGCTGCCCTTTTATAAATGCCCATCCCTCTTTGTGCAGCCCTCTCAGATTTCCTTGTCTCACATCCTCTTTGTGACTTTTCAGTGCCCAATCTCACCACTATCTTCTTTCATACCCTATGGAGCAATTATAATCATTAATAGTTACAGCTACTTGAGTGTTTTTCCCTAAGCCAAACAGAAAGCAGAGCTGGCAGATCACCAGTCATCTATGTGAAAGGTTCTATATACTGTGCAAAGTACATTTGACAGCTCAGAGTTGCAGTTGGAAGAGAAATTGTAGAACATTTTCATTCTCATGAAATGTACATAATTCCAGATTATTTACATACATGGCAACTCCAAGTATTTGCAAATACAGACACATGCATATTCTTAATATTCCTAATGTACCTGTCACCAAATCAGTCCTGGGCAAATATATTGCAAAAATGCTCCACTGGGGCTGAAAGTAATAGTTTGACTGTCTTCATAACTGAGTGCACACAGATTTGGAGGTATTCTCCCCAGACAGTTCTGTTTAAATTTAGTAACTGTGTACATAAGTGATACCATTTAACTTATACAAACTGAATGTTGATCGTGTCCATGCACAACAGGTACAGGCTGCTAAACTGTGTACACACGAAGTGCAAGCAAAGACATGTCCATGCACACAATTTGAGGGATGCTAGAGGATTGCTTATGTTGTACAGTTTCAGAGTCATGTTCATTCTCTCTAAGGATTTATTTGCCAGTTGTTTTCAAAGTAGAGTTTTTCTTCTCTTTCAGTCCTTAAAGCTTAAACACAGGAGAAAGCCTGTAGAAAGAAAAAATACCAGATACCCTTCACAACACAGATAAGAGTGAAGCTGTGCCTAGCAGGGCACATTTTCTGTCCTGCAAATGCTGCGTGGGTAGGGCACAGAGCTATTACTTCAGTTAATATAAACATTCATTGTTCCATAGGGGCCTTAGAGTAAATTTGGTTTCTACACATTTATATCCTAAGGATCTAGGCCATTTATTTCATGCTATATTTTTATTGTATTTAGTGTAATATTGCTCTGAAATGTGCAGTTAATTACACAACTTCCTGTTTTAAATTCCATAGTAACTATTCTCCTGCCAGAAGTGGATTGCTTTTAATAGGATTGCATCCCTTTTTGGCAGTATGTGGTTATGAATACTCCATTCCCATCCTAATTATTCACGTTCTGTATCAAGAGAATACACGCTCATGGGGTGAAATTCAGTCTGTGATAAAGTCAGTGGCAGGCCTCCCAGTCATCCTGGAAGGCCATGTTCCCATTAGGATTTTTGCACTCCCACCACACCCTTCTGCTTGTCAAGCTAATAAAGCATTCTACTAGTTGCACTGGAGGGGAAAGCCTGGTCTGGCTATAACCCTAAAACACAGTTGCACCATTTCTCCTCAAAGCAAATAGGTCTGGCTATATCCTTTGAATCTCACGGTCTCTCCTGTACTTTAAACCTCTGGCTGTAGACATGCAGCATCCATCATGAGATACCTGTCTCCAGGACAGCTCTGGAGCAGCCAACAACCCCATGCCCACAACTACTTAAACACACAGCAGGTGAACAGAACACCTCCTGAGGAATATATGAAGGATGCAGGTCTGACAGCACAGATTTTACCATCACTTTGTGGTTTGGTTGTTGTTTTATTCCATCTGCTCGTATGCTGGATAGTTCTCTTTGACAGTGGGGTAATGCCTGTGGGTGTAATCTGGCAGCCTTGAAGACTCAAAATATGCTTCAAATAATTTTTACCCAGGGTTAATATTCTTTATTTTCCTTATGACTTTAATGTGTTTTTGTTGGGAATTTCAAACGTTTTTGTGGTAAGCTATTAAATTCAGATTTATATCTTTGTGAAATGTGAAAAAAATAGATAGGAAGACAAGCACATATATGTGTATATGCATATATATATATATATACACTCACACAGGTATACTTTTATATAATACAAGATACTCTATTGTCTTTATCATAGAAATCTAATACAATAAGGACGTAATATTTAAGTGCAGCTGATTTACCTCTAAAAACATATTCTATGCCAAGAAATTTTTGTCTTCACACTCTAGACTTTTACCTAGAAAATACTGTTTGAAGAATTAATTATAAGTCTAAAACATTTGCTACAGAACTTTTTCACAAGTAGATTTTCACAGTTTGGTGTTACTAAACATGCAAGTTCATTATACCTTTCCTGTGGCTTTTTTTTGCAGGAAAAAACAATTAAAAAAAAAAATTTAAAAGGAAAAAATAAGAAAAGGAAAGGGCATTTCTGAGTATTTTAAATAAAAATATTTTATGCTCTACATTTGATATTCCATACCTGAGGTGGGTTCTTCTATGAGGCATATGCAGTTCCTCTTTCATAACTGACACTACTAGACAAGCAGCAAGACATCTTCTGCACATCAGAGTTAATAAACAAGCTAGCAAGACCCACTAGTGGAGGGAATACACTGAGAAGCCTTAAGATTTAAAAAAAAAAACAAAAACAACACCAAAAACCCAACAGCAACAACAACAACAAAAAAAAACAACAAAAACCCAAACAAACAAAAATACAAAATTAAACACGTAAGATCAGGAAAGAAATGTTTAGCAGCATTCATTACAGTGATGAGAGACAAAGAGTTTTAGAAATGTCTGAGAAGAACAAAGAGGTCACATCCGTACACAAAGAGATGTGACAGCCATCCTAAAACGTGCTGTTTCAGAAATGACCCCAGGAAATGTGACCCTGCCTTGAGGCATTCGTTTGCCAAGTTTTGGGGCAAGAAACTACTGTAAGCATTTCTCATGAATCGCCATGGCACTTCTTCACAAACCTTGAGCTCAAAACCTTCAGAATTGAAGAGAAAACCCCACTGTGGACCGCAAGGGCTGCTTACCACCCACCCTACACAGCATGGGAACTGCTGCTCTCAAGTAACTGAACACTCAGCTGCCACAGCATTTGACACACTTGTTTCCTGTGAAATGGATAATGAAGTCTCATAACTCCTATTCTCCCTGGAGATTCGCAATTATCTTGCCTACTCTGGGTCATGGGGAATAAAGGGGGAGGGATCATTAGCGGAAAACCTATGAAATGCACAGTGCCTATTTCTGCTACTCCAAGTGCAGCAGAACTAGCACGAGCATGAGACAGGGGAAAAGCCACTGCCCTGCACTGTCTTTGTGTAAGAAAGGAGGTGGCAAGAGCTAGTCATTACTAGGCAAAGCTTGACGTGTTTACACTGAAGCCTTCAACATACTGCTCATTCCAGCATAAGCGGATCAAAGGAAAGGGCATTTTTATATATTTGTGTAGTCCCAACAGTGTGTTAGGCACTTAATTTGCCATCTGAGCCTGTTCCTTTTGCTGTGATATTTCAGGCAGGGATTCCCATTCATCACATTGATCCCACTCTGGGCTGGAGCACAAGGTCAGCTATCACTGGCTCTGTCGTGCTCAAAGGCTGCAGTGCCCTGGTAATTAAGGCTGTTAAATGGGAGGGCCCCTTTTCCTGCTATTTGATGTAGAGTAGGTGCAGATGAAAGATTTATAGTTTTAATTCAAATATGGGGCTTGTCTTTGACAACTTAATTGTGTTTGCAGAGAAGTTCTGGACCCTTTCTCTTGCCAAGTCATTATAGAAAGGCCTCACATCTTGGATCTACCAGGAAGCAGTTTGTATCAAAGAAACCACCAAAGGGACTCTTCATAAGTGGTGATAGAAGCAATAAACATTTGCTTGTCCTTCTCCTTGTAGTAAATATGTTGCTTGAGATAGTACATTTTCATAATTCAAGGCCTTAGTAGGTATATGTTTTTTCTAACTTTGTTTCTGTCTAAATTTGTCTCTATAAACAGAATTTTCCTTTTTATAACACCATTATTAAAACCAGTTAATGAGGCTGGTAAAATGAAAGGCTGAATGGGATACTAAAATCAGTTACTTATTGCTTTAATAAAAATGTAATAATGAAGAATAAAATAGGGTTTAACTCCATGAGCAAAATTGCTTTTACATTTGTTCTGTTATATAAAGTAATTGCAACACTTCTCAGTTATCACAAAGATTTTCTTTGTACCGATCTAGTAGGTACTAAACACCAAGACCACAAAGCATATTACCTAAAAGTCAAGAATCTCTCATATCACCTGGCCAATACATGCAGATTTTTCATTAATAGGTATGCAGTTTTTGAGCTCATGCTGATTGCCTTGATCATCAGTGCTGTCTTCTGTCAGCAGCTCCCAGCGGAAGCAGATTGTCACGCTCTGCACAGGTAGAGAGGGGAAGATTATGTGCTTTTTGTCATCAGATTATAGACTAATTACCAATAGGTGAGGTGGGAAATTCCTGCCATGAGAGAACCTGACTCCTGTGCCTACTTCTGAAAGGTCAAAGACAGTTAGGGAGGTGGAGACAACACACCTTCCACATTGTTTGGTCCACTTATTTGGGCATGGGGTATGCAGAGGTGCTGCAGATTCAGGATCTGGGACCTCGCTCAGGCTCTGTTCGGTGTAGACCTGCAGGCCTTCATACAAATTGTCCCTTTCACAGCAAGGAAGCTCAGCTTTCCCAACATTTTCTTTTTTAAAAAAAGCTTCCTTACTCTGGGCAATGGAAGGGAACAGAGCTAGGCTGCTCCATTCATGTGTGTCTGTCGTTGTGGAGCATCTGAGGGTTTTACAATCATTGTGGCAATTGTCCTCATAAAAACAGCTGACACACAGAGACTTAAAGACTGGCATTTAAAAAGGCATTTCAGCCTCTAAAGTGGTTGATAGTTTCCTGGTGAGATTATCCAGAAGTCCCTAACCAGGCATTTTTCTCAGCATAGATGAGTATCTTCAAGCTCATAAAAGCCTTCAGACCATTGCTGTCTGGCCCAGAGTCTCTGGATGAGGAATTAATGAGGAATTCATGAGCTCCCAATATCCAGCATTTTCTCCACATCCACAACACTCTACCAGTGAGGTATGGCTCAGAGCAAAGAGTGTAATCCCTTGCAGCTCCTCTCCAAAAGAGAGAGCAGAGATGGTGGCAGGGCATGCTGTTCAAAGGAACATACTGTTCAAAGGAAGAGCAAATGCTACGGGTGGGACCAGCTCTGCAGAGGGATCAAGGGAGGAGAGGACATGTCACCACCCAGGACCTCCAGCTCCTGATGCATCCAGACAATGCTGATCTCTGACCCCAGCAGCCCAGTGGCTGTGGAGAGCAGCAGGCCTCATTTGAAACACTGGAAGGAAAGACAGTCACTGGGTGCATGCATCTGAAAAAAGTAAAAGCATTTGGATTTACACTGCAAGGGAGAGGGAAGAGTTGTTGGTTGGGTTTCTTTTTAGCAGCGTTTCCTGGCAAGCATCGAGGCTGTATAAGCAGCTCCCACCATGAGTTATTGCCTGAGTTATTGCCTAACTCACAGCCATCCCCCACACTGCAGGACCCTCTCAAGAGCTACTCTCCTCTCACCCTGGACAGCCCTCATCTCAGGCAGCAGCGAACCATCAGATTTAGGCTTTGGTCTGGGGGTATGAAAGGGAAAAGGCCTTCACCAATTCCTAAGCATTGTCTAAGCCTTGAAGGAGGGTTATGACCTCTCAGGTAGAGGCAGATGAAAGCAAGTCAACTGAAGACAGCAGCACAAGGGCACAGGTCATAAAACAGCAGTGGACAAATTTGCTGGGGTTAGGGTAGGCCACAGGGGCAGAAGAACCATTTGAGATACCAAGCGTGGGACTGTACACCTTAGCAGATGAAAGCCATGCCCTCTTGTTCACCTGTTCTGCAATTAACTCCCCCTTGTAACTTATGCTACAAATAAATCTAGTCACTTTTACTGGATGGTGGTACTAACATCTTCACACATGTTGTAATCAAAATTCAGGTCAAGTACTGATGGGACAAGAGGAGACTTTTAGACAGGAAGTGTTTTTCCCTCACTTTCAAGCCTGACTGCCATGTCATCCTTGCAGAACACCGCCTGAGAAGATTCATTCACCTTTAGCAAAAAAGAAAAAAAAAAAGAAAAAAAAAAGAAAAAAAAAAAGAAAAAAAAAAAGGCAAAAAAAAAAAAAAAGCACTGCTCTTTATTTACAGGCCTCCCTGCTCAGTATAATCTGGAGCCAAGGCCTCCCAGCAGTGTTTACATCGAACGAAAACACCAGATCTATATTTGTATGGTTTTTTTTTAACCTCAGAATGTCTTTTTAATTTATAGACTCATGGATCTTATTCACCTCTCAGCTATGTCCAAAATCTGACTTTCCTCTCCATTTGCTTGGTGTTCCTAACAACCTGGCAGCACACGCTGATTGTACACATATGGTTATAGGATATGGATTCATAAAGAAGGGAGTTTTACAGCTCTCGATTTTTGTGTGTCTCACGGTGCAATTTAACAATACAGCAGAGCTGGTCATGTCACCACATGTGGATGCTCCTGCTCTAGGGAGAACTGTGGAAGCAAGCAGGAGTCATTCAAGAAAACATTTGGCCGAGGTGTTTAAAAAGGACTCAAGTTCCTTTAACGAGACAATGTTGACAGAACAAGAAGTACATTAACAGTGTAAAGGAGAGAAGTGTCTGCAAGAGATGAAGGTTTTGATGGTTTTGACAGTTTTCTGATTAGACTGACTTGTGCTTGAGGCATTAGAAAAGGAGGGCTGCAAAGCAACTTTTCACCACCTCTGAAAACATGAACAGTTTTTCTCTAAATACCTGAAAGTAGATTTAGGAGCTTAACATTAGCCACTATGCTTTGTAAATGCTGGCCGATAATAATGACAGATTTTCCCAGCTGCATCTTAAATCTGTTGCTTCTTGTTGTAACCTCATTAAGTGAGAAGCGTGATAGATATTCCTTTAGCCCATCCCTTTGTGTTTCTACAGTCAATTGTCATCTAGCTGTTATTCTCCACATCATTTACTGTATGTGTTACCCTCTCCTGAGCTCTAGAGGCCCCAGACAACTCTAGAGATGCAGATGTGTGATTTTGGCAGGATGATTCAGTTTCTGTTCCTCAGAAATAATTCTGCCTCAGCACAGGGGTGAAATGCCACAGCAGATCCTTTCTAATGAGCTGTGAATGCTGAATAGAGAAGTCCTTCTCCAGTGTTGCCATCTCACTGCCAGGTCCTGCTGTCTGAAACATGGTGAGAAAGCATCCATTGATCAAAATTTTATTGAATCAGATGTCAGTAACTCAGAGAACTTTACAGAGGGTGAATACAAATTCAGATTATTACCATGCATCTTACTGGCTCTTTAGCAGGATCAACTAGCCTGCACTGAGCTCTGAGCTGCCATGGCAAGGCTGTTACTAGTTTCAAACCAGTTAATTCAAAGCTACCTCAGACTCTCTGCATTGTCCCTCTCTTACAGTCTACGTATTTTTTGAAAAGATGCACTTTCACACTCTCCCTGTCTGGGTTTTGATACAATATATACATGAAAGTGCAGATTAACAAACCTTCAAAGCTGTTTAGCTGGGTTCTCTAACAACCAGAGTACCTGGAGCCCTGGGGTGGCTGCAGATAGCAGGTAACCAGGGGATAAATGTGGGAATACTTCTGGTACTATGTGCAGAGTCTTGCTGCTTGTCCATCCTTGTATATCTGTCTGTATTTCCCATATCCTTAAATCAAGCCAGATATTTGCAGTTTGGAAGTGTAGAAAAGGATCTGTCAGAACACAAAATGAGAGTATATAATAATGCTGAGAACAAGAATACATCTATTTACTGGGCTATTTCTTAAATAGGTCTGACTTTTATTTATATGGACAGCCTATTTCTTTACTGAAGATATGGTAATTCTCACATTACAGAGCACTATAATTTAAAAAACAATTTTTATAGTATCAGTCAAAAATTAAACATTGAGATAGTTCGGTTCCTTCGAAGGAGGAAGTTCAAATCCACTGGGGAAGTCGCAGACAACACGTGTAAACTCTTTTGTGGATGAAAAATGATGAAACATCCCAGAGCATCATTATTCCTCACTTCTTCCTGAAATCTGTTCCTCAAATGCCCCAAACTATCAACCCAGTGGATTTCTAATTTACCATGGGTCTGTGGGTTTCTCAGACCATTCACCCAGCTTTGTAAGGAAGTGAGGGATTACAGGGAATCACACAAGCAAGTCAGCCAAGGTTCACGTCTTGAGTAAACTGTAAGTTGATGGTGACTTTTTCTGGATATTTATGGACAGTTCATCCTGGGAGATGCTCGTTTTATAGACATGAGGTAGAATTTCCTGAAGCACGTACTTCCAGTGTCACATGAGTCCTTGCAGAGTAGTAAACATTTCCGTCTCACCAGCTTTTTCAAAGACATTTGAAACATGAAGGAATTGCACCATGCTTTGCAGGTGAGAGAGGAGAAAGCAGATATGACCCTTGTCTTCATCCACACTGCACCCCCAGCCACCATTCACACATGCATCTCATACTAGGCAGGTTCCCAACATGATGCAATGATGTAGTTCCTTCCTTTTCACACCAGGAAACTGTGGAGGTCCTTATTAGTAAGGGATGGAGAACACTACTGTAGAATCAACCCTGAGGCGTGGGAGCCCAGACCTTCAACACATCCATTAAGGGTGGTTTGTGCCTCCAAGGCAGGCTGGCACAATTCCTCCTAAAGCTCTGGAAAGCACAATATCTGCCTTCTGCTGTGAAACAATGTCACTGTAAAGCTTAAGGTTGATAGCAGCAGCAGTGCTGATTTGCAAAAAGCAAATGGTATGCTTCCAGCTCTAAATCTCATGCTAGTCTTTAAAATGCAAGATGGTCAGTTCATGCAACTGTCTGATTGTTCAACAGAAAAAGCCAGAGGTGTGCATGTTGCTTTGTAGATAACTAAAAAGGGGCAGGTCTGGACCATAGATGGCTTCTAGTCTGGATCTGAAACAAGACAGTAAGGAATGGGAATGACCTAGTTGTGAGTGACCTGCCTTGCCCAGGAGTATCTTACAATTAACAATACTCAAAGAGATAGCAAAGCATAGAGATTACCATTCAGCATAGTAAGCACTAGTATATTAAGGAGGAAATGCTGCTGTATGATTCTGTTCTAAGCTGGACATACCTGCATTGGGACTGTATTTTTTATGTCTTTTGGACAATTTTAATTTTTTTTCTTTTCACATGTATTTGGCCATCTGGTACCCACACAACTTTATAACTTTGATAAAAGGAGCCAACTGTTTTTCATTTTTAAGATAATTCTTTGGAAACAAAAGTCAATGGCTTGGATTATTCTGTCCATAACCCATTGTTGCATCTCTGTAATTTCAACTGATCATGAAACTCAATTATTTTGCCTCAACAAAAACATAGTTTGCCAGGAATAGTTGTCTGTGTGTATAGGAGATCATATCAAGCCCATTACCTGTAAACAAGGTTTGGGCACCCACCTCCCATAGAAAGGCTTGGATAAATGTATTCTCATAGGCCTCTGCCCAGGGAGTATAGTTGTGTTGCTGGTTTAACAATTAATTTAAAAGCAAGAATGTAAGTTTAAAACTGTGCATGTTAGCACTGGGATGTGTGAGCCCTGAATCAGGGCAATGGCATTTCAGAAAAGAAAAAAAAACTATTAACAAAAGGGGTTTGTAAAAGAATGCCATTGGCTTAAGTTACTATTTAATTTTATCAGTTCTGCTGAAACCTTTTAAAATCTGGAAATCAGTATCATAAATTCTTTACTGTAGTCAAAATGGTACAGCTGGAACAGGTTTTGGACCCCTTTATTCGTACTACTTTTCCTTTCTGCTCTCAGGTTAAAAAAGTAGAAATAGCAACTTTGAGCCATTGTCTACTGTGTTAGCTACACCAAGAAAGAGAGATGACTCTCCCCACCTTTCCCACCCACATGCATTTGTTGTCTAGATATTTGTTTTCTGTTTTCTCTCATGAAAATGTAGCATGTTGGATGAAAGCAACACCTGAACAGGATCTGGTCAGTGGGCCACTAGCCAGAATATACCATAGCACCAGCATAGAGGTCTGTGACTCATACAGATACCCAGCACAATGTAAAAGCTGTGGCTGTAAAACAAGTGTTGTGCCTGCATTTTGTGTACCGCAGTGTAGTACTTTACCTTCCTTCACAACATTTCCAGCTTCTCTCTTGCACAGAATCTTCATCATGTTACACTATCAAGAAGCTCTAAACAGTTTGCAAAAACAAAGTGTGATGATTTCAGTACACTGTGTCTCTAGAACGTAGGATTATCCCATCTCCTCAGTCCTTCTGTGTTCTGATTTGGTTTGGTGGGTTTTTTGGTAGAGAGGGAAGTGCCCCAGGAGTGGCTCTGTTGAGAAGCTGAGAAGATCCCCCTTCCCCAAAACCAGCCAAGGAGCCATTAGACGGACTATAGATGGGCCTCAGCAATTAACAGAGGAAAGAAACACCTGAGCAGAGAAGTACTTGAGGGAGAAGAGCTGTGCTGGAGAAGCAGAGTCTTGCTGGTGGTTGGTGAGGAAGAAGGGGAAGAAGGTGCCCGAGCAGAAGTTTCCCTGCAACCTATGTCGAGATGGCAGCTGTCCCCCTGCACTCGTGGAGGAACATGGTGGAACATTCCCTGAAGGCGCCAGGAGGGCTGAACTTGGCCACAGGACTTGGATTTTGTGGCTAGAGGATTTGCTGCCAGTGGACTCTCATTACACAGCTTTGGAAGACCCTGGCACCAGGGGAGGTGGGTGTTCCCAAAGCAGCCCGTGACTCTGTGGGAAGCCCAGGCTGGAGCAGCTCTGGACCTCGTGGGAAGGACTCATGAAGAAGATGTTCGTGGAGGACTCTCTCCCATGGGAGGGACCCCGTGGGGAAGCAGGGAAGGACTGTAAGGAATCCTTCTCCCTGAGGAGGAAGGAGCAGCAGGAACCACCAGCCTGTGAACTGACTCTAAACCCCATCCCCTGTCCCCCTGTGCCGCTGGGGGGAAGGAGGGAGAGAAACCGGGAACAAAGGGATTTGGGCCGGGAAGAAGGGAGGGGTGGGGTAACATATGCAAGCCCTGCTCTTTGTGTTGTGTGTGTCCTGGGTGTGTTTTATTAGTATGAAATTAAATTATTTTTTCCCCAAGTTGAGTCTGTTTTGCCCAGGACCTTAATCTGTGAAGAACCCTCCTCGTCCTTTGTCTCAATCCATGAGCTTTGTCCTCCGCATCCCAGAGTGCGTGTGTGGGGAAGGGAGTTGAGTGAGCAGCCATGGGCCTGTTCCTTTGCTGTTGTGTTGGGCCCAAACTACTACATTCTGTCTGTGAGAGCTTGTATCCTAAGTTACAAGTTCTATTGATAAAGGGTAGGTCTTTAAGGAAGTTAATTACTGCAGTTCTGGAGCTCTGGGAAGGGTGGATGTGCTCAAGGAATCTGTTTGACAAAGGTAGACTCTGCCTGTCAACAAAAGGACTATGCACTGTGGAGGTCTTGTGCCAATGACAGTGAGTGGGAATCCCCAGCATGCAATTTGTTCATACCAACATCTCCAGATGCAGAGATCTAAACCTGAGCTGGATTCTGTTAGGGAATCAGACTCGGGGGATCTGGTCTTTAGCATCAGTGGAAATCTGGAACGTACAATTGATGGAGTCTCAAGCATTTGTCATCTTGTCTTAAACTACATGCATAAACTGAAGAAGGGTAATTTTAAAGCACCTAAATTCAAGAATACGATTAGCTAGGATTAAATTGCATTTTAGTATCAAATGAGCCAGGAGGAAGAAGTTTCCAGCCTTAATAATGGTGGAAAAGCAATTTAATAATAGAGATTCTGTGTGTGCTATCACCCCTCTGGGTCCAAAAACAAATGGTGCTAAGGCTTAATTACCTTCTCACTTGAAGTTTGCCAGAGTTCAGATAAGTGGTTTTGACATAAATATATTTCCAAAGAAGCTGTGCTGGTCCACACAAGGGGCTTTGCCAGGAGGATTATTGGCCATTAACATATTCTCCTACTTGGTGGCAAAGAAACTTTGTGCAAATAAAATCCTTTTTGGCTAGACTTCTGTCAGTTTTTTCCAAACTTCTTTTGTCATGACTGCCACTACATGTCATCACGAAGTCTAGTTTCAAGAGAAGATTCAAATAGTGAAGGATTTTTAAAATGGGTTTATTTAATATGCTTTGCACTTTAGTCACAGCAGGAAATACTTTTTTCTTCATGAGCATCTGGTTCTGTAGGCTACAGCTCTCTGGGCTGAGCATAGCAAGAATCTTTTATTTCTTTCAGACCGTCAGAGTTCCTCCCATCTGGCAACCAGGAAAGTGCAGAAAAAAAGGGTGTTTCCAACAAACACCAGCTTCAGCAAAAGCTTTTTTTTTCTTTTTTAAGTTTTCAAGCAATCTTGGGTCTGCATCATAAAGCAAAAGGATTGGTACAATATGGGAAGGGCTGTGCTGTGTAAACAGATTGCTGTTGATGTGTGTTCCACAGCTGGACTTATGGCTACATTAACTTGTTCTGATGCGGTAAAATTTTAACATCCAGGCTTCATGTGCCAGCTGATAAATGATGGGAGACAAATTAAAAACAGTTTCATTAGCACGAAATAACACTGTATCAGGAGTCTGTCAATTAGGTGCTAGCTCAGAAGATTGTCATTATGCAAGTGCCTTTTGACCATACATGGCTGTCCAGCCACTCTACTAGAAACCTGGGTCTAGGAGGCTGGTTTCAAAGTTCATTAGGGTAAAACTTGGCAGACTGATTCTCAGGCCAGATGTGCCGGTTTTCTTTTTAAAAAATTAAATTGTATCAATCCTTTCAATCACCTTTGATCTGAGGTTTGGAAAACACTTCACAATTATCAAAGTTTCATATGAGTGTTTTTATTTCAAACTTTAGTTTAACAATGGTTTCCCTAAAAACAAAACAAAACAAAACTAAACAAGACTGTGTGAACAGCTAGCCCTTCAGGATAGCTGTATTGGCCTCCTACATTTTTCCCCCTTGCTTTTCCTCAAATATTGCTTGCAAATGGTAGATAACATGCTTAGCAGCCTTGTTGCCATGCTTCTGTGCCAAATTGAAACCATGCCACCCTATAACAAACCTTGACCTGCAATGTAATTGCTCCATTTTTCATGGTTTCATACTCTGTCCTGGCCATTCCAAATTGCACTGACCTGCCACCCACTATTCCAGACAAGTTACCAGCCAGGAGTCCAGCTTTTAAATGAAACAGGGTTTTAACTCCTAAATGGCATGAGGAATTTAACTGCTTCAAGATGTATCATATATTGCTTACCAAAGCCTGGAGTGCTACGTAATATATGACATCCCCATGGAAATGTCAGCAAATGCTACTGCAGTGCAGAAATAGCAGAAGCCGCCTACAGTAAAGGGAGAAGTTATAACTCTACCAGTGAGCTTCATTGCTGGAAGTTTTCCATATAGATCTGCAACTACAGCTAGATTTTTACTGAATCATGTCACTGACATTTGGAGGATTTTGTAGACTGAGCAATGTAATTGTAAATGCAACGAAGGAAGGCACTGAATCGTTAAAATGTATTTTTAATGGACAACTAGTCTTTTAAAGCAGTAGTGAGTAAGACTCAGTAGACACACAGTTTCATGCCAACATCTGAACCCACAAATTTTCTACAGTCTTCATGATACTTTTGGAGGTCCTTCATTGTGCTTAGACCTAGACTAAAGTAAATGCTGTAAATGCTCTTCCCAGGAATCCAGCTTCTTCAGAAACACAAGGGTCTAATTTTCACTTTAATTGGTGTTTAGGCTATAATATCCGTTTCTAGTCCAAGCCGATACAAAGCACACCTTGAAAATATAAGCGGCCACCTTTCTCTATAGGCAGCCTGGAACCATGATTTGTGCCATATAAACCATCTGGGCATCTTAAGCACTGTAACATTTAACTCCATTGGTGTCGGCATAACAGAGGGAGCCTGTGGCAGAGGAAAGTGCTGGCTGGCCTGAAATACTTTGTAATGCAAACACAGCATGTGTTTAGCCAGGCTTAGTGAAGACCAGACATCTGGTCTGGCCCTAGCAGAGTAAGTCAGCAATGTCTCTCTGGCCTGCCTGAGGAGGGCCACTGCCTTGCCTGGGAGAGAGGGCACTGTGGTTGCAGGATGCTAAGGAGCCTCCTTCATTTGTCCTGTTTGGTCTGGGAGAATGAACCCACATTGTTCACCTAGACAGAGCTCTCAGGACCACCTTGGAGCTGGCAATGCTTCAGCTGGCCCTGGTGGCACCTGGATAGCATGAGAAGGGAATACCTGCTCTCTGAGCTGTGCAGGTTCCTCCAGCTTCTTGTGCTATCCAAAGGCTCAAAACCATAGATTAGGGGGAGATACATCTGTTCCTCCAAACCGAAGTCTGCTTGGCCCAGCAGGGACTTTTTCCACTAGAAAGAAAGGCTGGGATTTTGCATGCTGTCAGGCTCTTAAGCATTGTTTCTTGATGAATGGTATTACTAAGTCAGGTGTTTTAGCCAATCCAATTGGTATTTTGTCCCTGGAGAGGTGTAATCCAGGGATGTAGGAAAAGGATGTCCATGTAGTTAATCTTTTATTATTTAAATAGGAAACATTTTTTTTATGGGGGATATGAGCAGTGCTTAAAACTGCAGAGCTAGACACTCCAGGGATCAGCTATAAATGAAGGTTAAGCCTTGTGAAGTCTTCAACCTTGTTGGGTTTTTTTGTTTTGTTTTGTTTTTAATTGGGATTGACATTGTGACTGAGGCCTTGATGTTTTATAACCCTGGCCATATGGTTATGTGGTTTTGGAGAAGAGGGTTTGGCAACGGACGGGGGAAGGGGGAAGAGAGGTTGTTGTTACTGCTGCACTGGAATGAGTATGTCCAAGTTTCCCATCCTGGTGTGTCCTAACTTACAGCATATGGAGACAAATTCCACAGACTCTATGGGGAAATAACACAGGCATTGTTAAATCATTTAATCTAAATTCTGAAAGAGAACAATAATAAGGTGATTAAGGACAACCTGAATCTATTTGATAATGCAATGTTGAGGGGATGGAATCACCTTTAATTAACAAGCTAGGACAAACAAGGGCTGCTGAGTGCAGGGAAGAGGTGGATTTTCCTGATTTTTTTCATTAGGGCATTTGCTTATGTTCCTTCCATTATAAAAGATGCAGACATACAGAGCAAGAGCTTCAATATTTTCTGCAGAGATCTCAGTTCTGAGCTGAAATTGAACCATGCCAATTTTAAAGCACCACAATATAGCCATTTATTTCCTCCAGCTGTGGGTCTTGACTTTCAGCTACAAAGAGGGGGCAGGAGGACAGGGTAAAAGGAGGACTGGAAAAAATAAAACTGCAGGATGCCTGTCAATACCTACTCTTGAGTTAGGAGACTCTGAGCAGGACTAGAATTGAAAGAAATTGTTGAAGTATTGTGCTGCCTCCCCCTGGAAATGAGCACAATCCTTGTTCTCTAAATATTTAGGGTGCACAATTCAAGAATCCCTTTTCCACCTGAAATTCTTCTTAGGATGTTAAAATATGAGTATTCTAACAGAGTGCATGGAGTAAGACCTGCTATTTCAATTCTTTTCATCAGGCGCCTCAGCGGGAAAACTTTTCAAAGACACAAAAGGGAATTGTGGACTTAAGTTTTAGCCCATGTCTAAATCCCTTCTGTGCCACTGGAGACTTTTCCTTAGAGGAATAACCAATGAACTCTGAAGAACCCATTTCCAGATGTGAAGCTGGATTTATGTTCCTAGAAATTCACAGCAGCAGCAAAGTACCAGACTTATAGTTTGTGTTTGAATTCTTCACGAAAGGCTCACTTACTTGCTAGAATTTTGTTGCAGGTTTCTGTATTCATCCATACAAAAGTTAAGATGAGGAGAAACATCAGGGAGTGATTGGCAGGTGCCCACAGGTTTGCAGGCTTTTGCTTTGGTGACATTTATGAAATGTTAGGGAAACTGAATATTCCCAAAGTATCAGCCCACACTTTGCAGGAAAGCTAAGTCATTTAATCCTACAGAGAAAATGAAAAGCGTCTGTTTCTTTAAATCTTTAATGAGTTGTAGCATATGTTGCACAAAGGATTTCAAAGCTAAATATACTGTGGATCCTGGTTTATATCTTTGTTCGTTGACTGTCTACAGTAAATAAATGCAGTTTAATGCATTGTATTTAAATGAAAAATTATTAATCCTGTTAATTATTTTTTTAAGCAGCATATGTCAGGCAGTGCACACTAGTGGTGTGCAGTTTAGGTAGCTCCAGGGATGCCTCACAGACTGGAAGTAAGCACCACTGGTGAAATTGCCAAATTTCTTTGTGAGCAGTAGTGGTCTAGCAAAGCCAGAGCAGATAGATACCTTCCAGCTTTACAGTCACTGCAAAGTAACAAGAAATGGCAAGCATTACTGGATGAGAATAAATCCTGAAAACGACAGAGGGATGGCTCCTCAAAAGGAATGACAAGGAAGAATCACCTCTGTTTCTTAGGGCAGAGCTATGGCATTGCTCTGACACCTGCAAATGTCTTTCAGGCTGTGATACTGCAATACCAAACTACCAGCAACTCAATACATTCCTGCCAGCAAAGCCTGGCTCTGGCAACGCAGTACTTTTGTAGCCAATATTAACTTATTATCCTAAGTGAAACTATTTGTGACAGGTGTGTGCCAGACACATTTCAGATCTCATTAAGAATGTAAAAACCAAATAAGGCAAAAAAGTGGATTTTTGCTGCCATTCAACAAAGCATATTTGTGCATATGAACTTTCAAATATGGAAAGTCTCATTATGTTCGAAGGACAAACACACATCCTTCGTATTAGCATCTAGATGACCACTTACTGGTTTTGGTTTTTATCTCAAGTGCTGTAAAAATGCTAAATCATGTGCCATAAAATCTTCTGTCTTGGAGGGATCCTGACTGGGCAGTAAAGTCTATAATTTCTGCTGTGTGAAGGCATGCATGCCCAGCCTCTGGAGCCAGGGCTGGGCTGGAAAAGACCACAGGCAAAGCACAGCCTTGCTGGGACATGCCAGTAAGGAGTCTTCCTGCTTTCAGTGTAACCTATGGGCAGAGGAGAAAATATAAAGCTTAATCTATTCTCATCATTCCTCACCTTGAAGCTGCTTCAAGACTCCTACTGAGGGTAGCAGTTCTGGACTAGGCTTGCAAAACTAAAAGCCCAGTGTCAAGCCTTATATGGGTAGGCACCAAAACAAATACCTGAAGGACTGTGAAGCCCTAGGGTTTTACTGCTTCATCTGAACACTTATAGGCTTATGAAATGGAACACGATCATCACTAGCCTCCCACATACCACTGGAGAGCTTCAGGATCGGGTGCTAGAGACTGTGTTAAGCCCTTCAGAGCAGGACACTTGTAAGGAAAGAGATAACCTGTAGAGCTGAGTTTCTTTTTCATTCCTTACTCTGCAATACCCCTTGTACTAAAATGTTTTTAAAAGTCATGTTAGTTCACATCTCCCAAGTCTTCTTAAACAGATTTAGTGATGTCTAAACCTTCATATCTAAAGTTCTTAGAGCAGGTATATATCCCCTACTTATAAACCTCATTTGTAGTGCAACATTGACCAATTCAGCACTACTGCAGACAAGCAGAACTAAAAAGTGCATGGAAAAAAGCAGGCAGTTTGATCTGAATTCAAAGATAAGCATAACCTCTTGGCTGCTGGTAAACAAACACTGGGTCCCACAACCCGGTGTGCCATACACTTTAGTTAGCCAAACTCCAACTTGGTGCCTTATCAAATGCTTCTGATGCCACCAGAGGAGTGTTTGTACCTGGCAGAAATACTTTTCAAACAATGTTTAGTTGTTTCATGTTATTCCAAAATATGTGTCCTCTGAAGAAGGTCTCTGCAGTGCACCTGCAGACTGCTGACTGCCACTCCAGCTGCCATGTTGTGGTTGTTTGGACTGTCTTTAATCTGAACTGTCAGAATCCTGGAGTTCTTGAACTAGCAAAACTCCATTGCCATAGTAACCATACACTATTTTAAACCAAACCTCTCTTCACCTAAATAACAGTTAATGATTCTTTATATTCTTAACAGATACTTTATTTCAAATCCTTGCTTCTCCTGAAGCTGGAACAGCTCCTAATATCTCAAGCATATACCTAAGGAATAACACAAACCAGGATCTACATACATGCAGAAGCATTGGATTTACTCCTGTGCATCTATTTTTAATCCCTATTTGTCTATACTAAACAAACAATTTTCAAGCAGAAATCCCTCTTTACTTAGATTAGTAGTTTCACTTTAAAATCAACACCATAATACATCCTTCTGGAAGGAAACAATTTCTGAGAATAAAAGAAGACCCAGCTTTCTGGATCTTCAAAATAGGACTAAGATCAGTTAAAATGCAAACCAGCTGTTTAAAAAGCTCCTTGGAGGCTTCTAAAAGCTAGAACAGATTTGACAATTTATCTTCAAGCAAAAGTGTTTAGGTTAAAAATAGCTAACATTAACAAAACTTTGATGCCTTGTTATCTAAAATTAGACCCTTCTTAGCTCACTGATTTCTCCTGGTTTTCATTCTGTGCAATTAACCTGCAGGAAGCATACGCAGCACATTAGCTAAACACCAAGAGGATGACAAGAAATGGATTGACGTGTCACAAATCACAAAAAATACAAATCTTAACAGGCCTTGTAAAGGGCAAGAAGTAGATTTTTTTTCTGTTCATCCTAATGCATTTGTCCAAGAGCTCTCTTAGTTACACTAGCAACCTGCAGCTGCCCTTCCAAATTGGGCAGCTTCTGGGTTTTAATCACTTCAATTAAATGAGCTATTCTCATTGCCAACAGGGAAACAGTTGCCAATCATAGTACAGAAGAAAGCAGACCCACTGCAGGGCATGAAATTAAATTTTCCAGGTAGTAGCCAGTAATTGATACCACAACGTGACCTTTGCCTAAAGCAGCCAATTTAGAGCCCTGTGGAACAGCAACTGGGGCAGGACTGAGTCTGTGACCACCAGCAGGCTTGCTTAGTAAAGAGACAGTTCTGACAGTACTCTCCACTTCCACTGGCAGGCAGTTCTGTAGCTTCATAACCTGTTTGAATTGAGACTCTCACCGAATGCAGACAATGCCCCAATAATATTTGTATACAGATCTATTTTCAGTTGCTTGTTAGTTTGTTGTTTTTTTTGTAACATGGTAAAATCAGAGTATAGCAAATTTGCATGCTAATGACTAGGAGCCAATTATTTTTCCTGATAGTAGCTTTTTTTTTTTTTCCCAAGCTTATAGCTCAAAACTTAATGAGGAACATGTCTGAGTATTCCACATTGTATCCCTTTCAGAAATCAAGCATACCTTCATCTAGGAGAACTCTGCACATCCATTCTGAGTGGCCGCAGTCTCTGGGCTCCCACTGACCCAACAGCAAGTGAAGCTGTTGATTCCCACATGAGAGACACACTCAGCCTCAAGCTGTACACACAAACCAAGGCACCTGGGTACAGCACACAGGTGGCCTGGCCATCCCAGACAAGAGAATGAGGCATTGATGGAAGGCTATTTACCTCAGCTGCAGGCTGAGGCAGCCTCCAGAGTTGTACTTCCCACATTGGCTATGGCTCAAAGAGAGAACAAAGATTCACCAAACTCCTGACATAAGCACCTCAGTTAAATGACCAAGGCGAAGGAGGATCAGTCTGTCTATTCACTGAAGCCAAAAGCTTTTCCCAAGAATTTCAGATGAGCACCTAAGCTGTTATCTGCTACCAGTGAAATCCAAGAGGAATTTTGTCACCAACACCATGCTGCCCAGATCAGGCTACAGAAGTGAAAGCACACATAAGGGAGTCTTGGTATAGTGACTATCTTACATACATTACAAAACGCAGCAGCTGCTTAAAAATTAGTCCTCATGTCCACACAAATGATGGCCTACTTATGGATTTTATCCAGTGTATTTAGAAAATGAATAGAACTACATGTGTGTTTAAAAATAAGCAGGATTCCCTAAAATGGTGCCTGAAACAAGCCCAGAATCACTGGGGGCTTCCTCACAAAACACCATTTAGGGTACTGGATAACAAACCTGCTGCTGACGTTTTTACTGCTCTGCTGTAGTAACAGTGATGCGTTCTCTCAGGTCACTGAAGTTTGAAGCTGTGCACTGAATACAAAATTAATAGACCCAATAAATGCTTAAAATGCTATCAGCTGGGAGAAACTGGATACATATAATTTAGAAATGCTTCTCCAACTCCAGCTGTTTTCCAGATTATTTCTTCTTACAAATACACATCCACAATCAGACATTAAATTCTAGCTATTTGATTAGAAATGCCTACTGAGTTTGGGCTTATTAGAATACAAAACCAAGTGCAGAATCAGGAAGAGATTGGAAAAAAAAAAAAAAAATCCCCTCACAATTAGATTTAGCTCTCTCAGGCATGTCATTTTACAATTGCGAAAACCTGGAAAGTCACAGCTCCCTATTCACTTTAGATTGCAATCACATTCTAATTCAGAATTCAATTAATATTCTAATTTTAGGAGGTGAAATACCACAATAGTAAAGAGAAAAATAGAACTGTAGGGACTTTTCATACAGAATTAAATGAAGGTCAAATTTCAGAAATGCAGGGATGAACGCAGATCCCATGCTGCTCATTAAGACCACTGCATACTAGGGAAGGGCAACAAAGCTGGAGATGTCCTTTTCCTTTTTGCTTGGATCACTGCAAAATTAATTTCCTAGCTCTCTCTCATCTCACCTTCTTGCAAATGAGACCAATAGCTGTCATAAGCTTCTTGCACATGCCAGTAGCACCAACAAAGGAGAGATGACAGTTGGTTGACCTGCTGTCATAGCTAGACCTCATTCTCAGCCTGCTGTCACTGAATTATATTACAGTAGGTAGGTGTCTCTGAACCATAGGAAAAAAAAAAATTTGCTGTTCCGGGGAAAGGATGAAATTACTTCCTGGCACAGAACATGTGTGACATGTTCCTTTGCACCCCTGCACCCACCCACACAGGCACACACAGCCTTCATTCTTTTCCTGGAACTGAGCAAATCCTCTTCTGCCACATCTCTGCCTGGAGCAGCACACCCTCCCCTGCTGCACCAGCCACCAGCACCTCCTCTCCTTGTAGCCTCTCACTCATATAGTTTCTACACCCACTGATCTGGCGCTTAAGACCCTGCAGGATACCTCAGCTAAATAGCTAAATCCGTGAACAAATGGCTACTGACAGCCATCAGCATGTATAATCAAGTAGGCATCTGCTTCTGTTTGGCTCTCAGGCTGGCTATGGTCTTCTGCTTGTTCACGAACTTCCAGTAGACTATGAAAGCCAACCCATAGTGGTAAAGGAAAATCAGAGTGCTGAGTGGCTAGGTACAAAGAAAAAAACATTTTTCCTGTTTTTAAGAGAGAAGCAGGGTCATAAGGATTTTTCTGCAAAGCAAACTGATTATAGTATATGCTATGGCTAGCATGGGAATTTCATATGAAGAAGTTATTTGAAATTACAAGGTAGAAAACACCCCAGATACTATACAGAACTGAGCTACAAAGCATGAGATAGTATTTAACTGAGAGCTTTATCTTGTTAATGTGTGATTCTGGAGCCAAAAAAAAAAATAATATCTGGATATGATGTCTGCACGGATGTTCAATGTAGAGGAAGTAAAAACACCCCAATGCAGAGACAATATCAAGGGGCTGCCCACCAAGGCCCCAAAAGCCAGCACTTTCCAGCAGGGAGCCGGAGGCCGGGTTCTGGGAGACAGAGACAAGCTGTTCCCAGCAGCATGGACAGATACCAGCCACAGAAGCAGAGATGCCAGATCTCTTGCTGCAACACCAGCTCAGGTGAGGATGCAGGTAGCCCAGCAATGTCCCAGGCTGATATAGCCTTCCAAAAATTAGGACTTGTTGTCTGAACTTAAGACAGAGCTAGTTAGCACCATTCCTGCACAGCAGCGCTGCAGTGTGCCATGCTGCCCTGTGCTCCCCATACACACTTCACCTGCCTGGTCAAGCTCCCCCAGCGCTGGTTCTATCACCCGCTGTAGTTGTATCCTGCACCAGACACATTGAAAACCATGTGCACTTGCTTTCTTTTCTGTTTCAGAGCCTATTGCTGTTGAAGAAAAAGGGACATACAGGCATTTTGCTTCTTGGAAAAGTCTGGTTATGGGGCCCAGTGCAGGGAGCTCACTTTCTGCCTTTACCTCCTCTTGCCAGTGCTCCTCTCACTTCCTTGCTTCCTGGGTTTTTTTGTTTGTTTTGATTTTATTAGGTTTTTTTTGGTCAAGCCATGACATTTCCGTGTTAATCCCTATGAGATGTAAGAACAGCCAGCCTGTCTCCTGCATTTACTTGTCATCAGCTAGATAACTGCCTCATGAAAGGAAATTCAGCAAATACATTATTTCTGTCCTAATTAAGTTCTGTTTCAGTTGAGTTAAAGGCAGTACACCCTCAGACAGCCTTTGGTAGTCCTGACCTTTTCAAGGTGCCTTGTCATGGAGATTGGCAGCTCACCCAGGGCAACAGCACTTCACGTAGAGTCAGGCTGAGACCTTGATGAGTCACCACAATGGAGCTCAATAGTCAATCAATAAGGCAGACATCAAAACTGACATTAAGGGTGTCTCATAGGGAACATCATTAATTTTATTATAACTTCTATGAACCAATAGTTGAGCATCATTAAGAGATGACATTACCCTCAGAGCTTTTGGTGGAAATAATTATCTAGCTGTGTGGAGGTTATTTTTCTTCCTACATCAAAACTTGGGAGAAATAAAGTGTACAACTACTAGTGTTGCTCTCTAAGCAGCAGTACAGTGTGTGTGTGCCACAGCTTGATTCTTGGATTTGTGTAGCTTGGTGGTTTTTGAGATCTTCCTCCCTAAACACGCTTCTGCTGCACCCAGCAGCACTCTGATTCACTGTTACAAGCTCTATCCTGAGTTAAGGGTTACATTTTTAAAAATTGCTGCATAAGGAAGGGAGATAAGCAAAAAGTGTAAGAATAAGGCTTAATTTATTTTGTAATTATGGCTGAAATTAAGATCCCATATGAAGTGCCATTAATGTCTGTATGTCTATTATTATTTCTTTCTGTGCATAAATATGCATAAACATAGGTATTTTAGAATAAAAGAATCAGAGAATGTTTAAGGTTGGAAAGGACCTTAAAGATTCTCAGGTTCCAACCCCCTGCCATGAGCAGGGACACCTCACGTTAGATGAGGCTGCACAAAGCCTCATTCAACCTGGCCTTAAACACCTCCATGGAGGAGGCTTCCACAATCTTCCTGGTCAACCTATCCCAGTGCCTTACTACCCTCATGCTGAAGAGTTTCTTCCTCATATCTAACCTAAACCTTCTCTCTTTCAGTTTAAAACCATTACCCATTGTTCTATCACTTCCCTCTCCAGTGAAATGCCCCTCCCCAGCTTTCCTGTAGCCCCCTTCAAGCACTGGAAGGTGCTATAAAGTCTCCCTGGAGCCTTCTCCAGGCTGAACAGCCCCAACTCTCTCAGCCTGTCTTCATAGCAGAGGTGCTCCAGCCCTTTGATCATCTTCACGGTCCTTCTCTGGACCCTCTCCAACAGGTCTATATCTTTCTTGTGCTGAGGGCCCCAGAATGGTACACAGTGCTCCAGGTGAGGTCTCACCAGAGCAGAGCAGAGGCGCAGAATCCCCTCCCTGGCCCTGCTGGCCACACTTCTTCTGATGCAGCCCAGGATGTGTTTGGCTCTCTGGGTTCCAGCACACATTGGTGGCTCATGTGGAGCTTCTCATCTGCTACCACCCCCAGGTCCCTCTCCTTAGAGCTGCAGTTGAGGTCAACTGATCAGAAAGGAGTCCGTTCTGAAGTATCACATGCAAAAAAAAAAATAAATTAAAAAAATTAAAAATTGAAACATCAGAAGTGAAAAAGCATTTCACACTGCTAGAAAATATTTCACAAAACGATGAGCTTGTCCCTATATTTATTACTATTATAATTTGTTGTCTATGTGTAACTTTTTACAAGATTGTCTGGAAATAGGAAGGGACCATACATAGACAGTGTATAGCCTTGAATTCCTTGAGTATTGCAAGAACTGAAATCTGCAGGGCACCATCTGTACCATTTCTATTGTCAGTCTACTGAGAATCTTGAAAACAGCCTTTTTACAAAGAACCACTGTGCCTTCTTAATTACAAGTTTAAAAAAAAAGCCAGAGAAAATTCCTGGCAACACCCCACCCTGACAGAAAATTCAAATGTCTTCAAGCATATAAACCAACCAAGCTGCTGAAACTGAACTCATTCAGAGCAGGACTTTGTTTTAATGTGTGTGAGATGAGCCTGAGGCTGGAGGTGACTGTGTCAAGCAGAATGAAAGAGAAGGAGCAGCAGGAGAAGGATGAGGATGAATAGAGCACCAATACATGCTTCTTCTGTGAGTGTTCAGTGGGTATTTCCATACGCAGCTTGCTGCCTCCCTGTGCTTCTTGAAACCCTGCAGAAACCATTTGCCCTTGAGCATGTCAGTCCTAAGTGGAGTAGCTGGGACTTGCCTGGCAGGAAATCAGCATTTCCTGATGCCCTTTGGGGCAGACCATGCTCAAAGCGCTGGCATAAATTCTCCTCCATGCCAGCTACTTACAGAAACAGACACTGTAATTTTACTCCCTTTCCATGTTTCCTGTGCTTGACACATGGTGCTCCTCAAATTGTAAATCATCAGTACAAGTTCCCTCTGGTTTCCTCCTAGCTGTTTTCAAAAAGATCCTGTACTTTTTTTTTAAATCTAGTTGTGTATTTATTCTTCCTGATCTCATTTGCATTCATGCACATACACAGAAACATATCACATTTAGAACCACTATTAGCATCAACTTAAGTTGAATGCTGGCAGCCAGACAAAACACAGCCCATTTTGATCTGCCAGGCTTAAATAAGTAGAATCTATTGAAATGAAAGCAGTGGCAGCAAGATAATGTGACAGGTTGGGTCACATTTACATACTGGGTAAACTAAAATTATTTGGCAACAACACTCCTGGAAAGTGAACATGTGCAGAAATCCAATTTGCCTTTCTGAGTAGAAGGGGAAAAAAAACAAAACAAAACAAAACAAAACAAAGATCAACCAGTAACAAAACACAAAACCAGGTAACTGCCACATCAGTAAGCTATTCAGTCCTTTACTCCTGTTCAGTAATTTGACTCAGGTATACAGCATTTCACTTTCTATAGCCATTGTCTTCTTGATATTGCATTTACAAGCTCTGTTCTCTGTTCTGGATGGGTTGTTCTTCACAGCTCAAAGAGCTGTGAGCTTTTGCTTGTAAAACAAGAAATCTCTTTTCACTTAAAAAACATTTCTAGCTTGGCTATCACAAAACAGTTTCTTTCCTCATTCATAAAGAAACTCCATTCCTTTCAGGAATGACATCTAACAGACTATTTGAACTGTATTGGGAATCTAAGGTAGTGACTCACAGCAAAGTGAGGTTTTGCACAAGCAGGTTCTCTACACAGTATTTCCTATGCAAGAACCAGCAGCAGTGTCTGTCACCGAGCTCCTACCAGCTCATTGGAAGAGACAAATTGCCATGACCTATGGGCCACTTCTGCTGCTAAACAACTGGTAAAACTGGCAGAAGACAAGAAGGACTACACCCTGAAATGTACTTTTCTGGCACATGCTACCATTTCACTCACAGAAAATTTGCAAACACATGCAATGGTGGAACACTTGTTTTGGGTCTTGTAGCTGTAGGTGTTGAAGATGTCATTCCTTTTAGGAAAGAGCTGAGTGTCTAGTAATGAAGGAGGTCTGATGAATTTAGCATTTTAATATATTATTAGTAAAACTGCACGAAATGGGGTATTGATCTCTCTGCATATCACATGTATGGACATAATTTTAATGCTGTCACAGCAGTCACAACATCAGTGTTCAGGAAATCATGACTGCTAATCATTGCACAACCAGATGCTAACAGACCATGAAAAAATAACAGCTAATTTTTGTGTTCAAATCAGTTCTTTGTATCACAGGGAGCAAACAGTGCCCTTGACTGCATGAAAACAAAGAGCTTGCATTTCTATAACTGAGAAATACAACCACTGACCTTTTTATCTTCTTTGAGCCAGATCTTATTGTGTTTCCTTCTGCTTATGTTCTTCCTTCCTACCCACTTATCCCTGTGGGTTTTTTCTTCAGCCTTGAGATACCTGCATTTGCCCTAAAAGGACAGTGGTCAATGTAAAATTCAAGTAAGAACAGGCTCCTCAGTTGTCCTTTTCTAACCCCAAATTGCCTCCACCCTGTCCCACATTTTCTGTATGCTGCAGATTAGTTTGCACAGCTCTCTGATAAGACAGGCTCTTTTTCAGACATATGACAGCACTTTCATGGCTAATTAACTTTCCTCTGTTAGAATAAAAATTTTATCAATCTTCTCACATTACAAACACTCTCTGTCATATTCTTAAAGATTCACCAACTTCCAAGAAATGAAGCACCAGTTCCTGAGCTGTTTTTCTTTTCATTTCTGCCACCTGGCCCAGCTGGGCTTTCATGGAGAACTTGGATTTCCAGAGGCTCAACTGGTACAAGCTGAAGAGGTAAACTAGTCCTTGGTGGGAGGCTGAGAACCAAAGGCCTTAGGAGTGCAGTGCTGTAGAAGAGCAGGACCAACTTATTCAGTGTCCTAAGAGGTGCTCACACATCAGTTATGCAGATCATGACCTGCAGTCAACATCCATCTACCTGCTCTCAGCAAGACAAAGCAGAGGTTATGAGGAACATCTGGGCAACTGAAACCAGATGAGTGCTCGTGCCTGCAAACTATGTTCTCTGCTGGCATCTCCCCATGGACACTTGTGACAACACTCAGAGTAGATTCTGGCTTTACAGTGGAGAGGCTGGCATTAGTTTTTGCAGGATTTAATGGTGGTTCTGTTATAAGCTACTGCAAGTATCTCTCCTTCTCTGCTGCTTTGAAGCACCAAGCAGTGAGATGAGAAGTCTTGATGTAGCACTGTTTGCCATAGAAATGCTAGGAATGGTGTCAGAAAGCAGCAGGGCCAGTATAAAACCCAACACTTTTCACAGATGAGAGAACTGTAGTGCCCTAGACAGTGGCCCCAGGGGTCTTACTTACATCCTCAGCTCTGCAAGGTGTTACTGCTGAAGAAATATGAGCTTAATTTCTATTCCTAACTACAGACAGAGCCACTCTCCACACTCCCTCAGTTGTTCTTATTTAGGGGCTGATGTGCTGCTGAAACCATAAACATTCAAGGGTTCAGTTGCTTTGTTTGCCTGGGCGAGAACAGGTGGCAGCTTTTGCAGCCCCATTCTGGCTATCCTCACAAATGCCAGCTGAGGTCTGGCACCTTGTTTTATTGTGTGAAGACTGCAAAGAGATTTCTCAATTAGCTTTAAATTAACTGCCTCTTGTCGTTAGGAGTTCCCTGAGGATGGGTGTGAGGTTGCTCTCAAAAAGGCTGTTAGACAACCTGCCTGTGTGTCCACTATCTGGGCACTCACCAGATTGTGCCTGCCATTTCTTATCCGCAGGTTTAAAGCTTTAATTAGGAACCTCCTGTCTGTCTGGTCTTCACAAGCACCATCTGGCATGCTGCAGAAAATATGCTGTTTTCATTACTGGCAAATCCTAGGAAAGTTGTTTCTGTCCATTAGAGGCAGGGACTGCAGGGGCAGAGGATGAGGGTAAAAACTTCCAGAGCATTTCATAGTGAAAAGAATCTGAAGGGAAAATGAAATCTGCATTTAAGCTTGGGTTTGCACTTAAAATATTCACAAATATGAAGTCTTATGCAAATGTTTTCATGATCAGGACTTCTATATATGGACTGTGCTGCAGCATGCTGGAGCATGACCAGGTTTACCACTTCCCAAGCCAGAACTGGAAAATACGAGACTTTTTCTTATTTATGATTTTCCTGTTCAGTGCATTGTCACCAAGATTCAACATTTTGTTTCCTCAAAATTCACAGCCAAACAAAGGATTTTGTTACAAGCTAGAGTGCATCTGGTTAAAAGCAAATCCTTGAACTGACTCTGCTGCAATTTTGTAATATCCTGTGCTCAGAACTGGCTGTTAATTTTTTATATTAGTACATGCATCTTCTCTTTCCATCATTCTTCTTAGTAGATTGCTAAGCTGTGAATTGTAATTCTAAGCAACCAACTGTAGTTACTGACATATAGTTCTTATTAACGAGCGTGTGAATGAAGAGCAGGCACCACCCTGCCCAGAATCTTGAAAGCCTATGAGAGGATGGTTGCCTGTAGTTGTCTACAATATCGGTCCATCTAAGACAGAACACCGACAGAACATGCCATTTCCAAGGCATGTCTTGGCAACACTACCAGTGGGGAAACCCCACAAACAAGTTTTCTACTTGTAATGCCCCTTCCTCTTATAGTGTCCAATTGCTGGAGATCCACACAGCAGTGGAACAAAAATGTACCCCAATCAGAGCTGGCTGCTGGGAGGCCAGATTTTTCAATGCCAAACTTGGAGACAGCAGGTAGCACAATGAAAGCAACAGCTCTACAGATCTTCTTCAGTGCTGTATATTACACAAGAAGAAAATCTGGAGTTTTAACAACTCTCTTCTCCTTCAACAAAAGAAGTATGAGTTCAACTAGCAAGGTAAAGAAAATACAAATAGTGAAGTTCAGTGTGTCTGTACCAACTGTAATTTTAAGAGATGGATAAAGGGACAGAATCTCAGAAAAGTAAATAGCACTTTCAAGGAACAGTGGCAAAGTATAGACCCAGCTGGATTAGGTTTCTTGCTGCAGGAAGTAGCTTAATAGGTATCTCTTCTTGAGGTTTATATTGAATCATTATCTCTGCATGGGGCTAGTGAAGACAGCTTTTGTGTATGTTGGCTTTCACAAGAAGGTAGTACAAAAGTTCTATTTACCCAGAGTTGTGTTGTGATGTACCTGCAGTGCAAGTAGACGTGTTCAGGCCAAACTATAGCTGAGCACCAGTTTCTTTCAACCTTCCTTTTGCCCTTGTGTTTAAGCATGTTGCATTGTTGGTTTTCTTCTAAAATCAGGTGTGAATTTGCTGTAGTGGCATATTTTATGCTGGAAGCGGCTGCATTTGTGTGATGAAATTATTGTATATAGTAAAAGACTGCAGGGTCATTAGACTAATAAATGCTAAAATATTACTAACTTTCAATTTGGGTTAGAATTTTGGATGCAAATTCCGGTCAACACTTATTCCATGGGAACCACTGGTCTTAACCCTCAGGCTTTAAATCCTCAGGTGATAAGAAATGCCATATAAACTTTGGGAACCATTGGTCTTAACCCTCAGGGTTTAAATCCTTAGGAGATAAGAAATGCCATATAAACTTATCACTGAGGAAACTGGAACATACTGGGCCATTATTCTTTCTGGTTTCACACAAAGAAAAGCTACTCTTTTCACATCCTTCATTTGGTTTCCTGGGATGCTCTGGGGAGCTGTGGAGGTCACCGAAGGCACATGTGAGAATGGCAGTGGAGCTCTGGAACTCCAAAATTCACCTTCAGTGCCTGCTTACCAAAGAGTTTCAAGGGAGACTTTTCAGAAACTCCTGCTGAGAGCAATCAGGAGCTGGTGGGTGCCTGCTCACTCTGTTGGAAACCAGTCCCTAACCACAGGGGGTGAATTCTCTTGCAAATCTCTTCCCCTCTACTCCCCTGTGAAACTCATGCTTTTAACTCCCTGGACCAAATTATAGGTTAAAGTCTTTGTGACCAGTCCTGACATTGTGGTTTCAATGGTATTTTGCCTAGAGGCATTATCATGTTCTTCTCTCAAGCTGAGCTGAAATGATCTTTATTAGCTCTTAACCATTGTTTTGTCAATCTTATGACCAGCTTTTTAAGAAGCAGTAGAGAAAATGCTTATTAATGATGAAAGCTTGATTCTTTGTAAAATGTCATGCCTCCAAGAGATCATAAAATGATGAAACGTAGGAGGAAATTTAACATATCACAAGTTTTGTCAGATCTGTATTGAAGGTAAAGGCCTACATCTCACAAACCTAGGGTAAAAAGCAGAGACAGTAAAATGGCTAATGATTTTTGTTACAAAATAACAGTCACTCCTGTGTTTGGCGAGAATACTGCACTGCACAAATAAATTGCTCTCAATGAAAAGTGGGTAGAGAACTGGATTTTATGCCACTGAGATGTCTTAATTATTTCTTAAAAAACCTAAAATTTACCAATGTGACCCCCCCAAAAAAAAAATCTTCAAATGTGAGGTACTTTCATAGATCAAGCAACACTTACAGGGCTACTAGCTGTTTGAATAGGAACAAATAAAAATAAAATTGCTCCTACCTCTACCCCAATATATCATTTTGCACAAGAATATCTGAATTATCACACCCTAACATAAAGACTCAACTGCATTTTTTTTCATACACTATTCTTCTCATCCTCAAGAGAAAGAGGAAGCAATGTACTTGCTGTGCAGAGACCTCTTTCAGTTACCACTGCAGAACAATTAAATTACCTCATTATCTTTTGTGGTTCCTTGCAAGCAGAAAAATCCAGATTTTCCTCTCTCCATCTGCCACTATTATTCAGTATAGAAGGTTGAGTGAGAAGCAAGTTGCTTTAATTTCAACAAAATCTTCAGGGCAGAAATCCATGACTGCTAACAAGAATGTCCAGACTATTTTGCTGCTCCCAAGTTGATTAACTTGGAAGTCAAAATCCATTTATCTACTGGTGATAAAACAGGGAACTATTGAATTCTCTCTGGTTTTTTTTGCTTTGTTATTTTGTTGTTTGGTTTGGGTTGTTTTTTTGTTGTTTTTTTTTTTTTTCTCTTTTTTTAACAGTGGCACAAGTAAAACACTTGTGTAATACCCCAGAAGAGACAAGGCACAGCTTGTATCACAGATGGCTGGCAGGATGCGTTACACTCCTCCAACTCATGAATTCTGAGCAACAGATCTTTGGTAGGTAGAAACAGGGGCATGCAGTGTATGCAATTTCCCCAGTTGAAAAGCTGAGAATATTACCTTGATTATTGTTGGGACACATATCACAGAGAACTGGGGACCTCTCTGAGTTTTCTGAGCAGCATGGCTTGCCAGCACCAGGGCTGAAAGTGGAGGTGTAGCACGTAAATGTGCAGAGCTGAAGGAATGGCCGGGAACCAGCCCATGCCTTCTGACTATCACAGGAGATGCATGGCATGACTGCACTGGACTAGGAGGTGGGATGCTAACCCTTGGGCTTTCTAGTGCCAGTACCCTGATAGCAGAGAATTAACAGACACCAACTCAATCTTAGAAACCCCTTCAAAATATCCTTCTGTATGGCACTTTGCTTTTATGGCCCTGCAGCATATAAAATGTCTATGTCACTGTAAATGAAAAAACAGAGCATTGAAATATATTTTGCTCTCTGTCTCCACATTTGTTGAATTACACTGAATTCACTCCAAGTAAGGTATAGCAGTACTGTGAGTTAGGAAAACACTCAGCATACACATTCCTAGATTAATTTATTATCAACACTCTCAGTGGTCTCTGTGTAAGTCTCTGTCATTAGCTACATGTTTTCTCTGGAACATCAAGGAAAATTGTAACACTGTTCCTCAAATTAGTCATTTTATTACCAGTAAAGTTGATGGCTTTCAAACCTTGTTAGCAACAGAGCACAGCTGTTCAAATTAATCAGTTAATTCTCTGGATCTTTCCTTGCAAGCAGGTGAATATAGCAAACATCCCAGTAGCATAAATGCCCCCAGTACAGTTAGCACTAGTACCTGACTCTGTGAGTGTCAGTTTCTGTTGAAGAGTGGTCTTTTTGGGAAGTACAGCTGTCCTCCAGTTTACTGTGCTATACTCCTACAAAATCTACCTTTGGAGAATCTCACACCTACCCTTTTTCTCCAGTAGGTCTTTTACCATATCAGCCTTATCTAGAACCTGCTTCAGTACAGCATATAAGCTACTACTTAATTTAAAGTGGATACGTATCATACTGGTTTTAAAGATTTGCAGTAAAAGTCTGCTAAACTGGCCTAGTGAAAATACTCCTTTTAAGAGATAACAGAATAATTATTCCAGAAAAAAAATTAGACAAAGTACAACAAAAAAAGTGAAAGGATAAGTGGGGATCTATTTTTACTCTTTAAAAGGGAATTATATTATCATATTTCTGGAATTATTAATTTGCAGATTTTTTCAGTAAAGTCTGCTACTCTTGTTTGCAGAAGATTAGCAGAAAATTTAGCACAATGTTACTCTGGTGGCAACCGCTAAAAGAAACATTGTAAGAGATAGGTAATTTTTAATAATGAACACAACTTAACCTTGGTGGGAGCAGGAATAACCATAGTGACTTTAATCAATCACTCCTGTTTTCAAGGCTGTAAGGATGACCTAGTGAATGAGAACTGTCAGGCTCTTAATGCCCCCTTGCCATTCAACCTCCAGTACTTGCTGGCTGAAAGGGTAGTATGGAGTGATAAAAAACAATATTGAATAATAAATACTTAAAAAAATAATAAATTAATACCTTTCTCACCCCTTATGTCTGTTGAGAAGCTCTAAAGGATTATTATATACATTATTATATGGAAAGCACCTTTTAACCACTTATCCAGTTGAAATTTCTAAAAAGTATAGCAGGAGACTAGGTATCAATTTCACTGAAGCAGCACAGCTCGTGTTTGTAATACTTAATTTATTTTCCCAATTAGAAGTTTGGATGTGAGTAAAAAGCTATCAGCAGCAGCAGAAATGCATTGCAGATGATGGCAGATATGCAATTAATGTGTCAGTCTGGAGCTAAGAGGGTATCAGCAGTTGCTAACAAAACCAGAATTCGCATGGAGATCATTACAATTCAAACAGCTACTTGACCTGACTTTTTAAAAGACCAGAATAAAGTACTTTGCTTGGATTCCCTAGGGAATCTGGTGTTCAGCTGGGAGAGGCTTTAGCTTTGTTAACTATCTGAGCACTGGCAAGTGTTTAAACTGGAATAATATGTTTGAATTCCCAGGGTCAGCAGGCCAATGAAGAAAGCATATTTTTAAAATAAATGCATGTTTTATAAAGCAATTAATAAAACTTGGATCCTAAGGTGGCATCTGTTCTATTTATTTGAAGAAAAGCATTGCAGAATATCAGCAAATTGCCTTATTTCTTTGTTTGAGTTAATTTGATAACATATCTCATTGTAAAAGAGCCCCTGGAGGACTGCCATTAGGTACAGCAGTCATATATGATTCTCCTGGGCTCAACTTTGTATAGGAAATGATAAGACGCATTTCACAGAAACTAAAAACCAAATGTGCTGTATGAGTTTGACAGCCACACACTCTCACTTTGAACTAAGTTGGTATTATTGGACAAAGCAAGCTCTTGTGCAGTCCTAATTTATAAAAAGAACCACTAAGTACTTTCTATTGTTATTTTCCTTTTCTTTCATTTTTAGTTATGCTAATTCAGTAAGTGAGTAGAGAACTATTGCTGGACTTACTCTTTCAAGACATCTCGGTCTGGCAGGAACCATAATTAGATGGTTATTAAGTTTCTTAATAAGCTATGTCTTTTCCTTCTGTCTTTGATACATTAGTCTGTGGCTTGTTTCAATATGAGTTGCACTGTAACTTTTTATGCAGTAACCTTTGTTCTGATCATGTAGATCCACTGTAAGTAAAAAGCAGCTTCAAGTTACCATGAAGCAAGCTTCGTCTTCTCACATGTGTTGTAAATGCCACATAGTTTGTATAAATCAAATAAACTGCTGGACATTGTCAGGATTTAGGTTTGTGCTGCTGCTCTCACTATTCCAGGCTTGCAAAGAATATTTCAGTCTCAAGGACTCAGTCAGCAGTTAAAATAAACAACATTAACAAATCACCACAAATTTGTAATGGAAAGTAAAAAGCAAAATAAATTCACATTTTTCATTTTAGAAAACTGTCACCATTTGACTCAGGTCTGACAACAACGCTCTCAATCCCCTTTCCCCCCCCCAAGGTACGGAAGGAGAGAGAGAAAAAGAGAGAGACTTGGCTGGATTGAAAACTAAACTACACAGCTTTAATTAAACACCAATGATGAAGAAAATATATACAATTCTGTACAAATATGTTCAGATATGTGCAGAAGCCTCTCGCCTCCCCCCACCCCCAGCAACTCCCACAGCATCTCCTGAGCTGCGAACAGTCCCCAAAAATCCCAGAACTGCTGCTGGAGAGAGCACAGAGTGATGAGGGTCAGGAGAGCTCGAGCCTGGGGGTCAGTGGTGATGGATGGACGGAGTCCTCATGAGACGCCGGCCATGGATGGAAGAGAAGGGAAGAAGCAGCAGGAAGGAAGTTGTCTTCTGTGATCTCTGACCTTCCTCTGAGCTTATGTAGAGATATGGAATGGAATATCTCTGGCCAGTTTTGCTGTCTAACTCAGCCTCCTACAGGGGGGTCATAGATCTCCTGGTAGTGTCTGAGCCGGCAGAGTGAAGGTGCGACCTCGAAGACCCAGCAGTTAGAAAAACATTCCGCTCTTATCAGTCTTAGTTGGAACGCTCTGCTGCTACTTAAAAGAAAGCTTACTGAAGGTAAAAAAAAAATCAGTAAAAGGAAATTTGCTTCATCCTGGCTCAAACCATGACAAAAACTTTTGTTTAAGCTTCCCAACACAGTTGGATACAGTGTGTTCACTTAAATCACTCATTTCAGGCCCTGGTGCATATTTAGCAGTATTTCAGAGACTGTAGAAGTAAATGAACAACATGGATATAACCCTACCTCTAAGACAGATCTTGTGGAAGCATCAGAACATCAGAAGTCTGCATGTGGGATCTGAGGGTCCACGTGAGTGAAGACCAGAGAATATTTTTGGAAGTATCATATATGTTGCCTGCAGAATCTGGTTTTAAAATAGACCTCGGTACCTCTTTAGTGTTCAGCTCCATGTAAAATGGTGCCAGAGTACCTTCTCACTTGCATACCCAGTTCTTAGTGTGATAGTGTAAGAACTAATTATAAGACAATTCACTTGAACACGCGTTAATGCAAGTGTTTCCCCTATCCTCATGACTGCAACAGATGCTTAATGGGGCATGTGAGCAACTGAAAAGTGTTACCATGCCCATTCAAAACTTCTGCACAATAATTCCTGCTAGTAACTGCAGAAAAGTGTATCATTTGGAATAAACTATGCCTGAAAATACAAACCTAAGACCTTAATGTTGAGTTATTCTGTAAAGTATAGCTGGAATTTATTATTTTTTTAAATAAAGGATTGCTTGTCAAAGCAATCTTGAGTAGTAAAATCTTTCTCCAGCAAAAGTACTGCTCAAGACAGTTCTCTTCCTTGTTTACTCTTTGAAAGTGTTTTCTACTATTTTTTAAATATGTTCACCTTGGGGATTATTATAGTTCAGATGTGTAAGAACCTGCCTGGAAGCTGCAGTATTTACCTGCAGTCATTACAGTCATAACAGTCTTGCAGAAATCTGAAATCAATACCCAAAGAATAAAAATAACTTTTATTGCATTTTTTTTGGAGGTGGGATAAATTAGACCCAAGGTGAGTAAGGGTCACTGGCTCTCCATTATTAACTTTGTATCAATAGTTGTTTCTCTTGTAACTGATGGCTAATTCTGCAAGAGAAGCTCATGACTCATTATCAATAGTTAATTGTTCAGAAAATTGCATTTAGAGGGTCAGCTTTTTTCAGCTATGTTTAGAATCTCTCCCTCTGGATTTAGTTGATCACATTGCTTCTCAGTTAAGGTCCGTGTTCATAAGAAAATACAGAATCTCATGTAATAAAACACAAAAGTACTCAACATTTCTCTTCCCTGGGGAAACAAACAGATTGTGCCTTTAGTGCAACCCAAAGCCTGAGGCAGTAAGAGGAACCTGGGTTCTTATAGTTACAATATGAACTGCACAGCAGCCTCCTCATCTTCCAGATGCAGGAGAATGGGATGCTTTCCAGACGTAGCTATGAGAGCAGAAGGCTCCTACCCTTGCCTTTTGTCATCTCAACCAGAGTCATGAAGAGGTAAAGTGTAGGGCGTTAGCATGACACAAAGAGCTATGATTTTCAATCTTTATCTTCAAAGCAGGCAGCATCTCTTCACCTGCTGTCTGTTTTACCTGCCAATTAAGGCCTGACACCTTCACTTTGATGTTTAAGGTTGGCCAGCAGCATAGCTTCTTCACAGCATTACTCACAGTATGAGGAAATATTTAATTCAAAGCTATTCAGTGTTTATTAATAGAACAAAAGAAAACACACCCATGCCTTACTTCTCCATGTACCTAAAGCACTACCATCATGTTGCTGACCTGTAAATTGGCTTTTAAATAGTATCAGTCACCTGACTTTAGGGATAAAGAAATGTCACTGCAACTTAGAAGAAATCTCCTCTCATGACCCTATTCCCTGACCCCACATGGAAATACTGGCACTTTTAGCATTAAAAGGAAGATGACCTCTCTGGGCTTCTCCAAATACTGACAAAATGGAAGAGCCAGTAGTAGTTTGTCCATGTGTGTTTTCCAGATGGTACCACAGCAGCAAGGTTACAATTGATTTCACAACATGGATCAGATGACATCCCAAGTGATTTGCTGTTATCCCATGTGAGCTGCTGGTTGCTCAGCAGTTTCCCAGGCTGGTCACCTATGCACCCATATAAGAATCTAGGAAAGCAATTTAAAGTTAAAAAATTCAAGTAGATTACTAATACTTCTTAGTGTTTGGAATCTTACTTACACTGGCTTCAGCAGAATAACTTACCCAAATGTGGAAAACTGATGAAAAACTGGAGCTGTCCCTTAAAGGCATGTCCCTACATAGGAGCAGCAGCTTGCACAGGATCTGCAGCACTCTCACAGGATTGAGCAATGACATTACTAATGGAGCATTAAATGAGCTTCTGAACTGTCTTTTCTATGCTGCCTTTTCCACTAGCCACATCTTACAGCCAATGCAATAATTCCAGGGTATGTAATGGATATTTTTGTTTAGAGGACACCAAGGACAAACAGTGCTCAGTCCTTGGGTATACCAAAGCTTCATCTGTGGCCAGACCTACAGATATAAGATCAAGGAAAAAAATATTCCCATGTTCATTTTCTCCTGCACACATATGCCAAAGTGAATTAATCCTAACTCTACAGGATTAGCTGATCATTGAAAAACAACAAGCACGAGGTAAATCTTTAGGTTCCAGTTTCTCTGTGATTACAGCCTTTAGGAGAGCAATTATCCATCCTTCTCTTTGTCCCACATGGGAGAAAGAAAAACTGTGTTATTTTCTGGAATGAATCCTCCCCATGCATGCTGTAGCCTCTCTAGGAAAGTTCATGCTGAAATATTTACAACCTTGGTGTCACTGGAATAACTTTGCCTTTCAAATCTTCAAACTAAAGGAAAGAAATTGCTATTTCATGTGCTTCGGCTTTAAACAGCAGATTTAGAAAATGGGCTCCAGTAAAACAGCCTGATAAAGAGAATTTTATAGGATTCGTTACTTCTGCCACATCCTATTATTATTATCCTAATGTGATGTGTTTGACTTGTAGTGAACCTTAGGGAGTCAAAATGTAGAAAAGGCACCCTGCTGGGCTCTGCAGCACTCATGGTTACATTACAAATGTCTTTGCAAGTCCAAATCTTCTATAATCTAAGTAATGTTTCAAAAACTAGTGTAAACTCTGCTGCTCAAAATAACGCTGTGCAATCAATGCCTACTGTAGTCCTCAAGAGACAGTGTCCGTAAAGAAAGATTACATATGATCCATTCGTACTCCTTCACTTCACTTCACTTCACTTCTTCACTCTGTTTCTCTACACTTCCCACTTTCAGGCCCTGAAGCCTTAAAGGAAGTAGCACACTTTTCCACAAACCTCAACTAACCTTCTGCATTGAATTACATACTAAGCTCTGCCATTAAAAATATTGTCCGTATCTCTCTTGTGTAAAAAATAATGGTAGCAGTTAAGTATTTAATATAGGGACATTGCACCTCAGTTACTAAAGGTTACATAATATAAGGATGAATTAATCTTTACAATATTCATGAGATAACTACAGCAGGTAAATACTGTCACTTATTCAATTATGGAAGTAGAGAAAGAGATTTTACATACTGTTAGGTTAACACAAGTGATCTTCAACTCATCTGTAGAAGCACAGCTCTCGCAGTTTAATGATAAAACTATCTCATGATCTTGGAAATATCCTGATTGTTCATCCAGAAATTTTGGAAATCACTATGTTTTGACACTGGCCTGAAATTTCTTCTGTATTTTATTAAAGACAGTTAACGGTCATGTTTGAGAGAAAGATCCGATTGTAATGAGAAGGTGTTTCAAAGTAAAGATAGCCTATGCCAAAGTGCTGTAGACAGTGCCATAAAGCAGTAGCTTTTTCTTCATGTTTATTCTTCCTGCTTTGTTGCTGTTGTGTGAGGACCTCTCCTGGGTTCTCCACAGGATGGAAGGCAGATGTCCCTCATGGTGTTTGCTGTGTATTTCCTCATAATGCAGGTACAAAATGATAGATATTTTACCACATTAAAATTGTACCCAAGTCTTTAGAGTCAGAGTTCATCATTATCTCTACAGCAAATCATATTAAATGTCATTAAAATCCCATTTTTGTCTGCATGCTTGCAGACCATCCTGTGTTTTAATTCTAGGAATAAATCGGTTTCTCTGCAAGTAATTTCAATACTGAATTTTGCCTTTTCAATGTCATTCCACTTGTGAAAGTGCCACTGTTGTCATTATGACTTGTACTAGCTAGAAAGATTCCTCGCAGTCAAAAATAGCAAGCAGCTGTGAGATACCCTGGGAACTTCCATGCAAATGGCTGGACTGGAAGAAGTAGGAACTCTGAAACTCTTCTCTTGCCATTGAGGGTGCACGTGGGAGGGGGAAAATGTTGGGTGGGAATGGGCTGAAAAAGACAATGTTCAGTTTGTCAAAATAAACTCTTTTGCTGAATGTAAAACCTCTCTCACTGGTGTGTCAGATCACTAGGCTCATTGCAAGGTAAGTTTCTGGCTTGAAAAAAGTATAAAAAGTTAATGTACCTATTCATCTAGGAGCTGCAGTCAGATTGTGGATTTTTTCTGTCTGTAAGGAGGGAGATGGGTACAAGGAGACTGCCTGCCTGTCTCTCAGGCAGCTATCCCTTCATTTCCTCAGATTTGTTTTTAGAGTTTTTTTAATTGCATTTTTATTTTCTTTTGAGGGATCATAAATTGCAGTGAGAGCCTTCTCATTGGCCTTATATTTTAGGATGGCAACACAGTAAGTCAGTATCTTCTCCTTCAATCATTTACACAGTTTATGCTTCAAGAAAATGAGACAAAATGACAGCCAACTCCTGCGATTCCTCCTCCTGACAAACAATGTAAGCCAGTGCTAAAGTCAATACAACCCATCATTTTAATTCAGTTTCTCTTTCAACCTGACCTGTTGCTTTTTTGCGGTGGCTTCAAGAACCAAAACCCTTGGCCAATAAACAAAGGGAGGTCCTTAGTACTGTACAAGCAGCTCTTTCCCCAGAAAAGTTGTGAAATGCAGCCAGGCTGCATGTGTGAGACCCCCACTGCAGGCCATGCCAAGACCCACTGTTCCCCTGCCTGTCCACACCTCTGGTGGATGGCAGGACAGTGCAGAGCTGCCAGCACCTGCTCTGGGATGCTCACCCCAACTCTCAGGACACATATCCTACTCCACTATATCCCCCTTTTCAAAGCCAGAGAGACATCAATTCACCACAGTGCTTGCAAGCATATTTAACTGTCTCATTTTTCACACCATACACTGTTGTTACCATCCTACAACTCCTTCAGCATTTCTACTGACCCTTAGCATGTCAACCAGCTGCCTCTTGCTGGCTACAAAAGCTGCAAAATGGGGAAGGCAGAAGCCTTATTACTAGCAGCAGCTGCAGGGTTTTTGGCTCTCCTTTGTGCACTGTTGCTGGCCCTGGCAGGTGCTGGGACTTGCTCAGCCTCCCCTGGGCTGGACACAGAGGAGTCAATGGTGTGTACCCAATGTGGTGGGATGCCAGGTTTGAGGGTTAAAATAACTATTTTGTTTAGCAGTTTCGTGTTTAGTAGTAGCAGTAACTGTTTAGTGATAAAACATAAGGAGCTCAAGACCACAATTCAGAAAAAAATGAACAGATTTTATAATAAGAACCTCAATCCTAAACCATACTACTGGGATAAAATAAAGGTCTCCATTTTGAACTCCTGAAAAGAATGCCATGGAAGCAGATTCTTCAGCTTAACTGACAGTCTCTGCCCCTCAGCAAAGCCCAGGGGAAAGAAAGAATATTAAAAAACCTCTTTATCGTCTTTATTCTCAAAACAGGCCATTTTAGCCTGAGCCCTAGAGAGCCTTAGAACAATCTAGAAGATGATCTAATGTGTATCCACTGCTCATGTTGATAGAAAAACTACTTGTGGGAGGCACATGCAGTGCTCCTAACAGCTTTACCAGCATCCCATGAATAGAGAGGTCCCTTCCCGCAGAGGAATGTCAGTGAGCAGCCACAGCTCTGCTGAGATGGAGGAGCTCCAGCTGAGTAAGCCATTACCTGGTGTTTGCACTGGCCCTGGTCGTCTGAAAAGGAAAGGAGCTCAGCATTTCTTTTTCTGGGATTTCTGGGGAGAAGAAATGAGAAAAAAATATGCTCAGGCAGAACAAAGCTCTCCCTCAAAGCTCTGAGCTGTCAAATTTGACAGGATAGTTAAGGAAAGGGAAAAAGCGATCAGAAACCTGGAATCTCTGGACCAGAGTAATAAAATATCCAGAAAATATGCTGTCTTTGTCTGAAGTTCTCCTGTCTCCCACAGCAGGTGTAAATGAGGGAAATTTTCCAGGAGATGTCTGCTCTGGAAAGGGTGGTGAAGGATTCAAGCTTAGCTATTTGGTGATGGGTAAGAAATTCTGACTGTCCTAGAGCTGCTAGTTTTGAAGCAGGCTGTTCAGACAGCACTGCACCTGAACTTTCAGAGTCTGAGGTTTTGCCACTGTGACTTTGACCCTCTGTCACACACCACACACATTTGACCCTCACACACTACATTTTCTCTCATTATCCATGTATTAATAAAATATGGAAAGGTGACTCCCATCTTCATGCTGCATTTCTTTGCTTGAGGTAGATACTTCAGCACATGTGGAGGGTTTGGTCTGAAAGAACAACCCAGCAGGAAGGAAATAGGAGCCACAGAGTAGCATTTCCACAACCCACCATGCCAATGGCCTTCAAAGTGCACATGAATGAGATTCAGAGATTTGCTGCCACACATTCACTCTTCTGCTAACTAGCATTATTCTGTTATCAATAGGTAGGCAGCTGCCCTCCAGTTTTGTATGTGTGTGCCTGCATTGAACACCACCACTCCCTTGGTTAAAGCTGTAGTCAAGAAGAATTATGCAAAAAAATCATGTCAACTCACACAGCAGCAATCTCTGAAAACTGAAATCCCTCTGCTTGCCTCTTAGCAGTAGGAAGATGACAACAATTTGGTGTTTGATTCTTACCTCACTCTTGTTCCCTGCTAACGGAATTTCCTTGACTTCAAGGTGGACACAATTTACATGGGACTGAGATCTCCATATGGCCCAATTAGTGTAAACTGCCCTCAGACAGTCATACATACTGGTTCAGAAGAGTAATAATCATTCCAGGACTGAGTTCTTCCAGTCTTTCCATAGCCAACATCCCACTGGAGATTTGTTAGCTGCAGTCAGTTCATGTGATTTCTTCATTTTCCAGAATCTGACATTGCACCAGCACCAGCCAGGCGTAACCGCAGCAAAAGGCACCATGATGTCAGATTGTAAGTCTCATCTCAATGCTGTGACCTGGAAGGACAAAAAGATTACAACAGTCTGAAACAGGCTTAATCATCACTGATACTAATTGCAGTTTCCAACTTGGGAACTATGGATAAGGCTAAGCATTATTATGTACTTTTTTTTTTCCCATATGAATTATCAATGGCAGGAAAGATTAGAAGTCCCTCCAGGTATGAGCAGAACAAAAAGTGAGCACAATTTTTTTTTCCATGTACATCATTTACAACACTGAAAGAAAATGGCTTACTGAAAGAGCCAACATTTTCCAAGGGAAAACTTTGATTGTTTTAGAAGTAGACACAGGTGTGAGGGACCAGCCCTCAGGACTCATATTTGCTGAAATTGGTGTTGCAACTCCATTGTAACCCCTTGAACAAAGTCTCGTTTGCATCCTAAAAGGCCTGCCTGAGAGGATGGCTGCATATGGCCTGCAGCCTGCATGTACAGGGATTGAGATAAGGACGATGATCATGGGGCAGAGAAGGTCAATTTCAGCTGCTCAGTTTTATGACTCAATCATGTTTACTCATCCTTGTGAAACAAGAAAACTAGGCCTATAAAACAGGGGGCTGCAACAGTGGGCTTTGGGAACCTCCCTGACACCAACTCTCCCCTGTTGGCTGGCCCGACACTGGATCCAGGGCTGGGGATATTTTATTATGTACCTCTTTAAGCTTTGCTTCTCATCCTCTCTCTCTCTCTTCCTTCCCAAAATCATTAAATAATGCAAGGTCTAACCATGATTTTTTCTCAGGTTGTGCAGCTTAACATGTATTGTACTCTCATGATCTATATGTCAGCCTTTATGATCGTGCAGCCTAAGATAATAATTGAAGTATTAGTATTCCTTCTATACTTTTAATGGAGCGTTACCTTAATCTGATCAAGGGGCATTGGAGCATTTCCTTGGACCTTGAGATTTTAATCACTCTCCCTGGAAGGGCCACATCTGAGACAAAGGTTGGATCCAGCCACACCTCGGGTCCTCTCTGAGAAGGAGTTTAGAAAGCAAGGAGGTCCAGTCTGAATCTCCTTGGGTTGCCCTACCCAGGTTGTGACACAAAGGGCCATTAAGGAGATGGATAGGAAAATACGGTTTATTACTCCTTTCAGATTCTGTGTTTTCTATACTGGGAGTAGGCACATGGCAAATTTGACAGTATTGTAATATTCTTCCTTGTGAGGAAGAAGGACATAAAATATCAAGCAAATCTTTATCACTTAGAAGATTCTACAAGTGAATGAATGCGTCCGTCTAAATATTTGTTTGTTCTTTAATAAACCCCCTAGCAATAGATGCTGATTAAAATGAGGCACTGGAATATCTATTTGAGACAACCATCAAGATTGAGCCCAATAGTTGGGCATTTCCTCAATGAAGTTCACATCATTTGTGTAAAAGGCATCATGACTACAACACAGCAAGCCATAGGAATAGGACAATAAAGGACATCAGAGACAGATTGCAAGGCTTCAGACTGCCACTGTGTCCACATGAGCTTGCAGGCAGCTTTCCAGACCCCACATCATGACATAAAAAGAGAGAGAAGCACCCTGCCCTCAAAGGCAAGAAGCTATGCCCTGTTTTTGCAGAGAGACACCAGGGAACAGCACACAGCTTTTCCCCTGCACTGCTCATGCACTGCCAGCTGCACCCTGCCTTATGCTGCAGTGACTTTTTCCCACCCCTGGAGCTACTTCTGAATGTGAAATGTAAAACTAGAAAGGCAGTTTGCTGACTGTGTGAGCAGCATACCAACATTTTCCTGTCCTTGCAAACCATAAGTAATCATTGAGAGGAACAGACAGTTGGGAAGTTGCTCGTGAGCAGGAGATGACAGGAGTCATCTAGCCAGGACTCATTGCACCCTCCACCCAGCCTCTTCTGAGAGAGCTGGCAGGCCCCGTGGGTTTTCTGCCTCCCAAAGCTGGTGGAATGGGAAACCTTTCCCTAAAACTTTTAGGGTAGCACTGTCCAGCCGCTGTTACTTGATGAGCCTCCAGCCTGGGAGAGGCACTTGTTCTTCTTGTGAGCTACATGTTTCTCTGACACTGCAGCTGGCAACCATGAGGGGGGAAAATAAATAAACAAACAAACAAACAAATAAATAATTGATGTATTTGTTCTGGCTGAAAAGCAGTGGGGGGAAAATGCATGATAGCTGATGGGGGACAGCCAACACAATACTAGCTCCAGTGTCTTCTCCTGGCCTTCCCAAATTTCACTAAGTGAAATGGCAGCAGATCATCAGATTGAGCTCTATGCATACTACAGAATACATATAAATATTACATGCATTAAGCTATATGCAGTTCATATGGCAGAGCAACAAAGAAACAGAGGATCAATGCAAGCATAGAAATAGCCAAGAGGCTCTTAAGTTCCCACTTTCACCTCTTATGCACTGACAGTCCACTAAATACCTCGAGTAGCCAAGCCCATAATCCCAACATATTAAGCATTAGGTTTTGTCAAAATTTCCCACTATCCTTAATTATCTAGGTCTGATAAACCCTGGTGGTATCACTTTCTCCATTTTCCCATGGTGTCTCCTGGTGGAGAAAGGAAAAACCTTAATTTTCAACTACAATATCCTTCTCAGCTTTTAAATAAGGTTTCCCTCATGCAAAGAGCATTCTAACATTGCTGCAAAGACAGTGTCAATAATCACAGTGCACCAAAGCCTCAGCTCTGTCTTGCTGCATTGTGCAGTGGGTATTTTTCTTTTTACTAAGAACCCCAGAAACCCTAGGGATATCTGTGGGATATCTTTACAAAGTCTGCAGAAGGCAAATAAGAAAAGTAAAACCATGTCAGCATGCTATAAAAGTATCTGTGCCTTCACAAAAAAAGGCAAAAAACCCCCAAACAAACAAAAAACCCCAACAAAACAAAACCAAAAACCAAACCACAATGAACCAACAACTGGAAATAACTGGTATAGCACAAATATAAACTTTAATGACTTTTTGACTTAGTGTGCATGCAACTCAGAATGCAATTTTTCATCCAAAGAGTAAACAATGTTTTGCAGGTAAGACAGAAAAAGGTGAGGTTTTTGGGGGTTTTTTTTGCTCTTTAAGGATAATAATAACCTGCAGTCCATGTAAGAAATGAGTGCAGTATAAACCACAGAGGAGCTAGAAGTGTTTGAGTTTTGGTGACACTCCTACTTATTTTGAGTGTTTTCCATGTTTAGAAAACTCTGTGTGACCTTGAAGAGACATTGTATGTTAAGAGGGCATGAATCAGTTACTTGATTACTGAGACTTTAGCTTGGTGTTGGAGTGGTCTTCGTGGTTTGAGCTGCACTAGCCTAACATTGAGCTGCATTTGGTACCTTAAGAGAGGAATGATTTTGAGGGAAGAAAAAAGCAAAATGCATACATTTTTTTACTCATTTTGTACTCATGCACTCATACTCAAGCATTTATTCTCAGTTCAGCCCTGTTCATGCATGGCTAAGGCAATGTTATCGTGAAGCATCAGCAGGCTTCCACCACTGGAAGGGTGGCCCCTGCCTTTGAGGGACTTATCATTTCCTCTGTTCTCCTCCCTGCACTGCTGCCTCCAGCTCCCTCATCCAGAGATGTGAGCACTCCCTCTCTCCATCATCACAGCATTCAGCAGCTGGGCTTGAAGTTTCTCAAAAGTGGGCACTATGTCGATCAGAGAGTTAAAAATAGAAAGGGGGCAGGTTTATTTTCCTCAGCAGTCTATAATACCTGTCAAAAATGACGTTGCTTGATCTAAGGCTAATGTTTGCCAATTTCTGTTCCTATACCAGGCAGATAATCATTGACATCTGTGTTTGCTCTCTTAGTCTACCTATTACAATGAACCAAGCAGCCTGTGATAAGGTTGTTATGTATTTTAGAGCAAGTATATGTTGGGAGATGCAGGAAGGAAAAGACAAGTTGACTGCTGGAATTCATGCCTCCCTTTGTTTAAATCCCAGTACAGAGGAGTTAGTTACCCATGCAAATACCTTAAAGCATGTCAAGTGTGAGCAGGTACTCAGTATTATTACTGAATTGTAGAATCATAGAATCATAGACTATTCCGATTGGAAAAGACCCTTACGATCACCAAGTCCAACCATCATCCCTACTCTACAAAGTTCTCCCCTAAACCATATCCAGCAACATCACATCCAGACTATCCTTAAACACATCCACGGATGGTGAGTTAACCACCTCCCTGGGCAGCCTGTTCCAGTGTCTAGCCACTCTTTCTGTGATTTTTTTTTTTCCTAATGTCCTGTCTAAACCTCCTCTGTTGCCACATGAAGCCATTCCCTCTTGTTCTGTGAAAAGAAACCAGCACTATCCACTATACAATGTCCTTTCAGATAGCTGTAGAGACTGATGAGGTCTCCCCTCAGCCTCCTCTTCCTCAGACTAAACATTCCCATCTCCTTCCAGCATTCTTCATAGGATTGATTCTCTAGGCCCTTCACCAGCTTCGTTGCCCTCCTCTGTACTCGCTCCAGCACCTCGGTATCTGTCTTGAATTGAGGTGCCCAAAACTGGACACAATACTCCAGGTGAGGCCTCACCAGTGCTGAGTACCGGGGGACAATCACCTCTCTGCTTCTGCTGGTCACACTATTTCTAATACAGTCCAGGATAGCTATAACAGCACACTATCAGGCAATATTAACTTTGGGTAGTGGGTGGCAGAAACCCTTTATGGGCTTTGTTATTAGTTTGCTTTGAACAACTTCAGCCTTAACTTTATGAAAATGTACTACTTTGCCCTGAGATTAAAATGCCCTCACAGGCAACTGTCACATTTTACTTGTGCTATGGCCCTTCTGACTTCTCTGCTCTCCTCTTGTCTCCTCTGGCATGTCTTTAGACATGGCCAGCCATAGGATGTGGTAGAGCGCAATGAAGGGGAAGAAGTTATGAGGATCACTCTCAGACTGTAATCTTGCTGTCCAATTCAGTGTGCTACCACTTAGTTGAACTTTGATATGATAATTAGCCCCTCTCCCCTTTGTAGTCTGCTCTGTTTAACTCACTGGAGATTTTGAAGACTGGATCTGGTGTCTCCCTCCCTCATTACTGCTTCTGCTGTCTGAATATTAACCTGCAATCACTGCAAGTAGGAGAGTCTGGGCATGAAACATTAAATCAATTCAAAGGTTATTTGTATCACGTTAAATTTTCCCTGCCATTTGCTATATACAACAAGAAGAGGCTCTCAAATGATGTAATGTACATGGAAAACATTGATCATATATTATGACAGGTATAATAAATAAATCGGGAGAATACTATAAACAGTGAAAGAACATAGATTTTAGTCAGTTTCATCTGTGGAAAGATGGCAAAAATATCTCTTTTCTTAATAATTTAAGAGCCTGTAGTTGCGTCCAAAATGCTTCAATGAAAACTTCAGCTTCTTAGACAAGGGAGACTCCACTTGACTGGCCTGAGTCCAGCAGATCTTTAGCAATTTAAACCAGCTGAAACTGTGGCCCATAATACTGTGTTTACACCCTCAGCCCTGGAGAATATTTAAACAGGACAGATCCAAGTTTCTGCAGCCAGTAGAAAGACTAACATTCACTTCAGAGCTAAACTGAGCCATTAGCCAAACTGACTTTATTTGGTTTAGATGAACCAGGGGTATATATTAAAATAAGTCAGATTTTCAGTTTCAAAAGCACAAATTTCAGAAGGTGAACTCATTAGTGAGGCCAGTAAGGACAAAGAGTTTTAAAGTCCTTCAGCTAAGCTGCAAGGGGCTCTTTGGAATTCACCTCACAAGGAAAGGAAGAAAATTTGCAGGAAGGGGAGGAGAGCAACCACAGAAAGTCCTGCTCAGCATCCATTTGGAAAGGAAGAAAGAGCTAATCAGCAAAGAAAATTTTATTTTGGAGGCCAGGAAGCAAAGAGCTGGGGTAAACTTTGCCAAAAGTTAAACCAAGTTAGAAGTTTGAAGAGGAAATTAAAAAGTAATAATAAAAGGAAATAGTAAAAAGTTATTTAGCTATTGAAACACAAAAATTTTAAAGAAGAGATGTTCTTATACTGAAAGGATTAGAGCTGGCATAGGTGTGTGAAAACACTAAATGAAACTCAGCTTTGGTTTTCTGTTAGAACATTAAAATCTGGAGAAAAGGAGGACAGATATGGGATGAGTGTCAGGAAATTGAAAATATCTCCTTGGGGAACAAGAAAACTCTGAGAGCCAGATGTGCTCAGCCAACAGGGAGCAGATCCCTCACCACAGAATGCTTGGAGACCTGGCAGCCACCTCAAATAGTTTTGTCAAGCTGCAAAGGAGAGGGATCCACATGACTTGAGAACAGTAAATATAGTAACCATAATTAAGAAAGTGAACTTGCATCTAAAGGCACATTAGCTTGATTGTAATAGTATGCAAGAGTGTGGGGCAAACTTTAGAGGAAAGGAATAATTAAGAATGGGATTATTAATGAAAAAAAACAAAGAACAACAGTCTGGGCTTGCCAGCTGGAGGGTGCCAGGCCAGCCTAACGCCTTTCCTTGCAAGTGAGCTTACCTATTGCATTAAAGAAGGTAACTGCAGCTGAGCAAAGCTGTCTGAACCTCAGAGAAGCATCGTGATATGGAAAATCATTAGTTAAAACTGGGGCGGGGAGTTGTGTGTGGAGAAATAGAAACACACAAATTGTAGCAAGAAAGTAATAAATGGCTTTGAAGGAGATGACAATTGATTGTGCTGAAGGAGAACTTGTAGCATTTCCCAGAGGAACAGAGATCTTGTCAGCTGTTTTTATCAAGGGCTATGGTTGAAAACATAGGTGCACAGTAATTAAATTTGTTAAAGAAAGCCTTGCACAGAAAGTCATCTGAAAGTCGTACAGGTAAACACAGATAACTTGTAAGTCTGGATTAATAGTAGTAGTGAAATTTAACACCCATTTCAAGATCATGCCTTTAGCATCTAACCAGACTGTAGTTTGGAGATTCACCCTGGGCATTCACTAATACATTTCAGCAGAATACTGGGGAAGTAACAAAGAAAAGAGAAAGAGAGAGAAAGAATGGGGTAATTTATTCACTTGCAGGAGTTACTATAAGTCACCAGGGTGATACGTCTGTACAAAATGCAAATGTCATCCTTCCAGTAGACTCAGGAAAGAGTTCACAGCCTTGCATAGCACACTAGTCCAGGTGTTACTTGGAATACTGAGAACAAGGCCATTAACCCGCATTCAGGAAAGAGAAATCCGTATGGAGAAGGTAAGAAGAAAGAACCTACTGTGTGGCAAGAGACTGGGAGAGTCTGACTTGCTTAGCAAATCAAGGGCTCCAGCGTGCTTTAATACTGTCACCTTGGATAAGCGGAGCACATAGCCTATTGTGCATTTTGAGTTCAAAAAACAAGTATCCTTTCATCTATATCTTCCTGGGGGTCAGCCCTGATCTTTCAATCCTAGTTTCCACAGAAGTCCCTGGGGTGGCACTGTTGCATGATCTTTGTTATAAACAGATGATAGTTCCTTAGAAGACCTGGAAGACAAATACATGTGTCCTTGTGCATAAGACCACATAGTGGATTGAGGCTTGGATCATATCCTTCAAAGGACTTACATGTAAAGACATACAGCTAATGAATCCCAGACATACAAGGGTATTGAAATGTATGCCCATCTGGCCAGCTTATCTGTCAATCATCTGGGTTATCCCTCTGGGTGGAATTCATCTCACTTGATCAACACAGGGCATCAAGTGGAAGCTAGTTCTCCAGGTGCCCTCATGATCAGTGAAACAAGACAGGTGGTTCAGCACCCCTATCCGGTGGGCTCATCCCACACAGAGCCAGTACATTCTGTCATCTTCATAAGTGTCTTGCTGGTTTCAGGGAGAGCTAAGCAGCCATCTTATGTGACATAAGCTGTGTCTGAAAGCTAACACCAGGTGAGAGAAATCCCACCATGCAGACTTTAGCACATGAAGATCCAAGTCATGGTGACTTGGACACTTCAGGGGTTCAGATTATTTTGAGAATCACACCTGGCAAAAGGCAGGATGGAGAATGAAGATCAGCTTGCCTGTGAGAGACTTCAGGCCAAACAGCTGTGGATCAAAGAGTTTAACAGCTCAGCTGGCAAAGATGATAGATTTTTGCATGTTCAGCAAACTTAATCTCTTCATTTAACTTAGAAAATTTACAAGCTCTCCTGGAGCAGTTGGTAGAGCTTATAACATTTGTGATCAGATGAAGCCAATGGAACATATGTGTTGTGAGTGCCAAGTAGTTTAGAGGTTCCTTTCTCTCTTTCTTCCTTTAAAACAGCAGAAAAATAAAAATAAACATCCACCACCAAGATTGAAAAATAAATAATTCAAATCCCAGGAAGTGTCCCAAATCAGAGATTCCACTGCAGAAATAATTCTGTCCCAATTATCTTTCTACTGTCTGTGAGAAGTGTTTATCATCAACGTGTAGCAAGATCTCAGAGATTATCATTGTTGCACAGCTGGCAACACTCACTTCAGGAATATCCTTCCTGTTTCAGGGCTTGATTTCTCAACCTGATTTTTTTCATTAACTATAATGCCTCACTTTTCAATATCTTCCCATTGGGAAATGACTTGACAAAATAATTAGGAATGCCAGTTTGATGCAGGAGATCACTTAACACACATCTACTCCTTTTCCTGTTTGAATCTGTGAAACAGAGCTCTGCATGTATAGGTAAACAAAGAGTCCTGCAGGTCCAGCAGTAAGTCAAATATAAGGAAAGAAGCAGGTAAGCCAAGCTAACTCATTACTGCCAAATAATTCTGAGCTTGTTAAACACATAAATGGTTTAGAAGAGGCTGAATTACATTAACAAGAAAGTACTAAGAGGGAGAATTATGGGGGGTTATGCCTACTCTGCATTCAGAATGCAGCCATGGCTGCCTCATGGTCTGCCAGACACAGCACAGATGTAGCAGTCCTGGGTGAAGGTCAAGCTAAAACCAACCTCCTGGGCATACGGGACCCCTTCACCCACACATTCCCAGCAAGTGAGTACATTGCCTACACATCTCTGGTACAAGTTACTCATACACATTCTCTGTAGGCTGACACTGAGGTGGGGTGGGATAGGGTAGAGTGTGGCTTCTCTGGAGAGCATTTTCAAAGGCATTAGAGAGCTTTTGAGTGCAGACTTTGATTGAAAATGGCCCACCTCAAAACATGTAAAAGGGAAAAGCATTAGTAAAGCTCCCCAGTGAAATTCTGGTACCAGCATCAGATGTTTCACACTACGGCAACTTTGACCCAGTGCCTAGGATGGGCAGAGATTAACCACAATCCTTTTTTTCTGTGGGCACAGAAGTACCCTGATTTTCTACCAGGAAGGTGGAAGCGTCTTTCACCTCTCCTTCAGCTTTTCACCCTGCAATACTTGCAAGGCTGTTTTAAGCAACAGAGCTCTTGTGCCTCTTATGAGTCAACAGGTTGCTTAAATGAACAAGGCCCAGGACCACAGCAGTTTTACAAACAGCTGATTTTTTTCAGAAGGGATAGTAAGTAATTGGCTCCTAGAAGCCAAGATCTGTGAAAGCTTTCTGGAAGTGCAAGTGTGACTGTGAGACCAAGAAGATCATCAAAAGAAAGGAGCCACAGACTTAGTGCTGTGCCTTTTAGTTTCTGTCTGGAATGAGACATGAGGTTTTATACATGTCAGGGATGTCATGCTCTGTGAGCTACATGGAGTTTGTTACAGAATCAGGGCATTTGAATGTAGATCAAAGCTTGCCTCATCTTCTCCATGAAGTCCAGAAAAGATTCTAATTAGCACCTTGGTTTGAGCTGGCTTCCAGAAATCTTGTTCTCTGTCTTCACTGTCTAAACCCAGTTTTGAAGTTATTCTGCAGTTTTTTCCTATGTACTTATGCATACACATGCAAGTATATATTTATTTTCCACATTTTTAAAGAACTGCCACATTTTCATAACTATAAATCAGGATGAGTGCCTGCATTTGATAGCTCACAACTGAAGACCAGGCAAACTGCTTATTTTTATTCCTATTTCACCAGCCTCCTAGGAAAGCAAGATTTTACTGCCTTTCTCTTGAGCTATGTTTCCTCTGAACTTTTGAGCTTGCTGCCTGTTGTAATCACATTCAACAAAGAGACAGAAAGTTTTAATTCCTAGTTCCATTAAAATTACTTAGAGGAGAAGATTAATTTCTTCAGTGAAGGCAGGTTTTCAGGCCACCAGCTCATCCACCAGCCAGCACATCTCACAACATGAAGTCCCCAGCTATCTAATGCTAGGGCACAGCAAGGGCTCTAGAAGGAAGGACTTGGGGGGATGTGGAGGGCAGAGGAATGAGCTGGAGACTTTCTGGGGACCATGACTGTGGAGCATTGTTATTGTTGCTCTGGGTAGGCTGTTCTCATATACTGAAAATAAGTTTTAGCCTATCCCACTTGATGAATTCAGTAGGAAACATGCAACAACCTAGCCACACTGTAAATGTGAAAATAAAATAGTATTACTCTGCTTTCAAAGAGAGTGTTAGTGTACCTAAACACTTGCCAGACACTTGTTCTATTCTGCCAAACAAACTCCCATTTATCTCAGTATTCATGGGTGCAGACCAAGAATGTACTACTTAGAACTGATTTTTCTGTTTCTGAATGGGGAGGAGTTTTGGCCCTTCTGCATCTTCCTGTTTGGTTGGATTCACATAAAAGTGCCTGATTCTTGTGGCTAAATTTGGAATTAACCTATATGCAGGCCAGCAGTCTCTGTCTTTCTTATATATTTCTGCAGTGGAAGAAAAATAAAATCATCACTCTTTCCCTGATTTTATCTATTCTTAGAATGAATTGTAGTGCTAGTATCTTTTGTGCCCTTCTTTTGAAACGAGAGGCAGGAGGACACTGTTCACTTGTAGATCAGCTGCAGGTCAAGCCCTTTATGAACAGTACAACCCAATGTTAGGAAAATCAAAACTACTTTTTTCTTCTTTGTGTTAAAGTGGGTGTATTCACAGTCCTTCTGATTGGTAGGCTCAAATCTTCAGTTGCTGCTCATGATAAGCTCTAATATATGTCTAGGCATCAGCTCTAGCACAAGTGCTCTGCCTACTTCTGAACAGTTATTTTGTTCTCCATCATTTGGACCCTGAGCAATTTTGCTCTTAATGACATAGATTCCAGTGCAAGGTTGAGGGGTTTTTTTCTCCTAACAGGACAGCATTTTTTCTGTGCATGTATACGAACCTTTTGAAAAGCCACAGAGAAAACTCATGGCCAACCACAAAATTTTATGCAGTGATGTAATTAATGCTGATGCTAGGTGACATGATTAGGCATCGAGCTGACACTACAGGTGGACCTGCAGGGATTTGATCATAGTCGGGTCACTATAATCCCGGTCCTCTCTCTGCTGCCTCTCCACTCTACTGCAGTTTCATTCCATTTCCATCACAGGCAAGCTTGTAGCCCATTTGTTTTGAATTAGTGTCAGCTATGTAACTTGTGTGAAAAATTATTTTTTCCTTGGCAGTGGATAAAATTCACCCCTTTTGTTGCTAGCCGTGTCCTCAAATCCAGACAAACACCTTCCTGCAGCACCTCAGGGCACCCAGCACCCACATGTCTCTGGCAGTTCCCTTACATGCTGCATCCTGCCAAGCACAGTCATGAGTCAGACCTCACTGCTGTGTGAGAGTCTCCTAAAAAAACCCCAACAAACAGTAACTCTTGGTAATGATACTCTTCAGGAATTTTTTTTACAGCTTGTAACTTGTTTTACAGAAATGTAGGACAGTTGTTCTTTTGTTCCTTTGAATCAGGTTGCCTTATCCCCATGGAAGAACAAGCACCCTGCTGTTTTCATTGCAGTCTGCTCTGGACCAGGTTGAAGGCAACAGAGAAGCACTGAAACCTCCCCTTAGCACTTTCTGTTCTGTGCTCCTCTGAGGACAAAGGGAAGTGAGATGATATTGTTAATCATTACCAGGGAAGGCTAGAAGAGGATCCTGAGCTATCTAGCTTCCAGCTAATGCTGCCTTGGCAACAGTTTAATGGGCAATGGCCTGTACTTGAATGACTTCAAGAAAAGATGTAATAAACTATTTGCTACCTTTCTTTTTTCCATTAAGTTCAAAGTACTATATAACCACTTCAGTTTTCTTTCAGCAGTGATAAGGCTCAAGCATAAACCACAAAGCCTGAACTCTCAGTCAGCCTCCATGTTTTATGCTGAATTTATCTTCAGCCATCATCAGGTGCTGTCTCTCTGCCTGACCTTGTACGGAAACCAGCCTCCAAGGAGGTTCAAGTATTCACTTTCGTACTCCTCTGTGCTGAAATGCTTTTTCTGGCAAGACTAGATAAAGGAATTCCTTTTCATTTCAGGCCATCCCAAGTAGATCCTTTATACAAATATACTTTAAAGCAATTATTTTTCTTATTTGCTATAGGTTTATAGATCGAGATTATGGCCAGGCTATTTTTGTATTCATTGTGCCAGGAACAAAGCCCAGTAATTTGCTCTGCTTGTAGAAAAGAATTTATTTTTATCCTAAAAAGTCATTTAGAGGATATTGTCACAGACCCTTCTCCCAGTCACTATCTGGTCAGAACATGCAATACGGCTCAGAGCCAGAGGAGTAAAAAAAATTTAGGGGCACAGTTTAATTAAGTACAAATTAAACAATATTTCCATTATTCCTGCATTTTGCATTGAATAGTCATTGAAACATATAAACAGTCTTGGCAAGAGATGCTGGGATTTTCTTTCCCTGAGTCCTTACCATGTGGCCCTTCTGTTGCTCACCAGGCGAAGCTTGATTTCTTTGCCTTGCAGCAGTACCAGGCACAGGGGAGAGGGAAGTGTCACAAGTTTTCCTATAGCTTAGAGCAGGGACATCTTCTGGTACAGTCTCCTGAGATGTGGGAAATCAGGATTCCTACCGCTGTGAAGAAAATATTAAACATCTTGTTTCCTGTGTGAATGTCCATGACACACAGCTCTTGGCAAGTTTGTTGTTTAAAGGTGGGATCACACTTTCACATGGTTTCTACTATGTGCCTAAAAATCTGGGACACTGCCACATTGGAGGTGTTCATTCACACAGTGATGCTCTCCCTGCCCAGCCACTCCTCAGCCCCTCAAAGCTGTGGCTGCTGGATTTATTCAATCAAATCGGAATACAGTAATAAGAAAGAAAAAACAAACAAGGAAAAAAACAAACAGGTTTTAAGACACCTTCCTGCAACCCCTCCCTTCTTCCTGGGCTCAGCTCCATTCTGCCTCCAACCCCTGCATGGCATAAGGGGTTCTCCCTTGATAATGCTCTCCACACTGTTCGGACAGTAATTGGTGATGGGCTCTGTCACATGCAGTGCACTGCTGGTTTGGCCATACTGTGCCTCTTTACCTGGGAAAAATATCTAGACCTCAAGGCTGAGTCCTAGCCTTTGGTGTGGCTGTAATCTCCAGTGTGTGCACTGTAATCTCCAGGATCATCGCATATGTGCTTGTATGCACACATATGTCCACATGTACCTGCATTGCCACACAAACACATTTCCTTCTGTACACATACAGGTACTATCCAGTCCACAGCCAGTAGACCCAATAGTCAAAGCGCATCCCAAAAAATGAAATACAGGTATATATCCCTATTTCAGTGCCTTGATAATATAGAGGATGAGGGAGCTTCCTGGTGTGCAACTACATGACAGGACAAGCAGAAAGGACACAAAGCACTTGCAACATTCTTCAGACCAGTGAAATTAAATATTAGAGGCAGGGCTGGTAGCTCCACCTGTTCTGTGGTTACCAGACACTTCCCATTGTAGGACCTAGTTTTCAGCTCCAAATGAGCTGAAATGTTGATTGCCTGGACTGAAGTTAATGTGTGCCAAATATTTGCATCAGGTGTCTGCAGTATTGGTTTCTGCAGTTGTAGAAATTGCAGAAAGTTGTAGTTCAGGCACTTAAAATTACAGAACTACGGAAGATATGTAGCTTTACTTTGGTTAGAAAAATATTATTGAGGCCTTTGCTCTAAACATTTTGAGGTGTCCTGTCATGTTTAGGAAAGATTTGGTAAACTGAAGAAGATTGCTTTCAGCCTATTCATCTGCCTTCTGCCATGCTGGGAAAGACTTCACAAATTTGTCCAGCTTGTAAGTTTAAAAAATCACCTCTATCAAGTGGAGACTTGTTTTATCACTTGAAAACCTGAAGAGCATTGAACCAACACCTGCCCTGCACACATCATGGTGTGCTCACACCTGCAGAGCTCTTGGGTCCCCTGCCCATGCACCTTCAGTGGCTCAGCGACCAAGTCTGGCTGGAGAACAAAGCTCTCCCTTTTGCCTGCCATGATCAGGGACTCCAAGCCCTGAACCCTAGATATAAGCCAAAAAAAACCCAATTGCCATCCAACAGCTCTACACAAAATTCAGCACTTTTCCTCATGCTTCTTGGAACAGAAAGGATGTGATGAGATCTAGTAATCTGCTTCAGCTGAGGCAGGAGCAAGGGACAAGTATCCATGGCAGTGTAAGTGATCACAGCTCTTAGAGACATCACATGTTTGTTACTTATCTGGGATCTTACCTGCATCTTAAAAACACCTTCATTTGCCCACTCTATGGGTAGAAGATCACTGCATTTTTTTTCTGGTGTTCAACCATCTTCCTTTAAATTACAGCCTAAATGTCTTTGTGGGAAGTTTGCAAATATTTGTTCTCATGCCAATGCTGCCTTTTATCAGTGGTTTTCTTGCTTAGGCATTTTTTTCTTGGCTATGTTGGTAGGCTGCAGCATTATTGGTAGACTGAGCAAAGACAGAGAGAGCATAAGGAGCTCAAAAGACAAGACTGGAGCTGCAGTACGGGGAAAAAGCCCTGACTTCTAAGCGGAGAAGAGATGAATGGCTCAGGGTCTAAACCCTAAGCTGAGTTGGTTTGTCCTCTACTGGTTTTAAACAATTTTATCTTTTGCCTAAGGGGACCATAAAAACTCCTAATCCAAAAGCAGCATATTGTAAAGAACACCTTGTTGTTGTTTGGACAGTAACAATAGCATAGTATGAACTTCGGGTACATAGTCGCAATCTGTTGTTTTCAACAGCATCTAGTGTTCAAGATAGACCAACCTCAAGGGTGAAACAAACATTCTTCCAGTAACAAAGTAAGATGTGGGGCTTCAAATAGTCTAGTATCCCATATACTCAAAACAATGATCTAAACTTAGACGATACTTCTGATCCTAATAATTCTGTACTTCAACTTACCAGCTTGAAAGTGGAGATAACATTCACCATCATCCTACAGAGCTAGTGGGAGGATATATTCATTATTGCTTTTGAAACATTCAGGCTTCATAATGGTAAGTACCACAGAAAAGCCTATAAAGCATTTAATAAATTCATCCTCACAGCAGCATTTATGGGCATGAGTAATAAATAAGGTACGAAACCGCATATTAAATAGCAAGGGTGGAATAAAACACTGAATAATTGCTCACCAAGGGGACTCATCTGCCCTGTGCACTTAATGAGGCATAGGTATATGAGAAAATTAATGTGATCTTCTTTAAACTGTACATGCTACACAAGGTATAACAGCAACAGAGGTAAGAACATACAGGCAATTTTCATTCTGGCATTTCCTACATTATGATTAATTGATGTAGCAACCTTAATAATGCGCTTTAGCACAGCTACTTGTCTGTGGACATGTGATACAAACACAGAGGGAAAAAGGTACCCATGCATACATCATATTATTTGTACAACCTCACCATTGCTGCCCTTATATTCTTCTGGAAAGCATTATGCAGGGGTTTTGTATACACAGCTCAGGTTTCCAAAACAATATCCTGGGTTTAGGTGCTTATCCCACAGAAAGAAACATGCCAGACTGGGTCTCAATCTGCTCAGCAAAGCAGAGAGGGAGAGCCTGCAATGCTTTAGTCTTTATTAAAATCCTCTCACACAAATGAGACATATGTCCACAACAGTTCTCAAATGTGTAAAAAAAAAGGATGAACTGTTAAAATTAGCATTTTGTAACTAGCCATTGAGCCAGCAATGTTCCCAACACTGCACATGGTGGATTTCCTGGCAGTGACAATAGCATGTGTGCACCTCAACTGAGAAATGAATTATTTTTTCCCATCTGATTATGAAACTGACATTGGAAATAGGATTTCTGATCTGGGAAAGAGCTCTTCAGATGCTCAGTTTGGGTGAAAAACCTATAAAGGAGTGACTGATGGAGGCAACTGAGCTCCGTTCCCTGCTGTGCCCAGGTGTGGCAGCACTGATGGGCCCCAGTGCCACCTTGCTGGAGTGAAGCATTCCCTCCAGCCAGCAGCATCACTGGCAGGAGTCTGGATCAGGGCTGCAAGAAGGCATGCTCTGATGGCTTCTGACACTTGCAGTATTGAGTAGATGTCCTTTAGCTGTCTGGTGTCTTCAGAGTAATGCTCGTCTCGAGATAGCAACTAAGTTTAAAATAAAAATTAATATGGACTGCACAATTTGATTTTCTGTTAATACAAAAAACTTCCTTTAAGCACCAAGAAGGCCAAAAATATAACACTTCATGCATTCATTGCATTTATATATATACATATAAACATACACACACACATGCAAACATATTTATATATGTCTCTGTGTGTTTCATGTACAGCACATATCTTGTTACAGAGATGGCACAATGTGCACACAGTCACACAACAGGTCAAGGGCATGCCTGGGTAAAGCAGGCAGATTCCCTGCTTCCTAGGTCACCCCTGTCCTCAGGACTACCCTGTTTAGTGTTACAGGAATCCAGCATTTATTGATGCTGGCAATCTGCAACTCAAGCAGCCCACTGTAATTAAATGATGACTGTCTCCTCTGCTGCAAACAAGGACTGTGAACTTCAGCAGTGCACAAAGAGGAAAATGTTCACACTCTTGCTAGCACACACTGGACCTCAGGAGCAATGATGTGGACATGGCTGCCCAAAGTACACAATGCTAGCTCAGGTTTCCAATGCAATATCCGGAGTTTAATGTGCTGGTGTAGTGATATAGATTCAACGTTATTGTTAGGGTCATTTTTAATATATCTTCTTTATGGTTGTTCTTTTGCTTTTTATTTCTTCTTCTGTGTCAGAATAGGTATTTTGTGTGGTTTCTTTGTTTTCATTCCGAATTTCATAATTGAAGCTTCCTTTTTAGTTTTTTCTTTCTCTTCTTTAATTTTGTTTTTATTTTTAGTTATTTTTTAACTTCCTTCTCTGTTGTAATATGTTAATTTTTAAAAAAGCTTTTACAGGGTAGTTTGCATCATTTCCTCTGTCTCTCTCTGGAGATCACGGTTTCAATAAATATGTTACCCATTTCTCTACAGTGTTTCCCCTTTTTTATTTTCTACCCAGGAGATAAATAAAAATAGATCTGGAAATCAAAGAACACATCCAAAGAGATAAGTAAATGTGGGAAAGAGCCTCATTCCCTCTGGTGCAACAGCACCGCTTCCCAGCAACTCCTGAGGAGGTCCTTCAGGACTAACACAGGAGATGAGGCATTTATAGCTAGCATCACACTCTCTGCTTTCTTGTTTAGTTGCTGTTTGTGGGCAGTTAATTTATTTCTAGTTCTCTCAGCCTTTTCAATATATTTTAACAGTGAAAATTTTCTCCTGAAGTTCCCCCATAAATTTACTAACGACACTTCAGCTTTTGAAAGCTGAGACCACAAAATCCTCCCAGTGCTAACAATGTAATGCCAAACTACTAACTTCTTGACAGTTTTCTAAGACTTACATGGACAATTTTAATTGTTTAGCCTGGCTGACTGAGTCTTGGATGAGGAAACAAAGCTCTCTTTTAAAACTGCTCAAAGCTTCAACTGAGGACTGCCAGCCATACCAGGATGCAATCCAAAGGTCTGTGCTTTTGTCAGCCTCTCTTTAGTTCTTCTTTATTATTATATTCATCTTGGTAAGAAGAGCTGACCATTGCCAATACAACATGTTTTCCCATTGTCTTCCTTTCCTTGATGCTCAGACACAGGTGAAGATATTCTTGGCAGCTGCCAATTCAGATGGTAAAACCTCCCTGACACAACATAATACATCATCTTTGCAACAAAAAAGTTATGACAGAAATAAATCTTTGCCCCAACTGATTCAATCACGTATACAAGAGAGATACATAAAGATATGGCAGGCTTCATATGAGATCTCCATGTTACATACTGCATACAGTGTCTAATAAAATATGAAACATTTAATTACAGTGATTACTCTCATTTCTTCAGGACCCCTAGAGCTGTGGTAATTTGATGAGGGAAGATTTGAAAAACTATTCATGAGACAAAAAATGATGAAACACTGCATGAAAAAGCTGTTACCTAAACAAGGGCACCAGAGTCCTTTTAAAAGAAAGCTCTGAGTTTTGATCTAAAATAAAGGCATCTCCTTTAAAAACAAAGACATGCTTCTGGACCAAGATACAACAAAGGGCACTGGTTATACTCTACATCTTCTTTATGGATTTGTTACTTTTCAGGATTAAAACAGACTTAGTAGAAAAATCCAGTCGGATGTGGTGTCTGTGTTTAATCAGTTATTATCCACTCAAAAGTCTCCTAAAAAGCAGCCTCACTGCATTATTTCTCCTAGGCCCTGCTTGTGTCTTTAGACCATCAAGGTTACAACAAATGTGTGAGTTACTGTTCTATCACCCCTGAATGTATTTTACAAGGGGTTTAAGAGAGAATGAGCTAAACTAACCAACATGTTTGACTATTTTGTGGAAGAGCTGCCTCCCTCCTCAGGGCTCCAAGAAGGATATGAAGGGCTACAAGCTGGGAAGGACATGGAAGACCACCTTATAGCCCTTTGCAGAGCAACCACACTGATGTGGCAGCTCTGAGGAGATGGTCCTGGGAGGAAGGCCAGGAAAGGGAGTCATGGAGAATGCTAATGCCACATTCACCTCTCTCCTTTGCCGTCCTATGTTTTGCAAGATAGCACTAACTGATGACAGTTGCTGAACAGCAGCACAGTTTGTTTCTTCAGAGGTGGCCTCCTGACTGGTACACATTAATCTACTGCTGGGTACACAGTGGTGCAGCAGGTCAAGAACACAAGCAGCTACAACTGCTTTCAAATGCCACTTTACTTATTTAAATGGAGTAAAGCTGTGCATGCTCCTGAAGTAGCCACTTTCATAAATGATACTGGCAATTATTCAGCTTTGCAAGGAGTGATGCAGATGTCATGGCAGCTGTCCAAATGTCTTTAATAGTCATCACCTAGCTCTTAGGAGATCCAACCCCTATTTCCCAGAGGATCCCACCTGGTATCTAGCCCATGCCTAGGCACCTGCCTTTTAACCCTGAGGCCTCTGGCAATTGACCACAGTGCAACATCTTCCCAGCAGCCCCTTCCAGGTTCCCTGTTCCTCAGGTGCAGTCCTGATTCTTGACTGTAAGTGCATCCTCACCCAAAAAAAGCTGAACCTTCTGCCCTACAAAATATTCTTGTGAAGTCTTGGACAGAGGGGAGCAAGCAGACATGCGGATATAAGTAGTCTTGCAGAGACAGTGTAAAGACACTGTTGTGTTTCCTTACAAAATACAGCACAAGAGATCAGCTGTCATTAGAAAAACATAACATACCTCTTAAATCTAAAATATCCCAAGCCACCTACCCTCACCTCAGAGATCCCTGGGACTCTACCAGAGTGTGACTTCCCCAGCTTAGGATGCTATCCTAAGCCAAGTCTGCATGGTCACCAAGCCCACTCTTGCCTGCGTTATTAGCTTTCCCTCTTTCCCTTCCAGTGATATTTTTTAGTTTGCCTCTCTTTGTCCAAAGGCTGGTTATTTTTCATTTTCTCCAGTCCTTCAAGACAAATGCAAGCATTGTCATGTAAAAGGGTATATGAGTCTGCAAGGTGGCTGGGGAAGGCCCTCCTGTTGAGTCACAAGGTTCAGGAGGACCCTGTTACTCTCTGAACTCTTTCTCAGAGAAGAGCCTAGGTGCAGCTGGATCCATTTCTACTCCCAGACTTGATCAGTGGTTTAGGTCTAAAGGACTATGTGTGTAGCCACCTATCAAAGTCAACATTTGCCTGTTTCAAAGCCCCACTAAGGCCTTTCACCGAGATAGTTTCACAATGTTGTAAAGATAGGCAATTTATTTAGGCAACGATATGACAAGTTCAGGAATTGACACTGATAAATACACCTACTGCACAGAACTGAGCTTGAGTTAGTAATTCCCAGGTAACATCTAGCAAAGTCAGAGGAGCAAGTCTTACCAAAGAGGCATTCCTGTTTGGGGAGGAGAGAGGTCCAGACCCATCAACCCATCCAGAAATAGTTGGGATTCTCTTTCTCAAAAATAGAGGATTCTAAAGGTTGATTTATACTTCTTGATGAGGTGAGACCAAGTTATATCTTGTGTGCTGATTAGCTCCTAGCAGACTAATGGTGCTATTAATTAAGAAATGTGGGAAGAAAGTAGAATCAACATTTGCTACAGATATGGACCTTCTCAGTTACATTGGTACAACTCAATCTTTGCCTCCAACTACTGTTGGAACATCCATCTGGCTACAGGATGTCCACCCTATCCCAGTGGTTACATTAATTACCAGGCTTGTAAAAACTTCAAAACTGCCAGGTTGCAAAGTATTTCCAACATCTGGACTGGGTCATGGCTTAGATAAGCAATTGGTTCATCCCTTGCCCTTGATCTTCCTGCTAGGAAGAGGTAAGCGCAGTATGTTAGCCTGCTTTCCTACCCCAAAGCTGATATAAGATAAGCACACCAGTGTGGGACAACACTGGTCAACTTTCTCACAAGAACCCTCTCTCCCTAGCTTTGGCCAAAGCACTGTCCCCAAACCCTTCATCATCTCTAGGTTATGACAGACTTCACGCCATCACCTCTGGTTTGGTGCAGACCTGGCCCAGTTTACCTGTCTTGTGCAAGTTACTTGGGCAATGACCAGTACAGCAATTTCTGGGGCAAAAGATCTCATTGTACCTGCCAGGATCCAATAGCTGTATAAAGGGGCTCTCCCGCTTGCCACAGCAGTCCTTACATATTAACTGCATCTTTGCCTAAAAGGCCATAGCCTTCAGGATATGGGTGATATTTCTTAGCCTACACTTATTCATTTGTCTCTAGAGTGAGACTTACCTAGTTAACTATGTAAGCATGGTATAATCAAAAGGAAAGTAAATAAATAAAAAGATAGCACAGCTCCACACCACAGACAGTTCAACATCTAGCTGATCAAAAGATGCTACTGCAGGAATTTGAATCTGTAGCCTGTTATCAGTGAAAAATACTGAACCCACTGCAATGTCTTTATCAGCTACTTGTGTGGGATTTTTTTTTATTTTTATGAGGCAACAACAATTTCTAAAATATGACTTACCAGATTATATCAGATGTATTTTTGATTTGTGACTATATATCCCTTTTTTATTGCAAATGAGAAAAGACAAAGGGAAAACATTTAGCTTTACTCTTGCATTAAGGTGAAGCATTTTAGAGCATATGCCTGTGAGCATAATATAGTGCTGTATAGACTAGGCTTTCAAGAATGAGTTTCTGTGGAAAGTACCTTGTCTTTTAGACAAATATAGCTCAACAAGCTTTCTCAGTGTGAGTTTGACATACAAATCGATACACATGCTTCGATTGTGTTGTTATTATTACTCTATGGTTATTTGTTTTTTTGTGTATTGTAGCACTTGAAAACTGCAAGACCCATTTGATGGGCACAGCTGGCACAGACCAGCTTTGTCCCAAAGACCTGGCAAGCCAAATTTAAAAACAAGAGACAACCGACATCAAAATAGGTGCTGGTACAGAGAAACAAGAATACAGTATTGGTCAACATCACTTACACCAGTTGTGGCCCCATGGCAACCAGCAGGTGTCATGTCTTTGCAGGACAGCATGGGGACAAAAAAACAAACAAACAAACAAACAAACAAAAAAAGAGTTTTAAAGAAGAATTCTAGCAAAAATTTTAGCTTGGACTGAAGGAGGTGGTTCTGCGTCACAGATGTAGCTCGGAAAATACTTCAGAGCTGAAAGAGTTAAATTTCTGTTCCTGGCTAGAACCATTCAGAGGTCGAGAGAGACAATAAGGCAGTCAACAGCAGAGCTGTACAAGGTACCACAGAAAGTTGACAAGGCATCAGGAGCATCCTCTGAAAGATGTACCTTGCTGAATAATTAGGCAATGATAAATTACAAGGGAATCAGAGGAGAGTGTTCTAGTTCCATCATTAGTGTTAAGAATTTTTCTTAAATTGAAAAAAAAATAGCTTACTGATATATGAGGTAGTTTGTTCTGCACATGCTCTCCTCCTGCAGCTCCATGCCACCATGTGCTACCATCAGATGTTCTCACATCAGTTTCAGAGTAATTACAAAACAGAGAATAACCTGCAGAGAGAGACTAGTTACTTATTTTTAGCATTACTACTCAGACTGGTTAGGATGGCAGAACATGCTCACTCTTCTAAGAGATATTTTGCTATGGCTTAAACAGAACATCCCAAAACATCAGTGGTACATCCAAGAAATTTTATGAGCCCTACAATGCTACCTTTTCATACAAACTTTATAAGCTTTGTAAAAGCTTATCAACATGTTTTGAGGTGTTATGATTTCATAATTTAAGATCTTGAATGCTTGGTATTTATTAGTCATGGGCTTCACTGAGCAAAATTTCCCTTGCCACAAGGAATGCACATACCCAGATGATTTCCTCCCACCTTTCCAATCACACGCCTAGATAGGCACCCAGTTTTGAGAGATGCTGAATTAGTTGTGTGCTGCTGCCTGTGGCTGTTAGGAAATTAGTCTCACATCTGTTTTCTTGGCATCAGACAAAAACATGCACTTACACATCTGAAAACCTGGTTCTTAGGAACATTAAAGGTGTGCACAGTGTTTAAATCTAACCACTGTTGTTGAGGCAGATTTTGATGCTTCTCTCCCTTGGATTTCATGTTCCAGCTGTGTTTTTCCTTTTGTGAAAGGAAGCCTCACTCCTAGCATCAGTGCCTCTCCTATTGAAGTCAGAAAGGAACATGCCATTACCTTGGGCTAGTGTCTCAAAGAGTGTAAATCAGCATAACGTCTGTCTCCACTATATGGGAGATATGCCAATGCACACTGGTTGCATATCTGCCCTTTCATCTACTCTGCAGTTTGCAGTTTTTCAGGATTAAGAATGGGAAGATGGGGCGACACTCTCAGAGGCAATGGAAGCAGTCCCAGCACTGAATGGCTATATTTACCTTGCAGTGCTAGACAAGCTGCAAGTTGTCAAAGAGAAATTGATACCACCTGGGAACAAAAATCCATAGAAACTTGCCAGCTTTCTGCTATATCAGAAGTAAGGGCTTGCACTTCTCTTTCAGGTTAATTCACTCCATGACATGCCGATGTTGGTAGACTTCAAAGTCGTCCCTTTTTTTCTGTGGGGATCAGCAGTATTTCAGCTCGGGGTGAGATGAGTAATCAAAGCTTTGTATGCATGCCATAGCATTTACAGAGTATATAATTCATACAGAAATAATATATGTAGTCATGGAGTTGATTTCTAAGCTTTCTGCAGTCCATATGCAATGAAAAAAAGAAAGAATTACTGACTCTTCACAAAAGTGTAAATAGCTCTGTATAATACAACCAGATGAACAAATCAGATATAAATATCTGAGAATTTCTACTGCAGGCCTAAGTCTTAATGAATGCCCCATGAATGAAGCAAACTGTACAGCTGACTTCAAACAACTTTATTGCCTGCTCAGTAACATTTGCAATATAATTTCTAATTTTAAAATGCCATGCAATAAGACTCTAGGGTAAATTAATCTGGAACAACTGAGATACACAGTGTGTTGGCCACACCTTTACCTCAGACCCAATGCTTGAAGGCTTTTTCCCCTCTTTGCTTCAAGCTGGCTCTCAGCCTCTGCATTTCCCTTGTAACAGTCCCCACTTTTCCACAGCAGTACATGTCAGTACTGGCAAGAAAGAAAATGTTGCCCTTGCAATAGCCCCTCTTTCAGTATATTTCCCCAATTCAAGATGACCCATCCAGTACTTGAATATTAATAATAGTCAGGCTTTGCAGACTTACTTCATTCTTTTTCTTCCTAGAGCAGGATATAGGTGATAACAACTAATTTCCTTCAGACTGGACCTAAGACAATTAAGTAGTGTTCTGGTAAAAGTATGGGCTCAGATCACTAAAGAGAGGTTTTTGCCCCAAATGTGCCTCTTTCCAGTTTTTCCAGGGGGAATTACCACTTTCTCAAGCTATCCACCTGCTTTGGGAGTTCCTCTTCCTGCTCTAATTTCAGTCCCAGCTCCCAAAGTAGCACAGAGAGGGACACTTATTTCCTTGAGCTGCAATAAATCTTGGATTGACGGGCTGGAAGATGGCTTGTACAACCAGGAGCCAACCAGACCCAGCTCAAAGCTTTATCATTCTCTTTCAGCCATGGCAGAGACTTGGTCCCCATGGAAATGAGAGGCAGCATTTCTGTTGACAGTCTGAGGCCACAGTTTTAACCTGGCAGCATCAAACCAGCCATTCATTTTCTAGCCCAGCAATGAAATATAAACACTAAGCCATGAGAGAGAAGAAGCCAATAAATGGATTTAAAGAGCTATCATCTATATGGAAAGAAAACATCATGGTGGACAGGCATGTATGCTGCAAGGAGATGGGTCAAAAAATGTCCCAGCCCTCCCAGTATCTTCCAGCACTTTTGACTTGGCTCCTGGTGTGTGGAAAATCTTTGTTAAGTATTGAGGGAAATTGATTTCTGGACGAAAGAGGCTTCTGGATCATAGAGGGCCTTTCCTAACACTTTCACAAGATACTGTCTCCCACAGGGGTATAAAGAAAATAATGTATCAACAAAGCAAGAGTAGAAGGAGAGATGGCCCTATGATCAACAAATTACAGTTAGCATTTTCCAGGATTTTTTAGTCTCTTAAGTTAGCCTGGTGAGGAGGACAAACTGGTGCTAGGCTTCTTAGCTCCCATGGTACTTGTTTGTAGGGCTGTATGAAGCCCTGCTTTGGCAAACAGAAATGATCCCACAGCCAAGGTCCCAGACTTAAGCATAAACACAGCCTAACCTCCTGGTGACCAAGGACCATGAGTTTACTCTGCTCCTCCATGAACTCACTTAGATTTATAGCCCTTGATCCAAGCCTCCTCCCTTTCAACTGAGTTGGAATAGCCAAGAACACTATCTCCTCTTTGTGCAGATAGGATTTTTTAGCTCCTTTTTCACTTCCTTATGGCTAGGATGCTGCAAAATGCCTGGTGCACCCTCCGCTGGACATTAGTTATGCATCCGCATCTCCAAGTCTGCAAGGCAAAGAAATGTCCAGGTGGCAAATCTGCAAAAGACAATTGTGGAGGGGGGACCCAAACAGGGCAGTAGTTGCCTATTTGCAGTATCACAGCTTAGAGCTTGGGGTGGTATACACCAGGATGGCACAGGAGGCTTGATGTTGGCTGCAAGCCTGCTTTTATTTTCTGATTTGTTTTTTGTTTGTTTATATATATTCCCTCTATATAAGTAAAAGGCACCTGGTTTTCTGAAAGGACACAGCTGTACTTTCTTAGTCTGGACTTTTAATTCATTGTTTCCCAGAGTGTACCTTATCTCTGTGCTTCCTGAAAAATTGCTGCACTCTGACATACCAAAGAGCTAGGCTGTGATCAGACAGTTACGAGAGTCTTGGGAAATCACACTGAAGAATTCCTGGCTGTTAGCCCTCCTGTGGCCTCGGGAACAGCATTACAACTTCCCAGGGCCTTTGTTTTTCTAGCAGACGGCACTTATGGCCTCCCAGCGGCCCTGTGCTTGGGAAGGGTTGGCTGCATAACTACAAGATGAATATGACCAGAGCTCTGAAACTGATCATGGGTCCCACTGAAAACTTTTTCATTGCTTATTTTACTAAATCAGTGCTTCCTCAACTGCCACCTATAAAATGGAAATGAGCTTCCTTGCCCCTGCAGTTGCACCCAGTTTGGCTCTGCAACAAGACATGTGGGTAACCCTGCAACTTAAAGGGAGATTGATCATATCCCCTGTTTCCTGCAGGCAGCCAGCAATAGTGGAGGGAGAAAGGTCACACAAGGAATGGATAGGGTTAGTCAGGAATGTCACAGACACCTACCTTCTTGCCCTTTTGCAACCACAGAAAGTCTGAAACCTTGAGGTCCCTTATTTCCCTTTAGCACATGGAAGGCTGAACGACAACCCATCACTAAACCAGTGTACCATCCTTTTCCCTGTCTCACATGTTTAGTCCACTTGGGTTGGAGAGGCATGCAGCTATGTTGGCCAGTCTCCCATGAATCTTTAAAGTTTGTTATTTGCTTTTGTTTCCAAATAATTTTTCCTGGCTGTCAACAAGTCATTCAGATCCTGGTAGTAGGATATCAAAAGAAGCAGTGAGATTTAAGAAACAGAACAAACGGGTACACCATCCTCAGATGTGATAGACGCCAGCCACTCTTCTGTCAGATCTTGCTCTTTCCTTTAGTAAGGCTGAAAACACTCTAATTTTCATGATTAGCAGTATCTCCCAGTGCCCATGTGCTAACTCTCAGGGTAGAAGGTGCACACTGTGGCAGAAGGAGTCTGAAAAATTTCTCCCCAGAAGCTCTTAACACTCAGCATGTGGGATCTGGCATTCCTTTTGTGGCACAGTGCTAGGATCCAGCTCTCAGGCTCTGCGTTTCTGAACTGACTCCAGAAGCAGTGGTCAAATGCTCTGACCTCCTTCAGCAAGGAACACCTCTCACGCTGCCTGGCTGTTCATTAAATAATACAACTCCATCCCCTTCTGCCAGCTCCAAACAGGAGCTGGGAATCATCATGCTGCTCCTGGCAGGCAGATGCTCACCTCCCCGCAACCAGTGGCTGTGGGCAGCTGTCCCAGGCAGCCTCACCGAGGTCAATGGAGTAAGGATTAAATGCTTCTACCCTCTTTGTGACCCCCATGGGTGACAAGCCATGTGGTTTGTCAAAGGCTTTTGCACCACTAGTGCTTCTGTCTCTGGTAAATGAAGCGACACCTGCATGTCAGGCTGGCATCTTTCCCAAACACTCAGAAGGACATTTGTCCCTGGCCCGTAAAGCCAATGTGAGTTTTCCACTTAAATTCAACTGGTTTCTTACAAAGCTTGAAGAAAAGCCACATGACCTTGAACAACGCATTATTGCAAGTGAAAGAACTTGAAATCCAGCCTTCCGCATTTTAAAAATAATTAATAGGATTTAAATTATTAAGAGACACTAATTGCTTTGAACACATATCACACCTTGCATGCAGAAATATCTCTTAAGATCACAGGTCTTCAGCAGCAAATTCTACGTTAGCTAAGATTTTTTTCTGTAGCTTTGATTAACAGTGGAGACAATGCAGAATGCTGTTCATAATGTTTCAGATCCTCTGTTGCCTAAGGTGTTATTTCTAGACAATGTGTGAAGCCAAGGCTTGTGTTCTTCTGTCCAAGAAGTTATTTTTTTAAAAAATACTAGTGCTTACAGAAGATCAGCTACACTGAAGGTGAAACTAAACAAATAATCCAGATAAATAAAACTTCTTTTCTGTGTTATACTTAAGGTAACAGTTACATGATATAGTTATCTATCATCCCCTACAGAGACCAGTGAGTATGTAATAAAATCTATGGTAAAGAATGGTGATCACTAGAACTGTATTGGTAGAAAATTATCTGTGTAATTGCAGAGTATGGAATTTGAAATAACAGTAGAAGCTTGTTCACAGCAGTAAATCTCTTGTTATATGCCCTCTTCAGAATGAAAGTGAAAAAAACCAAATTGAACACAAAGCTCTAGTCGAGTGATGCAGACAATGAAGCTTTTATATGCTAGTAAGTAGATGGGATGGGACAGGTTAGATTTAATGGTAATTCTCACAAAATCAGAGAGTAATTTAAGTTGAAGGAGAACCCTACAAGTGGCTTGTCCAACCTTCTTCTCAAAACAGGGCTAACTCCAGGTTAAGTCAAGTTGTTCAAGGTCTTGTCTAGACATCTTTTGAAAATACACAAGGACAGAGATGCCACAGACACTCTACAAAACTTATCCCAGCCTGTGTCCCCACACTATGGTTAAGAGTTTTTCCTTTAAATGCAATAGGAATTCCCCTTGCTGCTGTTCACATCTGCTGCCTCCTGTCCTTTCACTGGGAAACTGAGAGAAGACTAGCTCCACCTCCTCTGCCTCCTCACCCCATCAGGCAGATGAAAGCAGTAAGATTCCAGCTTAGCTCTCTCTCCCATGGACTGAGGCATCGTGGTTGCCTTAGGCTCTCTTTGTACAGCATCCATTCCATCCTCCTCCAGATCCCCCAAACCCCAGTTTCCAATAACTGCCTTTTACTGGGTCCCCAAGGTGGACATGGTATCCTTGAAACAGCCTCACAGGTACCCAGTGGAGGGAAATAACTGGTTCCCTCAGCCTTGCTAAGGAAGTCAAGTCAAGAGTTCAGTAGTAAGTGCTACCGAAAGAGATTAAAATATAAATGCAGAACACAAATGCCTATTCCTGTGTTATTCAATAGTTCTAGCACCAAACAACTGAGAGACCCCTGAGCTTTTTTGACACAGAAGAGGCAAAATGTCTTAGCAATTTCTAAGCTCTCTTTCAGCTTCAGTTTCACCATCAACACTTCAGATGCAGCTGTATCGTCATTCTCCCTGCCAAGGAGTTCAGTGCATGTGAGGCTTGAGGTTGTCACAGCTGCAATTTGTCTACTGTTGCAGATAGCTGAAAGCTTTTCATTGTGTTGGTTGGTGTAAGCAAGGTTGGTAATGGAGGTCCCATCCCTGGAAACATTCAAGGTCAGGCTTGACCAGGCTCTGAGCAATCTGATCCAGTAAAAAAGGTCGCAGCACACTGCAGGGGGGACTAGACTAGATGACTTTTAAAGATCCCTTCCAACCCCACACATTCTATGATTTTAAGCATATTCCAAGAATCTTCAGATACAAAAGATCAAGAGTTATAACACAGTTTTTGTTTTATTAAGTAAGACAGACAATAAAGGTATTTGGGGAAAATGAAGATTAATTTGAAGGCAAGGAAGGAAGAATGGTATGTGAAGGTGATATAATAAGGAATTGCAGGAAAGCTTTCATTTACGTATTACAAAAACATAGCAACTTTTCATTGTGTTTTATTATTAAGGAAAGGGGAAAATTGTTCTTGATAGAAAAAGACAGCAAATAGCTGTAAGATCAGACAACAACATACAAAACCCCAGAGCCAAGGAGCAGGGACCAGAGGCAAAATGTTATTTGGGTTTCTACCTAAAACTGAGAAAGCATCTGAAATGCCATTGAAATCAGGTAGCTGGTAACTAAATACATGTGTTCAGATTCTATTTACATAAGGGTAGTCTGGAGTAGTGTATTAGGTAAGTGTGTTCCAGATGAAACTATCCTATCTGTCTAAAGAGACAAGTCTACATGTACTTGTAGAAATGGTACACATTTCATTTGCTTAAAGGTTCAAAATAGAGAGCAAATTTACTTGAACTAAATTTGGTTGAATTTCATCACAAATCTGGGGACATTGTTGCTAGATGTTTCATTTAATTTCTGACCTTTTCTAGTGGCATAGTAGCTGAATCAATACCTCCAGTTTATTTCAATCATTTCTATTTGAAAAATTATCTACGTTTAATTTAAGCATATTCATTTGATCAGAACAATTTGGCCATTTCAGTTACTTTTCAACTTTCTCTCAAAGATTTATTTTTTCACATTTTGGTATAGATTGCATTTTTTCTTCTGAAAAAAAAATAATTAAAAAATATCAAAGAACAAGCAAGCCTCTCATTAGCAACAAGAATAACAGAAATAAATCTAGACTCATTCAAAAAGCAGGCTGTAATGTTTTCTAATTATTTCCATAACTCTAAGGAAGCCACGTTTCCCAAGAAAGCATCTGAGATAATCTTTGAATATTAAGAAACCACTGGAAAATACAGGAGATCTAGCAGGCAAATTGGAGAGAGAAAGAGGATTGAGCACCTAGGAAAGAGACATGCCTTAGCATTTGTTCAACTGGCTGTTATTTCTTACTATCTGGAAAAAAAAACACATTACTTTTCATTCCTCAGTCACACAGATGATTCAGAGAGTTTTACACCACAAATAATTCTATTTAAAAAATAAGTATTTCAAGTGATTGTTATATGAGCAGCAGACTTGGGTATGTAAATTTGCTAAAGTTCATAGAAAGTATTTTTTAAAAATAGGATCCAGGATGAAAATTGTGCCACAGAAATATTTCGTAATAGCTCTCAGCAAGTTAATCCTTGCTTTTGCCCTCTTCCTCTTTAGATGAAAATGCTTATTTTTGTCTTACTGCTAGGAGTACCAGGAACACATTTTCTAATCAAGAAATGTTGGACATTTGTCCTTATAAAACATGGAGATGTTGGGCTTTTGCAAAATTTCACTTGGAAACACTGCAAATATTTTTCCTCTGCTGAAGAAAATGCATGCAGTTCTGAGAAGCTGAATTATTTTCAATTAAATACTCTTAGAAAACACTGTGAACACTTTTTGAATTTCTTTTTCAAGCACCTGCAGTCCCAATATAAGCAGTTATTCCCAAATCAACTGTAACCGCTCTGGAGTACTGTATTCCCACTTCCTAGAAGTTCAAAAGACCAAGTTCAGGTAATGTTTTTTCCATGGGATAGCTTATGACTTTTTTCCTCCCTCTTGTTTTTGAATGAGAAGTTGAAAATTTGGGACTGTCCATTTCTCCATGGAGTGGCAGTGGAAAAGCAGAGGCCCACCACCATGTCCACCTTCCTCTTTGGAGAGTGCTGCTCCTATACGGGATTCCTTATGCCCAAAAAACCTTCCCTGTGAAGCTCATGGCACATGCTGAAGCCCCAGTAGAGACCTGGGCTCTAGTCCTTCAGTATTAAGCAAAGAGGAAAGAATTTAAAGTTGCCATAAAGATCTCAAGCCCTGCCATAGCAATAGAGCAAATGCTCACAGATCACAGGGAAAGGAATGGGTGTTGAAATTATGTTTCATTGCCTCCTTTGACCTCAACAGTATCCAATAGACTTCAGTAAAACAGCAAGGAGACCCAAACTTTACAAACACGTGTGTGTATAAGCTATCCCTTCTCTCTTTGCTTGCATAAATATATGTATGCATAGAAATGCCCCCAAAATCTGCAATATGTTTGAGTTTTCTAGACTAATATTAAATGCTACTCTTCTGAATTCCTGAATTGTGTAGAAAGAAGAAGGGAAGTTTATATCTTTGATTCTGGCATTTTCACGTGAAACACGATGACCCGGCTAGATGCTGATTGTGATAGTTTCTTTTTTCTTTCTTTTTTAACACGTATTTTTAGCATGGTTAGGGATATCACTTTTCATATACCAATAATTAATTTTACCTTAAAAGCCATTGCACACAAATTAAGTCAGGTATCTCTCTATTCCATTGCTTTTCAACCCCCACACATGCACGTTAATTACAAGCAGAAAGCACAAATGAGACTACATACTCCACAGCATCTGCTCAGGCCTTAATTAATCCAACATTCACAGAGTCCCCATGGCAACAATGCTCAGGAGTCTCCCCTGACTTGGAATATTCAATAGAGCATCTTACACTACATATTTTATTCAAATCATGGCCACAGAATTACTTCTGTGTTAGCAATGTTAGCATTGATGTGAATAGAACAAGTCCTTGCCATAATTGACCCCTCCTTATGCATTACCTGGTTAAAATGTATAGTGACATTCAGGCTAAGTCACATTAAAGTAGACCTGATCTTTTTCAAAGCCTAGAAAGAAGCCTGTCACCACTATTTTATGTTTAAAAGAAACTCTTGGGCTTCAGAAAATGAATAGGAACATTTTGCAGCGCTGCACCTGAAACTCATACCATAAATTCAATTACAAAAATTTCAATAGCAAAAAGGTATTTTCTCTCTCTAGTCCTTCCATCTTATCAGCTGAGGCTCCAAGCACACGTTTTGGCAAGGTGTGATCCCCATTATTTAAATCTTAATGGAGGCTGGAACAACAGCAGCTGTTACAGCTAATGAAAGAGCTGCTTATTTCAGGGTCAACAATTCTCAGCTTTCAACCACACGCTTTCTACTGATGTTGAATGAAGCACTGGACTGGGTGTGTCCACTACAATGATGTGAGGCTGCTCTGCCAGCCAAGTGGCAAGATTCCCTACTTCCAAGGAATTAAAAGCCTATCTCAACTCCCTGCCAAAGGCAGTCCTGATGGCCAAAGGCCAGGAAAACCCTGCTGCCAACCCACCTCTCCCACAGCCAATATGGCACTATGAGGTTGTTCGGATAAAACCCCTTAGACCAGTCTCAGGGGGGAAGCACAAGCTGTCTCTTGTTTTCCACCTCATATATGTCCAGCAAGCCCCTTCCCAAAAGCAGTTGTAGGAATGGGCTTGCCCAGTGCACCCAGGTCAGGCTCCTGTGGTGAAGCTGGAGTAGAGGGCTGCATGGGGCCAGAATCACGCCTACCACTTATCATTCTGTAAAGCCACAAGTTTTCCCTGTGTAAAGAGAAATTAAAAAAAAAAAAAATCAAAATAGGTGACTCAAGAAGTGACTTGGGTCTAACAGCAGATGGGGAGAAGGCAGGTACAGGCAGCTTGTGGCCAACAAGTGGATGGAGGGCATGTTGGCTTGGAAAACCTCTTGAGTGTTTGCGTTTCATATACTGCCATATCTCTCCTCTGGGTATTAAATTACAGCTTTAAACAACATACACACAGAGTGGAAGAGAATTATTTTGCTATTGTATGCAGGCAGCTATGTTGATCTGAAAGTATGTACAAATTCAATGTTAATCTAAGTTCAAGGATAATCTAATTATTGCTTCCTTTTGAAGTAAGAAGAACAATATTTACTGAGTAAATTATGGACCTCTAAAGGTAAAACTTGCTTTGAAGATTAAACAACACACGTTGTTAGTTATACCTGACCCTTGTTTCTTTGTAAAAATTTAAATGAATTTTCAATTTTCACAGCGATATTGCATTTCAGAAGGCACTATTTCATATCATTGTCAGATGTCTTTTAAGAGTAGCTGAAATGGCAACATAACAAAGGGCACCAAATATAGGAGGAGCTGCCTGTGTGATGTATGCAGTGCACAGCCACTCTGCAATACAGAGGAAATGGCTGCTTTAGCATAGAGAGGACAATGGCAGCATGGGGAAACCATCCTCACCACTATGCACCAGGCTTGTGGGCCAGTTCCCCACACTTCAGTCCTCAAGGAGAAGAGCCCTGGCCAGGTACCTGCTGGAAAGAGCCCAGAGCATTCTGGGCTTGTGCTGGGAGGTGACCATAGCGTAGTGACTGATCTAGAGACAAGACATTCCACCTCCAGGAGAGTTTAGCAGCTCCAATGGAACCAGACAGTGCAACCTCACAATTCTCCTCTGCCAGTTGTGGATCCTCTGTCCGTGAAAAGCCTTCCCATGGATGGAGATAATCCTCCCTGTTACCTGAGAATTCTTGTGCCACACTAAACCCACCCATTCCATCATATTCAGCTTTATTTTCAGCACTAGAGTTATCCACTAATTTAATTATATACTAAACCCTAGTTAACAAAACCCCCAAACAAGTAATAACAAAATATTGTTATATTAAATTAATATCCTAGATCATCTACATGGATTTTTGTTTTCATCAGTAACTCCCTGAACACTGTACAGAAGAAGGGGTTTCCACTGTTTTTTGTATTTTTGTATTTTATTTCCCCAATCACTTATTTTTGAGTTTGTATCACTTCATCTGACAGTTCATAAGCTGAGTTTGAAAAACATCATGTGGAAGTAGAGCATTTTCTCTGAGTCTTTGAAGCTTGAATTCAGGTCTGCATGTTCCAAATATCTGACAGCCCTCAGATCTCTTTTTATGTTCAGATCCACCTCTGCAATTACTCCAAAATCACTGACACAAGTTACAGAAATAATAGGTTGGAAGCATCTGAGCAATGTTTAGGGAAACGTTTCTGCTTATCAGAAGGCAACTGGGAAATTAAGTAGTGAGTACTAATTGAGTGACATTTAATTTACATTGTAGATAGAAGGACTACATTCTGGGGAATTTCTGTTGCCCAGATGTTCTGAGCTCCCAGTTTTCCAGAAGGAAGAATATTCTGAGTTTGGTGTTTGTGAACGGTATGTTAGTCATGTTCAGAATATCTGAGCAGCATGTCAGGGTAATAGCCACCTCATGGTTTTAGTTCATAGGACTCCAAAGCAGTCCTGCCCAGAGGAAAAGCAGAATAGATCAACCCCTTACATAGAAGCTAAGTTGCTCCACCTCTTTTTGGTGGTCTCAAGCAACGCTGATATATTGTCCTTGAAAGTTGTTATCCTGATCTCTTTGAAGAGTTATGCTGTAAATCAAATGAGATCAGCTGGAGTCAGAATTAGAAATGGAACTGTTTCTGCTGTGCAAACTGAGATTTCCAGTAAAAGTGCCTTACCCTTTGTCAATAACTACTTCATGTTGAGAAATTCCCTTCAGTACCCAGCATTCATTTTACATGCTAAGCATGGTCTTCCAGTGCTGTAACACACCTTTCACTACCTGCACACAGACATTCAACCTCGAGAGAGGTACCAGAAGGATGAGACCCAGACAAAGGGGTGACTTAGCCAACACAAAGCTCCCCTGGGGTCCCACCACTCCACTCTGCAGCAGGGTTGAACATGCAGCTAGCTCCCAGCACAACCTGTGCCATCAGCTTCAGCAGCACTGAACAGTTTAGTCCTCCCACAGTAAGGTTTTCTGGATTACCCAGCTGCCAGCACTGTCCATCTGACAGTCATGTACCAAACCCACATCTGGAACCCTGCCCTGTGCACCCACTGTTCCTCTTAAGGGCCATGTGGAGGAACATGCCTCATAACTCACCTGCAACATTAGTGAGCACCTGCATTCTCTCTGGGAATTCACTCCCCATCCATGGACCAGCCACAGCAAGCTCTGCCTCCTGTACCCTGAGTTTCACCTGATTGTAAAAAAGTTCTGCTGTGCCAGACATAGAAAAATATTAAACATACCCTCTAGTCTGGATCTTGAAATGTTTACTGAGGACGTAAACCTAAAGAAAATTATCTTCATAAATCTTCCTACAGAAAGCCTGGGCAGCAACTAGAAGGTAGTGTGAGGCACTTAAGACATGTTCCACAGCATTCAGTGGCAGCGTCAGGATTTCCTAGTCTGATGACTTACTACCCAGACACTATGCATGGCTTTAGTCTACTGTCACCTTTTGACTCAGGTTCTACAACAATGCTCTCAATCCCCTCCCCCTCCCACCCAGGTAGGGAAGGAGAGAGAGAAAAAGAGAGAGACTTGGCTGGATTGAAAACTAAACTACACAGCTTTAATTAGACACTAATGATATAAGAAAATACATACACAATTATATACAAATACGTTTAGGGAATGTGCAAAAGCCTCTCGCCTCCCCCCACCCCCAGCAACTCCCACAGCATCTCCTGAGCCATGAAGAGTCCCCAGAAATCCCAGAGCTGCTTCTGGAGAGAGCACAGAGTGATAAGGGTCAGAAGCGCTTGAGCCTGGGGGTCAACGGTGCTGGACAGACGGAGTCCTCCCCGGACGCCGGCCATGGACAGAAAAGAAGGGAAGAAGAAGCGGGAAGGAATTTGTCTTCTGTGATCTCTGACCTTCCTCTGAGCTTATGTACATATATGAAATGGAATATCTCTGGCCAGTTTTGCTGTCTGTCTAACTCAGCCTCCTCCGGGGGGTCATAGATCTCCTGGTAGTGTCTGAGCTGGCAGAGTGAACGTGCGACCTCGAAGACCCAGCAGTTAGAAAAACATTCCGCTCTTATCAGTCTTAGTTGGAACGCTCTGCTGCTACTTAAAAGAAAGCTTACTGAAGGAAAAAAAAAAAAAAAAAAAAAAATCAGTAAAATTGGCTTCATCCTGGCTCAAACCAGGACATTTACATAACAAATGAAGGTCAGCTGAGGCAGGACATCATTTACATGGTGGGAGAGAGATACAGATACAGCTGTGTGCAAGCTTTTTCTGTCCATAGGGTATCTAGAAGTACTGCTAGATCTCAAAGTAAATCACTGATTTTATGTGTTTCTCAAAGGAAGCCACACCTGTGACAACCTGTGTTAATGAAAGCTTCACACCTCAGCGGAGCTCCTGTAGCATGATTTGGCAGTTTCATAGAAAGCAAATAGAAAGTTCCCTTGGGTTTGTTAAGCAGCTGCTATAAGATAAATACTTGTTTTCCTGCCTTATGAGGAAAGGCTAAGAGACCTCGGGCTTTTCAGTCTAGAGAGGGGAAGACCAATGAGGGATCTAATTAATGTCTATAAATACATGAGTGCTGGGCATCATAAAGGCAGGGAGAACCTCTTTTCACTTGTGCCATGTGATAGGATGAGGGGCAATGGATTCAAACTCAAGCACAGGAAGTTCCACCTCAACATGAGGAAGAACTTCTTTACTGTGAGAGTTACAGAGCACTGGAACAGGCTCCCAAGGAGGTTGGGGAGTTTCCTTCTCTGAAGACTTTCAAGACCTGTCTGCCTTTCTGAGTGATCTGACCTAGTTTTTTTGGTCCTGATCTGGCAGGGGATTGCACTTGATCTACAGAGGTCCCTTCCAACCCCTAGAATTATGTGCTTCTGTGATTCTGTTTCAATTTGCATACCTGACTGTCACTTTCATAAATATCTGATCCTATCTCCATCTCACACTAGATGTTTTTAAAATGGCGTCTAAACAGTTCTCAGACTGTAAGTCTAACAAACAATAACTAGTTTGATAATTACTGATGTTTTTTCTCCAAATACAAAATGTTTTCCCATGAAGGAGCCTAGAAAACATCCCAGGGTAGGAGACACTATTCCTGCCTTCTCTATATGCAGTTCCTGTTCTAATGTTTCTTTTTCTCCTCCTGATCTCCACTCTGGGCATTTGAAAACCCAGCCTTAGAATCTGGTAGGTGCTGCAGACCTCCCTGTGGCAGAGCCCTTGCATGTAAGGGGTGGAAACATCCTTATCTGAGAATGAGCAAGCAAGGAGAAGCGAAAAAACGTACAAAACTGATTTCCAGGATAGGAAACAGCTCTCTGGGAAATTCAAGTCAACTACTGACCTTGAGAGAGCTGCTACCAACATTGCTATGCATGTCAGTGAAAAACACTGACTTTCCTAGATGACTTCTCTGGACCATCTCACCTTCAATGCCCATAAAACAGTTGCAGCTTGTTCCACAGTCCTCTTAGTCTTTGATGATCTCCTGATACAAGACTAAGAGGCCTAGTAGTCTATTGTCTGATGCACTACTACAGAGCAAAGGTCTGTATTAATGAGAACTCTTTAGATTAATGTCAGCAAGGCTATCCTTTGCAGTTTTTCCTTTATACTAAAGAAATTAAACACTCTGGTTTCACATCAGCCTGCAAAATTCAAGCCATTGAATTCAGGCCATCCTCACAGTCTTATCTCAGAAGCTAGGAGCGAATGAGACAGGAAAACCTTTTTGGAGATTAACGTGTAGCTGCCCATATGACTAAGATTACCAAGAATATTCGCAGCTACTTCTGCAGTGCTTCTATACCCAGATTTTTGATAGGGGTGATAAAACAATAAACACGTCCATTTACCTTGGCAAAAATAAGTCACAGTGTGACTGCAATTCCGTAAGAAAGAGCAGACATCCAACCTGTTATAGTATGCTGATACCCTACAAACTATGCTGTTTCTACCTCTCTAATACAAACTGGGCACAGTTCACCTTTGGATGAGAAGGTCTTGCGATTGGAATTCTTTTAATACAGAAAATTCATTAGAAGGTATCCAGGTAGTCATGCTATTTCCCCATTTGTCATCAAGTGCACAAGGAAAACTGCCTCATCTGCAACTCCTGCTTCACTCTTAAAATTCAGCTACAGCAAGTTGTATATGCTACTTACTACAGTAGGGTCTCCTGGCTTTTCTCTGAATGAACAACACCAACAGACATTTTAGCATTAATGGCACATTAGTACAGAATTTGCACCTACTTGATTAAAAAACAGTGAAAAATTGTACTCACTTTTCAACCAAAATGGGTGGCATATAAATGAATGCAACCCACAAGGCAATCTAAGTACAATTATTCATATTCTTTCCATCACAATTATTAACAGATTTTTTATTATATATTTTTTCTTTTTATCACTTCAGTAAACAATCTTCAGGGAGTTTTGCTGGAAGCTTAATCTCTATCTAATTTAGTAATTAAAAAATTACATGGATGAGCTTTGGGAAAAATCTCTTTAAAATGCAGCTAAATATGTTTTTTACCTTAATACTCAAACAACAGCCAAGTGAAGTGTTTGCTCTATTCTGGCCTCATTCTGTACATGACTGAATGCATAAATCCAAGGTTCTGGATCCAGCACAGTAAGCTTGAGCCCCTCAGAAATTCCTTCTTCACAGTTTTTATAGATCTGCTGGAAAAATATCTTTGTTGTGAGTTTCCTTTTAAAACCTCTCAAAGCTGTTACATGTGACAGCTTTGCTATCTTACAACATTAAGGGGAAAATGCTGGACAAATCTAGGAATTACAGTATAGAAACTCCCCCTTTCTTAGATGATGGAACAAAGTTAAAAAAAATTAAAAACAAAGAGAAAATGCAGCCCAGTGCAGTGGAGATTTGTGGTACAGCATCTGCTCCTTTAATTTAAACACTGACATGAATGACTAAGTTCAATTTTGACCTTTCAGAGGCAAAATGCTTTGAGAAGCATAGCAAAAGGAAAACACAACATATAGGATGAGTTAAAAACAAAAGGAACAGGCCATGTAAATAAGCCCGCTTCAAAATAATGTAATAAAGGTGAAAGGAAGAACTTCTGAATATATTTTCTAATTAAGAAAGATGAATCATTAATTTATGCATGACAGTGACACAAAATGCAGCCTGCTAAAATGGCTGAGTCTCACTGGGGCTGCATTTATGTTCTTCCCTGTATTAAGAAATGCCTCAATAATCGACAGAGTTCAGGGGTGCATAATATATCTTACTGTAAAGAGCACCTGCTGAGACCATACTGGCCTATAGTTTAAACATTTTCTACAATTAAAATACCTAAATCCAGAGGCCACCTGTTTCCTGCCTTTGCCTTCCTTGAGTGCCAGAAGTTTTACTGTAAACACAGGTGAGCAAAATAAGATGCTGGCTGATGTTAGGGGACCTGAGGAATTTGCACAACAGCTGAAGTGCTGGCCAGCTGCTTTTAGACTCCCAGCCCCTCAATTAAAACTGATGAGAAAATCAGTATCCTCCCTTCCTCTTCCAGTGGCAAGCTGCTTACATGGGAATTCCCACATCAGGCTGGGACAGCAGCTATCCATCCAGCAGCTTGGGTTTGACAATAACCAGTACCAGATGTTCCAGCAAAGGCATAATAAAATGCAGAGAGAGCTATTGTGGAGAAAACTACTCAGTTTTTCCCAATCTCCTCCTGGTCCATGGGCAATGTGCATATCCTGGGACACATTGCATCCCAAGAAATTGATCTGGCTATTCAGAAATTTGCCAAAAAGCTGTCTAGATAGCAACCCTGAATTCACTGCTGACTGGTAAAATAAAGAGACTGTGGACTGTCCTTATACTGTAGAACCCTTAAGAGAGGCTGGATTCCCATTTTAATTTCAGTCTAACTGTGAAATGTACAGAAGGTAAAACATTTCCAGAAATCCTTAAAAAAAAGGTTTTTTCTCTTACAAGGAGACATACGAGGAAGTGCTGTCAGGTTAGCAGGAGTCTTAAAGGCTGGAAATAGAAACTGGAAAACACATCTGCAGGCCCAATATTTCCCTGATGACATTGGCACACCAATTAATACCAGCTGAAAATCAAGTCCTCATCATCAAGACAGTCAGTTGCTCAGATGCTGGCGGAAGATACCAACAGAGCAGCCAGTCTGGTAGCCCAGAAAGCTCTGTTTTTGAATATTCCCAATAGCCCTCCAGTCCCTGGAGGAGAATACTCCATGTCAGGAAATCCTTTCTGACAAACATCTACTATCTGAATCACTGCCCCCTGCAAGAGATTTTGCACAACACAAGCCTTAGGGTAAAATGGAAATCACATGAGGCTTGGGACTCCGTACAAACAGGCAGGGGAATTCCTGTGCTCTCCTTCCCCACAAGCTGGGCAGATGTGAGGCAGCTCTGGTGCTGGAGCTGTGCAGCTCCATCCCTGCTATGCTGCTGCTGGTCCTTGTCAACCATGCTCAGCAGCACCCAGTCAGTCCAGAGGACTGTCTGTGCCTGCTTGAATAGGCAAGACCTTGCAAACCAGGTAAAGATTTTTTTTTTTCCCTCTGTTTTTTTTCTTTAGAGGGCCTGACAATGAATCAAAGATACACCTTTTCAGAAATGCATAGAACATTTATTCAATACAACAGAAGCATACAAATATTTCTGAAAGACAAAAAGGCAAGAAGTAAGTCCTGATTTCTTACTGCCTAATGCACTGTTGATCCCATGAACCTGGTATCAGGAGGCTAGCTGGCTCCTATGTGGGAAAGCAGTGAGGTTTCAGAAGGGTTCAATTATCTAAAAGCCTACTACTTTTCATCCCCTTTTGTTTTTTTGACCAGTGAGAGTTTTTCAACTGGTAAATTTTAACATGTAAGGGCACTTACTGAAATGAGGTACAGTTATAATACAATAACAAACTGATTTGCAGCATCTCTGCACAGAAACTAACAGGAGTACCAAAATCATTACAAGCTTTGGGACATGAACAAACACTTACAATTATGCAATTACATTGAGACCATAAAAAAGTTCTCTTCTGAGCAGTTCCTGAGCCAGGGGATAAGGAAAATGACCTGATAGTTAAAAGAGTATACAGCGTATACAGTGTAGGTGAAAGAGACCTGGGGGTCCTGGTAGACAGGAGGATGACCATGAGCCAGCAATGTGCCCTTGTGGCCAAGAAGGCCAATGGCATCCTGGGGTGCATTAGAAAGGGTGTGGTTAGTCGGTCAAGAGAGGTTCTCCTCTCCCTCTATTCTGCATTGGTGAGGCCGCATCTGGAGTATTGTGTCCAGTTCTGGGCCCCTCAGTTCAAGAAGGACAGGCAACTGCTGGAGAGAGTCCAGAGCAGAGCTACTAAGATGATTAAGGGAGTGGATCATCTCCCTTATGAGGAAAGGCTGAGGGAGCTGGGTCTCTTTAGCTTGGAGAAAAGGAGGCTGAGGGGTGACCTCATCAATGTTTACAAATATGTAAGGGGTGAGTGTCAGGGAGATGGAGTTAGGCTCTTCTCAGTGATGACCAGTGATAGGACAAGGGGTAATGGGTGGAAATTGGAGCATAGGAGGTTCAAGGTGAATATCCGAAAAAATTTTTTTACTGTGAGAGTGACAGAGCACTGGAACAGGCTGCCCAGGGGGGTTGTGGAGTCTCCTTCACTGGAGACATTCAAAACCCACCTGGATGCGTTCCTGTGTGATGTACTCTAGGTGACCCTGCTCTGGCAGGGGGGGTTGGACTGGATGATCTTTCGAGGTCCCTTCCAACCCCTAGGATTCTATGATTCTATGATATTTCAGCGAAGACTATAGCCGTCATTTTTACATTGCTTTCTTCTCATGTTATCAAAACTGTTACAAGGTTACTGATCCATGCTCTGAAATTTCAAATAGCCCCTTCAAAAGAGGACTCAAGAGAAAATTAACAGTAGCTTTCACAGCTCTTGGTTGCACCTTTACAATTAAAAAATGTTACATCTCCCCTGCTACCATTGCTTCTTGCAAAGTATTTGAAGTCATGTCGTAAATTAAAGATTATAAAACAAAGGCTTCAAAATAATTTAACTGTTATATTTATCATGGGGAAAATCTTGAATTTAATATTAAATACTACCCTTAAAGCCATTTGGTCATGCAGACAGCAACTACAGACATTTAGAAAAGAAATCACAATTATATTTCCAAAGTGCTAATGAAAGTAGAAAATGAGACATCAGAGGTAAACAATCTTCTCCTCTCCTCCGACTCTACATTCTGCATCCTGCAGGTTCTCAGGCTGGTTGTTCAGCAGCTCTGTATCTACCTGTGGCAGCTGGATGAATCCCCGGTTTGGAATGCTTTTTTGTGGACTCTGGGTCTGTGATGCATTCAGATCTGTAACGAATAAAAGAAGAACATGTGACAATGCATTTTCTGCCATGCCTGTTTCATCATAAATAGCAAATTCTGACTTTGTCATTAGCACTATTTTCTAATTTGCTGCTTATATTGAGAAAGGAAAACACTGCTGTATTACAAATTATACTACAGCCTGGTGAGAGGTACTTTACCCAAATTTACCAAAAACTGTTCAAGTCTGTCCACTGTCATCCAAGGGGTGATCACTGTCATTATTTTTAAAACATAAGAAATGTAGGTCCATACTTCACTAACCAGAAGTAATAACAGAAAGGCATAAATGCTCTAAGAGTTGGGCTGCAGGGAAACATACACTACATAATTAGTACTTTCACTAGTAATAATTGTAAAATTAATATAGTTTCCATCACTACACAGAATCTTATTTGCAAGCCTTCCTTTTATGGATTAAAAAGAATCAAGTAAGGATACCCAGGTAAAACTGTACTCGACTGGCACTTGCAGCCTGTAACAGATGTATACCCATTGAGCTTTTCCTGCCACGTTTATCTGTGTTTATTCATACAAACTACCTACTCTCTTCTTGTCTCAATCCTTAAGGTAGGATATGGAGATAATACTTGCACCAAGCACTAAGAAATTATTTTACAAGGATCTTCAATTTTTATTTTTCCTATTTTCTTCTGCAAATGCAGACAATCAGATACTTGTTTTCCAGCATTGAGCTCTGAAGGCTTTTGTGATGATCTATGCACCACTTTAAAAAAAAAAAAAAAAAAAAGCACCCCAACCCATGGTTGAGTTTTCTCCTGAGTCAGCTCTCTGTACCACTTCAGGGCCTCAGGAACTACACCTCAGTAGCTGGCTTTTCTACATCTTTGCTTCTGCAAAGCAATTTTTTCCCTGAAAACAAGCTGCATAACAAGGGAGCATGTAACCTCATACCTAGGGATGAGAAAAGTCTGCAGTGAATAGGGAGCAATACTTTTCACTGTAATCTTGGCCCAACCAACTTCTGCTGTTCCATCAGAAGGGTTAACTTTTCATTCTTCCTGCTGCAAAAACAACTCTGCAGGAAGAAGGGGAGCTTAGCACCCCTTCAAGGCTTGGGTAACACCAGAAGCAAGCAAACGCAGCACAGGGGTCCTTTGAGCCTTGGTCATTCATGCAGAGAGCTAAAACAACATTTCATGCCTGCTCCTATCCCTAACACATCTAACATGAATGTGCAATGAAAATCTATTATAAAGGAGATATCTGGGTTTTTACACACTGTGCCACTGTAACTGGTGGCAATTTGATTTGACACCTGTCCACACTTGGCATTCCCCCAACACACATGGCTTCCACCAGTCTTGTTCACTGAGGCAGGACTTGAAGGCAAAATGAGCTTGCTGGCACCCTGAAAAGCCTAGGCTGGCTGCTGCTCCCTGTCACGGATTGTGTGGAGCAGTGGGAGATTATTATGCGATGGGCATGTGGGAACACATCGTATCACTGCTTCTGCCTTCAGCATCTTCTCACCTTTGATATTCACAAAGCTGGGGGTAGAAAACAGGCTTTGGCTTCCAGCATAAGCCACATGTATGCTATACCTCCTGCTGAGACTGCACAGTCGGTGGCAGGGGCAAGGTACTGATATGCAAGCAGTGCTTGGTCATAGTGGGATGACATAGGATGTTATGAAAATTAATCCCAAATTCTCTTTCTTTTTCTGTTTTACTCTGGATTTAAAGGATGAGGTTTCACTCTTGGTGAATTTTCCAGAGTAAATCTTGGTTGCAGGTGAGTTATTTGCAATCTGTAATACAGCAGGATTTGACTTTCTAACTTAATTGAACAGCCCCAGTTTGTTAAAGATGAGTTTTGCATTTATTTCTTTTTGATAGCCATATTAGAAAAATATTAATTTTGCAGCAAGAGAAGAAACCTGAAATATCTTATATCTGTTTTTCTTTACAGAAACTGGACACTTCAGTTTTATTTATTTATTAAAAAGAGCCCTAGCAGTTAAAGGTCCTCAGCCTCTAAACACTTGTATTTTGGGCTAATTTTACTCACATTAATATTCCTTTTAAGTCCTGTGAGTCTGTTCACCCAAAGTTATGTGCATAAGAATACCAGGCAACAAGCACTTACTTGAAAGATCTGCTTCCAAAGTTTATGAACTACATAATTGGAGAGGCCTAATTACAAATTTGAAAAAAACCAGAAAAGAAAGAGAAACACCTTACATGCAGTTATTTTCTACCATCAAAACTAAACAGTAATTGCTTCACCAATTAAAACAGTAGCTGTTTCCAAACCGTTTCTCATTAACTGTTACAAGTCAAAGCAACTGAGCCGAGCAGTGGAAACTACCAGCATTTGGGAAAAACAAATCTGACTCACTATTGAGACAAATGACTTATCGCTAGTTCAGCTGGGCTTTTTGTTTTGTTTTTTTTGGTTTGGTTTGGTTTGGGGGGGCTTTTTTGAGAGGATGGTTTTGTCTGTTTGTTAATTCTGTTGTGTTCTGAGAATGTGAACAGCAAGAGAGCACCCAGGAGGTGAGAAAGCAGCTACCACTGGGGTGACAAATGACCTGGAAAGGTTGTGCTTAATCCAGTAGAGGAGGGAAGGGGCTGGTTTTGGCTGTGCTTTGGGTGGCACTCAGCACAGGCTCTGCTTAATAAAAGCACAATATATCCCTGGGCCGACACACTCAGCCTGCTGGCAGGGAGGTTGCCTGCTGTCTCCCTGCCCTGTGCCATGATGGAAGCAGCAGAGCCAGGAGACCAGCTGGTATCACAGGTGGCAGTGCAATGCACCCCAAGAGCAGCTGCTTAGGGAAGGAGGAACTGCCAGAACTGGTAATAACAGCCTCAGGTGAAGGGAGAGTGAGGAAAGGGGACCAATCCAGCAGCCAGCACAGGTTCTTGTTATGCACAGCAGCAACAGCTGCTAAGAAGCGTCCCCCAAGCTCTATGGTCCAGTACTGGGCCTTAGTCCCAAACAAAAGAATGGTTGTTGAAATCCTCCTCCTTACTTTCCCAAAACAGGGAAGAAACTTACAGAACCAGCCTTGAAAGCATCTGCTGCTGCCTACTAAAGACCTCTGTGAGATTAGGTTAAAAAAAAAAAAAAAAAAAAAAAAAAGGCAAACAAACCAATTATCCGTGCAGACAGAAAAGCAGAAGAGCAGTGGCAAAGGGGGCTGTTACTGGAAAATGATGGCTAAGAAGTTCTCCCGGGGTCCCCAGGCAGCCGGGGCACCCACAGGAATGTCTCCAGGCCCGTTCTCTGCAGCGCTACAGCTGACAGACAGAACTTGGTACGGCTGAAGAGTCAGGTAAATAAGGACAAGTCAGGTAAATAATGACAATCCGCCTGTTATAAGCCTCCTTCATTGTGACTGCAACTCACCTGCCCACAAACATCAGCCACAAAATGAGTTTTGTATTATTCCCTTTCTTTAAATTTAGCATTTACTTATCGGTTCCCCTGCTCCCCTCGGTCCTGCCGAGGCATGATCGGGCAGGCTGTGTTCAGCTCAACAGCGCGCCCACCAGACCAGCACCCAGACCACCAACACCCAGCCACTGCCCCGGCCGCACGCCCCCCCGGCCCGGCCTGGGATCTGTCCTCTGCTTCCCTCCTGCACCCCTTGAACAGAAAGGACACGCAAAGCTGACTGTACCTAGCTACAGCCTTCCCCTTAATCCGTAACACCTAGGGAATACCTTTTTTCCTTCATATTTATGTAAGTGCAGAAAACATTCCCACATCTCCAAGGCTTTAATGAAGCTGAGCTGTAGCTCAGATCCTCCCACAGGGCCTTCTGTGAGACTCCCAGGTCACTGCTCCCTCCCACTTCTGGAGCGGCCAAGGGCTGTTAGCACCTCACTGCATCCCAGTCCCTGGAGTTTATGGGCAAACTGAAACACCCTTTAGATGCTTCTCAGTTATGCAAAATTTGTTTCTTCTACAACACTCCAAGTAACTCTTTCCTAAAGAGCCAGACCCAGATCTTCAGCTGCACCATGTGTACCTTAGACAAAACTGAACAGCAGACCAGGAAAATCCACTCTTTCAACGTTGGGCTGGTCAAACTCCCCAGCAAATGGGGTTGTGCTTGAGGGTGGAGGGGAGGTATTAGATGATCTGTGAAAACACTTCAACATTTTAGAGCTGTCCATAGCACAAAATTCCACTTAAGTCGACCTTTTCCTCCTTTTTATCAGCTGACACCATATCATCATATAAACAAAACTCAGGCATTCCCTGTTGTCTCCCCTATCAATTTTCTCAAAAGAAGTTAGAGGCTGCTTCCACTAAACTCTGGGGGGAAAAAAAAAATCGCAAATTGTCTCATGTACACAGGCACATACTGCCACATCCAACACTAAAAACAATCAATTTTTTCCCTTGTTTTCCATTAGTTTAGCTCTGGTAGCATAGGATAGGTATCAGTAAACTGCAGAGAAACACTCTACTGCCCCAGAATAAAAATACTTCTGTTGGCCACCTGAATGTTACAGCAAACCACAGGCCTGCAGTGCATTGGTGCAGCCTGAGTTTCTATGGGGACCTTAGTCCTCCAAATGGGGTCTCCAAGCTCAAACATGGCTAAAAACATGCTGATGTTTTATAGGAAACAGAAAAAGTGGCATTTTGCATACTGACTACCATACTCTACTCTTCCTGTAGCACTAAGAGACATGATTAGTGGCATGGCATCAACTGCTGCGAAGGTGAAGGACAAAGCAACAGCATTTGCAGGAATTTGAGATCAATACATACCAAAACAAACACAGCACATGCTCCTGGAGGGGGTTGGGGGAATAGAAAAGCCAAGTAAACAACTCATTAGTCACACTATTTCTAACCTTCCTTCTGTTGTTATAGGATGTATGCACTTCCATATCAAATAAATGCCACTGATTTTCTCCTTCACCCCTTCTCTCTCTCCCCTGAGGATCAGACTCTTCAGGTTACTCTTCAGGTAACCCCGGAGTGCCCAATGATTATGGGAAAGACAGGAAGACATTATCAAGGCACTAAGGAACACTCCAGGAAAAAAAAAACCTCTCAACTCTCTGTGCTTTTAATAGAAAGCCTTCAGTTTTTCTCTTCTGGCTCTGACCCTAATTTCACAGCATTACAGGATTATATCTTAGGAGGCCCCTGGTTCAAACTCCTCCTCAAATCTAGGTCAGCTCTAAGGTTCATTCATGTTTTTTCCTTCCTAGCTGTTTCATTCACAGATAGATAGATAGATAGATAGATAGATAGACAGACAGACAGACAGATAATAAAGGGAGGGTAGCTTTGGAGGCAATACACCGCACAGATTTTGTAGAAATCATATACATACACCAAATTAATTTGCTGTGACTTTCAGAGATCAGTGTCACATGTTGATCCTCTTTAAAAAATAAAATATCTTTAAATTTAGAGAGATTTATGCTACTATTAACACCAAATATGTTAAAGATTCTCAAAATCATTACTCCTCTGAAAAGAATATATAGAGTTAGGTTTTGGTTTTACCATTTATTTACAATAACTGGTGTCTGTTTTTACACCAAATTCATCTGGACTGACAGCTGACACATCAACTTCAGGCTGAAGTAATGTGAAATGGCAGAGCTGCTGTAGTTAATCCCCCCACTGGCACTCATGCATAATGCAAAGCACAAGCAGACACCTAAAAAACAGTGCTAAGTCTACCGGGTCTGGGATATTCAAAGGAATTCAAGGGTAACAAGCTCTCATCTGCCATTAGAGTTCAATAGCAAATGGCAGCCTAACTCCCATGAGCTTCACTGAAAAGTCCCCACCGGCAAATCCCACAGCATCTCTTTATCTCTTGTCTCCAGTGATGCTCCCAGTGGTTTCCATGCAGATTTATTAGCAACAGCTGATTCCCCAGGAAACTCCAGGCACCTCAGCCTCTTCATTTCCTTCTAGTGAAAGGCACTATGATTGATTTTAATTGCTTTTTTCAGTGTCTACTAAGATGTTCCCAGTTTGCAATGTATATTCCATACCAAAGGTTCAGTTGTTTACAGAGCTGATGGTTGGTGGGAGAACACGAAATGCCACTTGGCAGCACCAGAGCTGCCAGGGCAGCGCAGCCCTCCGTCCTGGAACAGCCAGGTCATGGCTGCTGCTGCATGGGTTCAGATCAATTGGTATAAAAATGGCATCTATAAACTTTGAGGGCCTGAGGCCTATTCCCAGAAGCTACCCTGAGAGTTGACTTCTCAAACACCGTTGAGAAACCAGGCTCTCACACCTCAGTAAATCTGATTTCACAATGGGAACTGAATTTGGTACCAGACCTCAAAGAACACTGAGAAAAAAATTTTGACCCTGAAGCTACCAAGGAAAGAGAAGCCTAATCCATTTCCCAGCTGACTGAATGAGGCAGGAAATCAATCTGAGAATCTTAATGCTGCTATTTACTGTTAACTAGCTAAACCCTATGAAAAAGCAGCAGCTGCAAATATTAAGCAAACAAGCACCTTCATGAATTAGAGGTCTTTTCACAAAAAGCAGATGAGCAAATAGATCATAATAGATCCTATGTTAATTAGGCTTAACAGCTTCTGACAATTTTATTTTTTTTTTGTAAGACAGAAAGAATTCAAAGTCTATGATAAGTAAGGTCTTCAGCTTAACACTTCTTCACAACTGTGTTTTGGATTTTTGATCATGCTAAAATTAGTGGAAATGCCATTATTCAATATGTTGCTGGTTTTTGTTGGCTTAGGAAAAAATGCAATTCAATTTTCAGGTTTTGCCTGATAAGTCTTTAAAGAAGTTTGGTCTAGAGAACTTGGACCAAATTCTTCACCAAGACAAGATGTAAATTTATTCTACCAAAACTGCTTTATCATAAAGCTCCATAATGATTCAAACTCATTTATTTGATACTTGTCTTAGAGGTCCAGGTTTTGGAGTCATGCAATGATGCAGCTGTCTTGTCTTTTACTAAAGCTCACTTAAACATACTATTTCTAACACTGGTGTTATCAAAGAAAAGATATTTCGAACATCTCAGGCTCAGACACTGCCATTGATACCACTGCGACATCAAGTTCATAGCATGCACCTAGACTGAAGTAATTAAAAAAAATATCTTACTTACATGGCTATGTTATCAGTTGTGTTGGCTTTAATCCACACGGCTTCTAAACTATTTTTGCCATGCTGTTTTTTCATGCATATCAACAACAGAGACCTAAGAATAGTTCTGACTTCAAATCATAACTAGTCTGTGCATTAAACATCCACAGTTTCACCTTAGCAGGGCACACAGCCCGCCAGCTGTCTACTTCTGCTTAATATTAATTTATTTAGGTATGAATTCCCTATTAAATTGTCTTTGTGCTAAGCTTTGAAGCTTTAGATGGTCAATTACAGACACACACGTGGTCCAACAGGTATTTTGCTAACAACGAACACATGTTTTATTGACCTACTTCTTTTCCAGCTCATTAAACACAGCTGCACTCAAATGATCAAGAGAAAATAACCATAAAACCCCAAGAACACCCTTCCTACAAAGCATCACAAGGAATGCGACCAGCTGCCGATGCGGGGCCACTACTGCAGCCAGCACAGGGTACAGGGCACCTCTCCTAGGCAGGGGCCATTTGTCTGCCCACTAACTACAGTAGGGAAGCACGTGAAAACTCCAGTAGCCCCTTCCTTTGGGTATCTAATGTGGGTGCATCTGAAGTGGGCTGCAACTGTTTCCCCCTGCTCCATAATTCACAGAAGATATTTGGCCAGCAAGCTGAAGTCAAAACCAACTGTAGTCAGTGGGTAACACTCCTGCTTGACTGTTAGCTGGAGAAATGGAAATCTCATAAAGTTACAGACCCAAGCAGTGTTTCCAAAGACTCAGCAGATGATGAAACCAGCCCTGCTTTTGCTGCCAGCCCTCCCTAGCCTGCTGTCCCAATTTGCACCCCACAGGTAAAACACACTGCAGTGAAGCTTCCTCTCTTTCCCTCCAGAGGAGAGAAACAGCATCAGCTCTGAAAAAAACAATCTCTGACACATGACTTTAACTCCCTTTGAAACAAAAGGGGACATTTACACATCAAAACTCTTCTTTTGAGCTCTCTGTTACCACAGGCAGACATTATTGTGCTGATTAACTTTGCTTCATATTTTATGGATGGTTGTTGGTTTTTTTTTTTCAACTACAATTTTTGCTTTGAAATAAACATTAAATCAAAGAACTTGGCAAACCACCAGTTTAGTCCCCAGCTTTTGGCCAGTCTTTCAGGCACAACATAAAGGAGCATGCTGTGGACCTTGGCAGACATTTTCTTGAGTAGCAGAAGGGCACAACTGCTGTTACAAAAGCTAAAAGAGGGAGGTCATTTATAAAACACTCTGAAGTCTCCTCCTAGGCACCTTGGTTTTACATGGTAGTTCCCCAACAACAGACCAGATCCATTGCTTCTTACTCATAAAAGCTGATGAAATCAAAACTCTAAGTGGTAGAGGGATACTGAGCCAATATGTAGCGTTGCTGCATAAGGAAAAATAAGGCAAAACACCTGTTTCAAATTAATTACATGCTAATCTTACACTTTATTAGAAGCCCCTGCTTGTTAACTAATGCAGGAAAAAATACGGTTGTTACTCTGAGTGTGACCATCTGAGACCTCCTATCTGATGGTCACAGACATACTTGTTCTCCCCTGACTCTCTAACACAGGGAAACAGCTGCTAATTTTGACTGCAGCTTAGGTATTAACACAGCCATTTTTTCCAGTTTTTTTAGTCTGGTTGGCAGGAAGCATATACACTAATTATTTTTTTCTTGCAGTCATTGAAAAAAACAACAAAATCTGAAAAGTTGCTCTTTGCCCAAGTTTTGCATTGTAAATATAGGAAGTTTCAGGGTGTGATTAAATATTTTTAAATGGGTGCCCTACTTAATTGTTCACTAAATGATCTGTGAACATAAAACTGCTGTGAAAACAGTCTGCATAAAGGCTAAAGGGAAAACTGTACATCAAAGCCAGAAAACAAATAAGCATGTGCCTCCATCCCTTCAGCCAAGTGCTTTCCTGGAGTGCACAGAACATACTTGGATCCACTTTCCTTTCTTCTGCTCCTACTTCTCTGCACTATGGGTAACACTTGCCTTGCCCTTAAACCTGAATTAATCACCACATCCTTCTAACTTGCTTTTAATATCAGTTGTCTTTGCCTCTGGTCCCACAGCTGCACCTCTGTAGACCACCACTCTGATTTGGTCTAGCTCCTTCCGATGCCGTACCAGACCCCCACTTTAGGCAGTGCAGTTCTGCACTGGTCTCATCCTACCACTCCAGAGAGTGAGCCACTTGCCCACAGCAGAAAAAAAAAAGTGATGCTATCTTTTAAAACAACCTTCTGCAGTAATTTTCACCTTCAGTTCAAAAATGTCTGTTTTTAATGCAGAAACTTTTCTTAGACATTCAGCCCCTTCCTGTTGCTGCTGTGCTGTAATGACAAGTTCTTCTGCATAGAAGACAGCTTCATTGCAGTTCTTGCTATCAGCAGAAACCACCCTACAATTCTCAACCTCAATTCAAAAAATAAATAAATCTCTTTTCATCCTTGCCAAATACACAAGCTTTTCTGTCTGTCGTGATCTTTAACATGGCATTTACTCAATGACTAGGCACATGGGTTTTTTTGTCTTTTCTACAGCAGGCTCTACAGAAATACAGCCAAAGTACATTTCTTTTTCAATCATTTATGTTCCAGCTCTAGAACAAACTTCCAAAGAACACTCAAGGAATCTCAGCAGGTGTCTGCTGCAAGTGTTCCTTTTTGATTAAACTAAAAACAATTTCCATACCAGCACCAAGGCTCCTCCTCTCTACAGCCCCACTAAAAATTTACACCCAAAGGAAAGTTTTCTATAGCATCTGGGGAGGCAGAACAAGATACTCTTTGAAATCTCCTCTAGCAGTTTGGCTACAGCCAATATAATTTACATGGAAGGCAATCCAGTGCACCTGTGATGAATGCCAGTAAAAGACAGACAATCTTCCCCAGTTTCTCAATAAATATTTAATAGCAGATGCTGCTGAGGAGGTTTCATATTACTAAGAATTCATTACTTTTACACAACATGCTACAGGCCATTTCCTGGAATAAGTAAAGTATTATAATAAATAATTAAAATTACATTGTACTGTTCAAAATAAGCCAGACAGATACACTTCGTGATTCAGCTACATGATTTTACAGGGTGTGTTTGCATACTCAGTATCTTGCAAAATTTGACTGTCCATAAACAGCTTCTCCCAGCCATTAGGATGCATTACTTACTCATACTTACACATCTGTTTGAGGCTCTGACTTCATTATGAAAAATATACAAAACATTTTTAATGTACTAAAGCAGAGCACAAAACCAGGTCTCCACCCACAGATCATACTAACCAAGTAAAACACACAGACCTCCCAAGGTATCTTCCTGACATCAAACAACAATTAGAAAGACTGCTTTTCCTGAGATATCACCTCTTTCCCTGCAATCTTGCTGCTAAAGTCACAGCCCTGCACAACCCTGAGCTGGAGCTTCTTCACTAAAAACAGTCTGGGGAAAGACCCCCTACCCACTGACTTCTTCAAAATGTGCTGCTTTTCTTCCTTTTACTTCCCCAAAATCCGTATCTATTGGAATAACCTTACCTAAGTAATAAATCTGTGTGTAAGAGATATGGTCCATACCATTTCAGATTCACTGATGCCAGTAATTCCACTGACTTCAAAAAACCACTGCACTGAAGTTGCTGGAGCTGTAAATAGGAGGAAAATGAGAAAGATTTGGGCGTCATCCTGTTGTTTAAGAATTCTGCAGGCAATAAAACCCTGAGTATGGTGTGCAGACTTAAATCAAAACCAGTACGACATCAAAAGACAAAGATGGACAATCTCTTCACTCCATTAATCATCTTAAAGATGTGCACTATTTTAAACTTCCCTCCTAGCGAATGAGCTGTAAATGAGAAGATACTAGAAAGACATACAGCAATACAGAGGAAATTCTGTACTCACAGTAGCATACAAAAGAAAAGCACAACATTGTTAACTGACTTAATTAAAATGTTATGTAATACTTCTGCATCCACTGTGGTGATGTTAAGAAATGAGGAAAAGTATTTTGAGATGAGAAAATTAGTAACAGAACTACAAAATCCTAGCACTGCAGAGCTGTAAAAGCAAGTGTTACTTGAAATACAGTAATTACAGATAACATATAATGACATACTTTTCACTTTGGTATCACACTGCCATGTGAGATTAAATCCCCTTTGCCATCTGCTTTAAAAAAAATGGCAGTGCTATTCCCAAGAGGAAAAAAATGCTTCCCATGATTCACTTCCACCAGCTATCCCCACTGACACTGTCTTACAGCAGAGCACGAAACTCGGTGGTCTGCAGTATGGAGAGAAAGCAAATTCGTTATCTGTTGCAAAATTAAAAGTAAGATCTTACTTGTTCTAATAAATAGATGTGATTCTGAATTTGGAAGATGCAGGTGCTGATGTTAATCAACTTCTTATTCGTACATCCTTCAATTTCATTTTATTCTCATTACAACTTACATTGAGCACCAAACAGGCTCTGCACTCAACTATGCAGCCATCTGTCTAGGAGCAGAAGGGATATGTTGAACATGGAAAGGGCAATTTGGAATTAACTGCATGTTCTCAATTTGGCATCTACTCAATTAAAAAAAGACCAAAACTTTAAAGTAGCTCAAAATATCAGATCTGCTCAGGAAGCTCCCTGACAAGTTGGGAGTTCCATGGTCATTTCACCTGTTACTTTTAAAATATTTCCCTCCTTCCCTCTTCTCAAGTGAATGAACAACAGAAAGGATTCTCTTACTGTGCATGGCAAACAGTGAAAAAACGGCACTGTTAAAAACACTGTGAAATGCACCAGAAGAACTTGAAAGGGGCAGAAAAGCATATTCACATGCCATTCCACGGGTGGTAAGGGTTGACCTGCCATTGGCTATGAAAGGTGCTGTTTAAACTGGAGATGAGTAAAGTTTGTGCTGTACAGGGCACGATCCTATTCCAGCTCAGAAGATGAGGGGGTCCAATGTACTCAAAAGGAGTACATACAGCAGCAATCGCAGAGAAATCAACTCACAACAGTCACATACGAAGAACCGTGGTGACCTTTTTCATGGCAGTTAGTAATTAACAGTTTCCAAGTGATGAAAGTGATCTTATTCAACAAAGTCCTCTATAGCGGATCCCATTATCCACCTCCAAAGCTGGCAGAAGTAGTTATGTTTATTTGAACAAGGTCCTTAGCCACTGAGTTTTGCCCCTTACCAAAATCTTGTGCTGACTTGGAACCATGGGGAAAAAAAGCTTGAACACCTTCAGATCTTTTTCTAGCACTGTCATGCAAAGTATATTTCACCTGTTTTTTATCATGCTTGCACCAGCTTTAAATTGAATACACATTCTGACTGCAACAAATTCACCTTATACAAATATGAGAAAAGAGCAAGGCCCTATACAGCACTGTTCTCCACCTCTCTGATCCAAACATAAGCAGGTACTTTTATATTATGACATGAGGCCATAACAAATTTTAAGGTAGCCAAAAAAGGACATGTTGTTCTAAACTTCATCTCAATTACCAATGGGAAAAGAAAACAAATCTGATACACAGTTTCAAGAACAGGTTCACTAGAACAATCACCATTAGCACAATCTGCTAAGGAACAGGAAAGGAAATTCCTATAAAGAACAAGGGGAAAAAATGGAGATGTCGGACACTACAAATTGTTTATGAGAGTTTTGCTTTTTCTTTAGCAAATTAAATGTTTTACATCTCTAGAAACCACTTCCTTTGATGAAAACCACTATAAATGCCTTATTTTGCCAAAAATCAAACTATCTCATTTGCCTAGATGCATATATGTATTAATTTCTGTCCTTTAAAAAATTATTCAAATCACGTTAGTCAAATAGTCCTATTTTTACTCCCTGCTTTTGTGTTTAGCTGTTTACAGAGATCACAGTTTTTTCTGTTTTCTCCATAAAGATTTAAACTACTTTTTTTCATTATATCATGCATAAAGATCCTTCATGCTAACACTGCAAGTATTTGGTGAAAAGTCCTCTCACAGGCAAGCTTCAGCGCAATTTTCCAGGTCTATCACTTTTCAACTCTATTCCTGTAGCTACAACATCTGAATGAAAAAATGAAAGGCAGTACAAGTGAACAATGCTGTTCACTTCAAAGCTTCAAAGAATTAAAATTGCACTGATTCTTCAAATCAAAGAATTGAATCCACAGGTAAACCCTTAAGTATCACTTTGACTAGTTAACCCAACATGTCAATTAAATGCAAGAGTAATTTATTCAACTCTCAGTCTAGTCTGACACAAAACCTATACTTGCCCAGATTCCTAATTAGCCACAGTACTTGTCTTCTTTCATGCAGATAATTTCATAACCACTAGTGTAAAGCATTAACACGTTCTTCTTTCAATCATGTTTTCCTCCCATTGACTGACACACCTTTTCTAGTGAGTGTACTTGTGCCAGTTTCAGCTTTGTGGGAACTTGCCCCCAGGCCTTCAGTAAAGTTCCCTCCCATACACATAAAGTTATGATATATAATCATGATACTAGCTATGTGAAGAGACGTATGTCTTACCTTAGAAAATATGAAGGGAAATGTATGCACTGGAGGAATGTGGCCATTTCCATTTGAGCATAATTATGAAGCTAAATTGCACAGCACTTTACATACAGTAGAGTGCAGTGTGATTAACTCCTTGACAACGTGTTCAGGTCGTGCTTCTTATTAAATTTTTTTTTTTTGACAGAACAGACTTCTTACAGGATGCTTAATAATTTTGAGGAAATTAACCAAAACCAAGACATTCCTTTTGTGTACACATAAAAATTGCTATATGCAAGATCTGGCCATCTATCTATCTGGTATGTGGCTATTTCCAGTAAACCATACTCAGTGTCTGTTTCTATTTTTACTTAGTATTAGAAATTCTTTTGAAAGATTATTTTGAGACTTAATATATAGAGATGGTTGAAAAATGCAGGTCAATGCCATGAAACATTCATCTTCAAGAAAATACTAAAAGTTTCAGCTAACTTTCAAATTCTTTCTACTCTTCCTCTCACTGCATCTCTGTTGGTTTTCTGTCACAATGATTGGAACTGACTATATCCTGCAGAGGTGTCAGGAAATGGAAGCAACCAAAAGTCAGGTATCTTCTTACACTCTGCTAAGCTCTTTGGGGGAAAAGCACAGCCAAAAAAAAACACCCAAACCAAACCACAACAACAACCACCACCAAAAAGAAAATTGGCTTCCTTGTATGAAACGTTCATACTGCTCAACTTGATCCACACTGCTTTGGAACAAGTGATTCACTTCATTTCCATGTGCAGAGCTATATGCTGGGGCTTCGAATGCCATCTGTTTTTCAGGGGGAAGCTTAGCATTCTTCTCATCCCTCATTCCCTGAATGGTGGCTCCTTATGCATGACAGAAGCAAGTCTGAATCATGCAGACTCATGCACTCCATAATCAGAGCATTAAATACTCATCAGCCTCCCAGTCATAAACGCAACTGTGCAATGTGATGGTACATCTCTCTGGGGAGGAGGCTCCCAGCCCTGCCTGCTCTAACAACATGATGGGGACTTTGCAGCACCATCTGCACCATCAGGATGCTGCAAGAATCTGTTGCAATGCTTTGCCAAAGGTGCCTTGTGAGTTGATCAAGGCAGTAACTGCGGGTTTTACAAATGTGACTTAGCCAAGAGATACTTACACTAGCCTCTTACTTACACTACCTCTTGGGCAGACTTTGTAGCCACTGCTGGTCCACAGGCTGCTGGGATTGCACTAGTGCTCTCTTACCAGGGCAAGATAAGGATGTCTACACAAGATAGTGACAGTAGCTGAATACAAAGCTGGCCCATTGTAGGTGAAGGGCATCTATACACAGAGAAGTTCCATCAGCTTATCTGAAAATTGGTGCAATTAAACTGGTACAAGCCAGTTTAATTAAACCAGATGCTCTCATGTGGGCTCAACAGAAAGTATCCTGGTTAGCTTGCACTGAACGTTTGCCAGTGCAAGCTAATCCACTTACGAGAGGTTTAAACCCACATATGTGTTCCTTTTCAAATTTGTGCTAGCTTAGCTAACCTGTTACTAAAATGACAACTTCAGTCAAACTAAAACAAGTTTCACCAGGCTAATTATTCAGGCATTTTTAGAAATGCTAATCTCTTTCACTAATCAGCTTGGTTTGCTGATTGTGGTGATGAGACCAGCCTGCCCTCCCTTTGATTATAAAATGCTATTTCAGCAATCTATGTACTAAGGACCAGTAAGGCTGTAGCGGATGCCTGCCTAATACGTTACAAGGAGTACTAAGCAGCATATTCCTTAATCAAGGACTTCTTTGTTTGTACAACTTTGTTGTACATAAAACATGTTTGACATAAAACAAAAACCATTGTACCTATGTATGTTTCTAACTCCTGATCCTGGTGCCCACTGGTATTTACTGGGACCTGACATGCATACAGCTGGTGTGAGAACAGAAGTCACCCTACACTGCCAGCTGCAGAAAAATGACAGCTCGTACACTGCTGCAGTGATGACTTGCCATGTCTCACCTGAATTTCACAGCTGTGTAGGAAACTCCCCCCAGATTACTTAATCTATTACACCAAAAGTGCACTGTTGTCCTTTAAGACTTTCAGTTGTTGTGTTTTTACATGCTTCTCTACAACTCTCACAATAATGAAAGAATGAAGACACCAAGTCAGATCAGAAATAGCATTATGAAGCATGAGAAATAAAGCCAGAAGTTTAGTTTCTCATTAGAGTGTTTTTAAGCTCCTCAGGGAATTTTTAATGCAATGCAGTACTAAAATAGGTGGCTTCTTCCACTTACCTTGGTAGCTACCATCAGTAATTGCCATGCAATCTCATTAGAGTCATAGAATCGTTTTGCTTAGAAAAGATCCGTAAGATCACCAAGTCCAACTGTTAACCTAGCACTGTGAGGTCCACCACTAAATCATGTCCCTAAGAACCACGTCTACACATCTCTTAAATACCTCCACTAATGCTGACATCACCAATTCCCTGGACAGCCTATTAAAATGCTTGACAACCTTTTCAGTAATGAAAATTTTCCTAATGTTCCAACTAAACCTCCCCTGGTACAACTTGAGGCCATTTCCTCTTGTTCTGCCACTTGGTTCTGTATCTTTGGGGTAATGCAATAAGAGCTATTTTTGTTAACATCAAAACTCACTGTCAAAGATTTTATTATCCCTTAGAAGTGATGTAATTTTCCTTGCACAACTACAGAGTCTTTCAAGATATTTTAATTTCATCCTCAATGAAGAAAGAGGGTGTTTGACCATTGATTATCAATTTAATACAGTAAATCGAGCTGTTCGAATTTGAAATCAAGTTACGCACATATGTTTTAAAACAGCCAATAAAATGCCCTTGAACAGCAAGAGTGACTTAAGCTTAAAAAAACAAACACACAAACAAACAAAAAAACAAACCAAAACCAAACAAAACAAATTAAAAAATAACAACAAAACCAAAAAACACCAAGACAAAAGGCACTGTGAAAGGATTTGGAAAGAACAACATTCTGAGTACTGTTATGCAGACACAAACAGGGGGGTTGTGGGTTTTTTCAATAGCTTTTAGTATTTCTATTCTGCTCATTTCCTGATCTACCCTCAACAGGCTTGCAAAATAGCATGCAATTTTTTCAGCAAAATCTATTGCTTCCACCACTACCAAGCTGTCTTCATTCCTAGGATTACTCATCCTGAGAGGTGGCAAACTGCCCATATCACCTGTTAATTAAATTAAGTATTAATTACCATTATTAAAAGCATCCTTGTTGCTTTTGCAGGAAAAAGACATCTGCTGGTAAGGACCAGTGGATTTCCACAGCGCATTGGTTAACACTGGCTGACAAGAAGTGTCCATTTTGAGGTCCACTTGATTTTTGCTAGTCCTTGCTACATCAGAATTTGAGATGTTCAGCCCATAAACACCATCCTCAAAAACAAGAGAAGAATTTGATCTGTTGAGACTGCTTAGAGACACACACACTACAGCTTCATTTAAGTAGAATGTATTTTCGCTGTGTAAGCTGTCCGATTGATTATGTCCCACTATCTGCAGAAGGAGAAAAAGAACAGAAAACAGCATTTTCACCCTTATCCAGCACCAGAACCATAGAATCACAGAATATCTCAAGTTGGAGGGTACCCATAAGAATCGAGAAGCCCAATTCTCTACTCCTCATATGTCTACCTAAAACTAAACCATGTGACTATGACCACTGTCCTGAAGAATCCTTTAGAAGAATCCTATGTACTGGGATTGGTATATAGGAAGACAGAATGAGGAGTCATAGCAAATAGTCACCTAATTTCCCATAAGTTAATGTCAAAACATGTTAAACTGGATGCACCTTCAGGAATAAACAGTGATAACCCAGTACATTTTGCCTTAGCTCCCCTCAAACTACAGGAAAGCTCAGTAATAACTGCAAAATAGCAAATAACCAAGGGCCACTACCTGAGATACACTGAGCACTGCTGACTCCTTTCAGAGGGTTAATATTTTGCCCCATGGCTTCAGGAGGTACCCCTTCACATACGTAAATCTTTGTGCACTGCAATCCAAAAATAACACTGTACCTCATACAGACAGGTAATCGGAGAGAAGAGGACTGCAGCAGTCAAACTGGGGATGGCAAACAGCATTCAGCAAGCAGCCTTGGCTCTCAGGGCCTGAAAGTGCAGCTTCTGCTAAGACTCTCTGCCTGCTGGTGATTATCGAGGCTGAGTCCACAAGAGAGCAGAAGTAGCAGTGTGAGTTACTGCAATACTTGGTCATCCAAAACCAGCTAGGTTCAGTGTCACAGCAAAAACACTGGGCTAGAAATATTGGCTGACTAGCAACCACTCACCCAGCTCTGCTGCTGCAAGGAGAATGGTAGTGGAAAACGCAGGATAAAGACAATCCCAAGGCCTGGAATGCATCCAAAGCCATGTAGTTGACTTGAAATAAAAATACAAGTACTCTTTCACATTACGTATTCAATTAAGAACTACTACTCTCTTTGACACTCAGCATATTTTGCCTTTCCATCTGTGAAATCCTGGCCATCCCTGCATCAGGCTATCACCCTTCAACTTCCTCTCCTCAAATGACTTCAGAAGTCCCATCCACCAAAATGGATAAGAAAGTCCTGTTTTGGTTTTATCGTCCACTTCTTAAGCCCTGCCTAACCAGTCAAAATTGTGCCACAAGCTATACTAGTAAGAAGTGTTTCGTTGTTTGGGCTGGGCAAGCATATATGGATAAGACATGTTCACACGGTGTTCACAAAAGCTGATGAAAAGGAGGAGGTCAGAGGCCAATCCTGCACTCCTGCATGCAGGCACAGGCTTAGACGCCAAAAGGTCACTGCTTATTATGGGTCAGTTGCCAGCTGAAAAACTAGAGAGGTGATGGCCTGAGGAAAGGCTCTACAGATTTTCTTGTGAAAACGATAACCTGAGGGGAAAAAAAGCTCTTTGGGTCAGTAAGCTTTCAATACATGCAAAAGCCAGGCAAAATATTTTGAATTTCAGGTGCTTTAGAGAACAGTAAGGGAAATCAAGACCATGCTCTCCAAGGCAGGGACTAGAAGCCAAGTCCCACTTGGGAAGTGAGCACCCAGACAGCTGTGTTCAGAGTTAGCCTCTACACTTCACTCTCAAGAAAAAATTAATCAGTTTTAGTACTAAATACTTAAGCAGCTTCAGAGCTACTTTAAATTGCATCCCATAATAATGACAATCTTCAAGAAATTATACTGCCAGGAATGGAGCCACACACCAACCTCTTCCCATAAGGGTCTGCTTGTTTTAGGGAAGCAGGACAGCAGGGCCTGACATGTAGGGATCACGGGAAGCTGGCATTTCCCACTCCTAGAGCTGCCACTGCTCCTCACTGGAGACAGTGCAGTAGTCCAGGAATGAGGACAGCAGCCAAAGACTTCACTAAAAGCTTTATATGCCTCAGGCACTACAATAATTTAGCTTTCCTACAAGAAGTGGAAGACACAATGTATTTTGCAAACACAGCAGCAAAACAGAATAAAACACTGATTCTCACACTAAACATTTCCATCTCCTCGAGTTAATACCCATCAGTCTGAGTATGGCTTCTGTAGGGTACATAGCTTAAGATCACAAAATGGTTGAAATTGAGATTGGAAGGGACCTCTGGAGGTGATCTGGTGGAACTGCCCTGCTCAAGCAGGGGCAGCCAGAGCAAGATGATAAGTCCGTGTTCAGATGGTTTTGTGCCAGTGCTTGGTCACCCTCGTGGGAGAAAAGTGTTTCCTGATGTTCAGAGGGAACAACCACTGCCTCTGGTGCTGTCACTGAACATCCCTGGAAAGAGCCTTACTCCATCCCCTTTACACTCACCCTTCAGGTATTTGTATACATTAATAAGATCCCCCCTGAGCCTTCTCTTTTCCAGGCTGAACAGTCTCAATCTTTCCTCAAAGGAGAGATGCCCCAGTTCCTCAAACATCTTTGTGGCCCTTCACTGGACCACTGTTCTTCCCGCCTCCATGCTCCCCACCCTCTAGCTCTATGTCTCTCTTGTACTGCAGAGCCAGAATTGGACACAGTACTCCCAGTGTGGCTGGAATAGAGCAGAAAGATCACTTCCCTTGACCTACTAGCAACACTTTGCCTAATGCAGCCCAGGAGGCCATTAGTTCTCTTTGTGGACAGGGCATGCTGTTGGCTTTTCTGCAAAGCTGCTCTCCAGCTGGGTGGCCCCCAGCAAATACTGATGCATGGGGTTGTTATTTTCCAGGGGCAGGACTTTGCACTTAAAATTAATGAGGTTCAACCAAAGCCCTTGGATATGCATGAACTTCAGCGTCCCACATTTTCTGTCACTATGTTACCAACCAACAAAACTCAGATGTACTAGTTTATTCATCAAGGAAAGTCTCTCTAGGTCTGCATGTGGGGATATATTCACAGAGAGGAACCACACACCTCATAGCTACCGGTGGATGACAACAGGCTACTGCGTTGACCATGCTTCCAGTGCCAGAGAAGCTGCATTTTCACTCTGTCTCGTTCTCTCTCCACCATTTTCTGGCCATCCTGGAGCCTCTCCAGGCTCTGCTGGTACTCTTGCAGCTGCAGCGCCAGTCCCTGTCGGCTCCTCTCCAGCAGCTCCTCCTGGCACCCGCACTCCCTCTCCCGCTGCCCCAGACGGCGCTCCCTTGCCTCCTGCTCTCGCTGCCGCTGGTCACACTCACGCAGCCACCGCTGCTGCTCTTGCTGAAACTGCTGCTTCAGTTTGTGTATGTTGGCCAGCTCCACCTTTTGTTTTTCCAGATTCCGGTATTTTTCTTGGTCCAGAAGGAGGTTTAGCCGAGAACCGTGGCCCCGACCAGCCTTCTCACTCTCTTGCAGGAGTAGCCTATGGAGCTCCCTATGGCTGTCCTGGATAGCTAAAGCTGCCTAGACACCACAACATAATCAGACACAAATGTTTAATTATTAGCACTCATCCATTCCTATACTTTTTACATGGAAGCATTATATAAAAATGCTTCAACCTTCCATAATAGCCACACTTGATGCTTTTTGGGATGTTACTGCTCATGCAAGTAGAGAAAATTCTGTGTTCATGCATTTATCAAGAGCTGTTTCCCAAAGCACGCAACCATTTCAAGCACTTTTAACATGGCTACTGATTTGCATTTAGTATTACTATATGTTTATGTTACAGATGTGCATATGCACTTCAATTGCAGCTGGTGTCCTGTTCTGTCAGCAGATGTTAAGACACCTAGGAAAAAATATTTTTTCATGGTTAAAGAGGCATTAAAACACTGGGAATGCTACATGCAAAGTACTCCTAATACAGATGTGGCTTATCCAGATAAAACAGTACTGTTTCCAGCAAAGCTACCTTCAACCCTAAAGCTCTCCTCACTAACTTGCAACAGTGCAGTCCTACTAACATCAGTCCTAAAGGCACCTGCTGCCACAGCCATGTGCACCTGACTGAGATATCTGTGCCAGCAGAAATCTGCACTACAGTAATCATTTCAGTTTTGATATTTCGTTAGTTTATTTTACTACCTAGAGCGCTATATTCTGTCTTTCACAAGCATGTTGTGACACTCTTTGCATTAAAGACTGTGACATCATTCAATAGCACAAAAATAAATAATAATAAATTAAGAAAGAAACACAAGGAAGCCCTAGATCTGCTGAGGCACTTACTGCACAGCCAGTCTTCAAGAGCTGACATGAAGATCTACTCAGTAGACATTTTCAGAGACTTCCCACAGCCCTGTTACCCCATGCCATACACCCTATAAAGGCTTTTTAACTTTATGCAATGTGCAATTCCCACTTTTCTTGGCTCTTCCTCCTGTATTGGGTCAGTTCCAGTGATCTGTAAACAAAGCAAGGACTCGATCCTCTGCTTGTTTTTCTGCACCTATAATGCCAGTTGTCTGAATTATTAAGGCATGATCACAGTCTTTACTGCTCCTCTAATGTTAAGCTATCCATTTTTCAAGTTTTTAAAAATTTTGTCTGAAATACAAGCTTTTTAGTAGGCTTTTGCATTGCTTCAATCCACTTACTTCTAAGCCCAGAGTTTCCAGTTTTATTATGAAATATGTTAATGTGAAAAGGGTCCAAAAATTAAACATACTCAAATGAAACATTTTAAAACAAAACTATACAACTGCACCTAGATAAGAAAAAACAAGTGAAAACATTCAAACTTAGCATGAAAGAGGGAAAAACCTCAGAATAAGGCCCTACAGAATACATGCAATAATTAAGATTGCAATACCTAAATGGGGTTGAGTTTGCTACCTAAGCAGCAGAGGCACTGTTTACTAGTAGCCTGGAGAATATTCTAAACAAAATTCCTTTTTTTTTCAATATTTTAAAATAAAATTTCAGAAATCTGTATATGAAATAACATCATTCCATTTAAAGCCATCACTTTACTTTCTCCTAGGTTTTTGGATTGTATACATATCCTTTTTGGGGGAAGACTGATCTCCAAGCAAGCAAACATTCTTCAGTTCTTAAAAGAAACCTATCACTGATAGATTACATGAAAACTTATGCAAGTCAGTAGACATAAGTATCCACTGACACAATGTCTAAAAGTAGGGCAAGATGCAAACAAACCTTAATAAGTAAATTATTAAGACTAATTACAAAGTTAGCAGTGGAGTAGTCACCTGTATGCTGTACAAGAGACGGGTTAAGTTCTGGATTGCTTGTACAATCTAGAAAATAAAAGAGAAGGATTTTCAAAGGTTTGACCACCATTAACTAAATAGTTACTGCATTCTGTCTGGGGTTTAAATAAACTCACCTCTGTCCCTGTAGATCCTAGGAAATGCATACTTCCTCCCTAAAATAAACGTATGTTGCTTTAAAAAGTATTTTGCTTTAAAATTGTATCATCTAGGCTATTTTATTTTATTTTAAACTAGTGGAGACATTCATATCACTAATAGATGCAGTGCTGAGTCAAACCTTTTTGTGGGCATGTGAAAAAAGACAGAAGCAATAACCTATGAAGACTAATAATTCATCAACACTGGAGTTTCCGTGGAAATCACTGGAGAGTCTAAGCACAACTGTAAAAATAAAAATATTTCATCCACAATTTTAATCCTCTTGTGACTTATGCTACACAGAAAAGACATTTCCATTCATTCTTTGTTTACGTGATGGTTTTGAAATACAGAAACCAGACTTCTGTATATACAGCATAGTAGGTTTAGATTACTTATAGTAGGATGAAACAGCACAACACTTTTCAAAAACAGAAATATTAATGTAGCAAGACTATAGCAGAAGCTGCATTAGTGGGTTAACGCAAATGCCTTAGATGTGCTGTGTGGTACTGAGCAAAGGCTGCATGCCCACTGTACCCTGCAAAAGGCATCAGCATAGTTACTACTGTCCACTGCAGCAAGGCTCAGCCGCTTCACACTTTCCACCCTGCTCTCTTTTCCCAAGAAGCTTTTTAAATTTATGGGGTGAAGCCACCCATAATCCCTTCAGCATGAAGAACAGCTGCTCTGAGAAAGATAAAGTGAAACAGTGGAGAAATTAAACACAATCCCTTCAGAGGCTATGCTGAAAAGACTTCCTGTATGAGTTTTCTCTTTTTTTCCAGAGGTGGGCTTGGGGAATATTTGCTCTCTCTGATTCTCTTAAGTTCTCTACTGAGACTCATTTTCCATTACAGAGAGCAAAGCAGGTGCTCCATTTAGCTGTGATAACTGAAGATGAAAAAGGCCAGGCCCTGAAACACAACTCAACACAGACAAAGCTGGGGGGGAAAGGGAGCACCAGCTGTGGCTTTTCCTCCCCTTTTCTCTCTCATCAGCTCCAGTATTTCGCTGCATTCCCTCCCCACATCTTCACTTCCTTCTCCACTTCTCACTGCATCCAGGAGCCATATAACTCCCGAGCTCTGCTGTGAGAAACAGAGGACTTTGCATGGGTGCCTCTGCACAGCACAAGGACAGACACGGTGGAGCTCTGCTTTCCCTTGACTGGGCAGCCAATATAAGCAGCGGGCAAGGAGGAAGAGCTGGGCCAAGAGTAAGAGAGAAGAGAAGGAGATGCTAGCAGGGTGAGGTAAGGAAGAGTGAGTGTACAAAGAAGAGCTTACATGCTGAACAAGAGTGAGGTCTCTTTCAGTTATTTAAGCCCTTTTTAATATAGTAAAGGAAAGGGTACAGGGGGAATAAAGGTTTAACTGGCTTTGGCACAGCCACAGACTAGCACGTGGCCAGCCCAAGCACCTGTGGTCTGCTCTCTGCAGGACTACTGGAGCGCTGGAGGATGAGCCCAAGGCAGGTTTAGTCAAGTTAGTTTGGGTGACAGCAGCATCACCGCTGCACTGGTACAGCTTCAGCACAAGCCCTCTAGTTTCAGCTAAGTCTGGAGCCACACTTTCATCTGTTCAACCTGTGCTGTGAGCCATCATCACCTCCCTGCTGCTCTTCCCCAGCACCTTGTGTCAGAGAGATGAGCAGCAGTGGAGATGAGGATGGGCAGATCGCAGAGCAGGCTGTATGCTCCCTGCCTCAGAGGTGTGATTACAAGGCAGAAGCAGGGGTGACAAGATAAGGACATTCCATCACAGCTGACCACTTGGGACCTCGTGTGTTGTACAGGGTCTTCCTTCTGATGCTTGCTCAGCATCGAACCGCTCAGCTAGGGTCTTTTGCTTCGGCTGTCTGGCTCTTGGCTTCCCAGGCCAGCTGACCTGAGTCCAGTGCTGCCATCCCACAAACTCAGGACTGCACAACCAGAGACCGAAGGCAGGCATGAGAACAGCCTCCGTCCTCGAAAGCCCCTGGCCTTGATTGTTTTGTTTGGTCGTTCTGCCACCTCCTGGCAAGTCTGATTCTGACATGTTAAGATGTGACACGAGTCTTGCCCAAGGGCGAGCCCAGAACAATAACAGGGTGGAAGAATTTGCTGCGGACACCTATTCCAACTACAGCTCAAAGCAGGGCTATCTTCAAAGTTAGATGAGGTTGCTCAGGGCACTGTCCAGACAAATCCCCCAAACCTCCAAGGATGGAGACCCTACAGTCTCTCCAAACAACCTGTTCCTGCTTGATTACTCAGGTGGTGTGGGTTTTTTTCCATCTATACCATCAGAATTTCCCTTGCTGCAACTTGTAACCTTGGATGTCAATCCTTTTGCTGTGCAGCTCTGACAAACATCTGGCTCTGTCTTCTCTATATCCCCAATGGCAACGTTTTCATGTGGAGCTACTGGAACATTTAAGGGGCTAGAACTGAGCCCTCTATTAGGTTATTTTATTTCCACTCTGCTAGCTTCTGTGCTCCCTCACTTTGGACTTTTGTTTTTGTTCCATTTTTTCCACACACATTCTTCTTCCTACTCCTTCTAACACAGCAGTCTGGTAAATAAGATGATCTAAAGTTGAACACAAGGTGAGGCTATAGGGAGATTAGTGTATTAGCAGGAATCATTCAGAAATAGCTATGGAAAAAAACCAGCAAAGTTTCAGGGACACAAGCCCTCTTTCAGATCTGATGCTAAAACAGCATCCTAACACTAAATATCTCATTTTACTAGCAAACTTTGTGTTCCATTTCAAGTCATGTATCCTCTAATTTCATCTGTCCCCATTATTCCTTTCATGGTCCTGCTTCTCCACCTAAGGACTCAACAATTACAGTTCACTTTATTTCCACACAGTAATTATTCTGCTCTTACTCTAACACTCTGCTACTACATTAAATTTGCCACTCTTAATTTTGCCCAGAACTGACTTTTCATTCTGCTTTTTCCCCAGACTTGCTTATCAGTTACAGGACATTAAAAAATGGGCAGTTTCTCTAATTGCTGCATTTTGTTTTAATTCAAAATTCTGAAACAAGCTGGTGTAAAACAATCCATCCTATTTTATGTGCTTGCTCTCAGGAAGAAGTTCTTCCAATGCATAAGTCTTCCTTACATTAGTTGAGGTCTCTGTCATTGCAGGCAACTTTCATCCATCCTGTGATTAGGAGAAGGGAGCAGAGGGAATACTATTGTCAGGTCCACAGAGGAGGATGTATTGAATGATGACAGCAGAGAACCAAACTGACAGGTGGACAAGAACACTGTGGCTGTTATTACAACCTACTGATCTGCCAGCCCAGCAGGAAAGTTGTTCTGCATTTGGATTGCTTATGATTGCTCTTTAAAATTTCATTATTAGTTGCAGTGACCTCTGTTACATTGAATTATCTGGATTTGGGTGAAATGTGCCTATCCCATGCTTTTTGTTTTGAAACAGTCTTTTTGACTGAATGAAATGTAAATGAATACCATTTACATTCCCAGTGCTCAGAGTACTACATGCAACACAGAAAGAAAAAATTGTTTACAATACCTTATCCTCTAGATTGGCACCTGCCATTTCCTTCTCAATACTGACATCAACTTCAGATGATTCTTCAACTTCTTTTATTTCTGCATCTAACAAATAAAGCCCCAATAAAATGTAAGAAAAAGAAACAAAGGGGACACTTTTTTATGGCCACTCACAGAATGCTGAAAATAGAGATTTGTGTAATTTGGAGTTGCATAATGAATTCTAGGCTGGGACAAAAACAAGTTTGGAAGCCAGGATAGCACAGGTGGAACAATCCAGTCTTCCCACCTTAAAAATTAGCAGTGTTTCACTTAAAAAAGTTTGGAGATAAGTAAAATCATATAACTAAAAATGCTCTACAGCAATGTTTTTACAGGACTTTATTTTCATCTTCATTGCAAGAAATTCATGCTACCGTTTATAGCTGAAATTACTGGAATGTCAATCCTGGCTTTCAGGCCTTTTGATCAGTTTGGCTGATTTGGGAAATGGCCTATATCCTGCAATGTAGATTTCCTGTGCAGCTGGGGAACAACGATGAGAAATCATATGGAGATATGCAAATCTGACTCAATACTGCTGAAAATGTGCATGTGCTACAGAAAAGGTGCAGTGGATGCAAATTGTCCACTTACTTCAGTGAAGTTATATCACTGTCTGAGCATTTGCCCAAACACAACTTTTATTACATTATTTTCTATTGATTCTGCCATGGACTGAGAAAGCTTTCCAAAAAAACCAACCCAGTATCAGTTATTTTAGCTCTATGAATATGTAAAAGCATCAAATTTTACTCACCACCAGGGACAGATTCCAAGAGTTCATTGGCACTAAATCTCTGTTTCACACTTAATTCTTCAATACTTTCCTCTGGTGATCTGTCTGTTTCACTCACTTGTGATGTCATTACAGCAACATGGAGACTCTCAACTAGAGAAAAGAAAACATGCAGAATTACAGAGGGCCCTTAAATAGCTCCTTAAGACAGAAATCAGTGACAGAATCATAGAACCATTTAGGTTGGAAGAGACTTTCAGAGATCATCTTATCCAACACCCTACTCAAAGCTGGTCAAACTAAATAGGGTTGCTCAGAGCTTTGCACAGGCAAGCTTTTAACATCTTCAAAGATGGAGATTTCACAGCCTCTCTGGGCTGTGTTTTTGACCGTCCTTATGGTATATAATTTTTCCTTTCATTTAATTAGAATTGCCCATGTTCCAGCTTGTGCCTTTTGTCTCTTGTCCTATCAGCTCATTCCTCCACAAAATCTCTGGCTTCTCTCTAGCTTCCCCCTATTAAGCAGCTGAGGACAGAAATGAGATCCCACCAAGCCACCTTCTCTCAAGGATGAACAGTCTCAGTCTTTCCTCAGACATCACGTCCCCTAGTAATCTTGGTGTCCTTTGCTGGATTTGCTCCAGATTGTCAATGTCTCTTCTGTTCAGCGCAGCCCAGCACTGCTCACAGCACTTATACAACTCACCAGGGGTGAGCAGAGGAAGAATTACCTCCCTCAACTTGCTGGCAACTCTCCTCCTAATGCAGCAGCCTGGGAGGTAGTTGGCCTTCTCTGCCACAAGGGCAAATTGCTGTTTCATGGTCAACTTGCTGTCAAGCAGAACTCCCAGGTGCATATCTGCAAAGCTATTTTCTATCTAGTCAGTGTCCAGCCTCTATGAACACATGGCATTACCTCAGCTCAGATGTAGGACTTTGTTCTTGTCTTTGTCAAACTAAGGGTTTCCCTTAGTCTGTTTTCCCAATCTGTAGAGGTCTCTCTAGCACATTGATCACTTTGCATCATTTGGTGACAGCCATGAATTTGCTAAGAGTTTACTCAACCCATTGGTTAACTTCATTAATAAATATGTTAAACAGCATTAGTCTCAAGATCCATGCTTAAGGGAATCCTCTAATAACATGTTGCCAGCTGGACATCCTATCAGTGGTCACAATCCTATCAGCCCAGCAATCCAGCTGGTTTTCCATTCAGTTATGCAGTCCACATCTCACCAATTCAGCTGTAAGGATACTACAGCTAGTGCAGACAGTGTTGAAGGCTTTGCAGAAATCAAGGTAAACATGCATTGCTCTCCTCTCATCATAAAACCCCTTAGGTTGCTCAGACATAATTTGTCCTTGATGAATCCATGCTGGTTGTTTCCAGTTACCTTCCTGTTCTTCATGCTCTTGTAAATGGCTTTCAAGAGGATTTGCTCTATCACTGTCTGAGAGATGGCAGCGAGGCCAACTATTTTGTAGTTCCCTATATATTCCTTCTTGAAGATGGGTGTGATGCTTGCCTTCTCAAAGTCATCAGGAACCTCTCCTGATCACTGTGACCTTTCAAAGATCATAGAAAGTAGCCCCACAGTGACAATGGCCAGCTCCCTGAGCAGCCTTGGATTTATCCTATCTCATCTGGTGGATTTGTGTATATATCCAATTTGCTTAAGCACTCTCTAATTCTATCCTTCTCTACTGTGAACAACGCTTTATTCCTGTATAGTCTGGTATTAGCTCAGGGACTTAGTATTTCTGTTCTGGAAAATGATCCCCACAAATTGCCTACAGAGGAAACAACTGTAAATTCCTTACAGTTTCCTGAGGAGTCCTGAAATCCAATACATCATCAGCATCAACATCAGCATGACAGAAAGTGAAAATGAAAATTAGAAGTGGGTAGAATAAGGTGTATAAATATAGGCTTTAATTTTAGATAAAACGACATTTACTATTGCATCACTGATCTGCTGCGATCATCTGCAGTTGGGTCTGTATTTGACCCTATATGATTTTGATCTGTCACCAAATCAAGCAAGGTAAGTGAATGTTGGGGGGCAGATGCAATGTCATCCTGCATCCTGTGATCTGCTTCACAGGGTTGTACTGGGAGGATGACAAATACAGAAACAACCCTCAGGTGCAACCTAACACCATGTCCCGCCTGCTTATATATAATATTATGCACTGAACGTATTTCTTATCTTACAAGTTAGCAGGTGCCATCTCTTGCATCTGACAGTTAAAAACCTGAAATACTTCTCTCACATGCCCTTTGCCAAGTTTTGACACTGCCAGTTCTTCAGACCTGATAGAACTGCAGCACAATGCAACATGGCTGTGCTTTTTTTTACCTTGAATTATCTGCCCACGTAAAGAGCCACCAGCCCACTCTTCCCATGCAAACTCACCTTCTCTGAGTGCTGCTGCCAGCAGTGAAGCTGCCTGTGGAGTTTCTCCAAAATCAGGTTTGATAAGGAGACGAGGTTCTACATGAACATCCTCAAACCCACTCATATCTCCCAGTTCTGCATATATACGCAACTTCTCTTCCAGATAACTACAGATCTGCTGATCCTGGTTACTCAGTGATTCTGTCAACCAAAATTGAACACTGTATTTTTATCCTGCAGGCAAAGCACGTTCCTCATTCACCCTTCTAACCCTTATGCCACATAGACATTGCTAACTCAAGCCAGGCCTTTTTTAAGTGGCAGGAACCAAATTCATGCCATTGTTTGCTCTAATGAAATCTGGCACAGACCCTGGCAGAAGGTCAGACCAGTGCCTTACCATGATGAGGTGGTCTTATAAAAAATTATTAGGTCTGGGGACCTCAACTGCCTCCTGTTGCATTCACAATGATCAATGCCAGAAAAGCATTTGGCTCGGGCAGCCAGAAGGTATACTGGTTCAGTACTTCAACGTCAAAGATCATCATCTGCTCCCAGCAGACTGATGCCCTTCCCTGTGGCTCTGTACAGGAAGGACATGGCTGAAATTTCTTTCCTCCTCACAGCAGTATAAAGATGTGGAGGTTAGGTGTAAAAAAACAAAGAAGCGTAATTTCTCTCCATCAGCTACATATTCAGACAAAAATAATAATAGCAAAGGATGAAATGCCATAAAAAAGCACAAAGTCACACAATTACTGAAAATTTGCGGTATCTCCACAAACATGGAGTTAGCCGGCCCTGATGCTAATCTGGGAAAATCAGTGTTTATTCTGAAAGTATCCATTTTTCTCTTTCCTTTTTACTCATGGTAATGTAGCAAAAATATAAAGTGTTTGGAAAAAAAAAAATGTTCTTTTTCAATAATCTCAGACTAAACCATCAGACCACCTCATCTTTCTCTGCTGTGATTCTGCCTGTCAAGCTACTCTGAACCCACCAGCCAGTAAGGGCACATGACTCATTCACCCTGAACTCTCAGGATGCAGGAGCTCTCAAGGTGTCAGGAAAGGTATCACACCTTGATATTTCTGAATTCTGGATGCTTTGGCCTCAGCAACACGTCTGTCCTCATCAGATTCACTCATTTTTCTTTCTTCTTCTTCCTCTGGACAACTTCAAAGATGAAGAGCAAAGGTGGATAAAGAAAAATCTGCACACCCTATATTCATCTTCAGTACAGCGTTGCATAACAGAAAACAACATCAGCACCAACTTCTACTAAAATCCAGAAGCATGTCATTTGTCTGCTTCTTTAAAAAGCAGCAACTGGACATAAACCAGACAGAAGGACATATTTTAATTCTGTTAAGGCTGCATGGTGAAGTGAAAGGGTCGCTGGCCTTCATGCAGATTAACTGTGCTAAGCATAATTTTAAGCCCCATGAGGAGCAATGCTTTCCTTGCCATTCTTAAAGAGCTGAGACCAAAATAACAGGCATGATTGGGGATTTCCCCAAAATGGTTATATGGACACCTACAGGACTCTGGAAAGCATCCAGTGCCAAAGGCAAAGGTGAGGGAAGCTTACAATGGCTGCTAAGGACATCTAATGGAGAGTGGGATGGGTCTGCTGATTTAGTGGGAAACCAGAAGGGAGATAGGAAGTTCAGCAGACGTGATGGTGGAGTTTTGGAGTCTGTGAATCCCGAGCTCAGAGTTAAAAGACAACCTCATAGCATGAATCCAGTGCAATGCAGAACAGCGAGCACACTGCCACAATATCCAACCATCTCCTCTCTACTTTGGACTGACAGGATGAAAAACAAAAGCCTTTTCCTCTACCTTTCCACTGCATCTTGAATATGCCTCATCCAATTGTTACGTTCCTCTTTAGAGTTGGTATGAACTTCATACATCTCAGGCCCTGCAGATGAAGCACTAATCAGAAACATCCCCCTTTCTTCGTTGGCTACTTCTCTTACTATGAGCCTCTGAAGAGAGATAACAGAAGGCTTCTGGTCCTGGAGGAAACACACATAGCACTTGTAAATAATAAATTACCCTCTTTTAATACATCACACTTTTAGAAGAGCACAGTTTTTCAATTAATTGGACTAGTTCTAGGCCTGGTGTACTCAAGACTACACATGTTCTTGCCAAGTGTAAGAGGCTGAAAATTTTGAGTATTCAGACATCTTTTTAAACTATTCTTAGAAATACCTTACAGTATTTCCAAACAAGTAAGGCAGTGGGTATGTGTTAACAAGTAAAACTCAGAAGGTCAATGATACTGAGCCACAGTATTCATATAATGTTCACGTTCATATACTTTGAGAACTTCTCTCTTTGACCTTTCACACATTTTACTTGTTTACTATTACATTTGCAGTAATTCTTCTGCTTTGTTTTACAGAACCCGAAGTTTAAACTTATTTTAGATAATTGAAAGAGCCTGCTCTACTTCATTCCTTTATAATCAGATAAGGCATGACACTAAAAATGTAATTCTGTTAATTTCCATCCTTCTTCCTTAAAAGATAATTTTATTTTGAAAATAAACTCAATCTTGCATATACTGCATATTACTGGTCTGAATACACTACCAGGATTTTTATTTTTTTAAAAAAGAATAACCCAGAAAATAACATCACTTTTGAGAAATATACAAATAAAAGTGTAATGTGTATATTCAATCATCTAATAATATACTTACAACAGCTGCAAAGATGTATTTTTGATCTTTTTCATGTAAGAACAGTAGAATATCAGTCAGAAGCAGAGCTAAGGTGTCTTAAAATGAGAAAAGGGAAACAATGGTTTTTAATTAAAGCTATTACAATTACAGTTAATTTCGTCTTTTATCTTCAAAAAGGGAGAAGCCTTGATAAATAAATATCCCACAGAATCCTACAGTAAGCTAAACAGGAAATATCTAGATTAGCCTATGTTCTGCATGAAGAAACTGCGTGCCATAACTTTGTATGACCCAGGAAAGACCACATTTTCTGCTGCCTACCATTCTGCAGCACCATGCTGAGGCACTGGCCCAGGGGAAAAAGAAACCCTTGCTTCAGTGATAACACAGCTTCACAAAGCTACTCATAGGCAGCCTTGCAAAGACTAACCCACACAAATTTTGTTTTGCCTATGCTGTAACATACACTGACAGCAGTATTACACTGGTAAAAGTATTTATGAAATAATATAAAAAATAGCTTTATGAGGTTGCACAGAAAATACCAGTAAGCTTCAAAAAAACCCAACCCCTACATATGATTAACACAAAAATCAAATTCTGGGGTTGCACATACAAATCAGACTCTAACCAAATGTGCCTGCAGATTTTTTTTTCTACTGCGTATGTCCCAGTACCAGAGAAGAACAGCACATAAGTGATAAAGTATCTTGATTCTTAAACCAAACAATCTTCATATGTTATTTGCAAATAAAGTGTTAAAGGACTTTACTGTTCAGATAGAATACCTTTGAAACGACCAGTTGCAGTTTTCCAGTACACTAAGCCTTCATGGAGAAGAATCCTCTCTTTCCGCACCAAGTCTTGCTTCCTAAAAACATGGCCATTTTTCAGTTTTGTGTACGTTTTGTTTTCAGTTCTACTGAGAATTTCCAACAGCTTTTGCTTTTTCTCATACTCATTCACTTTCAAATCTACTGCTGCAATCATGTCCTTAATTAGACAAAGGGCTTTGCACAGGTCTTCATGTTCTTCTGTTCCTTCTGTATGAAATAAAAAATAAACAACATGTCAGTAGTTAGCATATTCAAGAGAAGACATTAGTCCTTACTTCCTGGCAACAATAACAGGATGCAAAGCTTAAATTGATAAATATGTCATTTTAAGTTGAAACTGGCAATCAGTTTACTAGAAATATTAGAGGCATCTATCTTTGTTTCACTTGCCTGTTAAAAGATGACACAATCCTCAGATTTACTCTTTAGGCAAAATAACACATTGAATAGTTTCTGACATATTTATAAGCTGTTAGCACATTTTAGAAGTTACTGGCTAAATAAGTCATATTACTCTTCTGACTAAGTGAAAAAACACCCTGAAAGAGGATTGCAAGCACAGAGGTTTTACATTTGGATATGCAACTTTCTACACCACTTATTGCCCATTTGTGGGGCAATATCTGTAATGTATTAATATTTCTAAAAAGTTCTACAAAATTCTAGAGTTCATTCAAACATGGTTTGAAGAACTGGAAAGCAATTTATTAAATGTTTGTTTACCCTTTCTTACAAGAGACTCCACCAGATTTAATTTCAAAGAAGGTGCAGATGCATGTCTGAAGTACTTCACCATTGCTATTCAAGATCGTTTCTTAAAACAAGTATGCTTTTCTGGACTTCTATGGCTTACCCAGCTGGAATATTGTAAATCTTCACAGTCTGGCCTTGACAAAGACGACATACACCAGACACCCTGTTTAGGTGACATCTGCCTTAACAGTACTTTTTTACATTGTCCTGGTTCTCTACAAAGCAGTGAATTTCATCTTTTGTTATACTGTAGTAGTGCATATTCCTTATATTAGAAACATACTAAGATTCTGGACATGAAGCAACACTTCAGTTTTTATTCACCTTTTGAGTATTGCAATATCCTTTCAACCAGAACAGGGTATTTGGTGATTCGCTGGGTGACAAGCAAGATGCACTCCGGGATTCCTCGGCGTCGTGCCAATAGGTTACTATTTCTCAGCTGCATAGATACAAATACATACTATAAGTAGCAAATGCATATTAAACCCCCAACTGACTAATAAGAAATACGATCCAAACACATTAAAATAACCTAAACCAAAACGCTGGGTTATCTGAAGCATCCCCAAGGAACAGTTGCTGCCCTGAGGGATGAGGTGTACTATAACAAGAACATGCGTGTAATACACACTGGATGCCAAAGGTTTCTAAATTTTGAAAGAAAAATACAATTTATCAGCTCAGTGGTAAAGAAGGAAAAATAATTGCCATTTTTGTTAGCTATTAAAAGTGATTTAATGTATATAATTTCAATCCTAAATCTAAGTAAAAGCTACCTATCTTTTCCCTGAGTATTTTGTCAATAGTGATCGCATTTCCACGTAAACTTACTTTAATAAAATTCTGGAACTTCTTGTTTTGTTGCAACTCTTTGAAGAGATTAACAGCTTCTTTCTGATGGCTGCAAAATTGTCCGTATATTTCCTTCATTTTAGTTGCATTTTCCTCTGAAAACTGGAGAAAGTAATAAGTGGATTGTGCTCAACATTGTGCCTAACAGGAAAGTGTATATCTTTAATTAACGTACAGATACTGAAATGTTATGCTATTTGTTTGTCAAGTTCTCTGCATTTCACTATCAGGGCCTGTCACTACAGGACGAAAACAGGCTAGGAGAAAGAAGAGAAATGTAAGCTGGAGAGAGCACACGTGACCTCCACTACCTGCCAATATCAGCTAGAACAATTATTATAACAATATTCCCTTCACCTCTTTGCAAACACAATCCCTTTGAGGTTTATTTGTATTTGTCTGATCTCCACACTGCCTACAAGATAACGGTTCAGCTTCTTTATGTCAGTGGAGTGAAAACTGACTGACTGAAGGTGAAAAAATGCAATCTCCTCATTGCAAGGAACTTAAGTGTGACCATCAAGCAGTTAGCTGTTCAATGACCACCATCAATATGCCATGAGCACCCCTCCTCTAGTGAGCAGCAACTCAAGATGCACCATGACAGAATGCAACAATAAATTAACTGGTAGTTTATTTTCCATCATCAGTCAATTCTTCACACTTCTGCTGAGCTGTTAAAAAAGTAAATCCATTGCTTCCATTTTTTGCAGTCTATGGTACGATGGCAGCAGCCTTCTACTATGAACAGGATCAAGTTTATTACCTTCCTCATCACTTGTTCCATGTAGGAAGAAATTCATCCCAAGTACACCCCAGTTACCTGTCAGTAATTAATTTCTCTTGTTGCTGTTTCCCTCTGCAATAATCTGGAGGGGACAGTCGTTGAATTTTATGAGGCAACCACAGCCCTCTTCCTGCCCACACAAGTTGTAAAGTCAAGAAATTGTTTAATTTGGGAACCTTGAGTACATAAAGGATTAAGAGAGATTATATGGCTACCTGCTGCACAAGGATGTCTCCAATTCTGCTGATGACAAAATTACGTTCATTCCCTGCTTCACATGATTCTTGGCGTCTCTCCTTCATTCTGCAGAAGAATTGCCTGTGCATCTCCAGAAGCTCATCCAAGCAAGGGAATATTCTGTCCACTGTGCTGTGGTCCAGCTGCAGTTCTTCCTTCATCCCTTTCCTGAATATTTCAGACATAATGAAGAGGGTATGGATGTGATGCACTTCTGTTTGCATCAGCTCTGCAGTATAAAAGAATAGAGCATAGTATAGTAATCAGCTGAACATTTTGCACAACTGCTAAGGATTCAAATTAATAAAGATTTCCAAATAGACATTCATAATAATTTGGTTTTTGTGAGCCTCAAACCTAATAGACTATATCAGCAGGAAGACTTAATTTATCTGGCCCTGGCACAGTTCTCTCAAGTGCTCCCTGTTGAACAAACTGGGGTTGCAACTGCTTGAGCTTGAGGATCAGATGAGGTCCTTTCCAACCTCAACCGTTCTGCAAACAGGGTAGACATGTCTCTGACAGTTACTACTCCCCACTTCCTTAGCTCTCAGACACATTAATTTCTGACAAAAATGTACTTTGAACATCCTTATTATTCTGAGTTGCTGCATTCATTCTTCTGGACATAAAATGTGTAGATTCTCTATTTTCTACAACAAATTGTTATTAAACCTACACAAAGCTTTGAAACACTGACCAAAAATTACATCCTGCCTCTTGATGACATCCTTTTCCTGCTTGCTGCAGAACACTGGATCCACAACAAGACTCCAGGACTCTGCCTCAAACTCTTGTGCATCTGTGCAGAGATCAGTCCACTGAGACAAATCCACATAATCTATGACAAAATGTATATCTCATTAACACCAGGCAAATGAACAGTAAGGGAACATGTTCAGATCTATTCGAATAGTAAGGGGAACACATCACAGGGATGAACTTTAGACAAGGCTTCTGCAAACATTGGCAGTGGCTTTACATCAGAGAAGCTCACCAGATGTAAGCATAATTACCAAAGTGTTGAAATGTAAATGTGACAGTGAGAGAGGAGAAAAAAAAAACAAACAAACAACAAAACAAAACCACACCCTCCTTTTCTCAGATTAAATCCTATTTATACTTCTTTGTTTGAATAAACTTTTTAAAATTTAAAAATAAACTCCAGCATTTTCAAAAGTAGATGCCCAGTGAGAGATACCTTCACCATCCTTTGTGAGTCAATGTCCTTCACCTTTGAAATTCAGTCTCACACCTAGCTACAGAAAAAGCCTATTACCATTCACTTCACAAGGAAATGTAGCAATTTTAGGAAGGCAGTTCACCAGCAGGAAGCACGATATTTGGACTACTCAGGAAATACAAGTGATGCAAGTTTACATTTTGCAGTGTACACTGTCAATTGAGTTGTATTTAAAGACTAATATATCTGATTGTATCATTTTAATGAGACACACTTGTAATTATAAAAAATAGGTGCTCTACAGTTCTTATAAGAGATGAAGTGGCTTCCTATATAAACTAGGGATTTTTTCTGTTCTGCACTGTTATTTCCAATTTCCAATACAAGTTATAAAATGCAGTGTCTGTGCAATGCTTCCCACCTTCCATCATAAAAGAATCCATTGAAGTGAAGGTCCCTAGTGCTTGTAACATCTCTTCAGAGCGTGACTTGGACCTCCAGGTGCTAGCCTCAGAATCTTGTTCAGAAAATGGCACAGATCTTCTACAGCAGAGAAAAAAAATAAATTAAAAAAAAAAATCCCACATTTGTTTAATGGTTTCAATTTTCCAAGAAATGCTGAAGAATGCATTCAGCATAGCTCCCTGGCAGCTGCCCTCTACCTTTCAAAACTAGCACTAGGGACACTTTTAGACAAGAAGTGGGACTGTTGTAAGACTTCCCTTCCAGCAGACAGTCCAATAGGCATAGAGGAAGAAGGATGCACTGAGGAGAGCATCATCTGTGAAATGTCTCCAGGCAGGGAATCTGTGAGGCAAAGCACAACACAACATTCTGATAAACCGAGTAGAGTATGTCATCAACAACACACTGACACTGAGAAATGCTAACTGGTGTTCATATTGACCTGCACTAGGTATCATAAATGTCCACTTGCCATGGTACGAGATGGTGATACTCTCTAAGGGAACATACAAATAAGCCTCAGGCAAAGTGGAATAGCTCTGGCATGGATATTATTGAGAAGAAAACAATATCAAAACATACATGCTCTAACATTGCAACCTGACCACAGGAGACCCAAATATTTGTACATATGGTAAATTATGTACTCAAAAAGCACAAGACAGAATGAGTAGTTTTTATTTTCATTCTCACTGAAAATAAAACATAGCAAAGCTTCCATTTTAGTAGAAAATGAGTTAATTCAACAGTAATTTATTAAAAAAAAACCTAGTAATGTTAGAGACACATGCACTTACGTACTTCCTCACAGACAGTGAAATGAAAAATAGAAACACACAAACTATGTAGGATAGTTCATGCCATTCATGCTGTGATTTTTAGACAAGAGTTAACTTAGAAGTGCTAGGTTTACACTTCTTAACTTACTTGTTACACCAGCTTTGGGTTTGTTTTTATTATGGTACCTCTCCTGGGATTTCTGAAAAAAGAACAACTTATGAAATTGCAATTTAATCATAGCTGTTAACATAATGAATAGTCAAGTCAGTATTCCACATATCATTACACAAAAGGGTTTCAAGAACATGGTCCTAAATTATGGTCCTATTTTTTAGGATAACAATATTCAAAGTAGAATGGTATTATATGTACTACAATACAAAACTTAATCTGTTTGTTCTAAACTGAGTCACTCAGTTACAGCATTTCTCTGTATGAATATTACCTGTGAAGGCTGTAAGAAAAGGAGTTCACAATCAGGGCTTTATGTTCAAATAAGCTTGACATATTTGTGTCAGGGCAGGAACCCCAGGTATCAAGAGGCAGAATCAATCCCCCTTTTGTAGTGGACTTTTGCAAACCTGTAGCAAAAGCCTGCTGTGTTTAGGCATGTATTTTACTTGAGGTGGCTCAGTGTACATTTTCTTCACCTCGTTGAGATGGTGGGGGCTTGTGCCTCCTCTCGACAAATAGCCCACCAGCCTGAGTAATTAAAACTGCCAGCTCAGCTATTCTAATGCCCTAAAGTTGCCCAGAAATTTGTGCAAGGCTATGACATGACAACTATAACCAAAATAAATAAAACCTGATTTATGTCCAGTTCAAGGCTTGTTTATGCAGAAGAGAATGTACAGAAACGTTCTCCTTGCAAGGCATCATAATGCAAACCCCAGCTACACTAGAAAGACACACTCAACCAATCAGAAAAATGACCTGTATTACTGTGGCACACTTCTCTGCAGGTCCCATTTTATTCCATGAGGGCAGAAGCCTTACACATCTGCTTTTGAAAATTATGTCTTTGTCATGATAGCCAAACCACACACGTATTCCTACTTAAAAGAATGCAGTATCCATCAGCACCAGTGCTGATTTTGCCCTGTTTACAGTGGCAGCTGAACACTGGGAGTGACTGCCTAGGCAGGCTGTGGAATCTCCCCCTCCAGAGATTTTTCAGAACAGGTCAGACAAACATATGCCCAAACTGTTAGCTAGAAGTCAGCCTGACCAAGAGTAAGGAGACAGACTAGGTTGCCTCTCAAAGTCCCTTCCATCTCTGCTTTCCATTATTCCAAACATGGAAGAGCACCCCCTCTATAAAAGGGGCTATAAGTGATTTAAAGTGGCCTTTCTTTTCAATTCCCTTTGCATCCCTCCAGGCACATCATTTCACAATTCAAGCTTGAATTCTTAAAAAATAAAAATATCTCTTTAAACTGTTTTTTGACCCTCTTATAAAAACTGTTGTTCAAGCACAGTGCTTACTCTGTTTCTCACATTAGATATTTTGACAGCCTTGCAGCCCTTTGCATATAGACACTAGCCTGGGCAGGCTGTGTGTACTTTCTTTTTTCCTTCATGATTCCAGACTCCTTGGAAAGCAGATATGCTCTAGTAAGAATGGTGTGGTATAGGAGGTTACCTTGGTGCACACAGGAGCACCCTCCTTGCAGCTCTTATGCACAATCAGGTTGCAATCTGAAAGAAAAGACACATTTCAAAGCCTGGCACCAAACACTGTCTCTAGCCTGGAGAAAATGTTACTCTGAGGCTTCATCTTTTTCCTGTCTCCAGGTCCACTTACTAAATAAGCCCCGAGGATGCTCTGATGTTAGAGCCCCTGGGAGGAAAGGTGTTTTTGCCTAATGTCCTGGGGTTAGGAGATAGCCGTGGCACCTTCTGAAGCTGCCACCTGCCAGTTCTCCTCCCTCTATCCTTGCCAATCTCAGCTTGTTACACAAAGGAGGTACTTCCAAACCTAGGAAAGGTTTCTTTTTGAAACAAAACACTGAACCACAACCTCAATTCTGGATTCAGAGCTCTTTAGGTTCACATGCAAAAGCCAGCAATTACTTACGAGAGCACTGCAATGACTCTTTTCCTAGGAGGGCTTTTTCACAGGCTATACATGAAATAACTCCTGAAAAGGTCCCATTTGTAAAATTGTGTCTGTTCAGTTTCTCTTTATCTTTGTTATCTTTATTTTTTGTCTTCATCCCCAACAGCAGAGGCAGGAAAAGAGGAAAAAAAAAAAAAAGGGCATTAGAAAAGAAGACAGAGCGATTCACTCTTAAAAACACTAAAGCATTCTCTTTCAAGAGGAAAGTATTATAAAATATTTATTCCCTGTCCTTGAAGACTTGTAACAGTATATTGTATTATTACATTCAACATTGTTGAAGTCTGAAATTATGCAGGCATTGGTTTCACTGGCAACTATGCCAGCAAGCATTACCCAGGAAGACTGGCAGCAACACAATTATAAAGCTGTAAACAGGGAAGGGCCAGGAGGAAAAAAAAAAAGTGTTGCTAACTCACTGCACACACAAATATCAATGCCTACGCTCCCTGAGGCATGCATGCAAACTCATACCTCTGAAATTAAAGCTGCAGTTACGTAAATTTAGAGAACTTCAGATCTTTGAACACTTCAGAAATAACTTATTTTTAATGACCATTAATTAATGTAATAAATTCTGCCTATTTTTACAGCACTCATGTTAGTGTGTGCATACATTTCTCTAAGCAGCCCTGGTAGTTACCCTTTAGAAGACCACACAGACACAGGCTAATGTATGGCTGCTGGACCAGCCATACACATTCACAGCCAGCTCTGCCGCTCTTGCAGATATCATCCCAGCCAACCAGTTTCACATCCATGTACATTAGGATACCCTGGGGCACAGGAGGGTGTACTAGAAAGCCTGAAAAACTGCTGAAAGGCCAGCTAGAAATATCCCATAGGCAAAATCCATCTCTCAAGCTGTTGACTGATGCCATTAATCTAAATTTCAGATGTCTTAAAATTAAACCACAGATGTTCTAAACTACCTTCCATAGTATACATGTGCAGGCCTTGAATCTGCAACTCTTTAAGCAGTGCTTACTCATGCAAGAAGTCCCATTAATTTCATATAAGGCAAATCCAACTTATTAAGTGACAAATGTAGAAGTTACAGACTCAATTACTTATTGACAGTCATTGCAAGAACAGGACCATACCTCTTAATTTTATTTAACAAAGTATTTCTTTAAGGTAATCCAAACATTGAAACTTTGGCTAAATTGCCAAATGAGATTATTAATAACATGTAAAAAATGGCAAGGGAAAGAGTTGATATTGTTCACTTAAGGCTGCTATTTAAAAGGAAAGCCATTTTTTTAATCTGAAGGTCATTTCAGGGCATACTGCATATGCTTTAAAATTAAAAAATAAAGATACATTTCCTTCCTATTATTTATGTGGTTTTGTAATAACATCTTTACATAAAAATATAGATTATAATCTATAATTTATTTAATTACAGTGACATAATTATACATAATAACATAGACATAATCCCAAATTACCTTGCACTTATTCCGTGTACTGGTCATTCTGTTCATCAGAAAGCTGAAAGTACGACTCACTTTATATTTTTCTGACTCATTTTTTGAGGGTACAATATAGTTATTCCATTCTTCTTCCTGAATCCTAAAAAAGAGACAAGCAGAAAAAAACTGATTCTAGTGGGAAAAGTGCCTTAAAAGAGATCAGAATCTGGACAGTGCTTGTTTCACCTAACAGTTGCACCTGCATGTTTTAATGTGAGTTTAGCTGATGCTATTAAAAAGACTGCGACCCCTCCTTTATAAAAAGGAGTAAACAGCAGCCCATGGAGCTGTCTGAATGTAAAATGTGTTACAACCTTGCCCAAATCATGGATGGTATTAAAAGCCCCCTTAATTTTATCACAGTGTTTTGGACAACAGGAGCACATCCCTGCAGTGCACAGCGCTCAGCACATCCCCGCTGCAGGATATGCACGGTGAAGACAGTGTAGGGGCAGCCAGGCTGAGCTCAGCTCAGGGTCTAGGTGTGGGCACACAGATCCCCTGGGCAGGGAGTGCTCCCCGAAATCAGTGCTGAGCACCCTGCTGCAAGGGGTGCTGAGGCCTCTTTCCCACTCTGCTCCCTAGATGGCATTCCTGCACAGACCCATGCCTGGCCTCAAAAAGCAGGGACACAAGGACCCCCACACCACAGGGACCAGAAGCACCCACACCCACGGGAAACACTCATGTGGGATGACTGATGAAAGTGTGTCCTGATTTGAGCCAGGATAGACACAATTTTTTTCTAGTAATTTTACTTTTTAGTCAAGTCTCTTCGAAGTAGCTGCATTTGCTGAAATTAACAGTGTATTTAACAGAATTGTTAACAGAATTAACAGAAGTGTCTGCTTCTAGAATTGATGACAATGTTTTAGTTACAGATGGGGAATGGTGTGCAGAACCAAGGCCACTGCTTGGTGGCCTTGCAATCTTATGCAATTAGTTTAATTGCCGACCCAGTATTAACCCCTAACAGGGTGATTTTGAAGTCAAGCCTATATTCACCTTTTCAGAAAAGGTACAGAACTCACAGAACCTTTACAGTGGAATTCAGCTACCGTGCAAAGACTCTGTACCACAGTAATTCCCCAGGCAACCCTACCTGCTGGCATCAGGGGAGCCTAGTATGCTGATAAGCTGCACATTTGGAGACATCATGGCTAGACTCTCTAATAAACATGAGGATCTGAAGGTCCCCTAGAACTGACAAATTTCATATTTGATACCCTTGGCCAAAAATCTGTCACTTTTTTGACAAACAACTGTCCTTTAGTGAACTGTGCTCATTATAATCTCACTTTTATAATAAAACACACCTCCATCCCAAAAGCTACCCACCTCCCAGGGGACAACCACCCCTCAATGAACATGCACCCTGAATCTTCTTTAGTCTATCTCTTTGAAGGCAAAGCAAGAGAATTTTACAGCAGTCATGACAAAGGTATGTATTACTGGAGTCCTTCAAGCTCCACCTGTAAGATAACAATCCTATAAAATTGACCTAAGAGCAGAAGGATGTCAAGGAAGATGCCATCCATGTTAGGGAAGATAGCATCACCAGGCCCTTGCCAGGATTACCCTTGACTTCTGGGATGAGTTGAGGGGCTGAGACTCTAGTCCCTCACAAAGGAACACCTTTGGCTAAGATCTGAACATGCAGTCACACCAAGTGCACCCCAGGAAACTTAGAAACCTCCCTAGAACTCCCTTTTCCCTTTTCTCTCCCTTTCTTACCACTTTACCCATTAGCAGTTAGGGTGTATTGCTCATATTCTTGGTATTTGCACTTGCTTTGTAAACAGCTAATTTATCACCAGCAACCCAAATGACTTGTGTATCTGTTGCTGCAATAAATTGCACTATTGTTTGACCTAACCAAAAGTGCTGTCCCTGAACACAGGGACCAAACCTTTGAAGTGTGGCCGTGCTAGCTCAGGTATGTGCAGTGGGCAACTGGTGTAATGTCAGTAGTGGCTACAGATCTGTGGTGGTCCAACAGGGATGCTGGCATGACTGGATGACTAACACTGCTTTAGGCAGCACTTAGAAACTAATCTCAGCCACCCTCAGCCCCTTTGATAGCTGAGGGTCAGCTGGAACAGAAGGGGGCTTAGTTTCTGCCAAATTACTTCACTCTTCTTTCTAACACGACAACTCATGGGGGGCACAAGCACCCACACCCACAGGGGATGAAAGGAGCAGTACCCGCAGGGGACACAAGCACTCACATCTACAGGGGCACAAGGAACCCACCCACACCTGCAGGGGAAACAAGGACCCACACCCACAGGGGCCACAAGGACCCATACCTTTTCTCCCCGGACTGCTCAGGCAGACTGTACGCTCTTTCTGCAAGACAAAAGCAGTTATTGGGCACTCCAGCTGCAAGGTCATCAGGTTTATTTGAAATGCACAACCTCTACCAGACCATAAGCTTGTCATTAAGGGCTTGCAATGTCATTTGGAAATTAGGAAAGCAACAATGTATTACACATTAGAAGCAGCTCTGCCTAGGGTAAGACCACTGCCTACTAAGCTTTGGTTAGTTGACAGAATCTGTCAGAACTGAGATGGGCATCAGTGAAAGCCACTGCAAACAGTCACTTTTTAAAAATAACAGAAAACATTTTTCTTAACAACCCAGACTTGAATGATTCACACTTCATTTTGCTTTTTACATAATTTGATATAAAATGTCTTAATGACATTCTTCTAACATTTTCAATTACCTGTCTTATGCACTTTTATGTATAGTATTTCAAAATTTTAAACCCCTCTACATAAAGAGAAGTGTTACTAGCCTATGTACCGCACAAGATATGTAACGTTGTTACAAGTTTACATCTTAGAAACAGCAGAAGATGAAGATCATTGTCAACAAACTGTCTAAAAAGCAAAATAAAAGAAAAATAATTCAGTTTGGTAGTTTTGGAAGGAAAAAATAACATGACAGAGATATCTCTACCATCTCCAAATTAGAAAACATTCCATTTTGCAGACATTTTTTTGCAAAGCTACCACTTGTTCAGAAACATACTTACATACTTGCCTAAGTGACAGCATCAGACTATGCCTTCTTTGAAGTCAGATACAAACTGGAACATGCTTCACTGAATGAATCAATGTGTCTTTAAATAAACGCAATCTTCAGGTTAGTGAGAGCTAGAATATTCACCAAAGAAGAAGTGAAACTAAAAGGGCATTTCAGTCAGTTACCAGGCACAACCTGTGCCACAAGATGCTTTCAGAAGAAACAATGGCCGTGTACTCATGGCAGATGAAGACAGCCTCAGGCAAAATAGTGCAGAGGGCTTGGCACTCAGGTCCTTAATACAAGGCCAGAGCAGAGACACTGACTTAAGAGAGCGAAAGAGCCTGAAGGAGGGATCGAACACTGTTCATGAGCACATCATCTACAGAACAGGGACAAATCCTTTCCTATTATAGCCTAGCAATACCTTCTCAAAGAAAAGCAGGTAGTTGTTTTAAACCTGAGCATACTGAAAAGCTTCCATTAGAAATGGATGGTGATTTCCCACTTTCTTCTCATACTTCCTGTTGCCATCTGCATTTGTCTGCCTTGTCATGTGTTTCATTGTATAAGGTCAGCTGCACCTCTCATCTACGTAACTAAGCCCTGAGTGAGATGTCCAAAGTGCTGGCAGATGGGCAGAGGGAAAGGGGCAGTGTTTCAATGTGCAAACACCTATACAGACGCAGACACAATCCATTTAAAGCTTGCAGAAATCAGGATGAACTACCTGACCTAGATTCTTGGACCAAGATTTTGGGCTAGTCCTTTTCACAGACACGACTGCTCAAGGTGAGCACAGCTGTGCCTGCAATCATCACTGTCAGCTGCCAAACACTTCCTTCAATGCTCCTATCCTTGCAGAATGGTGGCAAGGAAGAGAGGAGATAGGAAGTGCTGGTGGCAGGGAAGCATCAACAGGAGTCTCAGCAGGCCACCAGCCTCCCTCCCAGCAGCACACCACATCTGCGGTGGAGGGTGCAGAACAGCCTGTTTCCAAAGCATGGACAAGAAAGGGTTTAATCCTTCTCACAAGACAGGTAAGGGTCCAACACTATCTGACCCTGGAGAAAGGAGAGAAAGAATGAACGTGACATGGGCCTGAGCCCAGATCAGGTCAGAGCAGGTAATGGTGTCTGGATGAAGATGAATGGGCTGTGACCTCAACAGTCCCTTAGCTGGAAGGTCAAAGGAATTCTCTTTTAACTAAGCACGTGCCACAGGGCTTTGCTGATCTGCCATCCTCTCCTTCTGTGACATACTTCCCTCTTTTTCTTCTGCCCTATTTTGCCAAGGACTTATGACCTAATCTGTTGGATACAAATGGTTAAGTGATGGGTAAAACTACAGGACAGCTGTGTGTTGCAGGTTGTAGCACATACTCCTCCTTACAAGGGGACACAAAATCTTACAGTGAATTTGAGCAACCACGAACAAGTTATTTGCTGCACTGCTTAACACAGTTTCATAAGGAAAAAAGATAACCTGCATGCTTCACAGAATGTCTGCCCATCAGTTTTTTCTGTCTTGCCTTTGCAACAGCTTTTTAATTTCTTGATGAGTTTAAAGGTTAATTATAATATGTCCACAATCTTTGTGTTTTCACATTCATTGTCATAGAATCACAGAATGGTTTAGGTTGGAAGGGACTTTCAAAGATCATGTAGTCCAACTCTGTACCATTGGCAGGGACACCTCCCACTAGACCAGGTTGCTCAAAGCTCCATTCAACCTTGCCTTGAATACTTCTTGGGAGGGGGCATCCACAGCTTCTCTGGGTATCTCTCCCATCTGGTTCATCTTAACTCACACGTCCTGCCTCTTGCTTAGGACTAGTGGAAAGCTAAAGTTATTCCATAGAGACAGACAAGCTGGAAGTACGGAAATACACAGGGTTATAGGGGCAGAGACCAAGCCTCTTGAAATGCAAGTGGTTTTTAACTTATGCAATCCATATAAAGAGCACAGTATATGTATTTCACGTTTTGCACAGTTTTCAAATATAACCCGTGCGCTCATTGCAAAAAGTGTGTTTTCTTCTAAATATGAAACTATGTGTCCAGAAATAAAGCACATTAGAAACAATTTGTAAAAAATTACAAGCTTTTTGCAGAGACATCTGTGCCTCCACTTGATGGAGAAGAGGGTTTTGCTTCCCTGTGGAGATGATACTAGCCCATACACGTTTCAGAGAGTCCCCAGGATCTATGGGAAGTTGGCGCCACCTGCCCACTTCGACTCCTCTGCAGTGTCATCCTGAGCTTCCTCACAGTCTCCACTGGGCACCCAGAGGGAGGCTGGGGTGAGGATCTTCCAAAAAGACTGTTACTGCTCTTGCCTGTATTAGTTTTTCTGACCAATCCCCTCCCACCTTGCGTGCCCTTCTGAAGACCAGCTGCTGTATCAGTGGGGGGGGATGACATGGCAGTTGGTGGGAGAAGATGAGGGATGATGGCAGGGGCACCCAAAAACAACTGAACCATGCTTTCATGTGCTTTGGAAGATCTGTGTATAGGACAGGCCTGAGCAAAGCCATCAGCACTGGGCCTGAAGCAAGCAGGCATGGGATAAGGCCGTGGCAGTGCAAAGCCAGAGCACTGACCTTCACTCGAATTCCCAGCTGTGAAGTCCCGAGGAATGTGAGGATGTCCTAATGAACCTTTGGGTGAGGAGCAGGAATAGGAGCGTGCCCGAATCCCATACACTATGCATTCCTACAAAAAAATTGCAGCAAATTAAAAGTTCTGTCATTTTGTAATGCATCAGCAAAAGAAACAAAATAAATCAATGACATAATTTCTGGAAGAAGGATGGCTGACCACATCCATACATTTTCTTGGGTTCATTAAAGCTCTAAGTTGAAGTAAAACATTAGATTATTTAATTTGAATTCTTAGGAAGTCTGTCATACTTCTACCATGATATATTTTTGTATGTTACAGGAAATAATTTGTGGGTGCAAGTTAGACTAAGAGAAAGCTTCCATTCTTCTCCAGTTTGGTGGCAAATGCCATCCACACAGTGTTGTTGGCCATTTCCTCAGATGACAAAGATACCTTCCTTTACCAGGGAAGCCACTAATCTTATTACTTTAATACCTCAAGAACATTTCATGGAAACTAGCACCTTGCCTTGGTAATTGATGTCAGTGTTTCCAAAGAAAGGACTTAGCCTCTTCCCCTTCTTTCTCTGCAATTTTTTCTTGTGTGATTTTCTGACCCCCAAATATGTCAATAATAAGGCCTGAAAGGAAACCCCCTATTTTTTTATACATAGTTCAGATCTCAACAGACCCCACTTCTAAACTGCTTTCCTTATTGTTTTTAAAAGCAACCCTAACAGCATACAGTGTTTGTGCTGGATTCTTTTTCTTTCTTCATGTAATTATTTGCTGAAGTTCAGATGAAGCCATACAGTGGCAAGAAGTCTGTCTAATAAAAACATAATCCCTACGAACAAAAAATAACTCTACCTATGTGTCTGAAGTTCTTAAAAATGGCACCATGGTCTAGTGAAGATTAATGTAGCCAGGATAACTTAGAAAACCACAATGAAGAGGAGAGATCAGCACTGGTCAATGCACAAAACCCAACTGAATTTGCCCGAGTCTAGCAATTGTCTTATAACTAGCAGCAGGCTAGTTTTATACTTCATAAAGCTGCTACCCTTTCACATAACTACAGCTGGTTAAACATTTCCTCACTAACAATGATCTGGTTAGAAAATGCTGATTCGCTGAATCTGTGATACTTCCTTTGAAACACTTCCGATAAATTAAGCCCTTTCTATGGCTGCTGACAAGCCAGCCACAACCAGGAAGCTCTGGTTCCACAGCACTGTGCACACTGCTCTCCACAGGGACTAACACTGCTAAGTGGGAACTCATTCTCCTTTTCAGATGTTTCTTACATGTTTTCAGTGACTTCTTTAAAAGGAAAACAATACAAACCAAGATAGTGTCAAATACCTTGGGCTGCAGACCGGGAGGTAAGTCTAATCCATCTCTGCTACAAGCCATGGTCTCTGAAGAGCCGAGAGGAGGGTAGTGAACATGGGATCTCTTTGAAACACCTCCACTTCCATCATCTATTTCAAGGTCATCAAGACTTGAACTGAAGCAGACAATGAAGCTTTTAATTCCCAAAAATTCTAATAACAATCTGCCTCAACCTTAAGGCAGCAAGCAAAGATCCTTCTGTATACTCTGATCAATAACAATCCAAACCACCATTATTATGTCAAGTAAATCACGCTCTGAGTCCCCTCTCAGGTTTGCAGTCAGCTGGTTAGGGTACTCAGTCACTCTCTGTACAGGACTTGTCTGACCCAACCTTGTGGATTTGCAGTACAGACATTTGCATCACCCCTGACAATGCACACTCCTACCACAGTCAGCCATGTCTGGAGGATAATTTTTGGACCTATGTTCAGCATCTCCCTTCAAATGACACGTTTTGTTTCACATATATACCTGCCTCTCTATATAGATGATAAGGAGAACTGAGACAACTAGATCAATTACACTATTAAGATTTGTGGGCATACATGGATATTCTGTGCATGTGTTAATTTGAAAGATATGATGTGGCTATTCACAGACATCTTTTTTTCTACATCTGTAACTTAACAGAGGATAGAAGAGAAAACTAACAAAATAAGTGACGGATGGTCTGAGACAGCTTATGAGATTAATTTAAAAAGATACAAACTTAAAAACATAGAGCACTATGAACAAACTAAAAAATGTCTAGCTAAATCAGTATTTCAGGCACCTACAGACTATTTGATTGGCCAGTGTTTCTCAGCAGGTAAGTGCAGTAAGGTTTCTCAGCAGTACCAGGATTTCCCAGAATGGGTCCCATTAGCTGCAGGAGCAAGTTCATGGTCTCATTTTCAGAGTGACTGGAATGAATGGCTGAATGCTTGCAATAACATTCCAGCCTTACAACATAAAAATTTAAAATATGTGTGGAATTTCTAAATAGTTACTAAATAGTTTCTAAATAGTCCCAGGGTTCATACCAGGAATAATAGCACAAGAATTCCTTCACATACCACTACAATTCACTTTGTGGAAGGGCAAATCTATTGATACTTTACAAAACCACTTCCTTATTACATTTATGGAGACCACCTTTTGCAATGTTTCCTAGTAATAGTCCATGTGACATTTCAGAAATGAGCTACTTAACTGCATTATCAGTTACTGTCACATTTTAAAACTGGAAAAGCAATACATATCTATGACAACAGACAAGCAGACACATTTTACTTGGAATTTTTTCTGACATAAAAAGCTGTTTTAAATATCTGCTAAGTAACTTGCCACATCACCTCAGACACTTTAAGAGAAGTGCTGCTGGAATTACATACTGATAGTCTTATGTGTAATATTTGGATCACTTGCAGTTGACATATTAGGTCAATCACATATGTCTAAAAATTCATATAAGCTCTTAAAGCTCATATCTAGATACCCAACCTGTATCTTAAAAAATGTGGGAATATCTAAAAGTGTGTAAGAGAAAAAGGTATGTGACAGGCAGAAGAAAAAGATTTATAGTAATTATGTGATATCCCCACAGGTAGCAAAAATAAAAAGTTTGGGAAAGAACAACTTATCATCTGGCATTTGTTGTCTTATCTGTGTTAAAAGATTCCTCCTAGTTGGACTTTACAGTTGTATAAGAAACTCAAAATTAAGGTAATATTACTGCTCATTTTAATCAACAACAGATAGACACTACCGCTTCATTACTTTTCTTACATAGATCTGATGCTCTACCTCCAAATAGTCCAAACTCTCTAGAAATGTGGGAGACAGATGTCTTCCTGTACAAGAAGGAAGGGATTTCATGTCTCTTTTATCAAGAGAAGCAATAAAACCTTTTATCAAGGAAATTTACTAATTGTTGAAACAAAAAATTATAGTTTCATCTTCAAAGCTCTCCCCATTCCTGAAGACAACCAGTTCACTGCACAATGTAAAAGCCATCTAGAGGTGGGTCCTCACACAAATCGCTCTGCTAGCAAAAAACCTTGTGTACCAGCAATAGAGCAGAAAAGTGTCTGAACCTGTCAGAAACATGATCTGTCTCTGCATTACATCTTTTCAGGTAAAAAAAAAAATGCAATTAAGAATAAGTTGCCTTCTACAGGCCAATGCAAGAAACTGAAAGATTCCTAGAACATTCAACAGATTTCAGACTCTTCTATGGATGGAAAATATAACTGAGGAAAACTAGGGTGAAATTATGGTTTATGATAAAAATGCCACCATGGAAACTCTTACAGTGAACAGCTGATTCTTTTTATTGTTTTATTTTGTTTTAAAAAAAAAGTGTAAAAGCATGAATTTGCATTAAAAATTAATTAGAGGACACCTTTTACTTGTTAAAAATGTTTTCATAACTATTTTATGAAAACAGATCTTTAGGACAATTTAAATACCAGTAATTGAAAACACTGATTTTTACCTCAGTAATAATATTTATTCAGCCAGATTCTGTTTCTTCTTTTGAAATTAAAGTTTATCATAAATAATCCTTATTCTGGCCACATCATCAAGTAAATTCCATACCTCCTTCTTTTCATGTCAGCATAAAGTTGGCTCCAATCCTTAATAAATCCATGGGTCTTGAATGGAAGATACGAATCTGCTCCATATGGATTGGACGGTGAAACAGTACTTTTTAAACCTACATTTTCTCCACATTTCACTGGCCTTTTATTTTCTTCTTTTGGAACATATATATACTGGTCATCCTCCTCAAGGGAGGGAGAAGAAGAGCTCTTAGCCATTGGGATTGAGTTGGTAGGATTCAGACTAATTTCACTGCTGACACCATCTTCATGAATGTTGCAAGTCCTTAAATCTCCAGCCTGCAGAGAAAAATTGAATGCTTGTAAAAGGCAGTAACAAGATGTACTGTCAGGGAACAGGAATCAGATTAGTTCGCCATTGTATTTGTGGTTATATGTTTTGCTTTTCTTCTATTACTTTTACAGCACATGAATTGAAAGCAAAATAAATGGATAAGAGGTTCTAGACCTTGAATTTGTTTTTTCCATAATTAGGGAAGCAATGAATTGGTATTTGCAAGTCTAACGGATTTCTCACTCATATTTTTATATTTTATTAAATGTATCAATTCATATATTTATAGCTTTTATTAAAAATATTGTAGAGTTGAACAAAAAGCCATGCATAATACATTAGTGCTGGAAACATATGGAGGAGAATTCAAACACTGTGCAATTTAATTTGGAAAAATCAGCCTACACATCATGCGCTTTTAATTTTCGAGCTCAAATTTTCTAAGTTTTGAGACAAATATACATGACTTGGAACAGAGGATTTCCAGGGGAGGAAAGGAAAGGAATTTTTATTTTTCAACATTAAACAATTACAGGCATGAAGCAGCCCTCCTCTTGCACAAAGACACTAATGGAGTTGCGAATTATGTTTTCTCAAGTATGGGAATCAAGATTTTGATGCTGGTTACAAATAATTATTTGTGCAACTGAGGTTGAGTTCTCCTGTCAACTCTGCAGAATATATTAAACTACAGTTTATTGTCAGCCTTTTAGTTAAGACACTACTGTCATCTACTTATCATAGAATCATAGAATGTCAGGTTGGAAGGGACCTCAAAGATTGTTTGAGCCAAGCTTTCCTGGTAGGAACACAGTTTAGATGAGATGGCCTAGCACTTTGTCTAGCTGAGTCTTCAGAGTGTTCAGTGTTGGGGAATACACCATTTGTCTAGGGAGATTATTCCAATGTCCAACTGCTCTCATGGTGAAAAATTTTCTTCTAATGTCCAATCAGGATTTCCCTAGGAGCAATCTGCACCCATTATCACTTGTCATTTCCATGTGATGCCTTGTAAAAAGGGAGTCTCCATCTTCTTGGTAGCCAACCTTTGAAGTACTGGAACACAGCAATAAGGGCTTCCCTAAGCCTTCTTTCCTCCAGATTTAACAAACCCAGTTCTCGCAGCACTTCCTCACATGGCAGACTTCCCAGTCCTTTGATCATTTTTGTGGTCCTTCTCTGGACCCTCTCCAGCAAGTCCACATCTTTTTTTGTAGAGCAGAGACCAGAATTGAACACAATACTCCAGGTGTGGCCTGACAAGCACTAAGTAGAGAGGGATGATGACTTCTTTATCTCTGCTGGTGATGCCCTTGTTGATGCAGCCCAGCACCCAGCATGGACCTTGATTTGTGATCCCACAGCCTGAGGCCCAACAGCATGGATAAATACAGAGGTGAAGAAAGTATTAAAACCTCTACCCTTTCAGCATTGTTGGTGACTAGTCAACCTCTCCTGTTTAACAATGAGCCAATATTCTTCTGATTCAGCTTATTGTTTACGTGTCTGAAGAACCCTTTCTTGTAGTTTTTGACACCTCTGGCTGACTTCAACTCAAGTTGAGGGTTCACTTTTCCAACTGCATCAAAAGAAGTGTGGCCAGCAGGTTAAGGCAGGTGATTCTCCCCCTCTACTCTGCTCTCATGAGACCTCACCTAGGAAGGGACTTTTTACAAGGGCTTGTAGTGAGAAGACAAGGGGGAATAGCTTAAAACTGCAAAAGGGGAGATTTAGATTAGGCATTAGGAGGAAATTCTTCACTATGAGGGTGGTGAGACACTGGAACAGGTTGCCCAGAGAAGCTATGGAGGCCCCATCCTCAGAAGTGTCCAAGGCCAGGCTGGATGGGACTTTGAGCAACCTGGTTTAGTGGGAGGTGTCCCTGCCCATGCAGGGGGGTTGGAACTAGATGATCTTCAAGTCCCTTCCAACCCAGAACATTCTGCAATTCTGTGATCTTTTCATGATCTGGTAATGTCCTTGTAATTCTCAACAGCTGTTATTCCACTTTTCCATCTCTAGTACATTTTCAGTTTGGCTTTGAGCAGAGTCAGAAGCTCACAGTTATGCCAAGGGGTCTCTTGCTCCACCTACTTTCCTTGCCTTTAGAGGGAATGAACTGGTTTTGCATTTCTAGGAGAGTGCTCTTGAAAAACTTAGAAAATGAATAATACTGAAAAGTCACACAGCCAGTGAAAACATTCAATCTCCAAAAAGCACCCGCATAAAAGCAAAAAGAAAGGAGGGACTGCTAGTGTCTCCAAACCCCATGTCTTCCAGATTTCTGAATTCATCCCCTACGGCCCCACTTGAGATGTGTTTTCACCCCCAATATTTCTCTTAGTAAAAGACAGAAAGAACTGCTGGCATTTTTGCAGCAGCCCATATTTGCATTCAAAGACCCCATGCATGCAAGTCTAGAAGTAGTTCTGTTGCACTGTGCAGATGACATGCACAGAAGCAAAATGCTTCCCCCACATCTTGCACAGCTGTACCTCCCTTCAAAATTATTCCTACCCAGGCAGAGTTTCCCCTCAGCACCAGAAGGACCTTCTCCAGCAGCCGCTCCATCTCCTGCTGTGTGGTGCTTTAGGGAGCTCAGCCTCAATCAGCAATTTCCCAGAATCACAGAATCCTAGGGGTTGGAAGGGACCTCGAAAGATCATCTAGTCCAACCACCACAGAATGTGGCTATGTGTTGAATAAAGGTTAGTAATCCAAGTAGAAGTACCCCCAGCAATATACTCAGGTAACATCCCTATCTGTAATGGAGCTGTGCTTCTGCAGCTCTGTACTTCCAACTTCGATACTGTTAAAATCAAGGATTCTTAGATGGCATTTATAGTCCCCTGCCAGTTTCTCACTCCTAAGTCATTATTTCATGCATCTCTCAGCAACCTTAGGTTCATTTTGAATATGCCAGCCTCTGACTGAAACTTTCGTCTCAGCTGTCGCAAACAACTGAATCTGCAGTGAATGTAGTGACTGAAGTGTCCCAGTGAATGGAAAAAAAGAAAAAAAAGAAAAAAAGAAAAATCACACTTGCAAAATCTCAGCCTTCTTCTAACATTATGATTTGATTGTTTCTTACTCTTATATTCCAACTTTCAGCCCAGAGAGAGCCCACAGCAGGTTACAAATAAATAAATCCCTTCAAACACCACTGAAACACAGATACATACCACCAGAATTTTTTTTACTGTGTAACTACACACAACAACTTCACTCAGGAGTTGGACTAGGCCCTCCTGCCCAAATTATGATATCTGAGTGTGACTGTAGGGGCGTGATTTCATGTGCAACATGGTGATGTAAAACATAATTTGGTTGGACACTCTGGCTTATCTCCAGTGCTGGTGACAAACAAATCAAAAACACAAACACTAAGTTAGGATCTTCAGTATCAGAATGCTCCATGCTCATTGTAAGGCATCGATTTCACCTTTCCAGCAATTTTGTTTAGCCTATGAGCTTATATATGAGCTTATACTTAAGTTTGGAAGTAAGACAGCAACAGCAAATTCATCTCTTTGATGAATGTACATAGAGTTCAGAAAATCTGAAGTACACATGAGCAAGTTACATTGTGTTAAGATTTCTTAGAAAGAAGCAAGTACCATTTAGCTCACAAACACACAGAAAAGACTATAAGAATTGTTTTAGAGTCTCTCCCTACAGGCTAGGGAGAATAATTCCATCACTGAATCTAGTAAAAGGGAACTCATAAGTGGGTTGCAAAATACAGCTGAGAAGAGTAAGGTATTACTGTTTGTATTCCAGAGCTTTACTAATCAGCCACACACCACTGCCGACAGATCCAGAAGATCCTACTATCACACAAATAAGTTATTTTAACAGAAGATGAAGAAAAATAGCCAAAAGTTCAAACATCAGCTTACTTGGTGTACTACCATGCAGTTTGCATATACTTCATCACTTCCACTCAGCATGGCAGGAAGTCTGGTTGCAGCAAACAAAGCAGGTGGAGCCTTGAGTTTCCTGAGAATATCAAGGGTAGAGTGTCTCTGCTCTGGAAAAAAGAAATTGTGGAAAATATACCATTTAATCTCAAAGCATTTTTTTTCTTATGTATATACAATATCATAAAAATGGAAAAGTTAAATATTAATCATCAAATCTTAGGATTACAATTTGAGTAATATTTGTGTGGCCACTCAAAATCTGCCCATTTTTTAATTGCCTAACACTTGGTATATGTTCCAAGTAGCCTATAGTTGACAAAACTCTAAAAGGTACCACAGAATTATTCATATTACTTAAAAAGAAGTGTTCTTGTACCCTAGTTAGCAAAACCTTCCATTTTCCACCTAAACTAGAATTCTGTAGAGATCAGTGGTTGCAGAAGTACACAGGACAAGATTTACACGCTGGGATGAAATGTGCATGATTCTGGCCCACACATTAAACACATCTGATACATTATATGAACAAAATACTCTTAAATTGCAGTGAAATAATTACTCTCCTAAAGCATTCTACCCACTGGAAGCAATATAAATACTAATCTCAGACCAATAAAGCAGATTAGTGTTCTTAAAACAGAAAACAAAATTACAAGGGGGATATAAACAAAACACCACAGATAGTGCCTTTACAGGATGTCAGCAATCAATCAAGATCTGACCCATGAACAACGTGTTTAGGATGAAGACTCTATCTGATCTACTTTTGGCAGTAAAATGAAAAATCATTAGTTTCACCAGAAAGAGAAGTTCAGAGTTCAGTTTTCAATACTGTGTCCATGACTGCAAATATTATAAAAAGCTGCATGTGCTGATTACTTCTTTCATTGCTTTTGAGCAGCAGAAAAGCTAAGTGCTGCAGCCTGTCCTGCAGGCCCACTTCTCTTAAAGCTGCATGTAACTATGAAGAACATACACCAACCCAGCATTTGAGCTCGTAGTCAAGGCATCATCTTGTCTTCTGACTGTAGGAGTAGCAAAATCTGACAATGTGGAAACCTGTCTTGGTCTAGATTGGATGAAAACAGGCTACCAAAAAAAAAAAAAAAAATCACAGTTGTAATGTAATTTTCCTTATTTTACAATGCTGTAGGTCAAGCACTGAACAACCCCAGGCAATGCTACAGGCTTGGGAAAAGCCAACAGAATCCTGGCTTGCATCAGGAACAGTGTGGCCAGCAGGACTAGGGAAGTGATCATGCCCTTGTACTCAGCACTGGTGAGGCCACACCTTCAGTACTGTGTTTAGTTCTGGGCCTCTCACTACAGGGAGGACACTGAGGTGCTGGAGGGTGTCCAGAGAAGAGCCACCAACTGGTGAAGGGTCTGGAGAACAAGTCATACAAGGAGAGGCTGAGGGAACTAGGGATGTTTAGTTTGGAGAAGAGGAGGCTGAAGCAAAATCTCATTGCTCTGTACCACTACCTGAAAGGAAGTTGTAGGGAGGTGGGTGTTGGCCTCTTCTCTCAAGTGAATAATGACAGGATGAGGGGAAATGGCCTGAAGCTGTGGCAGCGGAGGTTTAGACTGGACATTAGGAAGAATTTCTATACTGAAAGAGTGATCAGACATTGGAACAGCCTGCCCAGAGAGGTGGTGGATTCACCATCCTTGGATGTATTCAAGAAACGTGGAGATGCGGACCTTCAGGGCATGCTCTAGTGGCCAAGATTGTAGGTTTTGGTTTTGTGGTGGGATTTTTGTTTGGTTGGTTGTTTTGTTTTCTTTTTTTATGGTTGGACTTGGTGATCTCAGAGGTCCTTTCCAACCATGACCATTCTGTGATTCTGTGAACTGAGGTAGACTAGCATAACAATTATGTGAGAAAGAAAAGTATAATAACCAGGAAAATATCCAAAATCCAGACAATCAATAAACTCAATTCCGGTTTTTCTGTTACTGAAATTTTTGCATAAAATCCTTATTAGTCTGCATCAGAAATTTATTTTGTGCAAAGGCTGAAACAAAAAGATACCACTAAAGACTTTTCCCAGACTATATTCCTAAAGCAACGTAACTGCTTTTGGAAGATCAGAGTCTCATATAGCATGTTGGAGGGGAACTTTAAAGATCATCTAGCCCAAGCCCTCTGCAAGTGGGCAAGGATGTCTTTCACTAGATCAGGTCGCTCAAAGCTCTATCCGAGATCCCTGTGGCCATCTGCAATAAAAGTTATAATGAAGAAATTGCACTGGATTAAAAACTACATTTGTCAAGGTCTGGAGCATTTATTCCTTTGGAAAAAAAGTACCTGACCACTGACAAAACTGCAATGCTGCACCACTGCTTTTAGTTAATTATAAGATGTTATATCATAAAGCCCAAGAATAGTAAGCTTTATACTTAAGAGAAAACTGGAAATTCCCATTTAGAAATGCTACACTACAAATTATTTGGTTTCTAGTCCTGGCAGTCCTTGTGCATCTTACACCATTAAAACATCCTTACACTTCTCATTTTGCTTCTCCCTCCTGCAAGACTTCTAGCATTATTTTAGTGACTGACATCTAGAGAACTGTTAAAGCTACAAACCATTTCCTTATGTCTGCCAAGATCCCAAAGCCTTTGCCTACAAATAGTATAAAAGCATTGTTTTCTACAGCAGTTCATCAGCCTTTGGCAGCTAAAATCATATGGAAATACAATTTGGTGAAACTGGCAGTACTTTCTTGTGGCAAGAAACGCTTTCCAAGGTCTGGTCTTAAACCAACAACCAGCAAGAAAAAAAAAAAGTCAGGTCTTCCATTGCTTCTTATATGCTTACTATCTTCCCCAGCACAGACCCCCTCATATATAAATCCACTGGCTACAACTGGCAAGAGTGGTGGTATTTGGCTCCAGGGCTAGGCTGCAAAGGTTCAATGCATACCGCTGAAAACTAACCCAGCGATTAGGGATTCCCGAATCATGGTGTAAATCCTATCCTATAGAAGCAGTTTCTTGACTTCAGCAACAGGCCCCACTGCCTGGGTCTCTACAGTCAGTTAAGGGACTGTGCTATGAATTACATGTCTCAAGTGAAAATCAACAAAATCCCACTATAAATTCAGTTTTATTTATATAGCAACTTCTAATATGACTTCTACATTATTTTAAAATTCCACAAGACAGTAACAACCTATGTAACAACTTCTGAAGAAAGCTGCTTCAATGACAAGGTATAACAGAATATGTTATCTGCAGTACTTTCCCATCAGTAAATCTCTGTTGATTATCACTCCTGAAAGCCATATGCTTTCCTGGCAATGCTCCAGTCAGCCTGTTATTAAAGGTGAGGTATCTGAATAAATATTCATTGGGGTTTTTAAATGACTGACAAACAGCAGCAGGTTATTCTGTGGTTCATCTTGCAATATGACTCCACTGTACCCCCACTTCTCCCACTTCACCCCCAATTCAAACATACGTGAAGGCATGACTACATCAAACTAACTCTCTAACAACAAAAGTATTTAAAGACTTTACTGAATGCAGGGGGAGAGCATTATTAATTACACATTGTGCTAGTAACTTATTTCCACCGGACAGGCCTGCATAGTTTAAAAAGTGACCACCACAAACTGCATTCCCGCAGCCCCATTAATGGCCTCCAGCCCGCCTCACTGCCTACAAGTCATCTCAGTCTTAAGGAGACAACCAGCAGACCTTCCTACAGGTTAACACAGCAGCAAGTAAGAGCTCACTGCACTGTGTACCAGCAGTAATATGCAGAAAAGCTGTCCTTGCCTGAAAGACGAGGAGTGACAACAAAATGCACTTTCAAATAAAAAGTTTCAAAGATCTTCCCTACCGATTCAAAATGCTTATTCTCATTGGAAAGCTTATGGAAAGACAGACAAGACTGCCAGGACAAACTGGAACTTCTTGTGAGAGTGAAGGTACCTCAGAGTTTTAGCTCTGAAAGGTGTCAGTAATGGACTTCAAGATGCTTACTAAGGTAAAAATGACCCGAATACAACACAGAAGAATTGGCTCTTGTACTGAAACAACCCACCAAGCACAGCTCACAAAGCTGATCTTCCTGCCAGAGCTGAACACTCTCTACTGTGCCATGACCACAGAAAAAGAATAAAATAAAGGCATGTCTCCTTTACAGAGCCTGTGGCTCTCTGCCATATGCCTGGTAAACAGTCAGGAAAGATATATGTGTTATTTAGATGTAGGTGAAAAAAAGCCACCATGCTGGGAAGGATAATCTCCAAACATGGATAAAATAAAAGACCTTCACCAATGAATAACTCGGGCACAAGTTCTCTACATCTTCTGTAATACTGTCATCAAAGTTATAAAGAAAAAGCTGCATAATTTACCAGGCACAAATGCTTACAAAAATACTTTTAAAAAAACCACATGCTCCTCATAGCAATAACTCAAAACATGCTTTATGTTGGTGTAAGAAAATTTACAACCTTCAATGACCTGTGTCAGAAAATGGCAAGAACAAAACACTGACTGTTTTCCCACAAAAATAAAACTTAAATCGTTCTATAAGAGAGCATACAGTGAAAGACAAGAGGAATACATCAGTCTGACCAAGTAAAAAGCCAAGCAAGAAATTATAAATTCCTTTATCTAGATATAATGAAGTTTTCAGACAGCTCGTCACATTTACCCCCAGCAATCTGAGCAGGAGTTAATGTATAACTGTAAGTAATAGCGCTATGAAGTCAGTAAAAAAATGCAGACAGCTAAGTGCATGGGTCAGGCAGGACTGCAGAAATACTCCTCTAAATCCAGAAGTGGTCACCTGAATTTGGAGAAAGAAGTCCATACCCTCCTGGCGGTAGGCTGACTAAAGTGACACATACATCTGTAGATGTGGACCATGCAATCAGTTTCAATGGGGTTCTGCACTCCTAATTTGTCTGAGTGCTTCATTCAGACAGTGCAACTACTCATGGCAGCAGAGTTAAGGTAGTACGTAAAAAAAGCATCACATGGAGCATACAGCAGGTAGACTTTGAGGTGTTGTTGCAATACAGACCAACATTTAGCTGCCCAACATCTCTGGAGTGGAAACCAAAGCATTGTGTGGACAGGATCTGGCAACAGAATGGTAGAAATCATACTATCATGTTCAAGATGTGGTCCTAAAGTAGCCACTAAGAAGCACTGAGAATAAAGGCACTTGTCAATCATTTATTTTGATCTTTGTCATCTAAATGTGGAACATGGAAAAGTGTCCCTTTCCAACATGGGATTCACAGCCCTGACCTCCCTCCCTGAAGCAGTCACCTTACCTACCAAACAAATATACAAACAGAAATAAGTTGGTGACTCATTTTCTACAACAGCACAATAGAGTAAGTTCCCAAGATGGGGGATGCTTGGCTTCAGTTCCTATCTCTGCATGAACGTACTCAGCACGTTACTCCCACCTCCCAGCACAGAGGGACAGATTTATCAGAGACAGACATTCTCAGAACCCCTGAAGGTTGTTGAAGACTCCAAAAAGGCTCTCAGTGTCAGTGCCTCTGAACAGGTAGGGCTATGCAGAGCAAGGGGAGAGGCAAAGAGACCTGCCTTATGTCTATTTCACATTAAATAACAAAAGAAATACCGTTAGGAGTCTTGCAGCAAGGAATAAAACTTAATGCCCCTCCCCAGCCCAATCATTAATACACAGGGATGTTCACGTACTGTATTGTGCCTAATTAACCCTTAATTATGCCATGCACATGCAGCCTCAACAGGATGGAGGGGGTCTGCAATGCATGGCCCCGAAGGCGCACAGCTTGCACTTGCTTCCTAATGGCAGCTGGGAGATCAGGGGAAGGGCAGGGGCTCCACCACCCAGCCTGACAGGTCCCACAGCAGGGACAAAAGCCGACCTTGGGGCACACAAGGATCTTAAAATCTGAAAACACTGATGCATATAGTGCAAAGTAGGGGCATGAGGTTTTCAGCTTTGGACTCTTCAACTGGAGGTCTGCACAGCTTCCCTGCCTCTAGGAAAGGGAAGAAACCAACAGCCTGCTGGTTCAAAGAGGAAGGGTGGAAGCTGACATTTCATTGTCCAGTTCAGCTAGAGCATCCAGCACAGGTACACAACAATGTCTTTGTGACTTTTGGGGTTGGGAGGAAGAATCCCACACTGCTTACCACCAAGCAATACAAGTCTCTTGTTCACTGAGACCTGAACTCCTAAACAAGCAAAATGCAGCTGCAAGGTATGTGCCCCACACCTGCGTGTCAGGATCAACTGGTCATGATCAGATACTACCAGAAAAAAAAATGTAGGTCACCAGCACAGATCATGAGTCTGCTGTACCTTTGCAGAGGCACTTCTCCACGCTGAGGCACCCACAACTGTAATTCCCCAAGCACAAGCGAACACTTGAATTTACCACTAAAACATGCACATGCACCCAAGAGCACCTTCTTGCCCCACATATATGGTCAGCTATGCATACAAGCCATGTGTGTTGGTATATTATTAACAGGAAGGGGAAACAAGGTGCAATACTAAAACATGCAAACACCAGGTCTGTATAAAACACTTTACAGCAGATGAGGTATTAAAAAAAAAAAAAGCTATCTAAAGGTAAAATAACAGCAATAGTGCCACAGAGGATGGGTGCACAGCTACAGCACTTACAGATAAAGTAAGTCCTCATTAGAAATAGTAAGAACACACATCATGCAACTAGCAACACTTCCATCTTCTTTGTAAGCTGTGTGTGCATCCATACACCTTGCAGAAACTCCTGTACGCTTGGGAAACACTGGATTTTCCCATTAATAAAACTAAAAAGTTCAGGAAGTATCCTGCACGTTAAAATGTGCATTCTGTACACATTTTTCACCCTAAAACTAGGTCAAAGTCTCAGACTGTGTAAACATGATTCTCCTGGCTCATTGATTTTAACGACACTGATGGATCATGCTTCTCTTATTTGCCTTTTTCCCTTTCTGAAACACAAAAAAGCAATTTTATGGAAGAAAGCCCAAATTACTTTATTTGTCATTCCTTCACTTTATTTCTTCGCTTTTAAATGTAGTAAAAATATAGAAAAATATCTTTCCTCATTAAACCTTTCTTTCAGACAATTCTTCCTAACATAAGCTTTCCAGTCAGTTCCTTGCAATCTCCTTAAAAACCCCTTTATCATACAAACATTTATAAGGCTTACCTCCCAAAGACTTCTCCACAAAAGAGGACAATGTCTAGCTATGCAAAGACAGCAACTGACTTTGCCATCAAAGACAGTTACTGACCGTTTTGCTTTCTTTTATATAAGGCAAAAGATTTCCCTCTTCATTCTCATAAGATTTTTGTACATCATTTAAAAAGAATCCTGCTAGCTGTTGAGGCATATTTAAATTACCAAATTCTCCCTAAATGAAAACAACTGTAATCAGCAGAGCTTCCTGCAGCTGCTGCTATGCAGCTCATAGGATGTCAGAGCTGCTCAGTGAAAGTTACCCATGCAACCAGAAATAAAAAAAGCCCTAGGAGAGTAAAGAAAAAACTATTTAAAGAATAGAACATAATTTGGAGAAAATAATTTCCCCCTTAAAAAATTCCAGCACCATTATCTACAAAATTGTAACACTGAGGTAGACTTCTGACAGAAAGAAAATTTACCTTATGTGAGCTGTTTAGAGCCACCTGCACAGAAACAGACAATGAAAAGGAGACAGAGCTATAAAGCAAGATTCATTTTAAAAAAAAGACAGCTTTTTCTACCTGGTTTGGATGCCCTTCTTCGAATCCTCATTTTAGGTACGGAAGGCCAAGAGTAATTAAAAGGTGAATCAGAGTCTGAGTCCATTTTTGTGCTAAATACACAGAGAGCAGATTTCCAAAGTTGCACTTTGTTGTTCTCTATAGCAAGTCAAGTCTAAGAGTGATGTAAAATAAAGGAATGGACAAAGAAGGATCAAATTGCCCACTAAACACAGGGGAAGAAGAAGCTGTAAATGTTTGCTCTCTTCAGGCGTCCAGGCATGTAGACAGATCAGGCTCCAAATATGAAGGCAGAAGCAGGGAGGTTAAAGTATGAGAGATTCAAGTAGAGCTGTTGCATCGTGGTCCAGAGCTATTTGGAAGGTCACAGTGTACCAATGAATCATTAACTCACCTTTCCATTTTGATGTAAATGAAAACAATAGGAGCCGAGTAAGGAACGAGAAAATAGGTCTCAAAAATAAACAAACTACTGCAAGTTTTTTCAAAGCCTTGTTTTGATGTTAATAGTGGGGTTTACAAGGACTCTGAAATTAAGGATAGGCAAATGGCTGGAATTAAAGAAGACAAAGATTAACAGTAAACTAAGAGCACTAATCAATCTGCTGGACCCTGTATTACTGCAGAGCAATACCCCTCCTCTCAGCATTTACAACTTTGGCAGACCGTGTGAAGTTGCAGCTGGAAAAGCAGCGATAACCCACTGAAAAATCTGTCGGTCCCATCTTTCTAGCTGAAATGAGCTTAAGGCTTAAGTACTATAAAAGATTACACTGTCATTAGATGAGCACTCTTTCTAATCATATTTAGTCTGAATAGTATTTTCTCCTTCACACAGTCACCAAGTTAGACAGTTAATCATAAGGATTTTGTAGAGCTGGCACCTTTACAGCTCTGGTCTAACCTCACAACAACACACAATACAGCTAGTGACTAATTTACAACAAATCCTCCATTCTTATACAGTCTCCCTGAACAACTCGTAAGCAATTAGTATTCAGTAGGAACTCATTATCCCTTCCCCCAACATTTTACAGAACACAAACTATTTTTTTTTCTTTTTTTTTTTTTAAACAGGCTCAAATGTGTCTATACAAGAGCTAATACCAAAATAACATGCAATTGTTTCTTAACCAACTCCACCAAACATTGCTTTTAGTTACCCCACAATGTATGTGGTTTTGTACTCCACAGAAAGGAGGAGAGAGAATGTTGATCAGCTTAAATGTTAGTTTTTGGAAGATGATGACATTTGAGCTTGTTAACATTCCTTACTTCACTTCAATTATTTTTCAGGCTGCTGAGGTCTGCAGTGCTACTTCTGTATTATGTTTCAAGTGATTCTCCAATCCACATTTCAGTCAGAGATAACAACGTATTTATTGAAAGAGAATAATGCAATTCAAATGCAAATGTAATTCAAAACCCATTAGAAAAATACCTATCAAGTTTTCAGGGATAAAATAATTATTATACAAGAACTTAATAAAAAGCACAAATTACATAAAACACAGTTGAAACACATCATTGTTCTGCCCTTCCCTTAAATGAAGTTCTGCCCTTCCCTTAATTGAAGTTCTGCCAGCTTTGTTAGGCCTGAAAAGAGTAATTTGCCCCAGACGCTGAAAGCCTTCGACTTTCACTTTAAATATTAGACACTCCCACAGACTCTGTTTGATTTTTATATATAATTAACAGCCCCAGGGAATTACAACAGACAATGGATGACCAAAAATACAGAAAGGATATAAATCCATGCTTTAAGCATCCACTTCAAAACATCTCCACTCCCTGGAATGTCAGGTTCAAATTGCACTGAGAAATCCCCTTGGCATACAGGAATGCAGGCGCTGACTTACACCTTCCCACCTCCACACTACCCAGGCCACTCACCTGCCTCCCATTGTGGACACAGTTTGAAGGAAAAGGAAAGGACAGCATGTATTTGTTGGATAACTTTTTCACTTAAGAAATGTTCTTGCTAACTGCCCCAACACAAAAGATTTCCCCTCTACACAGCAATTCTTCCTATCCAAGTGTGACCTCTTGCTCATCAGATAGATTCAATGCCAACCATAAGAAAGGCTTCGTGGGCAACCAGCAATTTACATTTAAAGAGCTGTGTGTTTTACACTGACTTTAAAATTTCTCACATTTCGATTTTAGCTATTATCCCTTTGACCTGCTTTATGAGAAATGGTAAATTTTGCTTGCTTCTGTGGTATCTACACTTGTGCATCTTTTCTCTAATTGACCAATTCTGGGTTTTTTCACTTACACATTTAAGTAAAATACACTTACTCCCACTGGTCTTCCTGGGCTTCTGCCTTCTCCAGGAAGGGATAACTAGGACCAACACTCACAATGCGGAAATGCAGCCGATATATTTAATGGCATTTAAATATTTCACATGCCAAGACATTTACTTTCCTGAATACCTCTGTACACTCCATGAACATTCTCACTGACTGCTCAGTTACAGCCTGCTCCATCCCCTAAACCAGCTGCGTTCATTTAGAAACTTCTAATACAAATGAGTTATTAAGGATTTTTAAATAATTTTTCAACAGCAGCCCTAACACTCAGGGAATCCAGCTAAATTTCTGGTGTGATGAAAACCTGATAGTTTATTCCAGTCATTTATCCTTTATTTCTTGGCCAAGTTTTAGGCTTTTCAATCCCACTTACTGCAATAGGACCTTGCATGGGCATTTGTCAACAGCAGTTGGAAAGCACAGATAAATTATCAATCTTAACCCCTGTTTCTGAAGGGTTAATTGAATATCACTCATGTTATTTGCTCTGTTGAAGCCTTGTGAAAGATTTTTTTTTCTAGTTTGCAAAAATCCTTTATGCAGCCATTAAAGACCTCATGCTGCTTTTTGCCATAAAGGAGGGCTTTGCCTCACAGTCTTTGGCTGAATTTTTTTCCCCCCATTCTTGTAATTTGTGGGATGATCCAGCCCAATTTTCACCTGCTGCTCTTTGTTTCCAAAGCGCACGCATTTGCATGCAGCTGGCACAAAGATCTGACAGCTTATGAGATAAAAGGTGTTTTCTAGCTGGAAAATATTAACCTCACTTTCCACTGAAAAAATGTTTTCAGTTATGTATACCAAGACATAGATGTGAAGATAAAGAACAAATGGGGGTTTTGTGAGCACTACCTAAGGCTAACTCTTCTGATAAATAACGTAATGCCTTAAATTCTTCCACTTAGTGCTTGCCAAAACACATCCGTATGATATAAATGTTTTCCAGAGATATCACAGTCTATTGTCTATTGTCTGACCACTGCCATGGCTTGTGGCAAGTCGGAAGGAAGCAGAGGAATGTCACCAGCATTGGCAGCCTCCAGAACAGCACTGTCACCTCCCCAGCACACTCAGAGGACAGCCCCACAGTGCCAAATGGGTAGCCTCGCTCTCCCCAAACACTGCTAAACCACAGGCTGGCAGGTCTCTTGGGCAGACCAGAAGGAGGTAACCCCTCTTGGACCAGTGCTCCCTCCCCAGATGGAGAACGGATGTACAAGGGATGGAAAGCAGGGCTACCAGCCCCAGAAATAGGGCTGGAAAGGGTCACTGTTGGATGCAGGTGAGATGAGAGCTGCCTGAACATTGGCTCTGCCCAAAATGCCCTGCCTGGTTTGGTCTGGGTAGAGTGTCCCCTAATGTTAGAGGTGAAGTTGAATCCCCCCCAGCTTGGTTCTGCCCAGGAGTAGCAGAGGCTGCAACCATTTCTCAGAGCAGCAGAGAAGACTCTGACAAAAAAAGATGGTGTAAAAAGGGCTAGGTGATCTTCTCCATCAGCCTCTGTGACCCACAAGCACAAACGGCTTTCCTACCTTTTTCACTCCTATGTTTATATTAATTAGAGCACATGTTCCCACACAGCAGGTCAGCCAATGTACCTGGACAAAGTTATCTGCATTACCCTACACTGGACTTAATCATCCTGAAAACTTGGCACATGTGCATTAAAGGCAATTAAACCTACCAGCCATGTCCCACACACCAAGCACCCTCCAACTCTAATGCACCTTCCACCTGACTGAAATGATGAGACCATGGCTGTACAGACTCCTGTCAGCAACAGCCGCACAGGTCTCATAAGATGCCTTGCCACACATTCTTATTACCTCTCCTCTCTACCAGAGACCTGGGTCTTTCTTATGAAAGTTTATACTGGACAAGTCAGAAAAAACTTTGCCACGTCACTACTCTCCCTCTCTCCCTTTCCCAAATCATTGAACCTACCTCTGAAAAACAGACCCAACCCCAAATCTTAGCAGATTACCTCCCTCAGGTTTTTTTTTATTATTATCTTCCTTATTGTTAAATTTTAGATGGGTGATTCATGTGTTTGTTTTAGGGAACTGGCCCATTCATTTCCTCATTTTGTGAACAGAGACCTGTCGAGACCTCCCACAAATAACACAGCAGTTTCAGGTATACAGCCTAGACATCTCCTCACATGAAATTAAATGTCCCTGACCCCATCCAGCCCCCAAAACCTCTCATTCACACCTTCCCTCATGCAGGTATTCTCTACTCTTCCATTCAAACAGCTGATGACAAAACCCACCCACTCTAGAGACTTCTTTTCTGTAATGAATGTCTCTTATAGATGCCGTGTAGACAGATACCATAAATACTAATGAAAAATACAATGCAACAAAGCTGTACTACAAATTTGGGTCAATTTTTTGTTGATTTATATATAAATGCAGATTCTTGGACACTGAAGTGGACATGAACACAGAACCCCTACTGCCTTCATAGGCACAATGTAGGGAGTGGCAGGCCACCCTATCCATATCCAAAAATGCTGTCCTCTCCAGACCCCCAAGTTTACTGAAACACTCTGCAGTCATGGCAAGCTTCAGGAGAAGCAAAGTCAATTTGTATGCACCACTTTCTAAACTGCTCTAAGCTGGACTGCCAGTCCAAGTGTTTTCATGTTCCACTGCATTAACTTCCACATGGACATATCTTTTTATCAACCCCAGACAGGGCACATGGAATCACAATGCTGCTGCAAACCACCTAGATTTAAAGGAGACCACTCGATCTTAATTTATACCTAACTCCTTACTGTTGTCCTGCAGGTATAGTTTTCATGACAATGTGTATTATAAAATTATTTTTAAGGCTGTTATTTTAATGTTTTCTTTGAAACCAGGGCTGCAACTACTGTTAGAACTGCTATAACAAGAATTGCACTTTCACACTAAAAACCATCACATTCGTGATATTCAAGAATTGTTGCATTATCATGCAAAGACCTATCAGCAACATGCACCTTTTTTGAAAAGCAACTGTTTGTTAGTGGTGATACTTAAAACTTTTTTTTCAGATAAAGTAAAGGAGCAATGTACCTTTAAAAATTTAAGAGAAACCATTTCACACTAACTATATTAGCACTGCAAGATCCTTGGAGGACCACAGGATTGAGATGAAGAGGGGTTCAAAATTTTTACAGAACTGAAGCAAAAACATGACCTCTGCCCAGTGTAGCTCCAAAGAGCCACTGGACATGCACAGTCATCTCAGGCTTTGTCCCTAACTCTTCACATTGTCCAGTTCACTGTCCTGCTGTCAGCATTTCACAGCGTTCCTCCAACACAGACCTTTCTGATGCCTGGTGCATGACTGATTGCAGATTTTTTTTTTTTTCCCCTTCTTTACCACACCATTCACCTGATGTGGTTTAGAATAACAAGCTCATTAATACTACTTCCATGTGACAGCGGTCGGTATGCCCTGACTCTTGAAACAACCACTAAGCATTTTCAAGGTACATAAAGAGATAATTTGCCTAAATGCTCTCCTTGTCTAGTATCTACTCACATCAAAAGATTAGCTGGGATATGCATTACAAATGTGGATGAAAAGCTAATTTATTTATTTTTTTTGTCCTGTACCCTGATGAAAAGCTCCCTTGAGTTTATTTGCAAAAGCTTGAGAACTAAGGACTGAAGTCAATAAAAACCTCTTCCTGGTTTCAGCTCCACAGAGGACTGTGTGAGCCCCAGCAACACGGAGAGCACACATGGCCTCACATGAAAGCAAACCCAAGTTTGACTTGGACCTTACTCCTACTGAAATTTCAGCAATGACTTGGTTACTGAGCCTATGCTTAGGCTGGCAGCCTGCACCGCTAAAATGTTCACCAAAGACCCATCTCGTTAAAAATCCAATTTTCCAGGTTTCAGGGAAGATTCAAGGGAAGGGCTGCGTCTCAAGGAGGAAGAAAACTGAGAAATGTGTTCATGTGTGCACTTCCAAAACTACAATTGCTTTCTTCACAATGTTTTCCTGGATTATATTTCAGATTTAATGAGTGACTTGACATTATATGTATCCCAGACTATTTATTTATGTTAGCATGAAATGAGACCAGGCAGAAGACAGGCAAAAGAGCTTATTTAAACATCAGAGGGGGAAGAAAAAAAAAAAAAAAAAAGGCCTCTTTTTGAAGGATTATTTTGTTGAACAAATTTGTCTTGGATTTTAGGCAGAGGAGGAGGACAAGTTCTGGGAAGCCAGACAGCACACGTTTGTAACTTGTTCGTTTTTCTTTCTGTCTTCCTTTTAAGGTTAACTTGAATTATAATGTCTCAGAAAATCAATAGTGGAGGAAACCTCAAGAAACAAGAAAACGCTTGTTGTAGTGCCTAATGCTGCTTCTTCCAGATTTCTCCACAGCTTCTTAATTAAGCTCAGTTCAGGCTCACATCCCAGAAGATTCTACTTCCCACATCTTCTGTAGCTCTCAACTATTCTGTAAACTTAAATATTTAGTTGTTTATAGACATTCCAAACAAATAACAATGCTTCACCTACTGAAATAAACTACTGCCACATTTAAATATTGTTTATGGCAGATCAACCTCAGGTTAAGTCTCTGTTTTGCAAAGTGGAAAAAACCATGCTAAGATTTTGCAAAAGTAGAAGCAGCAATCTAAAGATCTCTGAAAGCTGCAGAGAAAAAAAGGGCAGAGTGCAATTGCCACGGTCATTAGCTGGAGCAGTTACTATGCCATTTTCTTCAGCTATTATTTTTCTCTGCAATTTTCAGACCAGCTACCTTTCGACTAAAAATGAGTTTTTAAAAAAGCCTCCTTTACCACAAACTGACCTTCCAGAACTTCTTCAGTACAATCAGTCTGAGTATTTGCACAACTCCAAACATTCAAGGATTGCCGTGCCTCTTTCCCACCTCACTCTTATGGTCTTTCTAATTTTAGGTTAAAAGCCAAGACACAGGGAAAAGATAAGTGACATGCCCAAGGTCCTACTGGAAATTTGTTAAAACTGAAGCAAAGGTCTGCAGCTCCTGGACTAGGGATGTTATGGCTGAATCACCGAACTCTCTCAAATCATAAGAGAAAGAGAAGATTGAAAACTGACAGGAAAATAAAAATTACCACAAGTAGAAAAAATCTGCACAGCTTTACTCACAGGACTCTTTTAAGTGCTTCAAATAGGCAACACTTAACATGTAACTTTCACTTTCATCTATCAATAATCATAAATTAGTTCCTGTAGTTTGAATATCAAAAGAGGCACACTTGCCTCAAAACACTTCCAAATGCAAACATTCTCCACACTGAAAACCAAATGCAAGCAAACATTAAAACAGGAGTGAAAGATGTGGCCACATGAAGTAGAAAAACCAATAGTTTTACAGACCCAAACAAAAGCTGGACAAAGGTGAGACTTCAGACAGCAGAACCATGCTTTCTTCTATCCTAAAAATAACCCCACCTTCTTAAGTCTTACCAACCACAGTAAGGAAATCCAATTGAAAAAGAACAGAACAGCAACACTGAAACCAAGTTTTTCTGCAGATTACAGTGCAGACCTACTGGTTTACACCGAGATCATTATGTTCTGTTCCTTAAATTGATCTGTGGTGAAACTGGAATTCTGTGGAATCATGAAAATCAAAGGGCAGGCTCTACTAAAAACGCTTTGTAGCTGCCTGGTCAGATACAGAAAACTGCCAAAAATTTGGCATCAGTATTCTTATCTCTTAAAAGTGCAAAACGTGGCTTGCAGAATGTTTTCACCAACAGCAGAGCAAACAGAATAGATTAGGCAGACACCACTAGGTCACTGCACTGTAACCATGAGAACAGAGAAAATATTTTGAAAACTTAACATCATCCTGCCTCCCTGAATTTTAGGAAAAAAAAAAAAAAAGAAAAAGAAGAAGCTATATTTCCTTGGAAGAAAAACTGAAGATTATATTTTTCTTATTGGAAAAAAGAAACTTCTGCAGCTTTATAAATGGCCTTGTGAACATACTCTTTCCAAACCAGCTATGCAAAACAGGAAGGAATTATAAATGTTTAAAAACACATGCCCAGCTAACACTGTCACTTGCCCAATGGTAACATCATTCAGCTGTCACATCTTAGACTCTCCCAAAATGTAGATGGCTGCTGACTCTGAGGATGACAATGCATGGCAATAATACACATGCTTAATATTGAAAGGGAAAAAAAAAAATTATCCTTTTTTTCTTTATTTCATTCACTCTCCCCAACTGGACATTGTTTTTGTCTCTCAATCTTCTTAAAAAAAAAAAAATTAAAAAAGGGTTTTTTTGTTTTTTTCCTCTTGTAAACACAAAACAGATCTCTAACAATTTCCAGAGGTGACAGAGAGAGGAGACAGAGGGGAAGAAGACTGGCAAGTGTGACTAGCACTGAATTCAGCAGCCTTCATACAAGCTCCTGGTGAGGCTGGTCTAGCATCCTGTTGTGGCCCACAGTTTACCCCTATTGCTTCAATTTTGAATATGGAAAACCCCAAAAACATCATTTGTAGTTCACATGGCTTCTTACTGGCCCATCATCCCCCAACACTCAGAGGGGTGGAACCCCACGGGCCCTCCAGCAATCCTGGAGGACAAGAAGCCTCTTGTGCAAAAAATTGAATTACAATTCTCAAAACTTAACTATAAGATTCAAATGGTTTCTAAGGCAGCCATGTCCCAACCCAAACATGAAGCAAGGAGAGTTGGTAGCCTTCTAGCACCATACCGGCTGTTCTGAGCATCCCTGCAAAGAGACTCACAAAACTCCACTGGGTGTGGGGAAACAGCCAGCACAGTCAGTATCCTTGAAAGGGCAAGCTGGGGAAAAAAACAGCAAGAACAGCAGAGCCCTTCCAGGAGCCACAGCTTTTTTGAAGGACTCTTCCAACTCAAACTATTCTATGATGAGGATGATTTTTGGTAAATGTTTTTCTAAAAGAAAGAAACATGTGGAAAAACATGTGAGAAGCATAAGTGAGGGAATTTGTACCCATTCAAAGAGCACTCACATTCTTGGTCTTGGAAGTCCTCTTTGATTTACACATCCAACTTCCTAGTGAGATTCCAGAGTTTGCCCGTTTCTATTAATTCTTCTTCACTCAACCCCCTCCTTAGCTATTCTTCCTCTTCCTCTCCCCCACCGACAACCATTTCCATTTCTCTTCTTATCCCCCACTGTGTGCTTTCCAGACAAAAACATTGCCATTTAACAACACTGCCAAGTAAACAATTTTTGAACAAGTAGTTTAAAACAATCCAGGCTAATAAAACTACACTATTCAGCAATATTGTTATATAAGCCAGGTTAGAACATACACATTTTTTTGCATTCAGATAAACAAAGAAAACCAGCTTAAGTCAATTTATACATTTCTGATTGTCATCAAACTCTTATTTTCATCCTTCTTCATCCCTGCCCACTTCCACATTTCATTGCACACCTGACCGCCCATTTGCTGCCCAGCCTGCACTTCAGCCCCATCAGATCTCACACACAACGCTAACTGGAAGACCTCCAAGCCCTGTTGAGGTCAATGACAAAATCCCATCAGTTGTCTACGTTATGAGTGTTTCAGACAACTTGAGTATGCAGCTAGGAGACGGGCAAGGAGAGCTCTTGGAGCAACTGGCAGCGAATACCCACTCCGGTCCTTACACAGGGCAACTAAATTCTCAGTTACAGTGACATACTTCTAAAACAAGCAGAACCAATTCCACTGCAGCTTCTTCACAAACAAGTCAACCTCTTAAATGTACTACAAGCTAATTATAATTTAGGAAAGAAGCTAATTTTAAATTAGGGAAGATAATTTTGTACCTTTTTCAGATAAGACGTACAACAAGGAATTTTTCGTAGTTTAATGTAAGTTGAGCTTGTGCTCAGGACAAGTTATCTATAGACACATGTAGATGCACAGATATATATATATCTACAAATTTGTATCCATACTTATACATTTACTTCATACATACATAAGATACCTATAAAAATACTTTTAAATCAAATTTAAGGCATCTAAATCTTGTCCCAAGTTGTATGCAATTATTTATTTTATTTTACCCAAAAGCTCCTCTGAGAATCTACAATTTGTTACTCCTAACTAACAGTATGAACCATGGCCAAAGTCACTTGCTTGTTCCTTGCAGAAGACTCAGGACCCGCTGCCGCTGCCCATCCCAGCATCAGAGAGGAGACTGAGCTGGTCTGAAGCCAGAGGGCCTGGCTTCTGTTCCAGCTGTCACAAGCACTGCTGTGCAAATGATGCCTTAGAAGGAAAAGGCATTTCAGGGGTAAGAAAAAGATACATCAGCTATAATTTCAAGGTGGAGAACTTCCCCTCAGTCAGCTTTTAAGCCACCTTATGTTCCCTCCAGATGGCATAATTGGAGCGGAGGCTGAAGCAGATGTGGCTTCAGATTAGTAAACCATAATAACTCCCCAATGGCTCCCCACCCTCCTACACTGAGATGTAGTCCAATAGTTTGGTCTTGCTTAACAAACCAGATTTGATCACATGGGTCCTAACTTCTCATACACATACACAGCACTTCTGTGCAGGGCAAGGACTGCTATGACGTCCCCACTCAAAAGCACTAAAGTCAGGATAACTGTGAATATTAATATTTTTGCTACTACTCCCAATTCCCTTATGTAGCTCTGATATTCCTGGTATGGGAGAGTGAGACAGACAGGATTAAATAGTGGAAGTACAGGCATTTGGCAGAACAGTGACTAGAAAAATAGGTAACTAGATTATTCTTTTAATGATAGGTTATTAAAATAATCTGCCAGTTTATTTTACAACTGTATCTCTGAGTGTACATCAGCTCATTTCCCTCTAGCATATGCCACCACCACTCCTGCATGTAAATCCCCTCCCTTTCTACACACACACACAGAGCTTCATTTTGTAGCCACCGAAGTTTGTATATGGGTTGTCTGAATGCCACCATCTGAGGTGTTCTTTCTGAGCTCAGCACTGGACCACAGGCAACAGACAGCAGCAGTTGCCAGCTCCTCTGACTGGCACAGCAGCTCCCACTGGCAGAGCTTCGTTACTTGTCATCTTTTTCTGCCTTGCTGTACCTATGTCTGCACATTGTCCTTGGACCTGTATTTGAAAATACCTTTCCATTTGAGTTTTAGTCTCTGAATGTACTGTCTAGTGCAACTGGCTGTATTCTACCAACCCCACAGTTCAGTCACCACTTTAGCATATAAACGTTTCTACGTGCTTCATTTCATCTTGAGTCACGCATGTTGGCTCCATCATAAATTATTTTCAAGATTGTTTTTCCTACAATAGTTAATATACTACTGAAAAATTGTAGGGTATCATGATATTGTTGGATACACCACCTATCTATACTAGAGGTGCTTTGGAAGAGGCTCCCTCTCTGACATAGATATAACTGATAGATCTTTTGAGAAGTTAGGCTGCAGTGTCAATGACCTCTACCTTTTAAAAGAACCTGTTTTGTGTGTATTTGGCATCACAGTATATATTAATAGCTTCTGGGAAATCAAAATTATTAATTATTGCTTACCTATGTCCAACAGGACGTGATCTTCATTTTCTTTAAAAGGAACCACAGACTCTTGGAGAGGCTAGAAACAGAAAACTTGAGATACATATTTGAAAACAAATAGTTGCATTTGTGCTTAGTTGCAAGAAGTGCTTTAAGCTTTCAGAATTCAGTTAAAACACTATCAAGCAGGAGTCACTTCATTTTAGCCATTTTAATCAATGCAACAGATACTGTATGCACTACCAGACTCTACAATATGCATGTGAACCCCATGGACTCAAACTCTAAACATAACTGAAGAGAACAAAACACACTTCAATTCCCATGCAAACTCCAGTTTTCTGCCTGCTCTTCTTTTATACAGTTTAGCTGTGCCCTGACCTGTGAATACAGTGTTTTGGAGGAAAAATCAATGTATTTCTAAAATGCCTGAGCTGTTCACACCTGTAGAAATATAGTATAATTCTTCATAGAGTCAACTATGGTCTTTGTGCTTAATTAAATCAAGAGACAGTCAATATGGTACCAGAACCCCAGCAAGACTCACAAGCTGCAATACTCTGCCCCAACATAAGTTTTCAAAATAGACCAAAAAATTAATGCATACTGCAGAGATATAATCCTGAGATGACACAGATTACAATTGCAACATTTGAATCCCAAACAAATGATCGATCGTCTGCACAGCTGGCAATTAAAAACATAAAACCAACCATTTTATAATAACTACTTAACAAAAGTGGCAGTTCAACAATATTACATTAAATTCAAATATTATTTTAAAAAATCAACAGTAATTGGCTACTACTTGTCAGATTTTACCAGATTTTGCTTCCCTCAACCTAAATAATAATTTTAACTTCATACCCAGTTGAAGCATACCTTGCTTTAAAACATTATTTAAAACCCATTGACACAAAGATTTTCTAGTTCTCTAAACAGATACATATAAATAAAAGCAGAATATAATACTAGAGACCAAATAAAACTGGCTAACCATAATGGGACCTCTCACAAATACTGGTCCCCCTCCAATATCTGTTAGATACCTCCATGTAGAAGCCAGTGGGAACTGACATATTTTTTACACAAAGCAGTTTTCACACTAAGTGCAGCTAAAGGCTCACAGTTACCCACAAGGCCTCTCTCAGAGACTAACTCCTCTGATGTAACAAACCATGATGTCTCAAGGATGAAGCTTCTATGAGACAGGTTGTGCTCCCCTGAGACTGGCACCTGGGTTACAAGCTCCCTGAAGGCACTAAGGTTCACCATAAACACAAGCTTTCTGGTCCTAAAGCAGAGCTTGGTTATCCAACTCAGCTTTCTGGCCCACAACCACACAACAGGCAAGTTCCTTCAAATAATAATCATCTATACACGTAACTATTCCCACAGGATAGGAAAGGGCAGGAAATGTCTGGCAGGCATTAGTCATCTTATTTATTTGTTAGCTCTCGGAAGTGCCGAGATAGCCAAGTAGAGGCTTGCTGCTTCTCAACCTAAACGAAGCTTAACCATTTGTATAAGGAGAAATCTGTACCTTTGTATCATCCTGGGACAATTTTTCAGATGCCAAGTTCACAGGACCTATAAAAGCAAAGATTCCTGCCTTTAGTAGCAAGCAAATTCAGTTCGAGTCTGTTTTAGTTTCTGCTGCTGGTGCCTCTCCTTTTCCAAATAGGAAGGGGGACACAAGGAGCAAAGAGCAGGCAAGGCAAAACAATGGACATGAGCAGCCCATGCATCTCCCCACAGCGGCAATCCCGTGGGCAGTGTGCAAGCTGGATGCACAATAAGTGCTATGCTATTGTCACTGTTACATTCAGGCTAGGCAAGCACAGACATTTGTCAGCCAGCTGCTGATTAACCCCTACATGCTCAGAAAATAAACAGTTCTAGTGCCATGCCTCACAACAACTCTGCAGAGCAGCTGGGCTCTGCTTTTCTTCTGCAGGCATTTCATACATATTCTGAAATTAGACCGTACCTTTTCACCCCAAAAAGTAAAAAACAACTTTGTGTCTGTCACTCTTGTTTTTTAATGGTTTCTCCCCAGTTCTGTGGGGAAGGACACAGCACATGCAAAACAAGGACCACATTGCAAGTTTTGCCCAAACTTTTGCAGCCTCAAGGACTGTTGTGAAACAGCAAAGTGTAATCTGGCTACAAGAATACAAATTAACGCCAGCATCACCTAGGCTTTCAGGGACATTATTATTATTTAGTAAGTATTTTTTCAATCATAATTATATTGCCAGAGTTATGCTGGTAAATATGTTTCATTTTATATTGAAACGTTAAATTCAAGGTTCACAACTGTTTCCAGATACACAAATCCCTCTCCATTCTTCAGCTCCAGCAAACAGATAAACTAAGTGTGACTTAGCAGCCAGTACAGAGTTGGTTTGCAGGACTGCTTTTAGGAATATGGGGTTTTGGGACCTCTGCGTTTTCTTGGTGTTGGAACAACAATTCAGAGACAGCTGCCTATTATCTAAATTGTACAACCATAATCAACAACAACCCTACCTAACCTGGTCTCTGTGAGGTGAAGCTCTGGGATGCAATTATGGGCCCACTGCAATAAGAGTTCTTATCATCACTGACCTCAACAGTGCCCCTGCACACTGGCAGGAGTCAGGACTGGGTCCATGCTGATCAGTATCTTGATCATTATTTTTAATTAATCCACCTTCTTTAATTTACCTTCTGCAGCATACACATATCCCGTTGAATTGTAAAAGAATGCATTCACAGAGCACAAAAACACTAGTGCTATCAAACAAAGCATCCCAGGCATCACCTTTCACCTAAAAGGAGGAATGGACTATTTCTTCTGTAACTGCAGAAACTTGCATCAAAAGCTTCAGTGGAAAGGTATTTTTTTTACAGTATTGCCATGCAATTGTCATTGTTACTACTCAGTTTCCCAGTTCTCTGAAATAAATGTTGTTTGCTCCATACCTAACATTCTGTAGAAGCAAATGGCTTTTCTTCCAGATAACAGTAACTCATGGGCATGGAATTTCAAGGTTAGAAAATAGAAAAGGATGAACTATTGAATTAGCAAAAATACCATCTATTTCACCTTTTGTTCTGTACTCTCACTGGATAATGTATCACTTCATGTATTTGAATTTAATTCAGTTGCTATGGGAGATTCACTGCTAAGCTAGTAGTGTCACCTTACTGCTTTTGTATGCTTGCATTTCAGAAGCAATGTAATGCTATAGCAACCTCTACTCAATAACAGCTAATGGGCTTCTGATAGCATTGTGTTTGAAAGGTCTGTTGATCTTGACTTTAGGCCCACACACAAGTGAGTAGTTACAACTTCTTGGAAGGGCAGCAGTTTTCAAATCTGAGGGGGATCCTTTCATGACATGAAAAGGAATTCACTGAATGCAATTGAGAATGTAGCAAAAAGTACTCTGTCAATAATTTAATTCATAATTTTTCAGTATTTGGATTTGTTGGTGTTTAGTAAAAAAGGAAAAAAAAAGTCTTCCTTATAGAAGTATGGTAAACAATGACAATATAAAAATTCAAGAAGATTAAAAAGCTTTTTCTGCCCATCAGCATACAAACAATAGTTACAGCCCCCTTATGTCTACAAGTAGATAACAGAGAATGTAAAACATCCAGTTGTGATTACTACAATTTGTTTGTATAGATCCTGGATACTACCAGAATGTAGTATACTTTTCTTGCTGTTCAATTGCAACTATCTAAACAAAGAAACAAGCAAACAAAACAGGCACAAAATAACTATGATACATAAAGGCACAAAAGTGTATAGCTTCCATTAAAAACACAAATACTTGCCTATGGCAAGATGTATGCCAAGTATCTTTGGCATAAAGAGAGAATGAGAAGCTTTACAACCAGAATCCAAAATGAGACTAGGCATCCTGAACTGGTGACTTTTCTCCCTGGAAAAGTAATATCCACCAATATTCATTATCTGTTTTTGCCAAGTCAGCCTGAATTCAAACTGCTTTTAGTAAAAACTATCAAAGTAACCATCGCCTAGTTGTATTGCCCAAGTTACTATCACATATAGTGCTACCAATCCAGGCCATTCACTTTCTGTACCCAAGCAGCAGCATAAAGGTCATGCTGGTCAGAGTATGGAACTCAGATGAATACCCGGGTCTATGCATTTGCACACTCTATCACCAAAGTAATTCACAAATATTGTATGGTAAATTGCCACTTACACTTACAGATGCATAGTTTGCAACTGCTAATAACTGCTCATAATTTCTCTGCATATATGCCAGGGCAGAACTCTTCCTGCCTGAATACTGCTGGACAGGTTGGGTATAAAACTCCTTTTCCAGGACTAACAACATGTAGCAGCCTACACATCTAATGCATCCCCATTTCATCCATTCACTTAAAATAACCACCTAGAACTGCAGTCCTGTTCCTTTCCCTCCGTCTGGCTCTGATCCTGTCAACACTTTACACAAGCTCTCACATTTCTTCTGCCCTCAGAAGGGCAACTTCCAGCACAGCTACAGATCAAGACCAAGCCTCTCACAGAACTCAGTTTTCAGCTTGTTGCTTCATCCAAATACACACAGCCAGCCACAAAGGCAAATGGCCCATTGATTAAAACTTTTAATTAATTTATAACAATCATACATAAACGCCTGAAATGTCATACTACTGATGCTGAAAAATTACCTTTTTTTTTTTTGTTAATTTATTTTAATCTCTAAAAGATGCTTGTTCCAAGGTACACAGAGATGTATTATGGTAATGAAAGAAGGTTCTCATCAGCAAGTGCAGTTCTGCAACCCTTATAGAGGTAAACTGCTCACCAAAATATTGAATATGTAATTGAAGCACATGGGAATTTTGCCACATTAAGAAGTCTTGGCTGCATCCCAAAACTACTCACACAAAACATTACTCTGCTCCTATCTTTATTAACTTAATTGGCTTTACTGGAATTTGCATGCTGGAGCGTTCAGTCAGTTAAACACTGCCCTCTCCTGGAACTTTCTCTCATTTTTCTAGCTCTCACAGTAAAATTAGTGAAGGATTTTCCAATCACTGGAAATCCAAAAATATTTTGTGAACAATTTCAGTCTGACATTGGAAAACTGATGCTGTGTAGGGAACATAATGATTTACACAACTCTCACAGTGTATGACTTGTATATTCAAGTGTTGTCTACTTACAGGTCTCTAATGACAAATGATATGTGATCTTTCTGAATAAATAAATGGTGTATGAATCTGTGCCAACTTTCCAGAGCTTTTAAAGACGGCAACATTATGGAATAAAAAACTGTACCTTCTACAGAGCTCATTGTACTGCAGGGCATTTCTCGACCTTCCACTGTCTCAACTTGGTTCAAATTAATACTCTAAAAAATAATAATAATAATAATAATCAAAATTACAATAACAATTTATTTGATGCCCATAACATTAATCTGAAAACTCAAAAACAGTATCAACTAATAGCAAATAAATATGTTATAAGCAATACTAAAATAATTGATAGAGATTTCACAGAGTATTTTATTGCTTACACTCCAGAGGAAGCCAACAGCAATTCCTCAGAAGGGAAACCAATACAATATTTTCAACTACAGAGAGAAATTACCTCTTGCTTATGATGCACAAAGGATCTAAAGGATCAGATTTAACATTTGTACTTCATTGTTCATAACCTCCTTCTCCATGAGAAAAGCAGCTTTGCACAACAGCAAGGTTCAAAATTCTAGTTAACCTTGAAAGCATCCCTGCACAGGAGCAATTTTGACCGATAGACAACACAAACCCAGAACTAAACACTAACTATCTGGTAAACTCATCGTGGAAGGCAGGAGCTGCTCCCTCCCCATATCCATGGCTCCTGGCAGGGTTGACCCCTCACTCAGACGCACACACTGAGTACATCACTTCTGCTCAAAAGGAAGAGGGGGCTAAGACACATTCCCTTATTTTAGCAATTGCCTTCAAAATTATAAACAAAGGAGGTGGAGTAAACAATGTCTCCTTTTGTGTAGTTCCATCTACAACTCCGCTTGCTTCTAGTCTTTCCCTCTAGTTAGCTCACCTGTGTATTTGCAGCAAAAAGAGAAAAGGCATGGTAACCTGAATGCAAAAGTCCAGGATGACTCTAGGCTGAATACTGCAGCCAGATTTGAAAGCCACACAGCGGTCCAGATAGCTAATCCCTCACCTCAGTGAGGCTAGTTCCATTTTTCTCTGCTGATCTGTCACTGTGCAAGACACTTTCCTACTGCACTTCTGCCAGGCAGAAATAAGTCAACTACTCCTTGAGAAACTACTAAATTTGTCCACCACCAGGCTACAAAATTACTTGAACTACCATAAATAATCTTAATAATTTTTTTATTTTTATCCTGGTTTGGCCTTTTTCTTTTTCTTTTTTTTTTTCTTTTTTTTTTTTTTTTTCCCCATTGATCTGACACCATTTCACATCTGTCCATTAGTCTCCAGATTCCTTTTCATCCTGTAGAGGACTACTGCCCTGGCTGTGCACCTTCCAGCAACTGAGACAACCAAACAGATCATCTCCACAAGCTGCTTAGGGCTATTCTGCAGGTGCACCATGAAATGCTCAGCCCCACTGTTGGGTGCTGCCACCACCACAGCAATTTCTACCCTGAGGAGGTTGCACAGAGTTCAGTGCTCTTCCTCATCATCTTCAGAAACCTTTCCTCTGTATTACCTAGCACAGCTACAAAACCTGTGGGTTTACACTTCTTGAACTGCAGAGCCCCTGAAAGTATCCAGTGAAGGCATGGTTGCCATGTAGGTAACTCTAGCTTATCACAACAGCTGGTTTGTTTTAACCTTTCCATTACTCTTTTAGAATTGCAATTAATGATGTCCCCACATACACTTCAGGATGCTATCTGGTATATAGGAAAATAACCAAACCATTTGATCTTCCCAGTTATTCTGGCTTACTTCTGCTTTATTAGAATTAGTGCAACACGGATACTGGGCAGGGGAGAAACAGAGTCCCCACAATGGAGGATCTAGACTGCTTCAACTAGAGGAATGAGCAAAAGGGAATCCCACAAATGAAGGGTAGTAGGCTTCTTGCTGAAAATACAAAGTGCAGAATATTGCAGCCTTTAAGAGTCTTTTATCTGAGAGCCACGCAAACATCTAACGTAACACACTTTCTTTTTCCATTTCAAAGAGTGGAAGAAGGACAAGGATTTGATGAGTGCAAAAAAACCCCAATTATATAAATAACAATGCATTCTTCCTTACAGTCTTGGTTTGCTGTTGGGCTTACTACTGTTTCCATGGAAAAGCCATGCACAAATTATAGGCATTTTGCAAGCTACAAACACAGAATGACTTCTTTGTGTTGGAACAAATAAAATCTTGGCAGTGTAACTACACAATATTATACTTAAGGACTATACAATACATCACACCTCAAGTTTTCATGTTAAACATAACACATGGATCACATCCTGATTTTAAAAAAAACAAACATGCGGAATGCAGTAAAGATAACTCAAGGAAAATCTGCTTACAAATAAGGAAACCTGAATTGAGTATGGAAAAGAAAAATCTGAATTTTAAAACCAGAAAAAAGAGAAAAAAATATTTTCCACATGTTTTTAGTTCACTAGTTTTAAACAGTTGTGCAGTCTCAATCTAAAAACAAAAGTCCATCGGTATTAAACTTGTGCTTTCAAGTGTTCTCCTTTACTGAATTTGAGAAATGTCCTCAAGAGTATCACAGCAGTGATCCAGATACATTTCAGTAAAGTAAGACCCACTACACCATAATTAAATGATAGCAAAAGTTTATGCTCTGTATTTCTGCTCTAAATTGTAGACTCAGGGTGGCTCTTGATAAAGGCTCCCAGGCATTGCACTACTAGACAAAAGAATGGAAGTAAATTCAGTATTTCCAAGTACCAACATGCAACACAATTAAAAACACAAAGATTTCAGAGAAAGATATTCACTGTAGCGTTCATAATGATTCAAAAATAACTTGAGAGGTAAAGCAGGCCTTGATAATGTTCTCTATGTCTCTTATCCTTCAGCTTCACACACAGAATGTACTACACTCACAAAAAAGTAGAAGCCCACAACAGTAATCCTGCAAGTACACTGGCCATGAGTGACAGAGACAACTTTAAAAAAAGGCTACTCAACAAAAATAAATCAAACCTGAAGAGCCTGTTGCTGGAAATTATGGAAGAAAATATGTGGCAATGCCCTGAGCTACATAGGTACCTACCTGGTAAAGAAGAGGTCTGTCCCAGAAGTATTTTCTGAAAAGCTTAATATCCGACTCCAGCAAGTGCTGTGCAGTCTGGCTAAATGTCAGCGTCAGAGCTCCTGATGAATGAACAAACTGCACGCAAGCACCCTCGCTGATCTCCACTCTTGAAATGTCAACTGAGTGACGGCCCTGGAAACTGGAATGACACACTCTTTAAACTAAAGCAGATGCCATATATAGCTGTAGGAAATGACTGGCGGCTAGCAGGTTGTTTATCCCACGACAGTGAAAAACAGAAAGTTTCTCAAGGGAATACAGCAGTGCTTGGACATTACAAAGAAATGAGACATTCATAACATAATGTACTGTACCATTGTATTTTTTCTTCAACTGAAGTACTGGTAAGTCTCATATAAACTACACACTGCCTGGAGCCATAATTGAAAGAGTCATATACCAAAATAAAAATGTAACCCAGTTCTAACATATTTCTACTTGCAAAGAAAAGCCAGCAGTGAGAAGGGGCATCTGATGCTAAACATTTGGTAGCCCAAGACACATACAAAGACACACCACACGTCTCAGGTCTGTACAGAGGAAACTTCAGAGACCTGAAATGTGCCAGGAAGCACTTGTCCTTTAAGTCATTTGTCAGTTTGGCAGCTCTCTGGCAAAACAGTAATAGCTGCAGCACTGATTCTACCTTACTTATTCAAACCTGAGCTTTACAGAGGTAACAAAGTCTGCAAAGGTTTTGTGAATGTAAGGTCGTATGGTTCTGTTTATATGTAAATGTTTCTCTCTATATATTTTAAAATATATCTTTACTTGTTGGTAACGTTGGGATTCAGCTGCTATAATGTCAAAGAGGTACCAGCTGCAGATAGTGCAGTTGGTCCTCTGTCACTTAATTGGCTATTAATTGACTTGTCAAACTAATGAATGACACAGATTATAAACTTCCTTTACCTGTAAACACAAGTTTACCACTTAAAATGGTAACAATAGCAAAAGAACCCAGAAACCAACACAAGATAGGTAACAGCAGTACTTCCCACATCCCTCTAGTTGAGAGGAGTTTTTCAGAGAAAGCAGCAAACCATTACACTCACTTTGTGAAGAAGTCAACAAGTCTGGAGTGCCCATTTTGTAAAGCTAAATCTAATGGTGTTGCTCCATCCTCATTAGGTAATGCCAATGCTAATGACCCTCCAGGCTGGGCTGCTAAGAACTGGGAAAGCTTCACCAATCCCAATTTCATCACAAGGTGGAGAAGGGTTTCTTTACATTTAGGCTCTGAAAAAACACAGCAAACAAACAAAACCATCAGTAACAAAACACAGCATTTTATTTGCCTTAAAACTAAAAAAAAAACCCTGTCTGCAGAAATTGCACAGCTCAGGTTCAGACCTACAAAAGTACTGTCTTTCACTGAAGTAAAAATAATCATATACTTAATTGCATCTGTGCAACTAAACTAGGATATCCAAATACTATCTAATTTCAGTAGTCAAAGAAAACAGAATGAATTAGATTATTTCAGTACTTCTCTCTTTCTTTGTATATAGTATAACACTGGGCAGAAGAGATACCCCAATATACTGCACAAGATAGCTAAGACACAATTTTCCAGCTGCTTTGCATTGCCTCAGCAACACAAAACACCTGGCTGCATGGCAAAGTATCTATATTAAAAATAATAATAAAAGGGTGTGACTTTTCAAGGCAGGCTATCAGCGCAGTAGGAGATCCTTAGCAGCACAGCAACCCATAAGCTAACACATGTGGGCAAAATTCACAGGATAATTCTTGTGTATTTTTTGTTCGATAATTCTTGTGTCTCTTTTCAAAAAGGTGACTTCACCTGCTAGTATTTTCTTCAATTTCTAGCATGTAATCATCAAGATCAACCAAAGGAAGCTTAAAACGAAAGAGTATACAAAAACAGTCACTAGTTGTTGATTCTCCACTCAAGCCCTTGCTTGGCCTTTATTCAAAGAAGGGTGTATCTGCTTACATACATTCTCAAACACAAATGCCTCTGCAGTTCAAGGGTAATAAGCAAAATCAAGCTTGAGTGCCACTCAGCCTGTTCCTTACACTAATATTTCAATATGAAGTTAAATATAAGGGTACCTTCACAAGGGTCAAGTATTTAAGGGCAGTTACTTTACAGCTCTCAGAACACCTGGCTGAAATCTGTTAGGTTCCCAGTGATTCATAAAACTCCATTGAAATTTATCATTCTGATCCAAAGGACATTTTCTTCCCTGTTAACCAACCAGTTCAGAACATGTTCTTGAAAATCACATGCTCTAGTGGCAAAGGAAAAGGTGAAGCTCCTGAAGCATTTGTAAGTACGTGTAAAAAATTTGCGTAAATAACACGTAAAATCAACAGCAAACTGTTGTCAGATTTCCTCTCTGCATCAGTACTTACAAGATAAAAACGTCTGATGGAAAGCAAACCCCCAGCAGAAAGAGCAGTTATGTAGCCAAAAAGCTAGTAAGCTCATTTTTTCAGAAACAGTTCTGCATTAAGCAAAAGTATCACATAGTCACATGCAAATACAGTGGCTGACTCCTAATCAGTTCAAGTACTCACTTTCAAATTGTAAGGAATATTTATTTTACAGAATCATTTTAAAAAAATAAAATAAATAAAATAAAAATCCCTTGTAGAGTACTCAGGAGGTCTCTAGTCCGTTCCTTGCCTTAGGGCAAGGCCACACAGTCACAGTGTGGTTGGAGTTGGAAGACACCTCTGAAGATCACCCAGTCCAACTCCCCTGCTAGAGCTGGATCACCTGCAACAGATCACACAGGAACATGTCCAGATTGGTTTTGAATGCCTTCAGAAAAGTAGACTCCACAACCTCTCTAGGCAGCCTGCTCCAGTGCTTTGTTACTCTCACAGTAAAGTTTTTCCTTATGTTTAACTCGAACCCCCTATGCTGCAGCTTGTGCCATTGCCTCTTGTTCTGTCATTGGACACTGTGGAAAAGAAACCAGACCCATCCTTCTGACACCTGCCCTTCAGATATTTATAAGTATTTATGAGATTCTCCCCTCAGTCTCCTCCAGGCTAAACAGTGCCAGCTCTCTCAGCCTTTCCTCATAGGGCAGATGTTCCATTCCTCTAATAATGTCTGTGGCCCTGCATGAGGCTCTTTCAAGTAATTCCAGTCCATAATTCATGAACTGAAAAGCTCAGAACTGGTCACAGTATTCAAGATGTGGCCTCACCAGGGCAGAGTATGGGGGAGAATAACATCCCTTGACCTACTGGCCACAGTCTTCTTAATGCACAGGTCAGCCCATAGGGTTGCTCCTCCCCACTTGCTCTTGTTGAATTTCATGAGTCTCCCTGCCCAGCTCTCTAGCCTGTCCAAGTAATCTCAACCTAAATAACCTAAATTTCTCCTGACAGATGTTTGTCTCATCTGTTCTAAAAACCTTCCCATCATGAGAGGTTTTCATAATCTCTGTAGGCAATCTACACAAGGAATAATTTTACCCTCACAGCTGCAATGACTTGAAAGCCCTAACCTAGCTCACCGTTTCTCAGTGCAAGCCTGCCACTTCTTGTCCCATCTGAAAGGGGCATAAAAAACACATCATTCCCTTCACAGCTTCCTTTTACATAATCGAAGGGTGCTGCCATGTCTCAGCTGAGTACATCCTCTCCAGACATCTTATCAGGTGAGTTGCCTTCTACAAAGCAGGACCACTTGGAATGCCCCCTCAGAACTAGGGGTCAAAACCATCAGTCTCTTTGAAAATGTTGGACTATCATTATATTTTTTTTAAACAACTGTATCACCTATCTCATAAAGCCAGAAAGGCAAGTAATCTAAGGAACTTGCTCTACCACTCCACAGGGAAAATTACTGCAGGATCTCCACTGTTTATCACTTTTTCCTCTCAATATTTCATGGCAACTCATCCAGACTTTTTCCCTTTCCATTTCAAGTAGAAACAAAACTTTCAGAAAGAGTCAAACTGCAGAAAACCAGGTCAAGCTTCTTTCAATAAATGAAACAAATTCCAGACATCAGAGTAAAAGGGAGCTTCAGGACACAGACTAGCACTGCAACAACCAGCAAACCTGCATGTAGTGTCTGAAACCCATATTTCAGAGCAGTTCCAACAGAAGCAGACACATCAACAAGATGTTGATGGGGATTCTTTAAACCACAATATCACTAAATATACTATCTGTCTATGTATTTCTAGAACACACATGTAAGATACCACTTCATTATTAAAAACAAAACAAAACAAAACCAAACAACTTCAAAGTTCCTGCATGTGATCTGGCATATTAGCCTGCCAATGCAAGACTTAATTTTTCCCCAGGTTTTGGGCAATAAATTTGTTTCATAGTTTTCAAGTACCTGCAACCTTTAAGTCCACTTAATCCAACTCAAACATTTGAAGAACTGCTTTGCTAAACAATTTTATGGGACTGTAGAATGTCTCAGGCCAAAAGAGACCTTTAAAGATCAGCTACTCCAATCCTCTTGCTATGGACAAGGACTGAAAATGGGTCATGGTGCAGAAGGAAATCTAAGGGATACAGGGCAGAAGACCAAGAATGCAGCAGACTGACGGTAAGGCAAAAATCAGCTGGGCAAAGTCTCTGCTGCTTGGACATGGATCCAGTTCTCATTATACTGTCATCAGATGTGAAAAATTATGCTGGAAGCTTGAGTGTCTCACTTGCTCAGAGAATGCCCTAACCATTCAGATACATTATGAAAATGTGTGCCAGTATCTTCTCTTTCCCTAGTTACGTTTCTGAACAGAGACTGATAACATCATCTGTGCTTTGCAGTGGCCCCAGTGCTACTTCTGTACTTCAGAGAGTTTTCCCTACAAGGATTTTAGCAGACTCAAGGCTTTGCCACCAGTATCGATCCCACCAGAGCACAGTTGGAAGCCAGGCACCAGCACTCCCTCCCTCATCTGGTGTGTTTATATGTGCACTAGGAAGCTCAAGTTTAGATGCCCAGGAAATGCTGTGGTCCAAAACATAGCCCCCAAACAAACATTTTGCATTTCCAGGTTAAAATGTTCGCTAAAAAAATGAGCTTCCAGAATTGCTCCTTGGTCTGGAGAACTGATATTCTTCTAAAGTCCCACTTTAGACATAAAAGCAGGTTCTTCAGATGTTTCCAATTAGAACTTTTTTTTTCAATAAATAGTGTTAATAAGCAGCCAGCAAATAAATCCATGTAATTAAACCATATGCAAATATATCAACCAGTATTAAGCACACTAAGCACCTGATTAGATACTAACCACACCTCAACCCTCAGATTAAAAACACATAAACAAGAAGACAAACTTTACTCTGAACTCCACCCCCTGATGAAAACTTTGGCCTGAGGCCACTGAGTTTCAATGTATGTTTTAACACTGTAAAAAAGCACTCGGCAGAAAGAAAGCCCTTAGGAGGCCTTGCCTAATGAGGGATAGCCTTCTCTCTGCTCCAACACTGGAGCATATAAAGTTACTCTTCTGGTGGCCAAATCTTGGAAACAGTGCAGTATGAATAAGTTTCCTACAAAAGGACCTAGTTTAAAAACAAAACAAAACAACCACCACCTAATAAACAGTAATTAATCTTTGTAGTCTTAAAACACAATCTAAAATTATAACTTATATTATCTCACCACAAATATTCTAGTAACTATTTTTATCTGCCCAACCTAACAACCTACATCTAACCTTAAGCTAATTTGGACATGGCAAGCTTGAACGCACACGGTAGCAGAACCAGCTGGCAGCACCACCAGCTGGAGTCGCTCCCATGTGGATTGCACAAGAGTGAGCAGAATCTGGTGACCTGAAGCAATTAGTAATATCTTCATGATACTAAAATCTGAAATACAAATTGTAAAGCTGGAAGGATAAATGGAAAGATAAATATGTTTTTTTTCAATACAAAGAAAGTATTTTTCCCCACAAGGGAAAAAACACTGGGACAGGTCACACAGGAGGATACAAACTATCCACCCTTGGAGGTGCTCAAAACCTGACCCTGAGCAAGGTCATCCAACAATGAAGCTAGCCCTGCTCCAAGCAGAGAGTAGAACCGGGCCATCTCCAGGGACCCCTTCCACCCAAATTCTATTGTGGCTCTACTCCAGGATCAGTAATATCAAAGCAAAAACCCAAAGAGACACCGTAAGTGGTAATAAGCTTTTTAAATAGACCTACCTAAAAAGAAAATATTTGCAATATAAAAAAAGGTAAAGTTATGACAAAACTGTGTTTTAGCTTTTTTCTCTTAAGAACAATTTCCAGTTTCAATTCTCCTCTTTCACCACCTCTTAATAGCTTTTCACTGTGACAGAACAAATGGCACCTTCTCACACTTCTAACTTTCTTTTCCTCATTCCTTGAGAAATATTTCAAATGTGGCAAAATGGAGAGAAAAGAAAAAAAGCAATACAATAACAACAACAAAGTAATTTTTAAAAAATTGTGAAAAAAACCATAGTTAATTCAATTGCATTCAGTGGCAAGGAGGAAGAATTAAAAAAGGAAAAAATAAAACACAAGGCTTCTTCAATATATTAATATTTAAATTGTATAAATACCATTTAAAAAAAAATATGTGGTATAAAATACCATTTTCCATCAAGACACAAAACCAACAATGCCTAAGAGTTTAAAGATGCACTGGTGGCTGATTCATACAGGGTCAGCTACTGCAAGGCACGTGGTGCTGTAAAAGACAGGCACAATCAGGGCACTGTTTTGCATCACATCCCAATTACCCAGCCAGAACACTGAGTTACACAGAGCTAAGCCAAACACAGTCTGCTTTAAACATTAAATAAAGCCTTAGTTCTTCCTTGCACCTGAATCCCTTCCAATCTCCAAAACAATAAGCTAAAACCAAATATTTCTCTCTGACAGCAATGACTAAGCCTTCTCTGGGCTATGAATCTCATTCATTTCCTGGAAGGAGACTAAAAACCTCAAGACTTGTGACTTGGAAAGCAGAGGGAGACATCAAAACAGGCTGAAGAATTCCAGTTTTTCATGGCTTCATACTTTTGGGTATTACTGTTCATTTTTTCATTTCTCCACTGGGTATGAGATTGTTTATAAAGCCACCGTGAGTGCACTTTGTTCCTGCAAAAACATACACAACTGGTCTTGTCAATAAACAGTGGCTGCCATGCACAAAGTCAGGTACATAACAGCCCATCTGAGCAGAGGGCTATGGTGACATCTCCCCTTTCCATTACCAAATATCTGGAATATCGCCCTTTTTTAAAATTAGTTCCCCTATTCGCCATACCTTGATCAACTAAGATCCAGGCTGGCATCAATGTTGCAGAAGAAATGGAGGAGATGGGGGAAGGTGAAGCTCCACCTCAAAGGTAGACTTTAAGGAGTCTTGTCCCAGCATTTTTAGCAGCAGAAGAGTTAGAGAAGCCTTCCATCAGCTCTGTGCAGCAAAGCCTGCACACAATGCCACCACCTACACCATCAGGTGAAGTTTTAGTTGACTTTACTGCTTGGGTGACACCAACAAAGATGCAAAACACTACAAGAGATGGTTTCTGTTAGCACAGGGATGTTCCTGATTCTTTTTTACTGCATCCAAAAACTTCCTCGAGCTGTTTAGCTTAAGACCCTTGTTTATTCAGTGCCACCGGAGTGCTCAACAACAGGCAGGGACACTGCCTCAGCCTGGAACAGAGAAGGGCTCTCCAGCCCAGTGCTGACCCAAAGCTGCAGTCTGGGTCAAACCACAGCTCTGGTCAAAGCTTAAGACCAGAACTGCTGGTCTCTCCAGCAGAGCAGGCTCCTGAGCCCCACTCCTTAAATATCACCTTAAACAGGAAACTCAGTCTCTTGTATCTCTTACAGTACTTGCTCTACTGTCACTCTGCATATCCCCATCTCCTCCAAATGCTTGGGGCTTTTCCCAAAAAGTCCATCAATGGCTGGGGGATCTCAAATGTATTCTCTCTGCTATTATCATCACTCACAGATAGAGGAGGATCATACACTTGCTGGAGACACACAGGTTGAAGCGTGCTTGCCAATATCTTGCCTCATGCCACAGGTCTCTTGGTCAGCAGCAGGAACTGGGAGACGCTCCTCTGATTCCCAGTGCCCAGACTAGCATCCTCCTCCCTCTGTTCTGCACAGTTTCCAAAGGGACAGACTTCTATAGGGCCAGACTTCTATAGGGCCAAAGAATACTCTGTTTCTCTAACCTCCCTAAACTGTCTAACCAAAAAAATATATTACCTCTCCTCAAAAATCTCATCACACCTAGAAATATTTCTCTGCTCTTCCCAGTGTTTTCCTAATTCCATGAAGGAAAAGAGGCACTTTGCCCCCCTCTCCCTTCCTCAGAAAAAAAATAAACCTAAAATACAAACTGAAGGCACAGACAGAATTGTCTTTAACTTAGATCAAAAACACAACATGCACCAACCAGGTTTGAACTGGTGCAGCTTAGCAGGAATGTGTTTAACACCATGTGAAAATAGTAACAAAATTCAGAAAGAAAAGGGCACAAAAAGGGCAATAAAGTAAATAATGCCACAGAAATGGAAGAGTGTTCCCCAAAGGCAGACTATAAAGCAGCGAGGTTGGGTACTTCAGCTCACTCCACAAGACCTATTCTAGAAAACAATTCAGAACCATTTATGAAATATAAAAATATTAAATTCTCTTTCTTCATGAAAGGGAATTAAATAAGGATAAACACTGTTCCCTTCCCTATCATCCACAGTTAATTTTAATAATTCAGTCTGTAATTTTATTGCTTCTACTTACAGCCTTAAAAGCTCATTCTTCCTCTTGAAAATTAGTTTTGAAGATTACTGTAGAGGCAAAGCCAGCAGTGACTGTTCTTGTTTGATTACCAGCACAGTTAAGTCATGCAGACAACCTGAACTCAGCCTCCCAGAAATGCCCTTAAAACCATCAGAAACTGAGACACCCTCAACCTCCTGTATGCAAGGTTGACTCCTTGCAAGGTCCACAATCTGGTGCTCCTGCTACCCCTCCAACAGCCAAGGGACATATAAGCCTGAATGTATCAAGGGCAAAAAAGTTGCACTGAAGATGCTGAATGGACCACGCCTGATATTTCTTGCAGGCTGCCAGCCCTAAAATATTGCCCTAACCTGATGGTAACAGGAGAGAAAAGGCTACTTGGAAGGATTTTTCTCATCCAGATTAAACCACTCCATCCTTCTGTCTTCTTTTCTTTTAGTAAACTGAAAAACAGTGGGAAGATTGTTGGGGTTTTTTTTTTAGTAACTTCAAAAAAGTGTCCCATCTTAGTATTTAATACCTATTACCTACATAAATTGAATAATCCAGCTTTCAGAAGGAAAATACCTTTTATGAGGGTGCAATCAGCAAGAAAATCAGCTTCTCTCTTGCTCTCCTCTCTACCCCTTCATCCCCTTTCTTCAAACCCACCAACAAATAAACATCTAAGCATAGCACCTCTGTTGGGTTCCTAGTTTCCTCTAGCAGTAAAGTGCTTGTGGGCCAGGAAATTCCAACATCTGACCAGTTTGTGAGCAGCTCCTGACATGGTTGTTACACAGACACTTACTAGAAGTTAAGATTACTGAAAGGTTGCTGTCTTGTTTCTTTTTTTGAACTCTAAATAATGTGGCTAGCAAGTCCTAACCTGTGCAACTTGTATTAAATTCCTGAATTATATGTAATGGTCCCTAGACAATCCAGGCCCTCTCTTTATTGAATACTTTTAATACCTTATAAGGGAAATACAAACACTTCTTCTGAATACCAAAACTCCTATGAATAAATTATTATTCTGTCTTCCCATCAACCGTGTGTCTTTAAATCCTCATGAAATTAATGAGGTCCAAAACCACCAGATGGTGCAATAATTTTCTCCAGTGATGTGTCAATCAGAAGTATTTTTTCCCTAATAAAAACAGCTCAGCAGCTCTGAAAACTGATAAGAGTCTCACAAGTATGAAGTCCTAACTAGTGATGGATGATAGCACCCACATCTTTCACAACACCAATAGTAAAAAGAACATCCTGTCACTGGTAAGTGTCTGGATACCATCACAGCTTTGGGGCAAGGAGCTGAAGGGACTGCAGGTAGGCAAAGATCCCATCCTCTTTCTAAATCTTCATAAATTCTGTTTCTCATCCATTTTGATCTTTTGGTGCATGGGGAAGAAACAGAATGCTGCAACAACCTTTGATCACCTCATGGTGGAAGATTAAGAACCTTCTCTTCCACTTCTCACCTATGCTGAGATCTGAAGTCCTCTTGCTCCAGTCCATCCTCTTCTCCCTTCATCCCTCCTTTCCTCCCTCCCTCTCTCCCCCTTCCCTGCACACACAGAGCTCCCTCAGCCACATGAAAACCTTGTTTGTGCTTGCCCTCTTGGTTTTGGGGACAAAAACACAGTGATGGGGACAGCACGGGGAAGCACTATGAGTTGGGGCTTCTCAGAGTCAGGTGAAAGGACAATATGGCTGTAAAAACAATCAAAACTATACTCTCAGAAAGGAGAAAGAAAGGAAACTGGAGCCTAAGAAAAATTATACAAACTGCTCAGAGGATATCAAAAACGATGCGAGGCCCAGCCCCAGCATGGATGTCTAAGAGAAAAAGGGAGTGACTGACCTTGCTTGGGCTGAAGGAGAAGCAGTTGCAGAAAGCTTTTGGGAGCCCTCCACTCAAGAAGGGTGGCTGGTAAGCACTGCCCAGGCACGACTGTACTGAGAATTCTTTGTTGTGCATGAACATGACTACCAGGCCCAGGAATTTGGACCAATTGTGGGGTTTTTATTCAGAAACAAGAGGAAAGATCCCAGCTTCATTTAAGACCAATGACTGGGCTACAAAGGCAAATGTCACCTCTTCAGTGCAACAGTGCCTATGAGGCAACCACTAAAGCAGCATGCTCAACACATGCTCACCTAACACGGCAGAAGTTCACAGAGAATGCATAGTGACTGGAGCACACACTTCTCCTTTTCTGCTGTATTCAAATTTTGTTTATGTTTACTAGCTAAATCTGAACAATGAAAAAAGTAAGAAAAATACATAGAAACAAAACGTACAAGTCCTATAAAAGTCTCATGAGGGCAACATACTCTTTTCCATATAAATGTTGGAGTAAGCCTGAAAATTAACAACTACCATAACTAAACCTTAAATAATTTTGCTATTTAGGTATTGGCTGCCCTGCCTTAGTCTGGTACCAGCTGAGCTGATCTCCAACTCTCCTGACCCACAAAACATCCAGCATAAACTCTCCCATGTTTCAAACAAACAGGTACACAGCTGGCTTTGCTCAAGCACCTCTCAGCATCACTGGTACACTGTTGGTGCTTCCGGGTTAGGCTTCAAACGGTTTTGATGAAAATCTTAGCCAAATCTGTGAACAAACTTGCAGCTGATTTCTTCAGGATTTGAATGAAGATCTTCAATTGCTAAGATCCAACAGCCATTCCAGAAGTTGAGTCATGTGAACAAATATTTACTACACACCAAAATGAAACAAATAACAGTTGTTTTGTGAGGCTTTTTCTTTCCTGACTAGCCAATGTTTGAATGAGACTTGGTATTTGTTTTTACATGTCTTGAAAGAGCTGTTTACAACAGACAAAAACCATCCTTCTCCTGAGGAAGGCAGTAGCAGATTTCAAGCTGTCATTAAGAATTACAAAGATTTAAGATGGGAAAAAAGTCCTCACCCAAAGAACTGGGCTAAGTGCTGTGTTCTCACTTCTCAAAAAGCTCACATCAGTCTCTCTTTCACTTTGGCTCATATGGAAACTGTCTGCCCTCCAATTTTTAGCAATTTAAAGTACTAAAAGGAAAACAGCCAAAAGTACCAAATTTTCAGTTAAAAACATGTGAAGCCGTTGAGTTTGACTCTGCTTCCAATCTCAGCTATACATCAGCGAGGTCTGCAAAAAAAATTATACTCTTCAGCAAAACCTAACTACAGTTTCATGTTTGCAATGAAACCTGAAACCAGGAAAATTTCACCTGATTTTGTTACAAAAGTTTTCAACAGTGTACCCTAATGTAAAGTTTCACGTATATTTTTGTCCCATTTCATCTAAAATAATAATTAAAGTCACAAGACTTCTTTAATTATATTCTCAGCAAAGAATGAACATGGTCATAACAAAAGCATAAGCACTATCAGAACCATGATTAAAAATATGCTTACATAATTTATATGTACACCAGAATGCCTACACTAACATATTCTTCAGTTTTATGACCATCTCCTTTTTGACTGTGTAATTAAAATACCTCACTTGGTTGGAATCATGGCAGCAATACGTCTATGCTGCTACAATTTTCTTTTTTAAAACAGACAGCTCTTTAATCTTGCGAAGGCAGAGTCTATTTATAAATAAAGAACTGAATTCACAGTGAGAAAAGGCACAAAAAGCTTCTGGAGAGAAAAGAGTCACAATAACCTTTATTATCTGTTTTTAAACCTTTGGGCACAAACCAAATATCTGATTATTCCTCTTATAATTGAACAATTTTTCATCTTAACCACAAAACCAAGCACAAGGGTTGAGAATGTGGGATAAAACAGTGGGATGCTCTGCTGTGAACTGTGCACCAAAGGACTACTAAAAGATTTCCAGCTTAAAATCAAACCTTACCACCTTCTAAGCAGCCTCCAACGATGTTCCAGGTTGATGGCAATTCTTCATGAGCAACAGCCATCATCAAATCGTTATCCAAGGACTGCAGATCTTTTATCCTCAGGCCAAATGTGTCCAGCAACATCTTGTGACTAGCGGTAGTGACACATTCAGCATGATTGACCAGAAAGCGAGACAACTTGCAAGACAGATTCTCTCTGTAAGTGACGGGACAGCTGCCAAGAACCACAGGTGAGCATCCCCTTGTGTACATTAACACAGAGACAGAAACTGCCTCTTGGCATCCATGGCCTGTAATTATAATGTAAATTAATCAATATCATTATCTATGTTGAGAAAATACAGTAGTTTTTCCTCTTTCCCCCTCATCTCTAAAAGCTGTGACCACTCACCCAGAATTATTCTTCTCTCTAATTACATCTGTCATAGTGCATCCACCAACCACTTCTGGTGATGAACTTCAATTCAACTAGACTATGAACCATCAGTCCTCCCAATTACATTGACATAATTAACTCAAGAACCAGTCTTTCTGGGTTCATTAACCACAATGGAAAGAACAGGTAACCATATCATGATGAAATTTCACAAATCAAAAGCCTGAACTTTATTGGATGAAAATTGAGAAAAGTGAGGCACTCATAAAAATAGTGGTGGAGTGGCCTGCAACACAAACTCTGAATAGTACATCTATTTTATTAACACCCATTTTGCACCTACCCAGTGACTCCACATAGGCCAAAACCCAGAAGCTCTTAATGCAGGCTTTGTGCTTTTGGCAGACTTGATTAAACTTGATATGAATGCTCTAACTTACAACTGCAACCCCTGAAGTCCATGGGAGTTTGTCTTGCAAATTTCTTAAGCACCTTGTGCACTCCTCCTTTGCCACCTAAGTAAGGATGGATGCCATACATCTATAAGAGTTACAAGCTGTACCTCTCACTGGCAAGCTAACCATGACAAACTATGGGTACATATATAAAGTTTTCAAAACATCCCTGAATAACTACAAGTACATAGGCAATCCAGTAACTGCAGAAGGAAGCATGTACTTACCACATCTGCAGTTGTTTTTAAAGGCTCTGCATTCCCCTATGTTTAATTTGGCCACTACAAAACAACACCAACATCAGCAGGGCTATATTTTAATCTCACAATTTATTTTCATCTGTTCGTGGCTTCTGTTGGAAGCAGGCAGAGGATTAAGTGTTGCCTGTAACCTCCTGTTTTTATTTCTAGCCCAGAAGAAATCATTTAACGGTGTCATTTCAGGCCTCTTAAAAAACTCTGCCACCCTGAAATAATCCATGCATTGCATTTTCTCCAACTATAATCCATTACAATAATTTACAACTTACAGGATCAAAGGAGTACCCTTGTAATGATAGTTACTCAGTTGTTATTTTCAGATTCTAAACCCCCTTTAGAAAACAAGAACAAATAACAAGCAGATGCTATTGCACAGGTACATCATGTCTGTAGCCACCCACTCACACAAATGCAAAGGTCACAAAGCACACAATAAAGATGACAACCAGGGTTTATGTTACATCCATGACAGGGACAGCACCAAGGCAAAGAGCTGTCTGGGAGGCAATACTAATCTACCCTTTTTGCAGTGAGATATCCCTGGAACAGTTTGAGTGACACCTCTGCACTGTGTACAGCTCCAGCAGAGCTCTGAGAATCATGCACCTCCACCACGAGTGCCTTGCAAGACAGGCTGATGGCTGTATGCAGGCAAGGCTCAGACAAAAACATTACTTTTGCAGGTGTTAGGATGCCTGTAGATTAACAGTTGTGGCATAGAATTACTTAATATAAAAAATTATTTTATCCCTGAAGAATGCAGGTAAATGCACACTCAACTGTGCAAGCCCAGGAACACTGTCTATGCCTGATACTGTGGTGGCGTAGATTGCTATGAAAGGCAGAATCACCTACGGTCAGTCAAACTCAGCCTGGATCCTAAAGGCCGTCATTCAATTCCTGCATTTCCTCCATTACAGACCCATAAAATAGAGCTATTCCAAACTGTCCAGTTGTGCCAAGCTTTGAGATGGGGTTGGGGTATAGCAAAGAGATGAGAGAGATGAAAAATATAAACGGGAGTTAACACTCACCTGGAACAATGGACTGAAGAGTGTTGTCACTAAGTCGCTCAGCAAACATTATGTGCCTCTTCAGGGACCCATCATAAACAAAGTAAAACTCAGCATCCTCTGGGAGGTAAATGTCTTTATCAAATTTTGCATGTATAGCCACCTGTCCCTGAAAAATGAAAGTGTTTTTCAGAAACATCCAGTAAATTTCGCACATCCAGCAAATCCATTGATAAATACTTTATTAAAGGTTTATTAAAACCTTTTCAACCCTATTACACAATGGCCAATCTGCAGTTTTCTACTTTCTCTTGGAACAGAACACTGGGTTTATGCCTGCACAAGTAGGGGTAATTTTAAAAACTGCCTTTTAAACAATGTCTTTCAACTAATTCCTTTCATCCTGACCCACACCAAATATAGCTAACTTATTTTAAAAGTATCAAAATAAGCAAGCCAGGGAACCTAAGCAATTTTCTATTTACAAAAGCAGGCTTTGTGTTAAAAAAAAATAAAAATGCAAAAGTGCTAAAAATTATCTTAGACTCAGTTTACAAAACAAAAGCATTGATGTAATTCTACAACTGATTATTCTGGTTCCAAAGAGTGCACAGTACTTCCAGATACCTGCTCAGGAGTTTCTTTGTAGTAAATAGAAAGCAACCAGCCAAGAAAAATCTGTCATACAATAGTTTCAAAAAAGAACAGGAAAGGGATCTGAGAAGAGCAAACAATAACCAATGTCTGACATGTCTGAGGGAGGAAATTTAGACAAAGTTGCATTTCCTCTAAGAGGACGACCTTGTGCTCCACACCCATCCCTGGCTGCCATAGTTGTTCTAAATAAGACAGAACTGCCCCAGCAACAGGCAGAAGTGGTGTTTTCTGGAAAACATACTGCAGAACATTTCAGCCATTCATACTTCCAAACGACGCTTGCCCTGCCTCTATTCAAAACAGGTACCAGAGCTCTGATTCCACCAGCTCCACAAACAAGTCTGGTAAAAACCTGCACCATAGCATGACACTGTAACACAGAAATTTCCATGGTTGAAAACAGCAGTTATGCCCCTGACTGTCCTGACAAGCATTCAGCTCCTTCCCCTCTTCATTATATGTCAAACATACATTTTACTGCAGTGAGACATTTGCCAGCCCCCACATCATACCTTTGCCTGTCTTCCCCAAGGACATCTTTCTTGTCACTTTAAACAATGTGAATCCTGCATTGGTTTTCCTCTGAAATACACGCAGGTCTACTGAACCAGAGCTGAAGAGGCAAAGGCTAGTTTGATGCACAAGATCTTCCTTAGATAGGATTGTTTCTGTGATGATAGAAGTAAACAACGTTAGGAGCCCAGTACCAAGAGCAGACATGCCTGTCATCCACAGAAACTGGCAACGTACCCCTTTTTAGCAGCCAGAAGTGTTACTATAACTGCTACATGTTTTCCCTTATTCTCTTTGGGTTTTGAATGCCTATACCAATAATAATAATCATCATCATCGTAGTAGTAGTAGTAGTAATAATTACTATTGTTAATGTTAATATTGGTTTATCATCCCTTTTTTAAAATCTTTGCTGTGACTAGCCCTTTTTGTATGTGGAGTAATACTAAGGATGTCTATTTTAGGAAGATAAAAGCAGGTTAAGTCCCTGAAGACATTCCACAGACTGCTCCAGTGGGTCTTTAGCTGACAGCAGCCTGGTGCACAGGAGCATAGCAGAATTTCATCCACATGGATGCTTGTGGCCACAACTCCCATACCACCTCTATACTCTCTGGACCCCTAAGACTGAGGGACTACATAGCCAACCAGCTTGCACGTCTTCTTTGCACTAACTCTGTGTAACAAAGGAGATATTTTGTGGCAATATTTCTCATTTCATAAGCCTACTCTAGAAAAAAAAAAAATCAAGCTCAAATTGTAGCCACTGGCTTATACTTTCCTTTTTAAATTTAGACTCAGCAGGGACAGAGGAACACCTTAAACTGATCACACTGCATGATAAACAGGGATGAAGGACAATTTCACAACTTGTCTTATAACAGGTGAAGGAAAAAGCAAGAGGGGGGAACGATGGAGTAGAAAGCTCATGTATACAACGAAAAACTGGTTTGCCATAACCCACTCCTTTCAACCTTCCAGAAGAAGAAACTACTAGTTATTTAAGCAAAGATTTCACAGTGAGAAGGCAAACTGGCAGCTAGCTTTTATCTAGCCAAACAATTAAGTGATTCACTTGGAAAACCCCACATGATCCAAAAAGAGAGTTAAACCAATACTACCAGAGAGAAATCCAAGACAGCAGAGTTTCACAAGGTAATATCAAGCTGCACCTTCTTTTGATGCTGGATGGTGACCACAACTGGCATCACAGTTATTTCATGAAGAACAAGCTCCTATCATCATCACTAGCATTTCCCATTTGCCACCATGTCCGTCATATCTTCAGATGTTCTCATTTCATGTTGTTGAGTTCCATCATCATCTTCCTTGTTGTCACTCCTAAAACATGCACCATTTTGCTGCTCAGGCCATCACAAATGTCTTTTGCTGTAGCTTCAAAGTGTCTTTTTTCTTCTAACCTACTCCTCTCCAAAATACCCTTGGTGCAGGTATGTAAGCTCCCCTTCTCATCACCTGAAAATCTTTTACAATTGTTTCCTTCTACTACTGGAGTTCTCCTCTAAACTTTCATCCCTTCCTGTCCCTCCAGTACTTTGCAGAACACTTGTCCCATGCAGCCATGCCCCAAGCCAGCTGCACTGCTGCCTGCCCTCTCACAGGACAATTCCTCTTCTACCATACAACCTCATCCTCCTCTCTGAGATACAGCCCTCACCTTGGCTCCAGATCTACACATGGTAGAGCCTCTTAGCCTGTGTTTGGGAAGGTATACTCACCATGCTTTGGAGGTACTATATACAAACTCTCAGGAAGCTTTGCTCTTAATAAGGAAAGATATGGTAACCACCCTTTGGAAAAGGCACTAGAAAACTAAAATAATTTTAACACCATGGCTGTTCAAAATGTATCTAACACTACATTTAAACCTGAATACTCAAGCATCTCTGTCTTCAGCACAATCTTCCCTTAGTGAAACAATAAATTTATTCAATGCCAGGTCTGAATGTTAAGCAATACTTCCCGTAAGTGTTAGGTATCTATATCCTGCTAAAGAAATGGTGTTCACAGGACAGAGCAAAACCAGAGGGAAGCACCTCATACTATGATCAATTCCTTTCCAACATTAGCAGAATTTATTAATTTTTTTAAAAGATTTGAATATTGTCATTGTATAATTAACATAATTATTACGCAATATGTTGCATATGTAGCATACATATAATCTACATCCATCATAGAAGGCTATCAGATTAGTCATACCAGATTTCCCCTTGGTGAATCCATGTTGGCTACTCCTGATAACCTCCTTTTCTTCCATGTGCTTAGAGATGACCTCTAGACCAAGCTGTTCAATCATCTTTCCAGGGATGGAGGTGAGGCTGACCAGTCAGTAGTTACCCAGGTCCAGTTTCTTGCCTTTCTTGAAGACTCAAGTGACATTAGCTTTCCACCAGTCCTCAGGCATCTCTCGTGTTTTCCAGTGCTTTTCAAAGACAATGGATAGCAGTCTAGGAATGACTTCTGCCAGTTCCCTCAGCACACATGGGAGCATCCCATCAGCGCCCTCAGATTTGTCGCTGTCCACTTAATTGATCTTTAAACCAATCTTCTTCAATCATAGTGAAGTCTTCATCACTTCTGACTTCTGTGGTCTGGAAGGCTTGGGAGTCCTTAGGGTCAGTCTTAGTAGTAAAGACTAGGCATCAGCAGTAAAGAGAAGGCATTAAGTAACTCCGCTTTCTCCGTATCCTCTGTCACCAGGGCACCTGCCTCATTCAGCAGTGGGCTCGTATTTCCTCTGGTCTTCCTTCTACCTCCAATGTACTTGAAGAAGCCTTTCTTGTTGTCCTTGAACTAGATGATCATTGTAGGTCCCTTCCAACTGAAATAGTCTAGTCTGTTCTGCTTTGGATTATTATATTTCATAGGAATTGTTTGAACTCCATGTTAGAAAAGTGTAACAGTTTTGTAACATGTATGAACTTGATCTCTATGAGCTTCTTCTCAAACACAAAACAAGCTCACTCAGGCAGAAAACCAGAAGCCATGCACCAGCCCTTTCAGAAAAGGGCTTATTTTATTAGAAATTATTGCTTAGGTTTAAGCTATCTTTCAATTATACCCATTCCCTACAGAAGCATTTCTTTCCTAGCTCCCTCAGGCAAGGCTAGCCCAGCCCAGTGAGCAGGCTGCAGTAGGAACTACCTGAGCAGATCTTTCCGCTGCAGACAAATGAACTCAGAGAACAACAGAAGTAGGAGCACGTCCAGCTCCACCATCCTCGTCCTTTCCTCGCAAGGCACACAGGAATGAGGGAACTGGGCTGGATCTTGCACTGAGACTCAGTAATGCATTCCTCCACCAAAGCAATGCCTCTGTTTCACAAGGCTTTCACTGAAGCTTTCTGGGAGACACTCTTTTGTAACAGATCTTCTTCTGGCAGAACACAAGTGCTCAGACCAGGCTCTCAACCAAAACATATCCACCAGACTACTGAAACAATTCAATAGTGCAGGTTAACAACAGTGAAACACATTTCCAAGGGTTCCATGAGAAATTCAAGCTCACAAAAACACCTGTTCAGCATCACTCTCACCGTCTAAGAAAAGCACTTCACTGCTTCCTACCCCATCCTGCAAGGCATGACCAAAGCAGCTTCTCAACTCTGCAAAAAAACTCTAGTATTGACCTATCAGTAAAGCAACTATCACTAAAGAGACTAAAATTACAGTTATCAGCATTTCAAAGTAAGTAAGTAAGTCCTAATTCCCACAGTTGTATAAAAGAGCAAAAACAACCCAAACAAACTATGATACATGCACTACCTGAAACAGGGACACTGTGCTCCTACAGCGCAATGCTTGTTCTTAGCTCATTCCAGACACTGTTGCTGGAAACACATCCCAACGCTTCTGAATACAGAATGAATTTAGGCTTAACACTTATCCTCTAAGTACCAAAATCCAAACTAAGTCACACAGGCGCCTCTTCTTTGGAAAACCAGCTAAGTGGCCTGAATAAAGGACAGCTCTGAGAACATGGAGCCAGAGGACTCTGCTGAGCCAAATTCTTGATAATCCACCAGTTGCTAGGTGTCTTTGACACTATTTTTCAGAACTTTTTCAGAAGTTCATTTGTCTAATGACAGCCCAATCTCTCTCCCATGCTTTCCTCTCACTAACAAGCTCACTTATATCCTCACAAACTTAGAAAAATGTAACAGGGAATTACAGGTTTATTCCTGAGTGTAGGTATGTTTAAGCATGCTTCTTGAGGTCCATGTGGACTTCAGAGTTCAATCCTCATTTAATCCAAGCAAGGGGAAGGATGTGCCACTTCACCATCTCAGCAAATAAACACAGCCCCTAATTACAGCTGGTTTCTCAGGTAGATGCTGGGCAAGGCCCTTGCCCTCAAGTTCACAGTGTTGACTATAATGCACTTGCAGAGGAAGCAATTTGTAATGTTAAAGATCACTTACTGAGACCACCCAGCTGTTAGCTTACTCAGCTTTACACTGGAGTGGCCCTAAACAAGTACTCAGCTCTACCAAAGCACCACAGGAACGGACAGTAACTGGAGATCTCTTAAACACCATCCAGGCCTGTAACAGCAGAGAACTTTAGGCAGCCACAGAATCACAGAATCTTAGGGGTTGGAAGGGACCTCGAAAGACCATCTAGTCCAACTCCCCTGCCAGAGCAGGATCACCTAGAGCACATCACACAGGAACACGTCCAGGCGCGTTTTGAATGTCTCCAGCGAAGGAGACTCCACAACCTCTCTGGGCAGCCTGTCCCAGTGCTCTGTCACTCTCACAGTAAGGAAGTTCTTCCTGATATTCACATGGAACCTCCTATGCTCCAGTTTGCATCCATTGCCCCTTGTCCTATCACTGGACGTCACTGAAAAAAGCCTGGCTCCATCCTCCTGACACTCATCCTTAATGTATTTGTAAATATTGATGAGGTTGCCCCTCTGTCTCCTCTTCTTCAAGCTAAAGAGGCCCAGCTGCCTCAGCCTTTCCTCATAAGGGAGATGTTCCACTCCCTTAATAATTTTGTGGCTCTGCGCTGGACTCTTTCAAGCAGTTCCCTGTCCTTCCTGAACTGAGGGGCCCAGAACTGGACACAATATTCCAGATGAGGACTCACCAAGGCAGAACAGAGGGGGAGGAGAACCTCTCTTGAGCTACTAACCACACCCTTTCTAATGCACCTCAGGATACTATTGGCCTTCTTGTGTGTGTCTAAGTGGTGCATTATGTCTCTGACCACTTCCTCTTTCATTGTGATGACCTTGTTTTGCATCCCCTCCCTGTCTCCTAGCTCATGTAGCTGTATATCCATGGAACAGCTAGTTCCACTGCTAAAGACTGAGGCAAAGTAGGTGTTGAGCACCTCAGCCTTCTCCTCATCCTTTGTTACTAAGATTCCCTCTGCATCCAATAAAGGACGGAGATTTTCCCTAATCCTCCTTTTGCTATTAATGAACTTATAGAAACATTTTATATTTTCCCTAACACCTGTAGCTAGTTTGAGCTCTAGCTGTGCTTTGGCTCTCCTAATTTTCACCCTGCATAGGTTCACTTCATCTTTATAGACTTCACGAGTGACCTGTCCCCTCTTCCAAAGGTCCCTGTTTAGCCAGGCTGGTCTCCTACCCCACTTACTGGTTTTTCAGCACATGGGGACAGCCTGCTCCTGTGCCTTTAAAACTTCTTTCTTGAAGCATGTCCAGCCTTCCTGGACTCCTTTATCCTTCAAAGCAGCCTCCCAAGGGATTTTGTCAATCAGTCTTCTGAACAGGTCAAAGTTTGCCCTCTGGAAGTCTAAGGTGGCAGTTTTACTAACCCCTCTCCTTGTTTCTCCAAGGATCAACAACTCAATCATCTCATGTTCACTGTGTCCTAGATGGCCTCCAATGTTTATTTCCCCACAAGATCCTCCCTGTTCACCAGAAGCAGGTCCAGGAGGGCACCCTCCCTGGTCAGCTCACTTATCAGCTGTGTGAGGAAGTTCTCTTCCACATATTCCAGGAACCTCTTGGAATGTTCCCTCTCTGCTGTGTTGTATTCCCAGCAGATGTCTGGGGGGTTGAAGTCCCTCACAAGAACAACAGGAAGTGACTGGGAGATTTCTCCCAACTGCTTGTAGAAAGCTTCATCCACCTCACTGCTTTGGTTGGGAGGTCTATACCAGACTCCCACAGCAATATCAGCTTTATTGGCCCTTAACCTAATCCAGACACTCTCAACCTCATCATGACTATATATTCTAGTGCCAAATGTGCACATCATAAAGGTAAGCAGAATGAAAACATCCAATACTTTCTTCCTCAGCACAGGCTGGCAACACTAATCTCTCATTTAAAGGTACTGCTGTCAGCAAGACCATCTACATGTAAGCAGAAGCAACACCCAGCTGCACTAACCTGATGCACACCAGACCTGGAAACACAATCTCATTTTTGTTTAAGCAGTGAGAGCACACAATACAGAGTCTATGCCAGCTTTGTGGGTTTTAGGCCTTCTGTATGTCAGCAGCAGGAAAACAGAAAGCACCTGATCAGGCTGCTAGTGCAGAATTTATCAAAAGTTTTCACACAACCTGAGACCAAGAGCAAGTTTGTAGCAAATCAGCACTTTGCATTACATGGCCACTGTTTTCTTAAACTTATCATCAGCAGTTTTAAGGCTGTGCTTAGTGCACCATCAAACTGTGACAACAGTTTGGTAAGGTAGAGAAAAGTTTTCAGTCTCCCACATGGCAAAGTAATTGATACTTGTGGAGAACAAGATACCTTCTAATTCTGGAACAGTTCAATAGAAATAAAAATAGCCTTTATCAGAAAAAAATGGGGGGGAATGGAAGAAGAAAAGTATTTTCAAGCATTACACAGTGCCAAAACACGCATTTATATATACAATTTATGTTGGTGCATAAAATGATACGAAGGAAATATCAACCTTGGGAATTAGCTGTTCACATACATAGGTCAGAAAACTTTTGCAATAAGGCATCTTAATAGACAATAAGCATCCATTCTAACACGTAACTGTTAACTAAAAAAAAAGAGTTTACCTCTTTCAGTCAACTTGATTTAAAATACAAAAATCAGATTGTTTATTTTGCTTATGTCTTATGTGACATCACAGCTCTAATGCTTCAGACAAAGAGATGTAAGCACAAAGTCCCAGCCCAGAAAAATCCCAGACTAAGGACGGAACAAGAAAACAAAAAATGGAGGAAAAACAACACACCAGGGAAGCAAAAAACAGGCTGACTGCAGACAGATAAGCTCTGTAGTACCCACTCTTTTCCTTCATACCTTTTAAAGCAGATTCCATTATTTCACATGTATTTCCTCAGCCTCATTCTGGCAACAAGCCTGCAGGCAAACACAGACCAGCCTGGGCACACTCTTTCAAATGCCCCATGCAAGTCACCCATAACAGAACCAACCAAGCTACCACAGGAGTCAACAAGAACACACTCATGACTCCAGCCAGCACTGGATCCAGCCAGCACACACAACTCCATGCATTAGCAAATGCATGCTGGAAGCCCAACAGACATTTACATTTCAAACCACATTTTTCTTTTGTGTTTTGAAATTGGTGTCTAAACAAAACAGCTGTTTCAGCCTGGTTGAACACACAGACTGCCCCAGTGTACGGCCAAGACTGCCACAACCAGCAAAGAACATGAAAACATAGGCAAGATGTGCTAGAAACTGGCTTCTTTCCACAAAGTGCTGGCTACGAGACTGAACATATGGCAAGAACAGAAAATCCAGAAGCTGTATTACACCATGGAAAACTATCCCTTTCCACCCCTCTTCCCACCTTAGCTCTTCTTAATTCAGCATGGAGGAGCTGGGAAGGCACACAGTCACATGGGATCAATACATAAATCCTATTGCCATTTCCTACTCATACCATGCAAAAGCATGCCGCAATCGTTTATCAGTCTAAACTTCACTTCAGTCTTTTAAAAAACAGAATAACAATGTTGAATTATTTCTATTAATTCTGTTTCCCAGTTCTCAAGCACATGAAACCCATGCATTTGTGAAGAAGGAAACAACTACAGCTCATTTGTCCCTCTAGCTTGGTAAACAAAATACTTTAAAAAAAAAATAAAAATTGGAATTTCTTCCTGACAAACATGATTCACAACCTGGAACTGTCTCACCAAGTATTTTCAGAATTACTCTGCCTATGGAGATCTGAGCAGATGTGCTCAAATTACTCCCTGATACACCACTACAGCACAAGTAAAACTTTGTTTATTTCATCACCTTTTGCACAAGCCACAGTACAAAACTAAAAATTTCAGAAGTGTTCAGGAGTGTGTGAGTATCAGGAAACACTTTACCATTGCCTTCACCTGGAGCAACATCAATGAACACAGAACACTTTGGAAAACTCTCACATTTAAGGTAAAACAGCCCAGACACCTAGAAGCTACTCACATAATACAAAATCAGTCCAATCCCTGGAGATGCACTAAAATCCTCTTTTCACATTGAACTTTTGACCACCCTTTGCTTTCTGACCTTTTCAACAGGACTCTGACTCCTCATCTGAAACCTCTTTCATTTCCTCCACTGTAGAACAGCCTGAAGTAGTTTATGCAAATGCCCTTTATTAAACTCTATAATTATTTTTTCCCCTTTCATGCCACTGCTGCTGAGTGTGCAGGTGTTACAATAGTACCAGGGCTAATTTCAACAGGGTAACATGAACACCAGCAACAGGGCAAGGCACGATGGCCCCTGGCAGCTGGCTAGACACAGCTCCCAAGGGAGATAATTCCGTGGGCAGTGTCTACTGCCTTATGTCATTTTTACTGGATAATGAAATGAACTTACTTGTGAACTAAAACATATTAGAAGTAGTTCTAAATTAATTGACCATGTTTCTCACCTATGGAAATCCAAGTGGCTAACACATTGCCCATCAGTACAGAAGGCTTTGCTTTGAAGAACTTTAAAAATCAGTCCAGGAATTTGCTGCTTTTGTCTTCTGTACAAAGTATGGCCCTTATTTCACTTTCTCCTCTGTTCCTTACTCAAATACCTTCTACAGCCAAGGTATCTGTGAATAAGCAGTCGTGTTTTCAACTGGGCCATGGGGAATTATGACAACTCATCCTTGAGGAACCACAAGATCCCAGATTAGAAAAACAGTGCTAATGAACCTCGCTGTAGCCCAGGTGTTTGCCAAAAAAACCCTGGATGTAGGTTATCTCCTTTGAAAAAGGAACAAAAGATCACAAGAACTTCAGAATTGTAACTTAATGACAGAGGAAATAAAACGACATGGATCCAAGGGATAATTAACTGAGGCTGTATTACAGACATACCTTTGTAGGGGCAGGCTACACATGTATTGCATGTGATAAAAAAGCTGCCAGATTGTCTTGCCCAAACCAGAATTTAAGGTTTATTTTTGCACTCCTACTCTCTCTTAAGAGACAGTCAACCTTTTGGGCCAGCAGTTAATGTGGAAGCAGCAGGGAAACTATGCTGTCACCTCAACTTGCTTGGATACAGTCCATGTGGAAGACCAACCAAGGCCACCTGGCGGCACTCACTCCTCCTCCTTCACTGCTACCAAGGCTGAGCTCGAGTGGTGCAATGGTGAACAGAAGTGCTGGTGTGGATGGAGCCCAGGTTCACATATGCATATGAACTAGCATATCAATTCAGGACACACTACCTTGAGTTCTCCAAACCCTAATGGGAACAGCCCTTGGCCTCAGTACCTCCCACTTCACTGGCAGAGCAAGGTGATGAAGGTCAAGACATAGATCCTCTGGCTCCCATTTATGAGAGGAGAGATGCCTGTGAATGCAAACTCAATATACCTCCCTCCCTGTGCACTCCTTTCTTCAGAATTGTAAATGAGATGGGATGCACCTCCCCCGATGGAACATGCCACAAGCAAGCTGCATTGGAAGCAGTTTCAGCATACTATTAAATCAAAGCAAAGTACCATTCACAAATACGTTCTTCATATAGATATATTTAACTTGAAAACCCACTACAGAGGAAGGATGCTGCCCTATCCTAACATCCTAGGTTAGGATCTGAGGAGCCTTGATGGGAATGTGTTTCACTACACCTTTCTTACATTTTAGGCACATTGTTGCACTTGTATCACCTTTTACATTGCCTTTCATTTACACCTTCTTTGTCAATTCAAGTTGAACAACATCCCCTGACCAGAAAAGAGATTGTGAGAAAGAGTGCACTAGAAAGATCACCAGACATTTACACAACATTATTGCAGTGATGGAAAAGAGGCTATTTGGGAGTAGAATTTGGGAGGCTATTAAGGGAGTAGAACATCTCCCTTATGAGGAGAGGCTGAGGGAGCTGGGTCTCTTTAGCTTGGAGAAAAGGAGACTGAGGGGTGACCTTATTAATGTTTACAAATACGTAAGGGGTGAGTGTCAGGGAGATGGAGTTAGGCTTTTCTCAGTGATGACCAGTGATAGGACAAGGGGTAATGGGTGGAAATTGGAGCATAGGAGGTTCAAGGTGAATATACGAAAAAAATTTTTTACTGTGAGAGTGACAGAGCACTGGAACAGGCTGCCCAGAGAGGTTGTGGAGTCTCCTTCTCTGGAGACATTCAAAACCCGCCTGGACGCCTTCCTGTGTGATGTGCTCTGGGTGACCCTGCTCTGGCAGGGGGGTTGGACTAGATGATCTTTCGAGGTCCCTTCCAACCCCTATGATTCTATGATTCTATGATTCTATTTGCATTTAGCCATATCAGATTGCCTAGAGCAAATTACCAACACAAACAAGCAAATAGGCAGAAAAGTAAAGAACAGGCATGACCATGCTAAGTCCAAAAAGACCACTAAGAGGAAACAAGCTGGGCAGAAAATAGTTGGGGAAAAAGAAACCCTAGAGAACTTGACATGCCTGGCACTCTGCAGACCCAGCCCAGGCAACCACCACCACCAGGCTCACCCAAGGTGGGAGTCTCTAGGCACTCATATGTTTCACTGTGTGCAGCGTGATCCTACGTCCTACTCTCAGCCCTCCACGATCCAGTCAGAGGAAAATCTGCTGAACCCTCACCGTTTGTAGGAGTACTTCAGCCTCAGTATTAAATAGTGAATACACAAGCACTCCTCCCTCCTTGGCACTTAAACTTCACCAAACAAGCTGTAACTGTGTCAGAAACAAAGTCCAACTTCAAACAAGAACAAGCCAACAAAGACACTTACAAAGGAGAGATGTGGTGTAGCAGAATCCAAGATAAGTTAATTAAGCTTTGACCTTGAGCACTTTTTGCTAACTCCATTGGTTGCAGGCAGGAGCATGTGATACCTTAGGAAAGTGTATTTTAAGAACAGTAAGCAACAGTACAGGACCAAGTAGAAGTTCTGTTTTCCAGTTTCCTTGAGTCTCAAAGCTGGGAGTCAGAGTTTCTGTCTCTTCCCAGAGAATTAATGTCCAAATGCTCCTTTGGAAAAATAGAATCAACATGTAACCTTCAGCATCAGCTCCCTTGGAAATGAGGCCTCTCTGATCTCTACAGGGAACCGCTGTGGATATTCTCCACGGCTCTGCATCTCTTTCTCTCTACTGTTCCCACGGGAAACATTCATGAGGCTCTCAGCAGACAATAATTTAAAAACTTCTGAGATGACTTTTTTTTTCTCAAGTTGTCCTGGTTTGAGCCAGGATGAAGCCAGTTTTTCTTTTGCTGATTTTTTTTTTTTTATTTCAGTGAGCTTTCTTCAACTAGCAGCTGCGTGTTCTGCTAGGTTGACAAGACACTGGAATGTTTTTGTAATTGCTGGGCTCTCAAGGTCGTGCCTTTGCTCTGCCGGCTCAGACACTACGGGGGGATCTGTGGCCCCCCCGTGGGAGGCTGGGTTAGACGAACAGCAAAACTGGCCAGAGATATTCCATTCCATATATCTACGTAGGCTCGGGGGAAGGTCGGAGATGACAGAAGAAAACTTCCTTCCTTCCTGCTTCGCTCTCTCGCCGCTTCGCCTTGCCTGTCTATCTGCCTTCCTTTTTCTCTCTTTTCCTCTTTCTTTTGTTCGTGGCCGGCGTCTGGGAAAACACCATCTGCCCATCATCGTCGAATCATCGACCTCAAGCCCTCCTGACCCTCGTAACTCTCTGCCTTTCTCCAGGAGCAGCTTCGGGATTCCTCGGAATTGTCTCATCTGAGGGAAATGCTGTGGGAGTTGCTGGGAGTGGGGGGAGGTGAGAGGCTTCTGCCACACTTTTGTATAATCACTATATATATATATACACTCTAATATCACGTATTAATATTCTAAATAAAGTTGCACGGTTCAGTTTTCAATCTAGACAAGTTTGGTTTTTTTTTCTCTCTCTCCTTCCCTACCTGAGTAGGAGGGGGAGGGGATCGAGAGCATTGTTGTCCAACTGAGTCAAACGTTGACACAAGTGTTGACCACTCTCATGCTATGTTTGCCCTCTTGGCAGCAAGATATTTCTTTGCCAGTGTCAAATCTGTAACATTTCTGTAAAACAAACAATAGCAACAACAAAAAAATCCAATCACCTACTATTAAATAAGAAAAATGGACTCTCCATGAGAAAGTTTTATTTTTCTATGCTAGAAACTGCTTTCAATAGCAGGAACAACTGCTATACATATATTCTTTAATATCTGTGAGAAACGCTTGTCGCGCCAATGAGCAGGCCCACACAGATCCTTCAGTGAAGCACAGTTTATTTACATCCTTGCAAGAATGGGTGACCTAAGCAAGTAGGCACACCCATAGCAAGGTGAATAACGGTTTATATTCCCTATTCCCGACGCAAAGTTCCCTCCCATTTCCCCACTGGCTGGGTACTCCAGGGTTTACAGCCTATCCGACGCTTCAAATTATCCTGTAAGTTTCCTGCCCCTGTTTACACATTCCATTCTAGCAGTTTACTTTTTGCCTTTTAAGGTAAAATTTTGACCTTTTTTGCCCCCTTGGCTGTCTTCCCAATTAACAATCTACTGGTGTCATCCTGCCCTGAGGAGCAACATAGAAGTAGCTTTGTTCAGCCTTAGCTTGGGCCAGAAATCCTTCTCCATGTTCAGATCCCCCAGATGGAGCCCAATTAAGTCCCTCAGTTTCTTGGCCCGTAAACCACTCCAGGTGTCATTGGAATGTGTAGATATCTCACTTATCTCAAACAAACTATATATTCCTAACACTAGAATATATACATGTGAACCAAACAAAACACTACATTTCTAACACTAGAATGCAAAATCAACACTACAATTCATTTCTAACAATATCTGAAAAGTGCTTCATCAAATATTTTGGTTTTGTCTTTCACAGATAAGTCTCTTTTCAATCTACAGTGAAACCAGGGGCTGCCTGTAGGCAGCATGATCTTATTCCATATACTGTTTTTAGTACAGTATGAAATGAAGCCTCACCTTGCTGCTCTCCATGAGAAAGAATTGGATAAATATAATTTTATTTGTATCACTTTAAAAAGTGTAAATCAAGAGAGCAAAAGCTATTTAAAGTCAAGTTCTACTTACTTCAAGTATTATTAGCACTGAAAGAGAGCATGTAGGATGTTTCAGTTTATCCTTGGCTAGTCACTCCTAAAAATTAAGACTAGTTTATAAGGAATAATTTTATGATTTTGCAAACAGTGCTTTGCTTTCTAGAAGCCAAAACCAGGCTCCTCAAATTAACTGAAAAACATGTGCTTCAAATATTTAGTTTTCTGTTTCATTACAATTTATTTTCTAAACTATGACATGTCTGTGTGTTGTAATTAGATCTTAATTTAATTGCTACCACAAAAAAATTACATGTAAAGAGAAATTTATCAAAATTATTCATTTTTTTAAGGAGTAATTTCATAGAGTATTTTAAAATCATACTTCACAAAAATGTTATTACCCAGCAAGGTTCTTGAGCTTTCTGAATACATTCCCTCTTATGTAACAAAAAAAACCCCAAACAACAAATGTCACTTGGCCAGCCAGGTTATGCATACTATTTTGGATTTGCAAAGAAACTCAGTACTGACAAAATGTGACAGTTTGAATCACAGAACCCTAGAATCCTAGTAACAGGAGTGAGGGCATGCATTAGATAAACCTTATTTACTTAGTGCCTTCAATGGGATGTGAGTATGAGAACTAGGGCAACTAGCTGGTTTTGAAATCTGAGTTCACCTATTTTAAGCAATCATTTCAAGTTTTACATTAAAAAATTCGTTTTATTACAAACTTTAACTTCCTCATTTTTTGACATAACATACAATCTCCTACTTTGAGGAAGTGGAGGGAATAGTAATTTGGAATTTTACATGGAAAAAGTAGCCATAAATTGCAGGAAAGAGAGAGTGAGTGGCATCTCTTCATAGCAGTAACTCTGCTTTTGAAAACTGCAATTGAGACTACCAAAGGAGAAAAAAATAATTATCATAAAGGGAAAATAATATTAAACTCACTTCAGAGAACTGAGCCACAATACTGGAAGCTATTATCCCTACACATGCCTGCATTAGACAGCAACATTCAACAGCCTGTGGTCTCAGACAACCAGAAAATGGTTTTTGGTTTCATTCACCCTGCTTTTGAATGAGATGTTACCCAAATTAAAGTGACTCTCCAGGCAGAACTTACATAAAGAGGTACTTCATCGCAGCTCAACTCCATTGTCACAGCATCTAGAAACAGAATAAACCAGTGGAATTACTATACACTCATCAGGAGGCATCAATATCATTATACCCCATTCATGTCTGCAAACTAAGTCGACATCTTCCAGAATTAGGGGGGGAAGAAAAGGATATTAGGCTTATCAGCTATTCAGTTGCCCCAAGTTCCCCCAGAATGAGGAAGGGCTGGTGTAATGATGCCCATGTAAGGTTCGAGAAAGGGTGGCTGGTCTTAGTTAACATGCTATGTGCTTTTCACATAATAGACGTAGTAAATCAAACAGGTTGGGCTGAGCCCTGAAACAGCTACTGAAACATTCATAATTGAAGCAAATGAAGTATTGAGAATTGCAGCATTTCTTATCTCTAGAAGTAAAAAATTGAATTTGACCCTGAGATGAAGTTTTAGTGAGTTTTCCTCCACAGGATTAACCCACGTGTCTGGCACTTTTTTAGCAACTTGGTACAACATATTCCCAAGGCACATTGCCTTAACTACCTTTAATAGCAAGCTACTGATATAAGTTGTCACTGGAATAATTATAATTACAGTCATCATAGCAACTCTGATTACTGTTATTATATTTCAAGCTCACTACATCCTCAAAATCCATACTGTAAAAATACTATTCCTATCAAATGAGAAAAGCATACCAGAAGCAACTCCACACCTTAAAACAAGATGGACACAACAACTGCACACAAGTTGTCTTCTACTTGCTGAAACAGGCTACAAAAAAAGAGGAGGCTGTCTCAGCTCAGATGTGGCCTTGTTTTTACAGCTGAACAGTTTCCAAGAACAACACAGAGTTGCACCTCATTGCTTGTTAATGCAGAGGTACAGCCTGCTATCAGCAAGACAGGATTTGAGAAGTTCCCTGCCTACAAACTGCAGAAATGAAACGCATAGCTTCAATCAAAACAACAAAAAAAATGAACTCCCCACCACCTTAGGAAACACTTCTTTTAAACCACGGGTTTGTTAATACACATCTTCTGATGCCCATCAATTCATCTACGTTCACAAGTACCTACATGTTCGTGTTTTGACTTCAGCATAAATTTAAAACAGAACGCAAAACCCTTTACAAAATCACTGTCCACAAGTGTTCAGAAAAAAGCACAACACCTTTCGTATTGTAAGAAAAGGGTATCAACGCAAACAGCAATACAGCCAGCCTAATCAGCAGCGAGACTCAGAGGGGTTTCTTATTTTCTGCAGAGGCAGAGGTATCCCACAGCTGATTCCAAGGTGTCTCGCTTTGACAGAGGCAAAGCTCTGCAGTTTCCAGCAACAGCATCCTGAAACAAATCTTAAGAGTAACAGCAAGGGAAGTGCAGTCCTGTTTGTACAGAAGAAAACAGGGTTACAAGTGAAATTAAGAAACTGTAACACTAATTCTGTAAGGAGTATTTTAAGGTGGAGCTTTTCACAAGTGTCACCTTGCAGAAGGACATTAACTTCTGTCCCAGACCTGTCACCAACTCACAATTACTGCCACACACAGATAATACATATACAGGGTATCCCTTCATGCTTGGCTGCAGAAAGAGACATGCAAGCCAGCTGCTTTACACCGCTGCTCTATTCTGCTGTATAAAATCCCTTCACCAGCAATGATTCTCCCTCTTAAAGAACACATCCAAAGTAAACTCTTCCTTCTACTCTGCAAGAAAATATAAGCACATTCAAATCATTATACCATGTCAACAGAATAAAACCTACTCCTGGTTACTTCTGTCATGTGATTATCTTGACCTCAGGACAAATCTCAACACCCTTCTCCTCTGCAAGAATGAGAACGGCAGGTATCCAGTCTAGTCTATCTGTTCTACTGCAAATGTGCAGAAGAAGGCATAATTTAGCCCTTCCTTTAAGGGATTATTATGGCGCCACCAGTACCATAAACTTCTTTTGTATTGGATAAAACAAAAGTCACTGGAGAGATGATGCCATCCTGACTTCAGTTCCCTTCGCCCTTCATTTGTGTCACACTGTGGAACCCCTGGGAGCTTGTGCATTCAGATATCCTAAGCTCAGTATGAATCCTGAGTGGACAAATAACCTGAAGATTTAGGATCATCTGAAACAATAAATGTTTTCTAACTAGCACTTACTAGAACCATGTTGAAATGTCAACGTGCTCCCTGACAAACCAGCATATAATGGTCTTTCCTGGATACAAAGATGTACCTAAGGGTTCTCCTCTTCCTGCAGAAGAAACAATAAATGTCAATACACAGCATTAAGTAATCCCTTCTGCTTTTCTCACATTCTCATGAGTGCTGGTTGTTTAGAAAAAAAAAAAATACACAAATGGTTCATATGTTTCCTCCATGTGGGGCTTAAAGTAACTCATCTTGGCTGCTGGAGCTCTGGCTATGGAGAATCTCTTGAGCAACACCTATTTCAGAGCAAGGGACTGGAGGTGGGACCTATCACATGTCCTCTACCACTCACCTCCTCGCTTCAGCAAAAAACTGCTCACCTCCCCAAAAAGCAGAGTCCCCAGTGCCCATGAGGTGCCATGTAGAGAACTATTCCCAGGTGCTGAGGAGCAGTCCTACTCTGCATAGCAAGGGGAGAGCTGAGCTGCCCAACATCCTGAATACACATAATTTCACAGAGCGACACCTGATCTCTTCCTCTGACATCTGTGCCTCTGACACAGAAATCCACAGGACGGGCATCTAACAGACAGACAGGTCCAGCTTCAGGCACTGTCCACAAATACTGAGCTGACACCAATGTCAGCAGCAGCAGGATTCATCTATTCACAGAAAAAACCCTTTTCAGCATCTGGTTAGGCAGTAAATTTAGAAAAAGACTTTATTGTGATGTGCTGCAAACTGCAGAGACTTGCAGCATCTGTTTCAGTCAAGCAGAGGTAAATATATGAACAAGAACAAAAAAATTTGAAAATAATTTTAACAACTTTTTCTCAATCTACAAGCTCCCCTTGAACCTAGAGTCAAATGGTATTGCTTATCTCCCAGCCAGCTAAAATTATTAAGGTGAAAATGAGTATTTTGAATCTTTTCAAAGATGAGACATTTCAATAATCCCTCCAACACTCTCCCTCACCTTGTTTTTTTTAACTGGTTGCCAATTATAGGACGCTCAAATTTCTTCCAATATAACATATGTGAACATTTTACAGCATGGTTTACCCAATTATCAAGACACACTAGAAGGACCACAAGAAGAGAAAAAAAAGATGGAAAATAAAAAAGCTGCATTTTAATGGAAAATACTTTGGTCATAAACTCTTTTTACTCTGTGCACACTTAAGAAATCGTATAAGGGAAAGTGTTATCTAAAATCTCAGCAGAAAAGCATTTTTACTTGCTGACAAAGTGACCCTTTAGTTAACACTGTAACTACTATTTGGCTGTCCTAGCATCTACTGTGTATCTTCAGCATTTTCCTAAACACAAAAGGCACTTATTGATCCTACAGCAATCTAGGTTACACCACACAACTTGGACTTCTCCTCTTGCCTGTAAATAAAGCATATATCTGTGAGAGAAATTTTTGATGCTGCTCTGTGATCCAGCAGCCACTCCTATGGACTTCACTTAACTCAGGGCTCCACTGATGCTGTAATAAGTCTCCATAGCTCATTATGCAGCAAAAGACCACAATGTGTGCAAGCCTTGCAAATGGCTGCAAATTGTAAGCAGTGGTACAAAATATGTATTTCACACTTTCTTTCATGCATCAGTTCAAATATAACAAAACACGAAGTCTTTGACTCCGCTCCCTCTATTATCCTTTCAGACTATCATCCCACACCACTGTGCCCCAGGCCACTAGTGTTTCATAAATTGTAAAGCAGCTGACTGAATGTGAAAACTGTCAGGCTTTGTAAATAAAGCCTCAATGATGCTTCACAGGTGCCTTGGAGTTCAATTCCTCCTTTTTAAATTGTATTTCTTTTCGGTGATGTTCACATTGAAACTCATGCCAATAGAAAACTGAGAATTAGTCTTATTATTAACACTGAGACATGCACATTAAACCTTTACTTGTGATGAACTAGAGAAACAGGAAAGCAAGAGTGCCTCCCACCCCGGAGAACATGGGAAGGTAGGCAGGAATCCCAGAGCATCATTTATGATGCTTTAAAATCTAACACTCTTATGGAAGCAAAATGACTTGTGCATTGTAAAATTTAGCAACACACGCATGTTAAGAGGTCTTCTACAGAGCTCTCTTCCCCTGCATGTCTGTGTGGCATGTCACCATTATCACTGTTTTATTATTTTTTACCATGCAGTTACAGTCTGTAGTAGGTAGGCGCTACATCAACCCACCAAACAGCCTCTAAGCTGGATGCAAATGATTGTACATACTGTGTTTATACCTCTCAGAGTTTAATACTCTTCAAAAACAGTGAGACTGAAGTGTGGTGCCCACAGATCAGCCAATTTCCATTAATAATGTTCATCCCTTTGCTTCCTCTCAACAAGCATGGCAACTGAACCAAAGTGTGTTTTTGAATTTACAGATTCCATCTGAGATAGATTACAAATGTGTACCTAAAGGCTTGTTCACAGTTTCCCAAGAAACAGGAACCTCACTGCGCAACCATCAGGTACACTGTGTTAGAGAACCATCTTCTACATGCAGATCCTTGCTCTGCACCTGATTAAAATAATTTGGAGGAATTAAATTAAAGGAAAAAAATAGCCAGCTGAAAATACAGGCCCAACAAACGTGATTTCCAAACTCAGAGTTTTACATCTTTACAGCTAAGGTTTTTACATGATCTTTCGTTTTTACAGTTGACTGTCCTGAACATCTAGAGTATGAGTGATAGGGAGGCAACAAAGTGAAACCCTCACTTAGCAGTTTCTCAAGCACACTTGTTTACTGCCTTCTAACAAACTGGGAAGTAAAATAAACCCTAGCGTATTAAATTTATAATGAAGAAGCTTGCACTACAGTTGATTACTCCACAAGTGAACAGAAGAAATGCAGCTAAATGCCTTTTAAAATAGCCCTCTTTTCAACAAACTGAGACACAAAGAAATTTAAATATTCTTCCAAATAAAAATCACCCCAATCAAGGCTATTGCATCTCTTTAATGTTTTTAAGCCACAGGCATTTTGTGCTCCTTAGCAGGGAAAAATATTTAAAGAGTCTTAAAAGAAGGCTCACATTTTTTAACCTTTTAAAATTAGATTTAGATTTTAAAATACAGAAACAAACTCTAGAAAAATGCCTCTTACACAGAAGCCTGCTCCTGAGGTTGGTGAAACACATTCCCCACTGACGACACTGCTGGACCGTAATGGTAACTATTCTCTCGCTTGCTGTCCTCTGTATCTCTGCTTTCTCCTTTCTTTTCTGTCTCTGTTTTGTTTCCTGTCCTATCTGCTCTAGGGACATATTTTAGATACAAAAACTCATTAGATATAACTCTGATATTCATAGAAGCAGCTTCCATTGTGAAAGATGACTATTCCACCTAACAGCCCTCTTCTAATCATTAATGCAGTTTAGTGGTACCCACTTGTCTTAATGATCATGAGCCTGAAAGACAGAGCTCACATGGGTAAAGCAGTCCATAGGAAAACCCGTGAATCTTTGAAAATTCAGTAAACTTTGAAGAATTTCAGCAGAAAATATTGAGGAAAATTAAATATAAAATAAAATAAAAATTCTGGAGACAGGAAGTGAGAAATGATATAGGTGTAGTAATATTGAGGCTAATAGCAAAGGGAAAAAAAAAGGAGTGCTCCAGTCAAAAACGTATTAAAGCTCCTGGTGCAAATGAAGACTTCTGTAGCTTCAATACTTCCCACAAACATGCTCAGTGATACAAATTCTGCTTCTTGTTCTAGGTGGCACCTTAGAACTAGGCAGAGAGAATATAGGTTCCTGTCCTGAGATTACCATACCCCTCCATCTATAAACAGGACATTGAGATGTGCGGGTACCCACTGACTGATGTGTGGCCATGCAAGGAGCTGGTTTTTGGCTGGCAAAGCCAAAAGTCAGAACTGCATCTTCTGAGCCACTACATTAGTCATAGGCTATTCTGCCTTTTTCCTAGTGCAAATTCTCGTTCAAGGTGTTGTATTCAAATTCAAAGTATGACGGACCATTTCACACACTCTGCCCTTCTGAAACAGCCCCACAAAGAAACTACTCTCGGAGGAGACAATGGGAACTTCTCCTGAGTAACAGCAGCAGCTTCAGATCGACAAAAGGAATACTCCTCCCTGATATTATGTAACAAGATGTTGGCACAGGTATCTAATTTACAAGTCAGCTGAGAAGGCCAGATTAATTTCCTCGTGGATTAGTATTAACATACATATATAGAAGCACTTTTTTTTGTTGCATTTGATATTCAAACACCACTTTGGAAAAAGAAAGCACTTAGGTACTCCAGTCTTTTCACCAGATTTTGTCCTGTCAATTTTTCATACCAGTCACAGTACACAGTTCATTTTTTATCCATGTGGGAAAATCCCTCTTGCTCAAATGCCTCCTCTAGTCCTATTTCCACAAAGTGTGGTAGAAATAAAATTATTTCTACAAAAGAAAACACCTGTGTCCTCTTTAAGGCTTTCTATCACACTTATGTGCTTTATAACGAGGTAGAGGAACTACACCCATTATTAAATAGGACCAAATGAAAACAAAGGACTTCAGAGCATTTTTTCTGTCTAAGAATCACGGTGCAGGTTGAAAACTTGTGCAACTGTAAGCTGTATACACCAAGATCTCAACGAGACGCTACCAAGAACTGCTTCAAAAGTTGTTTCTCAGAATTTTACTGTTAGAAAAGCTTTTGTTTCCTTGTTGTCACAAGAACCTAAAGTAAATAAGTTAAAAAAATATTGCTCTGGCTAAGACAAGCACTTCCACGATTAAAACCAAACACCTGAAGACAAGAACTGAAAAAAACAAGACCAGCTCTTACGGCAAAATAATGAACCAACGGGGGGGGGGTGGGGGTGGGGGGAAAGTATATATAGAAAATAAGTCCTCCCTCTCCGCACTGTTAGGACTTCGGCCGGTAGCTGACAGCCCAGGGGCAGCGTTCTCCCCGGACACGAGAGGAGCCCTCCCAGGCGCAGGGCGCACAGTTGGCGGAACCCCGCCAGGGCTGCACGTCGCGCCCCGGAGAAGGCAGAGAGCGACCCGCCCGGCCCCCGCGCCCACCCTGTCCCCCCGCGGGGCTGCCGGGCAGCAGGTGCCACCGGCCCCGGGGGCAGCCGACCGCCTTACCTACGCGGGGCGTCCCGGGCGAGGCTCTGCAGCCGCCCGCGCTGCCCGGGGAGGAGCCGTCCCTGCGGGTGGCCGTCGGGACGCGCCGACCCTGGACCCGGGCAGCCAGCAGGGCGAGGAAACAAAACCGCGCTGTGCTGAGCCCGGATAGCGGAAACTAGTGTGAGGCTGCTGAGTAGCAGCCCCCGAGGCAGGCCGCCTCAGCAGCAGGAGGAGCCGCTCTTGCTCGACGGGGCAGGTGGGAGGGAGGGAAGGCGGGACCCCCCGCGGGCAGCCCTGGGCGGCCCCGACAGCGCCCCGGCCCCCGGAGGGGGAGCACAGTCCCCAGAGCCGTTCGGACGGGAGCGCTGCCCTCTCCCGGCCGGAGTGCAGCTGCAGGCGGCAGGAGAAGATTCCGGGGGGCCGCCGCAGCACCCCCACGCAGCAGCCGGAGCCCTCCCTGCCTCCCCCCGCCTCGGGCCGCGGTCGCTCAGCACCCAGCAAGGCGCTGCCCACGTCAATCAATCAGAAGTTGCTGGCTGTATTAGTCACTTCAATATTACACTTCCACAGCGTTGCTCATCCCCTTCTCAAGTTACTGGTTTCTCTGTCATATTTTTAATGCTTTGTTATAGCAGCCTTTTAGCAACTGCCATTACCAGTGCATCTTCACTACAGTATGGCACAGTCCCTTCCACTAAAGAGCAGTGATGCACAGTGTCAAAACTACTCAGGAACATTAATATCTTCTGGGGAAAGAAAAAAAAAAAAGTACAATTTTTTCATTCAAATATCATATTTTCTCTTACTTGGCAAGACAAGTTTATTTAATAAATATATATTTATTATATCAAGTAAAATTAAAAAGCCTAACCCAAGCTGTCTTATTTCATATGCTGTTGGCACTCTGATAGAAGCAGTGGTAAAGGTAACCTGGTTAGAAAGGAAAAACACTGAACAGGAGATACCTGTTAAAATACTGACAGATTAAGTGCCACCAACCTGGGAACTAGCGCATCCTTAAGGAGCACATCTTTGAAGTGCAGCTAGGCACCAAGAAACTACAGATACCCTGAGATACTCTCCATATGCACAAAACTGAGGAAATGTAACAGCAACTTATCATCTGTAAAGGTGAAAAATAGTCTGGAAAACCAGGAAAAAATTCCGAGAAAGAAGGAATTGGCAACTGCCATTGGCTGTTCTAAATGAAAAACCATGAAAACAACCTGGAAAAATAAAAATTAGTCTGAGAAAACAGAAAACATCATTATATATTGGCTGTCCCGCAAGGTGGTTTCCCATGCCCCTTTATGTCTCTGCAATACAAAAATTTCATGCTTTTGACCAAAAATTAATTATCTGACAACTTCCCATGCAAGCACCCTTTTCTATGAGATCTTCTAGACAGACTTGACTCTTGCTGGGGACACATGGCTGCCTCCAAACTCCATGACACAGTCTGTCTTTGAAGCAAGACATTCTCCACTGTTGATTGGACCCACTCTTGGCATCAGTTTAATTGGCTCCAATTCTGTGATCAGTTTATATGTATGCTTAGAAGAATCATAACTATCTGTGCTGCTTTACTAGTGGTAAATTTGTAATAACCTATAATACTGAAATAAATATTTGCCATTTCAGGTCATGACACAAACCTAAGTTTCACTGTTTCAAGTAAATACACCTTTCAATTTCATTTGCAACAAGTCATGTCCTTATTCACCTGGAAGTTAGTCTTCAAATTGGATAAGAAAGTGAATTTACACAATCTATTAAAAAGCCATGTGGAAGATCCTACCTATGACTTTGTCATTGAAAGTCTTAGTATGTTATCAAACACCAGCTGAGGCTAATAATTATAAATAAGACAGCAAACACACTTCATTCCCCATCCTGTTTGTCTTTCTGTATGGAAGTGTCATAACTTACTGTTTTAAAATTACAAACTTTTGGCCTTTTATAAGTGGTTGAACAAGCATGGCGTTATGAAATGACTTTTCAAATGGTCACTTGCTAGGCCCTCATCACTTGAGAGCAAACAAATGCACTTTATGGTGCAGTTATAAAAGTTGCAGATGATGATGGCGAACAATGAGAAAGTGTTCCATTTAGGAAGGAGAAAAGTGTATCACGTTATTTTAATTTACACAGAAGACTGTAGGAAATTTTGTAACCGTATAAGAACAATTGTGTGTCTTAAAGAGAACTGTTCCAGCTTCAGAAGCCTTCCATGACCAAACACCACGTCTTTAAGCGGGACCAGTTCAACCACAGTTCAAGAAAAATAATGTGTTTAAGATGTAATAAGGAACAACATTATTTTTTTATCAGACGTATTGAGAAAGCCAGCCAATAGTAGCTGAAATCTACTATTTGATCAATACAGATCTCCAATACTCAGAGCCTCGTCATCTATTTTCACTTCATTTCACAGTGAAACCTATGCATGAAAAAAATAGAAGTGTATATAACAGTTTCCTCCTAAGAGCAGCTTTAGGGTCTTTTTAAAAATGTAGATTGTGATGCAGTAAACCTACTAGATCCTATGTTCCCTTTCCAGATGGAGAAACAGCAACCTAACTCACAAAACAGTTGAGGTTTGGGAGCTCATCTGGTTGCCACCTTTTGGCTCCATTCCCATACATTCGAGTCCCTGAGCAGAACGGTATAGACAGGGTTGACAAGCCAACAAGTCATGCCTTCTGAGCCATAACAATATTTGAGGGCAGGGAGGTGTTCCCTCTTTCCAATAAACAACTGCAAACATGTTTCCTATGCCAAAAAAGTAACAGACATGCTTCTTGTCAAGTATGTACCAATCGGAAAAAATTAATCAATCAAATATATGTCAAAGATAAACAATCTCCTAACTCCCAAATGATCTAGAAATCAAGGAAGGCACTTGTTTTCAATAAATCCCCTGGTTTGTATATCAGCAGGGTACATAGAAGGAAGTATAAAGAATATCCTGGCCTCAAACAGGACACCCAGCATTACATCCTCTCCCATCCAATGCACAAATACTTTAACTAGTTCACTTCATGACATTACACCTTAAAGCTTAAAAATACTAGATTCTAGGGCATCAGATAATGTGCTGCTGGCTTTCTGGGCTGTGATCAGACATTGCCAGCTCATGTCCAGCTTTTCATCCACCAGCTTTTCATCCACCCCTTCTCCTCAGGGCTCTTCTCAATCCCTTCAACTTGCTGCCTGTATCGGTACTGGAGGTTGCCCCAGCCCAGGTGCAGGACTTTGCACTTGGCCTTGTTAGGCCTCGTAAGATTCACATGGGCCCACTTCTCCAGCTTGCCTAGAGCCCTCTAGATGGAATCCTATCTCTTGGGTGCACCAACCTTACCACTCAGCTTGGTATTGTAAACTTGCTCAATCCTGTTGTCTACATCATTGAAGATACTACACGGCACTGGTCTCAATACAGACCTCTGTGGGACACCACTTGCCACCGATACCCATCTGTATATTGAGCCATTGACTGCTACCCTTTGGGTGCAACTATGCAACCAATTCCCCATCCATTTCATAGTCCACCCACCAAATCCTATCTCTCTAATTTAGATCAAGCTAATCTGCTATTTTCATCTAACTTTTTCCTATGGTTCTGCTGGCCACACACTAAACTTAGCGACGCTACAGTGGACACGCACTTTAGACATTAATATTGTAAGTAAGAACTAAGAATATGTTTGATGTCAAAGCCAGTGGTCCTCAAACTGTGGAACACCGGTTTGCCAAGATAAATGTCTGTCTTCAACTCCAAGCACTACTGAAAGGTCATGGAGTAAGAAAGTTTCAGGAAGCATTTACCCGCCCAGGAAACTCATTTTGTGTGAAGTCTCCTAAGAAATACTGCCTTATTAAGTCATATAATTAAGAGTAGCACATAAGATTTCCTAAAAGATAAAATAAAGTTCTGGTCTACTAGCAGAAATAAAATTAAAATAGTTAAGTAAGCAGCAAGGAAACAAAAAGTTTCAAGTTTGCTTGAACATGCGCCTTATTATTACCCCTAAGTTTTCCTAGACGTGGCAGAGTACTCATGCCTCCCCACTCCCACTGGAGTGGGGGTGGTTATACTATTATCTGTTCAGCTCTCTGAGCTGGCTGAACCCCCGATGGGCCCACCTTTGTTGGGTTGGACTGGGTGGCATTAAGACTTATTTCTGGTCTTAACCCCTGCTGGGAGGTGGAACTGCCAGCAGACTCAGTGGCACCTGGCTTTGAGGGGAATTTGGGGGTTGTCAGGGTGAGAACCTCTGACAGCTACCAGGGTCCCCAGCCAGTGGGGTGTCTTGGCCCAGGCAAACAGGTCAGATCTGACTTAAGTCCATAAAAACAGTTTATGCCAGGAAGATGGGTATTAGGTTTTCCCTTGGAGCAGCGGGTCTGTGAGAAAGCCTGCCCCTTAGGTCAGGACAGGTTAAGGACAAAGTTACACCCTATTGTCATCCTACACAAGTTGAGCAGCCTTTGGCACACCCAGCTTTCCAAAGCACAACATCCTTCTCTAGCACTGCTTAAAGCTGAAATAAACTACTACCCCAGTCCTCACACACACTGCTAACAATGTAGACTCAAATGGCACATACAGCATATAGAAAGGGATAGAATTACTGAGTTCTTTTACTTAGCTGAGGATTTTTACACCAGTGTGCAGTTTGCTTACTCACTACATAGTTTGAATTAATTTCTCTTTAGAAGTAAGAATTGTCTATTTCTAAAGAATTCTGATTCATAAATTAAAAAATGAACTTAGCAAACTTTTCAATATTCCTAAGTGTATATCTTCTATTGCACTAAACAAAACAAGAACATGCGCTTGTTTTCTTGAGTCATTTTGCTGTTTCCTACAAATTCATGGAAGTTTGAAATTAAGATGAAGCAGGAAAAGAAAACAGAAGGTAGACAAGTTTTATCAAATGAATTCATTATTTTATTCCTATGTCCAAGTACGCAAGACAGAATATTAATCTTAAATAAGGACAATGACACATTAAAATTAGACAAACCTCACTTTTTTTCTTGTAAATAAAAACTGAAAATCGTTGGCTATTTGTCTAAATCAAAGTACTTAGTACAGGATGCACAAAGCACTCTTCAAGTTACATAACTTTGGAATAAAACTTTAAAATTCAATTGTTTGAAAAATATTCCATGGAAAATCTTGGTAACGTCCTTCTTTCCCTTTCTTCAGTACTTCAGCCTACTAAAAACACAATTTGGAAGACAGAACTTCAATACAGAGGGGCTTATTTTCAGTGTCACTACTATGAAGTTACAGGAGAACAGCTCATGTATTTCAAGTCCTCATGTAAGTTTAGTTGTGTTAAAATTTATTGTGATGATTTTCAATCAGTTATTTTTATTTGTTTTAACAGTCTTCATAAGGCCATTACTTTTTTTCTCTTCTAGGTAAGTATCTCTTCTCTTAGTAAAAGTAGCAAACAGTGTATCCATCATTCCCAAAACTTCTAGTAGCTCCTCTTGATAGTCAATCTCTTTTCCTATGGCTTCCTGAAGTTTCAAGAATTGTCTATCAACAATCGCTGACTGCCCAACCACAGGCTGATAAATGTCTGTGAAGAAAAAAGTCACTTAAGAATCCATGTATCTATAAAACCACAAAAATCATACTGGCTAGTTAGACATGTATTTAAGGAGTTTGGCACAAGTCCAACATGGTGGACTAATATGACAACTTCCACAGTATTCTGAAAATAGTGTTAAATATTGGTATGTACTCACAGTAACAGCAAGCCAAAGAAGAGAAACAGAAGTTTTTGTTACCTCAAATACTACTTTTTCCTCACTGGGAAGCACAAGACACCTGCACTATATAATTTTAAAAGCATGGAGTATCTAAGATGCTCAGAGACCATGAGGAACTTTTTGCAGCTGGTGCAAATTAGATACTGACTATGGGCAAAGTCACCTGCCAGTATCTCTTTTGGGTCATTCTCTTGACACTGGTTCATGCTTATAAGCAAATCTGTAAAGGTATGTTTTTTTAAAAATGCAGTACTTTTAACCTTCTTTCTAAGCTAGCTATACGGCTTCGAGGATCTTTTTTATGTTGTACTTACCCGTGATCATATCTGCAACAGTGACCAGCACAGGAGTAAACCTAGGTTCAATCACACGCCTGCAAAATTAGAAGACACTCCAGTTTAGTGATTTTGCCAACTGCACTCCTCCCACCAACAAAAGGCTTTTTCATACAGGCATATGGACAAATTTTTTTTTAGCATGAATAGACATCACAAAAGAGCAGTCAGAGATGCAAGCTCAAAAAAGCTACATGTAGTACTTTCGCCTTTCAGGAAGGCAGTGAGGTTTGCAGGACTGGCAAAAGCCTCAAGTACATGCAGGTACAAGTTCCATTCAGGAGACAGAAATTAATAGCTAAGGGTAGAATGCCTGGCAAAGTATAATACACTCTTTCATACTACCAGTAATTTTTTTTGTGTTAGTAGGTAAACTAGTTCAGCACGATGAGTGAAATTTCCAGACCCTGGTAACAGAAAGTAGAGGGCATGCAAGATTTCAAGAGTACTACTGTTCCACTGTCTCTGTGGAGAATCTCTAGTAAAAACTATTAAGAAATACAGGTCTCAAAATAGTCAGGGAGAACTCAGGTAAAAATAATACCTTGCTACAAAGGTAAGAAGGAGATTAATTTGCTTCTCATCTCGTCCCGCCAGCGCACTCCTCAGTGTTCCTCTGCGATGTAGTTCCTGCATGACTGCAACTGTAACTTCAGGAGTATAAAGCCGGATGGGTGGCTGGACACATATACATAAGAACAGTTGAGTATCAAAGCAACATCTTTACACACAAAACAGGACTGATGTCAGCAAAACCAAAACAGAACACACAATTTTGATTCCTCTCTGGTTATACATTGAAATACAATGAGTTTGACATATAGGAAAATAATCCATGTCAGATGACAGCACACAACTCTGACGAGACAAAAAACAATGCCTTACCTCCAGTACTGCATCAAGGGCCTTGGAAGACTGAAAGCTCTTCAGCAGCTTGTCATACTTCCTCAAAACACGTTTTACTGGTTTACTAACACAGAAATCTTCCTAGAATTGGAAGACCAGTTCAGAATCAGACAGACATACACACAATGGATTAGACATTACCATGAACAAGCTTGTAAGTCTTTGCATCTTCCCTTCCTTCTTTCTTCAACTTAGCACATATCAAACCAAAAAGAAATGTTGAGAAGTGCTTCAGGATACATTTTGTCACCCTTCTATACCTGTTTAGGCATGTAAGTTCTTCCTTTCATGTAGGTTCTATATGCTGGTTGTCTCTTCTTTTGAGACTCTTCTTTCCTTTCTTCAGGTTTTCTGTGTTTAACATTTAGTACTCCATTGGTCATGCCTACGACTATGGTTTCATCTTCAGGCTAAAATGAAGAAATCACAGTTAGGAACCTAGTGTTTTATTTGATGGTGCATGCTCTGCCGTGCAGATTTTTGTAATTGTTATGCTTCATGATAAGGCTCTAGCCACAGCATTATAGAATGACTTAAGTTGGAAGGCCCCTCTATGAGGTCCTGTGGTCAAATACCTTGTTCCAAACCGGGACAGCTTAAAGGCTATGACAATAAGCACCATTACCCATCTAATAAACCTTGAACAAATACCTAGAGGGACTATAGCCTGACTAATGAAGCAAGCTCAAATACGCCTTAACATCCTTCTGTAAGTATAATCTATGACAGGTTGTGGACTTTTTTTTTCAATGGTGTACAACTGCCTTTGGGTGTTCCATGCCATACAGCAGACCTGAACACCACCTATGAGAAAGCTATCATGGAACAGCAAGATTTTTGAGAAACAAGTGAAAGTTGTTAAAATACCAGTGACTGGTATAAATTTCACCTACATAAAAACTGCCTGTATTTGATGCTAAGGGTCATAATTTCAAATGATGCACTGGAGAAAAAAACTGATGTCACATATCAAATAGTGAGTTCTGAACTGTTAATATTAACGGGTAATTCTATGAAAACATTAAACATTAGCTGAATGCTCAACTGCTGGTAAGAAGAAAAAAAAAAAGTGTTAGGAATTGCTACATAAAAAATAAAAACTAGGAAGTCATTATTGCTACTGAATAAATTCATTGTTTACCCACAGCTTAAATCCTCTGAAGTCATTCTCAAAAGCAGTAGCAGATTCAGAATAGAGAATCAAAAAGTCCTGAAGATAATAAAAGATTGGCTTAATTTGAGACAGAACTCTTCAGTGTGGGGAAAAAAAGACAGCTGAGAGATATGATAAAAGCCCACAGAATTATGACAGGTCTGGACCAAGACCATTTGGTCAATGTCTAGTTTAGAGGTGTCCAATGAAGGTGACTACATGACAGCATCATTGTTTTAACGCGGTGCAAGCCTCCAGACTTTTGGCCAGCACATCACTTATTCACCGGAACTGAAATGTTTCAGAGAAACAAGAGTCTTTCTGTTTCCAAGACCGTAAGACCACTGCCTCGTCAAAATTTGTTCATGCTCATACCTCATGCCCTCTTCTCTTTTCTTCCTCATACCAACCTGACACCAACAACTTTTAAGAAAAGTTCACCCTATACAGAGCTTCTCAACAAATTAAGTACTTCTTTCCTTTTAGCACTGCCACACAAGAGAACTTACAAGGTTCCTGAAATGCAAAACATGAGTATGATCTTCTTAAAGTCAAAGGATTTCCCTTCTAAACTGAATACTCTCCCTGTGATATATACTGTCCTTGATAAACATATCATTTTGTACAGATCTAGCATCTGGTATCTCCGTATATTATGTTTAAAAACTCTTAATGCATTTTTTGTTCAGGAGGAATCTACTCAGTCAACCTACTTCCCCTGTACAGCATTCTTGTGAACAACCAGTAGCAATGAAAGAAAAACTGAGTTACTTCAGTGACTTAAAATGTATCAGTAATTACCAGGCCTAGGAAGATTTCTAATGTACTTACCGACAGTGCAAGACTGAGGATGGATGTTGCATAGTTAAAGCTGTGGACTACTTTATAGGATGTAGTACTGTAAATCTTCACATGCCTATACAGAAAAGTAATGATTAAAACCTCATTACTAATGCCTTATTGCAGGCATCATACAGGAATATAATCACTCTCAACTTCCATAGATCATTTAAGGAAACAGAGTGTTTATACAAAGCACTATTCAGACTGCCACTAAGCTTATTAGTTACTATCCCTCCTGCAACAGAAAGGTTTTGTTTAAAGATATGCAGAAGTAAAGAAAGGATTATCCTTCCCCAAAAAAATATTAGAAAAGGGCAAGAAGAAGAAACTTAAGACAAATGTAGCAACTACCTGACTTCAGCAATGCTTATTAGGAATCAAATGTAAGGTCTATCAACCATCTATGGAAGTAAACCCACAGATGTACCCAGCTGCTCTTTACTGATTTGGTTGAAGGTAGGAAACATTTAACAAACGGGAAAACAAAACATCATTTTACAGCATGCATGAACTTCAGTGTTGTTAGCGTTGAATGATTAATAGCCACACAGACAGTGTGATCCATCAGCTTATGCTCTGCAACCACAAAGGCTGAGAAAGCCTAGGAAATACAGGAGGGAGGGAGGAAGGAAGAGAACAGACTACTCTCATTTCAGACCACTTAGTATTTCTCACATCTCAGAGAAAACAGATTGAGTACCGATGGACAGCAATTCAACTCACAACAAACAAAAAAGCAAGGAGGATCTATTTCACCTGTGTACCTTGGGTACAAAAAAGATACACAAAAAAGATACACAAAAAACAGGCTCTGTAAAGGTGTCTACTAATACACTTACAGTTATTTAAACTATATTAATGAAGAGTTAAAAATAGTTACTTTTATGGAAACTGCATATAGTCTAAACTAACTGTTCTGAGATTAAGAAAAATGAATGCTTATTCAGAACTTCCCCACACACATTGCCAAGTGGCACATGCAACCCTCACTGACATTCAGGTTAAAAGGAAAAGATCACTGTATCACAGTATGTACCTTGGTCCCAAGACATGTTTTCAAGTTAAGTTATACCTCTAACAGTTGAATGTTTAAGCCCAAAAATCATGCACAGACTCACACTGATGTACAATGACTTTCAAAGGAAAAAAGTCATAAACAATTTAAATCACAACAAAGTCAGAAAGTATACTAACCTGTCCAAGGATCCTGACAGTAACCTTTGTCCAGAGCTGTTCAGGCATAAACAAGTTACAGTTTTATGGTGATTTTTAAGTGAGACTAGTAACTGTCCACCTTTTAGTACATCCCAAACTTTGACGTATCGACCTCCTGTGAGAAGCAAGCACACAAAACAGTGTGACATACCTAGATATTTACACTTCTCTAGAGAAGCTTTCACAGAGTGATACAGTCCTTACTTTGTAACACAGTTTCCTACTCATCTTTCCTGTCCATTATGACTATCTCCTGGGACAAGACATGCTACAAGCTTGCTCTTTTTTTGGAGGTTCTGCAGACACGGCTGAATGATTCAACATACTCCTTACCAAAAGTAATCTAGATACCACTGGAGTACAGAACTCCTGATACAATGGCAGGAGGAGATTAAAAAACCCTGTCAACATTAAGTTACATCTTTCAAAAGTTCTTACATATGTTCATTCTTTCACTTTAGCACTGAGCTAATTAAAGTCTGTATCTTATAATTAAATGTAGGTGGGGTTTTTTTTCTGGACCAACTATAAGAAAATCAAAGCAGTGACAAGGAGACTCTCACCTTCACCCTCCAGGTCAACACCAATTCCTAAAGATCTTTCAGAAATCCAGCTCTTACACCACTTAACACTTCATTAACAAATGAAAAAAACACCCAAGGAAGAAGCAGACAAAATATTTCTCAAATTAGGGACACAGAAAAGAAATTTGGTTATACTGAAGTACCTGCAGATACCAGAAGCCCACCAGAAGGGAAGAGAAGCACACTCTCCACAGGCTGGCCATGTTCTATTGTCATGACGCTACTTTTTATTCGTGCATCAAACAGTTTAACAGTGTGATCATAGGAACCTGCAAATAACACAGTAAATACCTTCAGTTTCAAAATTTCAGTTATTTCAGGAACTGAAACAGCCACATCTTTCTTTACTATGAGGGTTACAGACCACTGGAACAGGCTGCCCAGAGAGGTTGTGGAGCCTCCTCTGGAGACTTTCAAGACCCATATGGACACGTTCCTGTGTGATCTGCCCTAGGTATTCCTGCTGCAGCAGAGAGGTCGGACCCGATACAGAGGTCCCTTCCATTCCCCGTGATTCTATGATTCTATGATCCTACAAACTACATCAGCTCCTGCCAAACACAAACAGATTTAAACCATACACTTAGAAGAACCTGTGGTTTACCCTCTTTAATTTACAGCCTTCATACAGCAACATAAATCTTCTAATTCTAACCCTGGAAACACATCAGGCCTTAAAAGTAATATCAGTCTTAATTTTATTTCCCTTCTATTGATAAAGTCTATTTATAACAGTAAATATCAAGCAACCTTATGAAACCTAGCCTCTTGTGCCTCCTGAAGTAAAGAATACCTTTTTTTTTTTTTTTTTCAAATAGCAATTTGCCACAAACTAATAGGAAGCTCCTGCTAGGAAAACCAAAAGCAGCTGGTTTCAAGTAATTCCTCACACAACCTTTCCGTTTTCAGTCTGCCAGTTTTGAACTGTACAAACTGCAATGGAAGTAGTGTCCTCCTCCAGAAAGCTGATAAAACACTTCAGTCAATCTCAACTGAAGGATTTTCTTAAATCTTATCAAAGGCCAGTCAGAACAGACCCATTAACCCTCACAGGCTAAAGCAAAAAGATGTTAAAAATCAGTTTGCTCCGATTTTCCCTGCAAACACCAGTGTCAAGCTTAAAAAGCAAGCAACAAAGTAGGCACCGAGTAGAAAGACACATCCTCCATCTTTATAATATAATAAGCAAGATCCTATTGTATAAAAAACTATCTTTTTTCAATTCAACCCGAAAGAAGCATCTATAAAATCAAACCTGTTACGAAGACATCTGCATTCACTTTGCTTGCACAGCCACATCTCACGTAGTCCGTATGTTCACTGTATGAGACTATCTCTTTAGCCCTTGGAATATTCCAGACACTTGATGAATAATCATCACCACCAGAAAATATATTGTATTTATCTGACAGGAAGCCCACTGCATGAATAGCTCTAGAAATCAAAGTCCAAAATATTAAGTTAAAATATATCCATATTTCTAGACAGTCTGTACTAAGAGATCATTAAAGTATTATTTCTAACTTAAAAGTACTATGTATTTACTCTTGGAAGTTACAAAGTCTCACTTCAGAGGTTAAAAACACACTAGTTCTTATATTTCCAGTCAGAAAAGGGTCATGCTGCCAGACGCTTACTTAAGCACTGATATGATCTGCCTTAAATGTTTTACAGATCTGATTTGAAAGCTGAAAATTCTGCATTGGTTACTTACAGGTCTGTGTATTAGCACTGTTCTTTAGAAAAAAAAAAACAACCTACTAATGAGTTTTAAGTATGACTGGGTTGGACACGCTTCTTGTCTTTTAGTATCTCTAAATCTTGTGTTATCATTGTACCATCCCAATAGAAAATGACTACGACAGAAACTCTTATTACAGTTAACGTAGTGGTTAGGACATAAGATCAACACCCAATCTACTACTACAGACTGAAACCAGAAACACTCTCAAGGTCTGACAGTGCTTTCCTGGGAGAGGGAGCTTCTTGTTTCTCTAGGTAGACAAAACATGTATTGGTCTTCCACAGCACAGCAACCTGTTTAATCTAAGCGTTATCATTGTCTTCTCCTCACTGGAATATCAGCACTCCTCTTCAATATCCTTCCTCTCCCCAACCCCACCCTGCCATCATGCACTTTTTTCTGTTTGTTTGGGGTTTTTTTTAAGAGATTCCTGCTCTTTCTGGGGTATTTCTTCACTGTTTCTGTTTAGCCACTTTTTAGAACTCTCTTTTCCTGCCCTCACAAACTAAAACGTGCTTATCAGCATCACGGAACCACAGCATCCAATACATTAACAGACACCTACCTACACTAGAACATGCATTTACTCTCGTACACGGGAACACAACAAACAAGCTCTTGCAGAGACAGGAAAACACGACGCTGCCTTACTTGGTGTGACCATCAAACTGCCTCAGCGGTGCCTTCCCGCCGATGTCGAAGAGGCGGATGCTGCCCTCCTCGCTGCCAGCAACCAGCAGGCTGCCGTCCTCCCGGTAGGTCGCACAGTAAGCTGCATCCTTGAAGCGAGAAAACGTTTTGACTGGCTCCTGAGAGTAGCGGCCGTAAATGTGGATCTAGCAAAGGCAGGAAGGCGTTAAGGCGGCTCACGTGGTGCCAGCTGAAGGGCAAAGCCATAAAAGCCCGGAAGAGCCACTTACCCTGGAGGAGGCTGTCACGGCGTAGTTGTACGGAGGAACCGGGGAGAAGTCAATTTTGTTTACAGCACCAAACTCCTTTATCTGAACAGGTGTCTAAAATAATTGCAATAAAGTCGATTAAACACACACTTCCATCAAAAAGGAAAACAACAAAGCCTACTCTTTCTACAAAGAGCTCAAACTTCCATCTCTTAAATACAATCCTATTGGGTTTCTCTTCTACCAAGCTACTTCTGCTAACGATTTTTTCCAATTCCCGCAGTACAACTGACCAATTAATCATGAGTCTGGAGACAAAAAATACCACCGTGTTAACTCGCACGAGTTTTAAAATACTTCGATTCATCGCACAAAAGCAGTAAAAAAATGTCCTAGGCAACGACTCCGTCTGTTGGACTAATCTGGGGCAGAGTCAGCCTGGTTTCCTGGGAAGCCGCTCCGTGGGTTTCGGGGCAGTCCTACACGGCCGCTTCTCACCGCAAGACGCACAAGCCGGCAGGGAAAGCAGAGCGCAGCCCCGCAGGCCCTCCCCGCCCGGGGCGTCCCCCGGGGGGACCCGCGGCCCCAGCCCCGCGTCCTACCTTGTAACCCCGCCAATAGACCGTGTCCTGCGTGATCTTCTCCCCGAGCTTAGGGATCGCCTGAACCACCACCGGCTTGTACGTGGCCATGGCCGGCCCAGGGAGGAGCCCGCCCGGCCAGGCCAAGCTCTGCGCGGCGCCTCCTCACCGAGCGGCGGCGGCTGCGGCCCGGGCGGGGGGGGGCTCCGCACAGGACGGGGGGGGCTCGGGCAGGGCAGGGGGGCTCGGGCAGGGCAGGGGGCTCGGGCAGGGCAGGGGGCTCAGGACAGGACGGGGGGCTCCGGGCAGGGGCGGCTCCGCCGAGCTCGATCCGCTCCGCTCCGGGGGGAGGGCCGCGCTGCACGCGCCGCCGCGAGGAGAGCCAGCGCGCACGTGCGGCAGGCGTCATCAGCGGGCGACACTCCCCAGCCAATTGCCGCCGCGGACGGGGGGAGCCTCTTCCGCCGGGCGGCGCCGCCCGCGCTGCGGCGTCACCGCGCGCTTCCGGCGGGGCCCGGGTGCGGCGGCGCGGCCCGAGGGTGCTCCCGGCGTCCCTGGAGGGCGGCGGCGGCGGCTCCTCCTCGCCTCGGGCCATTTTTGCGGAGCCGACGGGCTGCAGCGCGGGGCGAGGACTCCGGGCGTGCCCGTGGCTGTCGGGCCGCCCCACCTGCCGCAGAGCCCGGCCTGGCCTTCGGCTTCCTGCGACCCTGGCAAAGCGCCCCTGTGTTCTGGGGTGGTTTGTTGTCGCCGATTTAGCAGATAATTTATTGTTTTCCTGCGTGTATGGTAGGAGCCATTTATTTCACTCGGGTTATGAAAGAACTTAGAGCCACAACGGCTCATAAAGCTTCTTTAACTTTTCCTTGAAAGTCTAATGTTTTTAGGCAAGAAAATAGTCTCCTTACAGCTTGTTCCCGTCTTTCTATAAATGTGGTTGGTTGGGGTTGGGGTTTTTTATTGCAACTAGACTGATATTATGAATTTTCACTTGAGTGAAACTCCTACAGGCTTCATTACAGAATTTGGCTTGAAATATCCATGTGTTAAAATTTGAGGATTTGGCCAATAGCTTGTGACAGCAATTAAGACTTATATTTCACCAAGGTTTTGACCAAAATGGTGTTAACCTGTGTCAACGTGTGCTCAGTTGCAGGTCTTTGAAACATCTGGATCTCTTTACACACAGCCAGAGCTGCACTTGGCTGGAAACTATGAAGAAATATTGTGCATAAAACTTTGACAGGACCAAGAACATGGCATCTTCAACAAACTTGGATGCTGGGGCCCAGTTAATTTTAGAAGAATGTCCCACTAGCTACAGCCTTCCGCCCATGCCGGACATTAAAGTGGAGCACCAGCTTGACTCTAGCACAGAGGAAGGCCCAGCTCAGAGTGTTGCCATGGGGATGAAATTCATTTTGCCTAATAGATTTGATATGAATGTCTGCTCACGATTTGTGAAATCTTTGAATGAGGAGGACAGTAAAAATATTCAAGACCAAGTCAACTCTGACCTTGAAGTGGCATCTGTCTTATTTAAAGGTTGAGCTTTATAATGCAAATTGTTATGTGTGGAGTATGTCATCCTGTGAAGTTGGGTTTCTTATATATAAAAAAACCTCTGCCTTATGTGTGTGTTAATCAGTAATAGCTTTCAAAGATTAGTTCCCCTAACATGTTTATTACCTGCCTAAATTTCTCCTGGGATTATTTTTTAAATCACATTCTTAATTTTTTCCTTTTTTACTTGAAAAAGCAGTCACACAAAGAAATCTTAATTTAGGAAGAGCTGATAATGAGCACAAAAACAAGCTTACTTATTCTCTGTAGCATGCCCTAGAACATGCTACACGCTGTTGAATGTATGTGCCTTTGCAGAGCACTGCTGAAAGCACTATATGGTCATTCCAACTTCAGCAGCTTTCTGCAGCATGTTTTGCCTTTTCACTGGTGTGGTGACAGAAAGGGCGTAGGCCATGCGGGTGGCTTGGTTTTATCAATATGGCTGTACAAAGCCTGTAGCTGTTGTAGCAACAGTCTCCCCAGTTCTGCTTCACACCTGGAAGGCAGATGCTGCTGCAGTTTGGGATCCCTGCAGCTCATCTCCAGCCATTGCTGGGCAGCTCCATCACATTTGATCTGTGCTTTTTTATGGCTGAGCAGACAACAGAATTAGAACTTCTGTCTGTTTCCCCTTAATAATTGTGGTTTCCAGTGCTCACTGTAACATTTCAGATTGTTACTAATGTGTCTTTTCACCAGGTGGAGTTTGACCCATTTCCTATAGGAAACAAAACCACTGACCTGTTGTGGATTTTGGAGGTTTCTCTGATTTGTACTGTTGCCTGCAGTTCAGCCATTGTAATTTTCAAACTTTCTTGATTTGCAGGCTCTAAATGCTTACTAGTGGAGCTGTAGGCCTGAACGGCTAATTTAGATCCATCACTGATAGGGTTGTTTTTCTTGGGTGACAGTTGGGAACCCCTTAGAAGTAGATGTGCAGATCAGGGACCGCAGGTCAAAGATCCCTGGTAGGTCTCTTAATTTGGTTGTGTCAGCTGTAGCTATTTGATTGGCAATCAAAATGTAATTTCATTTTCATCCTGTTACTCTCTACTTTTAACTGGTTCTCTCCCAGAATTTGCACTTGGGTTTATTATGTTCATAATTATGTTTATTAAGTTCTCTATGGTGTGAATTCAGTGTGTGTGCTGCTTAGCTCCATCATTAATTATTAGTGCATGCTGCTGATATCAAAACCAATTTAGCCAATAGAAAGCTAAAAAGGTTAGTACAAATGAACACAGCCATCACTGAATGACTTCTTGAATTCTGAGTAGTGACTTGCTTTTGCGTTTTAGTGGAATAGTTCTCTTCCTGCTGGATAAATATTAATAAAGCATCTATAATGCAGTTACAATTTTATCCAACAGGATTGGAAGAAGTCCTGGTGAAGAAAATTAGTGAAGGTCATCTCCACTTGTACACTGGACTGATTAGCATGGGCAGAGGGGTGAGATGAGCAGTTACCTGACTACACAGCTGACCAGAGCTGCATTGTATTATTGCACTGGAGAGTGTTAGTGAGGTTACATCAGGCTAAGTGGAGCCATCCTACCCAATAAATCCATGCCAGGCATGTTGAAAGTCAAGATGCAGGCTTAGCTCACTTGGACACCAACTTGTCTCTGAGGGACATTGCACCATGATGAAGCTGTGGGCTCGCAGTATTGTTTTGTACCAGAAATTAATACAGCCATTTATTCAACTCTCACACAGTGGGAAAAGCACATGTCACAGAGCTTACTTAACATGGATTTTAAAGATGATACTGGTGCTTTCTGGTTTGACTTAGAATTTGTGGCGTTCTTTCAATGCTCTTAGTAGCACTAAAATCCTGTCTGTTTTATCTGTTCAATGTAGCTGAATGCAACATCCACACTTCTCCTTCCCCTGGCATCCAAGTAAGACATGTTTATACTCCATCAACTACTAAGCATTTCTCACCAATAAAACAATCAACTACACTAACTAACAAACACAGAGGAAATGAAGTTTCTACAACACCTCTGCTTGTAAACTGTAAGTATACTTTCACCTTATTGTTAATTATTTTGTGAACTTTTTTAGATGCTTGACAGTTTTTTCTGATTATTTTTATTTCTTTCATGTTGTAATTAACATTAATATAGGAAAAAAACATTGAGGTGGTCTTGTCTAATGTGGTTCTAAACACAAAATAGTAATCTACCTGTTCTGTTGAATTCATGACTGAAGTGCATTTTCCTGAAAAGATCCAATTACTGATTTAAAAAATAGATTTTTCTGATCCTTCCTGAGCTGTAAGTTAATGTGCTTCTTATACTTCATTTTAGAACTTGCGCATCTTGTAAAACTTTATAAAAATAGATGATTGGTAAGAGATAAAGACTACTACAATTGTCATGATTGTCAAGGATCTTGAAAGCCAAGAAGGCAATATTTAGGGGGTTTTGTAATTCTTAACTGTTAAGCATTTTCTTAATGAACTATTTCTCTGTAATTTAATTAATCTAGACATTATTTCCTCTATGAATTGCAAGTCCAATTTAAAAAAATAAATTGCTTGCATGGGAAAAATTAATCTGGAGCTGCAGCATAGACCTCTGAAAAAAATATGCAGTCTTTCTGACAAAAAAATAAAAGTTTCATGTAGTGATTAGGAAGAGGACAGTGAACATCTGCATATTTTGTAATTATTGGCTAATTTTATTATTATATAATGCTATATATTCCCTCCTGAGCACATTTCAGACCTTCTTCAAGTTGCAGTTAGCAAAACCGTGCACCTGTGTGGAGTTTACTGTGAGATTAGAGATTTTCTCTTTGTAATCTGTTGAAAATTATTCTGCTCTTAGTGCTTGGTACATTGTTAAAATTTTTTTTTTAAAAACACAATCATTTTATTTGCCTGGAGATGTCATGTTGTGTGGAGCTCTGTGATGTCTGAACCATTGCACATTATAGTGAGAGTTGTACTACTGTCTTTATTGAGCAGCATGACAGGTTTCCTGGTGGCATGGGATCTCTTAGATGCCATTTTTAATTTACATAGCCTTAATTTATAAAAAAAATATGCATATTTTTGTTTGATAAATGTTCTTAATGTGATCTTGGGTTGCTGACCAAGCAGCAGAGAAGAGAGCATCTTGCCTTGTAAAGAGTCGGTGTAGAAAGAATCTTTGCTTTCTAGAGTGATTTATACATTGGTTAAAAATCACCTAAATGTATTAAACTCTTTGGAAACTTTTCAGTTTTTAAGACATTTAGTTCGGAGTATAAGGTGCAACATTTCTGTGGTCTGAAATCCAAGTTCTGTACTGCACAAGCCGATGGATGTATCATGCCCAGCTTCAAACAGAGCAGGAGAAATGCTGGTGTGTGTAACATGCTTTTGCTTCCCTTTTTGCAGCATTATCAGTTCATCAGCTGGCTGCTCAGGGAGAAATGTTGTATCTGGCCACACGTATTGAACAAGGTGAGGCAGAGGGAGGTTAAATGCCTTCTTTCGTCTCTGAAGCATTTATACCCTGTCGTGCTTGACTTTTCCCCTGAAGCTATATTGAAAGAAGCCCTCAACTCTGGTACAAATTGAAGGATATTTCAGTTATCTTTCATTTGTGGATGTAGACTATTGTTTAACATCAGTCTTTTATTCACTTATTGCTATGATTTGGATTTTAAGTGGAACATAAGCATTGACAGGAGCTGTAAGTAAATAATTTCCTCCCCCTGCTCCCCAGCTATATAGGTAGTCCATGGAAAGGAGAAGTGAGAACCTTTTAGTTCTATCAGAAGATGTAACTATTTTTTAAAGTTATCTTTGTAATTTAAAACTCGTTTCTATTAATGCTGCTTTCCAGTTCTATTTAATCCATCAACATGCAGAGCTGTATATTGGTCATTTAAGCCGTGGCTCACACCAGCAGTATAGTAGTGCAACTCACTCTGAGTCATGTGATAGTCTTCAGTATGACATTTGTGTGTTCCTAATGCATACGTGACATTTCAACTCTACGTAACATATTGAACTAAGTACTGCTAATATATTCTTATTACATTATGAGTCATCAGCCATGTTTTCAGTACATCTTTGATGAAATGTTTACAGGAAAGTAGGCAATGAATCGCCAGATCTATATACTTTGTAATGAGCCACCAGTTTGGAAATAAAATTGATTCTGGAGTCTTAGTTAAAAATGCCTATTCCTGTGCTATGATAAAGCATGGGATTTTTAAAATACTTAGATACTAAAAAAATGCAACTCAACTATCAAAGTGAGCTAGCTGTTAAAAGTTACTTTTCCTTCTTTGAGCTGCACTAGAAGTAGACCTTAATTGTTTCCACAAAACACCCTATTGATGACACGGACTTTGAGGGAAATAGTGTTATACGATCTAAATTGCTTTACAAGTTTGTGTGGCTCACTCTATTGAAAAATACACTTTCAGCAGTATAATGCAGAATGTACCTCTTTATTTTTCAAGCAGCCCTTCTCTTCTTTGCAAAGGTAAGGTGCAGATTACAGACAATTTACAACATTTGTGAGTAAAAACAGGACTTGATTTATAGAACGTAAAAAAACCCAACAAAACCAACCACACCCAAATATTAAATTTTACATCAGTCAGTTGGTTTATTTTTTTTCTTTCTTGGACAAAGATATTTGCACCACTACTGGCACAGAATTTTATTTTTTAGAGTTAAGATGAGAGTGACGTGTAGGACAAACTGTTACCTCAGTCCCTTCACCACAGATACATCAGCGTATTTCACCAGCTCATACAGTGAAAGGGATTACTAAATTACATATTTTTCTTTAAACAGAAAATGTAATCAATCATAAGGATGAAGAAGGATTTACCCCTCTGATGTGGGCTGCAGCTCATGGGCAGATAGCAATAGTGGAATTTCTCCTCCAGAATGTAAGGAAAAAAACCACATTTCATTTTAAATGTATTTGCTTTTTTGTTCAATTTGCCTTCTTAAGTTTGTCAATGCTGCTATTCACTTAAAACTCTTAAAGTTAAGTTCTGTGTAAAACCTCACATTTCAAAAAATGTTGTTAATTTGATATATTATTATTGTTATTTCAGGGTGCAGATCCTCAGATTTTGGGGAAGGGGCGAGAAAGTGCCCTCTCACTGGCTTGCAGTAAAGGATACACAGATATTGTCAAAATGCTGCTTGACTGTGGAGTTGATGTCAATGAATATGACTGGGTAAGATTCTAACTTGTTTTTATGTAGGGGGGTGCTTTGGTCAGAAATTTGAAATGGGACATAGCACAGACTTGGTTTTGAAAATTGTTCTACTCAGAGTTTCAAAACTCCCCTAGGATAAAAGAAGTTAGCCCTACTAGTTCTGACTTCTGGTGAAAAAAGAATGACACTGATGCTGAGCCCTTGTAGAAGGGTGAGCTTACAGTCTAAACAGTTTACAAAAAATAAAGGATGGAAACCCTGAATAACCAAAATAGAACCTCATTTTTATAAAACCTGTGATGTCTCTTACTGATACATAGATGTATATTAGTGAATTAAGGAATTACATTTGTAGACTGTTCAAGCATTAAGTGTCTAAAGCTTTTCCCTGCCTTTGCAGAATGGAGGCACACCTCTACTATATGCAGTACATGGGAACCATGTGAAATGTGTGAAAATACTCCTTGGTAAGCAGACTGTCCAAACTGAATTATCATTAATAATGAACTTAACAGTTCTCACTGTCAAAAATATGAGTTACTTTTCCTCTTTTACATAGAAAGTGGTGCTGATCCAACTATCGAAACAGATGCTGGCTATAATTCTATGGATTTGGCTGTAGCCTTGGGCTATCGTAGTGGTAAGTATTGAAAATGTAAATTCTGGGATTTTTATTTTTACTGCTGCTTGTTGATGTAGCTGCTGTAATGGCCTTCAAGAGGCTTTGCAGCTGTAAGAACATCCCTATCCTAAAAGTCTCAATACACATAAATGAATATGCCCAAAATGGGTAGGAGCTTCCATCTCTGTCTTGGAGAATGAGGTACTTGGTAAGGAAATGGCACAGACCTAGGTCAGCATCTGCAGGCACAAATTATGGTATGCAGGGCTGATGCAGCCATCATCCCAGACAAGAGAAGCTGAGCTGCTCCCTGCCCTCTACAGAGGAGTGTGTGTTGCACTAGATGATGAGAGGCTTGCAGCCCTCCCGAACCCTCACCCTGGTGTTCTGCTGACTGGCACAAAATGATGTAGTTTGCAAAACCTTCTTCCACTGTCAGACTAGCTATAGCTCTAGTTTATCTTGGAGGCAGGCAGGAATAGTGCCAGCATCAGTGAATTTGTCTACCTTACTTGATTCTGGAAAACAGAGGCAAAGAAGGGACTCTTCATTGTTGTTCCCTCATACTGCCTTCATTTTGAAAGCTGTGATATGTCTGCCATTGAGAAATGAAGTGAATCCAAAAATAAACCCACCACTCCAAGCAGAGCCCTGTGCTTACGGAGGGGCAATGCCTTCACAGATCTCTAGATATAGGACTACTTCAAGAGTTCAATCTCAAAACGTTCCACAGAAGTAGTTTCTAATAGAAGTTTTTGCCTGATTTCCTTTTATGGGCTTAAAAATGTCTTTCCATATGCTATCTGCCTATTCAAAGAAGAGAACAGATCATCACCTCCAAAAATTATCCTTACCAGGTGTACAGCTTTTGTATTAGATGAGGCTTTTACTTGCTGAAGGGATGAAACACTCTTCCCACCATGAATTTATTCCGTCTGTTTTTTACTAAATGATTGTACAGGACAAGCTGGCATCTGCTAAAGATGTGAAAAAACACTGAACACTGTTTAACCCAATTTGTTTCTCTACTTTAGTTCAACAGGTTATTGAGTCTCATTTATTAAGGCTACTTCAAAATATCAAGGAATAATGGTTGGCTCTTCTGCGGGTGTCCATTCTTCACTTGGAGATTTGAACTGCTTTTTAGCCCTGTAATCAGTGACAAAAATTGGTTGTTTTGTTAACTTTATCTCTGTTCAAGTATTTGCTGGTTTTAGTTAAGCTTTTTAATATGCTTTCACTTCTTTCAGTGTTGTTCATGGAACTATGTGATGTCATCCTTAAATATTTTTTATATAATTTTAGAATAAGACGTCAGTTGTTGTGCATGAAAACCTGTAAATAAAACCAGTTGTGACCATCTGTATGTTTACATTGAGTGCAGTGGGTGGCACAATGCCAGATGTCCTGCTTGATCACAACATTGATACACAGGAAAAAATCTGTTTAGTTATTGAGGTATATTACCATAGAAGATAAGTGTCTTTGCTATTAATATTACCAAAATGTGATTGTTTTCACAAGCCACAGTTAGTACTGCTGTGTCAGCTTTTGGCTTTGGCAGATTTTTAAGCTGGTAGTAAGTTGAAGGACTTCATACCCCATTCCCTTCCCCTGTCTCTGCATTCCAGTTGTAGTCCTGAAACAACTAGGCCAGAGTGTCCTAGGTAGAAATTTCTCTGGTTTAAGGAAGGCTTATTTCAAGTGCAGAATTCCCAGATCCTAAATATCCTCCCAACAGTGGCTGAAAGCAGGTGTCAGCTGTATGGGAAGAGAAGCCAGAACCTACTGCATTTCAGGCTTCTCCAGCCAAATTGTGGGTCATAGTATCATAGAGTATCTGAAGTTGGAAGGACCCATAAGGATCATTAAGTCCAACTCCCTGCTCCTCACAGGACTACCTGAAACTAAACCATAGGACTAAGGGGGTCATCCAGACTCTCCTTGAACTCTTGACAGGCTTGGTGCTGTGATCACTTTCCTGGGGAGCCTGTTCCAGTGACTGACAACCCTCTCAGTGAACAACCTTTTCCTGATGTCCAATCTGAACTTCCACAGCTTCATTCAATTTCCTTGTGACCTACTGTTGGTCACCAGAGATCAGCACCTCCCCTTCTGCTGGCGCCCTTGAGGAACATGTAGACTGGCATGAGGGGACCGGCACCCCTCTTGGCCTTCTCCAGGTGGAGCAAACCAAGTGACCTTAGCCGCTCATCCTAAGTCCTGCCCTCCAGAACTTGTGCCCTCTTGGTCACCTTCTAATACTTTGATGTCCTTCTTATATTGAGGCACCCAAAACTTCACACAGTACTTGAGGTGGGACTGTACCAGTGCAGTCTGGAGTGGGACAATCACATTCCTCAACCGCCTGGCTGTGCTTGATGCAACCCAGGGCACAGTTGGCCCTTTTGGCTGCCAGGGCACACTGTTGACCAATACTCAACTTGCCATCAACTCAGGCCTCCAGATCTCTTCCTGTTGGGCAGCTCTCCAGTCTCTCATCACCCAGTTTAGGGGGGATGTCCCAGTGTAGCTGTTCAGTTAAAACAGCAATTATGATTTTAAAATAGTTGAAAGGCAATGTTACCTGGCTTTCTATGACCTCTGAACTGAAACTACAGTGAGTGACAGAATGCAAGTTTTGCACAATAGCCAAGCTTTTAGACTATTCAGGAGCTTTTCCCTTTACAGTGCATATGGATACACCATGTTGTCTTGACATGTTTCCCTAAGCATTTATCCAAGGTATCTACCAGAGGTCTGGCATCTCTTCACATGCACAGCCCCTCATCCCTGCCTTTCTTCCCCATTCTGTGGGTAGTGAGCTCAGTCTCCAATTTGCTCTCCAACTAGAGTACACACAACATGGCTGGACCCAGGTGAATTGCTGTATTCCTAACACAGCATCTACCATATTTAATTTTTCTATTAGAAAATCATTCCATACACCAAGGAAATTAAATTACATGCACTGCAATATGAGCAAAGGTACTGGAACACTGGTAAATAATCCAGCTAAGTTCTTTGCATCAGAGCCAAATAATTAATTCAAAATGCTAACTTTGGTATTTCAAACTGACTGAACATACAGTAAGGGAAGATGCAGCAGGAGAAAACAAACAAACAAACCTCAATCCAAACCTACATGGATGAAACCTGAGCTTGTGGCCAAATTTCTCTCTTGACTCTACTGAACCACCTGTGATGTATAAAAGGTGTAGAAAGTTGTTTGTGATAGAGACAGTCCAGAGCTCCATTTCTTTCAGGAAGCTGAAATCTGAAACAGAATGAACTTTAAGGGAGGTGAAGCAAGAAAATGTAACTGGTCTCAGCAGGTGTGGCTGAAATCCTTGCTGCATTTAAGTGAGCATTTTCTGTCTCCCAGGCTTTGACACTTCTATTTTTATGCAGGGTTTACATCAGTTTTACATTATCATGCATGCTTAAATCAGATGAAAAAGAGTAAACCTGACATGCCTTCAAAGCAAGGGAGGGAAACTGTTTCATAAACAAAACCCAGAAAAATACATTTATTGTAAGTAACTTTAAAGTAATATGAAATAGCAATTCAGTTGTATATTAGAAATAATGTGATTTAATGGCCTTTGTAAAATCAAATGTTGAACTTCCATGTTTGTTGAAAAACAATGCAAATAAAACACATTTTCTTGAAATACCATCGCTTGAGCCCTTTCTGATTGATGTTTAAGACCTCTTACATATAGACATGCTATATAAGCATGCATAAAGAACAGAATTTCCTTTTCCTGCATTATTTGTGTTACAGAAAGTACTTGTTTCAAATTATGAACCTTCAGTATATGCTTTGTATTTTTTCTTGAACTTCCGTCAGCATTGAGTTAATATATAGGAAATAAATTGACTAATTCTTAAAACTGTTTCCTCAAAATGTATCCTAGAAAATGCCCTTTTTTATTATATAAGAAGACAGAAAAATAGAGCAACACAGATCAAGACAGCAAAATGTAAAATGTTTTCCATCTTTTTGCTATATAATTTCAAGCAATTGCTGGATAATCACTACACATCCCACAAAACTGAGTACAAAGGTAAAGATGGTCATCTTTCGGAAGCATCTTCCTGCACTAAAAGCCCTTTTATATAACACAATATTATGCTGCTAAAGCAATGAACATTAAATGGAAGTTTTCTGTGGCTCTTGGGAGAGCCCTGCAGGGAACAGCTAGCAATATTTCATAAGCTGTGATTTAGACACTCTGAGGAAATGCAGAGTTAGCAAACTGGGGAAGGGGGGGAAGACATAATAATCTATGCAAAGAAAAAGCTTTACTCACTGGAAAAAAATGACTGTCAAGAAAGCAGAGACAACTGTTGATTTTGCAATATTAACAGCATGCATCATTCCACATACTTCACGTTGCTCTGAGGCACAATGATGGATTTTTGTTTCTATTGGTGCAAATACTTCTCAGTATTGAGTTTTCTTTGCTCATAGTGGAAAACATTTTAAAGCCCCTAATTCAGCACTGATAATCATTTTGAAACGTCAGCCTGCTTGTTTTGTTTAGGTGAACTATTTCTGTAGCCTCTGATGGGAGGGAGAAAACAGTGAGTTACCTTTGAACCACACTCATAGGTCTGAAGGCAGCAGGGTTTCCTTTGCCAAGGCACCAGAGGAGTTTGAAAATTCGGCAATCAGAAACTTAACTCCCCAAACCTTTTACCAAAAACTGTTGCAAATGTAATTTCTTATGGGAATGTTAATAACATTTTACATTTCAACTTGAATTACAGCATAATGTATTTCAGAATGTTAGCAAACAAGTTGCTTTTCCTGATTAACTAAATTATTTGTGCTAAATTCAATGCTCAGCATGTAATCAGAGATGTCTGCCTCACAAAGTAGATTGCCTAGCAGTTTCATGTAGTAGTGACAGCCAAATGCTCCAGAGCTGCACAAAGTCTTTGTCTCATTCATTCATATTTGACTCTGCAGGGTATTCTGGTCTATTTAACAGAGGAAATATACAACAAATTAAGCCTACGACATTTGTCAGAATATTAATGTAGAGCTACTACTGGCTGCAAAAGCTTAGAAACCTTATAGTGCAAGACAGGCTTTCGTTGCCTGGCAGGAAGGTAAAAGAAAGCTGAAGAAGAAAGCAGCTCTGTCCACAGAGGGCAGTAATACAGGTGAGAAGTAACTGTACCAAGGAGAAAAGAAAATTTTACAGATCTATAATTACACATTTGTAATTGCTCAAAGAAACTCTGGTGAGGCAATAGCCGAGATAAGAGCTGAACCAATAAAGAGAGTGAAGACAAAACACAAATAGATTGTTAATATTTTATTAAAAGACATTAAAACACTGCCTGTATGTAAAGCCATTCTTAAAGAAAATGTGACCAGTATCCCTAGTTGGTCCCAACCTAGTAATTAAGTGCATTTAGCATAATGAACATCATTTTGTGAGGCAAGCAGCCATTCTGTGGGACAGAGCACATCACATATTTGATCCCTTTCCCCTCAGTATCAGGCTCCAAAGGTCCTGTGCACTGAGCAGACAAACCAAACAGATTTCTTCTTCCCTTCCCTACTGGCCCCAAGGTCTCTGGGCACCAGGCCAATTACTCCCTTCCTTGACAGCCTGGAAGGTTCCAGGCCAACCTGGCAGTGTTGACGGCCCTACCACAGCACAGGAAAGTGTAACAGCACCCAGAGCAGTCTGTAAAACCAAGCAGTTACAAGTCCTGAGGGGGAACTTGGAGCTGAACTGCTGCTGGACAGCGAGACCAAGACCCATCGGTGGTCAGGGACCCCTCTAACATTGTCAGGTTCCTCCAAGGACTGAGGGAGAGACCCATATTCTTTCATATGATTCTTCAGTCTAGATTATTATTGTTATATTGATACAGCAAACCATGCATTCAGATTTGGCCCAATGCAGAGAGGGTCCAAGTGATGAAAAATACTAAGTTGGTATCTAGGTGATTAGAAATAATTTTATTACAAATTCTGTTATTTTACTTATAAATCGTACCACATTGATTCTGCTTGGAGAAATCCTGTGCCATTATAATAGTAACTCTGTACTTTACTAATCATAATACCCTGTTACGAAAAAAAAGCTTAAATTCTACCTACAACTTAGTACCATCATCATTCTGCTGAGGACCCCTGAAAGAACCTGTAACATCCTCAGTCTCAGGTGACAGAAAAATAAAACTATACATTTTCATCCAGACAGGATTCAGTCAACTGAGGAGTTAGTGATGTACAATGTTAGCATTACTATTTGCATGTAAATTTGATGAGCACTTTTTAACATCCTGGCCAGTCTGTTCTGGGTTTTCCAGGGGCTGTTACTAGTTCCACTCTGTTGCCTTATTTGTTCATCTGTCTTGTACTTCAAATTCCCCACTTGTATTTCAGAGACAGAGAAAGCAGCAACCTCCTGCCAGACCTTCCCAGAGTAGAGCCTCATCTCCCTTCAGCCTCCTGTGGTTTTTTCCTTAGTATATATAAAAAAAAAACAAAAACAAAACAGAAAAACAAACTACACATCAGTATCCTACACCTCTTCATGCTACACAGGGTGCTGGTGCCCACAGCATGGAGCCAAGGGATGCAAAAACAGGACCTTTGCTCTCTAACTTTTCCAAGGTCCATGTGAGGCCATCGCAGCTTCACACTGCGGCACCGGAAGCAAACACTCTCCCAGGACCATGATGCAAGATGTCCCCCACCCTTGATACTCTTAGGAGAATTCAGAAGCTGGTATCTCAATGGTATTCCTGCAGAAAGAAACATTATCACTGAACTACAAGTTGAAGGAAATCAGCTACTGAATCTTAATTACTTGGCAGAGAAACAACACAAACCTCCACTATGCCATGCACGGATTTTGGATTTCCAAAGTTGTTTTACTGTGCCTTTGACCATACATTTTTCCAGTGACCTTTAAGCAACCTGGAAGTTCACTTCTTTAAACCCTGATCATGGCTACTTAACTCACAGCCTACAGAGACAGCTGTAAACCAAGGCCAGAACTACTGTTCATTTTATATATGTTTTATAAACTTGGAACAAAAAATGTCAGAAGTAACCATGGAAGTTTATCCTAATTCTAGGGAACTTGCTCTGCCTAGTTCACATTCACAGCTCTAGATAATCCCAAGCATGAATCAGATGCAACTTCATATTCTCATGAAACTATAAAGGACAAGGCAAAGAAAAAAAGAGAGACTGTATTTCCTGGGATGATTAAAATATGTTCCATATTTACTAGGAAGCTGACTGTCAGGCGCATTCCAGTAGAGCTTTTCCTGAACACTGTGGACCAGCCTTTTTTTCCGTTGCAGCAACAGTATAAATCACTGAACTGCAGACACAGCCAGTCACTAGAATGATCATCATTAGTATTGTTACAGCAGTTCCGCCTGCATGCACCTCCTGCTGTGCAGCACATAACGCTTTCAGGAAGTACACTGCTCCCTCTGGCAATGAATGTGTAACTGGGGGAATTAGGAATCCGGTCACTTGGAACTTTAAAGATCAAAGATTTTGTTACGGGTTAGTCCTAGGAATGACGTCTGAATAGATGATTCTGTTGAGGTTGATTTGTCACCAAATTAAGCTAGCAACTCTCCAGGCACACAGGACTGTAAAGGATGTCAATCTTCAGCAGAGGAGCAGTGAGGAAACCAAGCATGCATGCAGAAATCAGCGGGGAAGGTTGCAGAGCCCAACAGAAAAGGAAGATGCAAACTGAGCACAGCAACAAGGTGGATTACAGCAGTGGGACTGTGCTGTATGCTTCATCCTTTTCCAACAACGAGAAACCTAAGTAATCTCCAAATAATCCTCTGAAAAAAAATCCTGACCTGCATTGTGGGGAACATTGTTTTGATTCGTTACATAAACCAACTGCATGTGCTCCTTTTTTTATCACTGAAATCAAAACAGGGCAAACAGAGCCACATGACATTATTTTCACAGCCTGTAAGTTTTTCTAGCACATCAGTATCTCTATTTCATAAACAGAAAACACAGCTTACAGGACAGTACCACTTCCACACAAATTCTAGGATTTATCATTTCGTAGTATTTCAGAAAGACCGATCATATCATCAAATGCTTTGATTCAACCTTTCTATATTGATGACAGCTAGAGGACACACAACAGTGTGCAATCTGCATTCAAATCTGATGTGCCAGCAATTACCCAGGCTTCTAGTACAGTTAAAAACTGGGCAAGCCCTTGCTAAACTCTATAAATCACTGCACCCTGCATTTGTAGCCATTAGGCTACATCTACATTATCTTAAATGTTATAACCTAGAGGACTCAAAACCTAAGTTGCTTCTGAAAATGCAACACAAAAACAGCTTGCCTAGCTATTCTCTATCTGTGGTATAATGTCTGCCGCAAGTACAGGGTAACATCACAGGCATAACAACACTGCCATTGTCTCCAAAAAGGCTTTTGTTTAGAAACAGTATGCACTTCTGCTCATATAAAATGTGAATGTTTCAAGAAGATTCACAGAAAATAGACTGGTGCATCCTTGATGGATCAAGTCCCCCTTTGAATTCCACTTAACGCCTGCTGACATAGTTTGTCTAATATACTATATTTCCTGATTAAACTAGAGAACTACAGAGATGGGACATACTTGAAAAAGCAGAAGTAAAAACAATTCCAGGTTCTGAATTAAATAAATAGCACTTAATTTTCAAGGTACAGAACATTAAAATAGGACAATGCTAAAATATGAGGAACTAATACAATGGGAGGTTCTGCTCTATAAATAAGAGGGCTGACACACTGAAGCAGAATGACAACCCATCTAGTCTACAGTTCCTGACAGAGGTCAGCCTAGACACCAGTGTTTATGTGCACAAGGTCACATCTAAGCAAGTCTGAATGTTATATGCTAGTGGAATAAGATGACTCAGTGAATCCTGAGACCTCTAGGCTACTCCAGCTTTCACAAATAGTAAAAAAAACATGAAAAAAAAAATCTTAAAGATCATCAACCCTGGGTAGGAATTACTGGAGCATTAAATGCTGCAGATGTACATGGGGATTGTTTATCCAACTGCTGCCCCCAACATATGCTAAAGGCAAAGCCCAGCTGCATGAGCTGGCTATGCTGGTTTCATGGTGTTTAGGAATATGGAAGTGCTCCATCTCCTCCCAGTTCCTAACAATAAGTGGTGCAAAGCAGCCAGAAGGGAAGTAAGTTCATGTTTACGTTAACTCCTCCCTTCTGCTTTGGATGTCAACCGTCTCAGTACGGACAAAAACTTGTAACAGACACCTCAAATCAATGAGTCTGCCACTCTGCTGCCACAGCTGTTAATTTTTTCACTTAATCCCATTTTTAGTTTAGGCATGAATCCTACAAACACTCATGTTCACGTTACCTTTACAAGACAAGAAGCGTTGAGGCACTAGCTGTCTCTCACCATATGTTTGCATAAAACTTGTGCCTGGTAGGGGCAGATGAATCTCTAACTAAAACACAACAAAATGTGGGTTGACTGACTTGTGTAGGTGAAATCAAACAATGTTAGAAATCAGCACAAATGCATAAGTCGTTAAAAAGCAGTTGATCTTAATAAATAGTGTAAAAACGGCTCCTACCCATGCAAGTCTGCTCACTATATATCACAGCCATATTGCTCATGTAAGTGGCTCTAATGTGGCGTTTACCACTGTCAGCTCCTGCTACTCCTGCATCTTCATCACCACATACATAACCAACACCATCCTACTGTGACTGCCAGTTACACTCAACAGGTGTGTCATGCCACAGATGTCAATGTCAAACACCAGCATCACAGACCTAGGATAGATTTTGCCCCACACAAGCATCTGCACATTGTATTTGTCCTGCACAGTCACAAGGTGCAAGAAGCCCTCCTGGATCTCAGCCGGGTCCTTAAAAGGTAGCAGTCTTATAGACACTTATTTATTAGGAACTCATTACAACACAGATGCCCACAAAATTCTACTGCTGAAAAGATGTGACTCTCAAGCCATACTCTGTCACCTCTGCAACTCCCTGATGGGGTTGCTGGAACTAACAAGGAAGTATAGCAAGACTAGCCACAGCTCCTGGACCTGTCGCTTAAACCTACAGCTTCTCTCTTTCAGTAGATACTTTCAAGACCTTCACTTCTTGCCTAATCTTATTGCAACATTTTAAACCCATCGGTAATAAGCAGTTGCAAACATTTTCCACAAGTTGTATGCTGATTGTGAAGCAGGAGACTGCTCAATTGTACATGGCTGACATGTTTCAGGTTACACCACAGGCCCACTAGACATTACTAACTCAGTTCCATCTCCATGAACTGTAGAAGCCTTCAACCAAAGATCTCTTCAAATCAACTTCAGATGTCTTCTAAAAACCGGGAGAGGAGGGCAGAACCCACATCTACATTCTTCCAGTAGTCCAAAGAAAACCCCCCAAAACCCATAAACCACTACTCATACTTAACAAAAATGTAGAATATGGATTTCAAGAGCAGCAGATACTTCCACCATTACCTGCCAATATCCTGCACAGCACATCAAATCCCTGACTATGAAAGCGAAGTGTTGCCAATGTTGCTTATCGCTTATCAAATGCAAAAGCACTGTGTTGCACAATCAAACTGACCTTCAACCAGCCCAGGATCTGAATAGAAGCAAGATGTCCCAGAATTCTGTCTTCCACCTACATAATAAATGAGACATACAATATGAAAATAATTATTATTACTTAGACCGTTATAACACTAATTAACCTATGATTTGTTCAGATTTATTGGTAATGCAAACAGTTGGCTCTAGCTCATCTGTAAAAGTATTATTAATCCCTGCACTACACCCACATTGTTAGAATGGCTTTTTCATTGACAGGATACCTTCATTGCAATGTACAGGCAATACATCACTTGCATACGTTTTTCTCACAAATAAACCAGTCACAAGACAGTTCAGTATTACATAAGCTGTCTCCCTTGCATTCAGTATCTTTGATGAAAATCCATGCACGAACATAGAAAACACAACAATGAAAGATTCTCACTATGAAACTCCAAGTAGCTTATGCTACCAAAAACCTGCACCTTAAAAGTTAATTAGAATACACAGAAATAGTTATACTTCTGGTTCTCAGATCTTCTAGATGTATCCACTTTTTATTAATTTTTTAAAGTTACCGAGTTTTCTCAGAGTCAAACTAATTATGACATTCACCTTAACTAAGTCAGCTTGGCTCAGCTGCACTGTCAGCTCCTTTTCTGTAAAAAAGCCTTCCTTCCAGAGCCCAATCTCTGTTGTAGGTCAGGATGTTTCTACTACCACATCCAACAGGAAATATTTTCAGCAACTCACATAAAGCGCTGGATGCAGCTCAAACTAGAGATCTGAAAAGGAACAAAGAATAGCTTAGAAAAATCAGGAGCCACATTGCATCTATTTGTGTAAGCCCAAGACATGTTGAGTCCTTGTTAATATTTTAAAATACCTAGCTTTAAAATCTCACTTCTTTATACGTACCACCATCTTGCCAGTCACTTCAGGTTGTAATCTAGTCAACATCAAAACACTTCCCTGTAGGCTCTCCTATCTGAGTGAATACTAACTCCAGTTTCATAACTTGCTCAAATCCATCCTCACAGGGTGATCAATCAGCTTCCACGGCCTGGCTTCTCAATCACTCCCCCCCAACTCCCTTCAAAAATACTAGCCTCCCCCACCCACCAACTAACATCTGTAACATTCATACACACAAGATTTCTTCCCCACCACTGCTGTGATCACATCTTGTTTTTAACTCTTCCACTGCCTATGACAACAAATACAAGCTCTTATCTTAATTTCAAATATCCTTTGTTATCTTATACGTACCATAATGTGACATATACATTTTCTGCAGACATATAGGAAACCACCTTAGGGAAGTTAAAACGTCTGTATGATTTTTCACATACAAAACACACTATTAGCACAAAATTTCATACAAGTAGGAACTACATTAACTTCTCCTACACCCCTAGCAAATCAGCATAGTAAGATACTCAAGAATTTATTTGATATTTGAGGTACTGAGCTTGAACATTTTAAACCAATTCAAATAATCTCCCCTGGTCACATATGTTAAATACGCACTACCAATTATGAGAAATTCTCACTGGGATAATTTCCCAAGAGGCACAACCACAAACTTATATTTAAATTTAAAAAAAAAAATCAAATCCAGTCTGTAATGACTCAAGACACCTTCTAGAGTTTTGAAAACGATGTTATTTTAAAATCATAGTATGGAACTTATTATTTTTATATATGCACATACACTACCCTAATAAAATACATAGTTTCACCATCTTCCAAAAGGATTTTAATTAGCTTTTGATTAGAATATACTGATTCTAAGCCAGAGCAAAACCCTTAAAGCACGAGATTAACAATTATGAAGATACTTCTAAAATTCTGTTGCAAAAATGATGAAAAAAATCTCCCTAGTTCCCACTACTGCATTGGAATCCAGCTGTTACAAAGCTTGATGTGACAGAGCCAGAACATTGCCTTTGCTTTTTTAAAATAAAAAGCTTAAACAAACCTTTGTTCAATAGAAATGCAGGCATCTGTTTTCGTTTCTCCATTGTCCAGATATTTGGAATGGAGATACAAAATCATTTTCCCTGAGCAAGACTACAGATGTGAATCTGTAATGGCGTAATTACAGTGTAGCTACAGAGAAGCTCAGGCTAATGAGAAACATCAACAAAACTATTTTCAGCTTCTAGCAGTTAATGACAGACTAGAAGGACTGTACCCAACTCCTTACTAAGAGAAAATAATCACAGCATTGAGAATAGGACTAAGCATTTAAGTGTTAGACATGAAGACTGCTGTAACAAGAGAACTACTCTCTTAGAATTTACTATAACCAAAACCACATTTTTATTATATCTTGATCCACAGTCACTTTGGGGATGCAGAGGTACACTAGCTTTTCCTGCCTGGGAGCATACCTAGGACATAGACGTCCACAGACCTGTCAGAAGGCTGCTTATCACCAGATTAGCATTATTTTGTTTTTCAAAGACACTGCTTTAACAAGGATCTCATTTTCAAGCATACTTAGCTAAGTACATCTGCTAGTGGGGAAAAAGCTATCACTGCCTCCATCTAAGCAAGACTTCCTGAGACAGAAACCAGCATGAAACTTTTCATAAGCAAGGCCTATGGTGGCTTATAGGACTGACATATTTGAATTACACAATAGGCAACACATATATTGATCTGTCCAAAAAAATCAGCACACATTTATTGACTTGACAGGTCCCAGAACTGTGGTAAACAACTCCATAGAATTGGGTTTTCTCCTTTTAGAGGGCAATTGGCTTAAGGTCACCATCTTAATTTCAAAATTACATGTTTATTTTTTCTACCTTATTGCCACAATTCAATGAATGCACTTTTTATTTTGAATTAATTCAATGCTAAAAGTGTAATTTACTGACAAAGCACTTGCAAACTAAGACAAGTAAACTGAAATTGTTAAGTCCTGGCACCTGACTTGAGCCATGTCATGCTCACAGTCAAACTACTATCTTACCTCAAACCACAGTTGCCCAGCTTGAACAAGTTCCTCCACTGTTTCCCAAAAGCAATGACTTAACATCATGACAAACACGTTTGGCAAGTCAGACACAGCCCCACCTTTTCCCAGGCACAAGCAGAACTTACGGCTACAGCAAAGTTTTACCCTGAATTTTATCCTGCACAAGATTATTCAACTTCCAAAAGATACTTGCCCCAGAAACAACCCTAGAAGGCTGGTAATTAGGTGCTCTTCTATCCCAATTAGCTTCTTATTACAGAAACAATAATTTTTAAAAAGTCCCCCAAAGATGAAATTTAGCCCTCACCCCTGGAAGCTCCAACTATACGAATTTGGAATTCAAAAAGTATTCCTCGTGCCCAAAAAAACAAGTTATTTTCCTCTGGAACATGCAAAAGCAATAGAAAAAACATACTCCTGAAATATCCAAATATAATTACTAGTTAATAGAACTGAAGATGCTAAATACAGACTTAATTAAAAAACAAGATAAGTACAATACTGGAAAGTATTGTTTGACCTATTAGTTACACCCTGAAAATAACTATTAAACATTCCCTGAAGATAAAATTTTAGCATCAGTATCTAGCTCCCTGAAGATGTAAATAGCTTGCTACTGTTCTTCAAAGCAAAGTGAAGATGTCTCCGAGTCTGCATATTTTATGTTACATTTAACCACCATTATTTCTAGAATACAGATCTATGTCTTAAATTCAGATTACAAAGTTACTAAAAGCATAGGTAGCTCTAAATTGCAAATGTTGGGAATTCACTAATTAAGTCTAAAATGCTCCATTATGCACAGAAAATTTTTAGAAGCCAGGTTTCTAACACAATAAAAAAACTCGTGCTCTGCAGAAAAGCAAGACTTAATATTTATGGCCAATTTTTTCCCCTGCTTTTCTGACAAGAAGCCACACCAGAAAGTTTATTTTATATTTTTATTGTATGCCAAAGTTAATTAAAGATGAGGTTTTGCTTGTAGACAAGTTACTTAAAAATTGTGTCTAGGCAGAGATTTGTTAGCAATCTGACTTATTTAAAAGCATAGGTTTGTTCAATCAGGCCACAAAAATAATATTGTGTACAAGCAGTAACTAAAGCGCCTCAAGTTCAAGGAGTTTCCAAATATCACAGATCTTGAGATCTCATCAGGAAATAAAAATAAAATCAAAGCAGTCACAATATAAAATAGCAGCTCCATGTAGCTTTTTCAAGTTTTAACTTTATTCAGAAAGTGACACTGAGTTCAGTTTGCCTCATTCTTTGAAGCTTCATCGAAGTTTTCAACAAGATCTAAAAAAAGAAGAATGTTGACATTAAAGTTTGACACACTTCTGCTTTTCCAAACATTTTGGTTTTGGTGCTTGGTTTGCTTTTTTTGTGAAGTTCTACTTCATATCAAGTGCTTACAGTATGAAAAACTTTCAACTTACAAAACACAAACCAAGTAACTTTTAAGAGCTTCATGATTCATTCCTCTTGATCAACCAAGTAAGTTCTGGATGACTTATTATAAAGAACAGTTGTAATAGCATTTAACTTCACTATCCCTAAAACTTGTCAAAGTGATATTGAGAAGGTAGTTTCTTCCCACCCTTCTTATTGCATATTTCATAAATATCTTAGCCATGGCTATTATCACTTCTACACAGGACAAAAATGCTAGCTCAAACCAACAGTGCATCTAAGTTCCTCACGGCACCTGACAAAATGAAATAACCTGCCCACAGAAATTCTGTGACAGGGTCACTAGTCAATATTCTTACTCTTGGCCCAGCATTACACTATGCATGTTCTCTCTCAGCAACATTCACTTCCTTTTCTTCCAATGTATGACTGTTCTTACCTGGAACTTCATCATCATCATCTTCACCAGTCGCAAGTGGTGCTTTTCCATCCACAGCTGCAAGAGCAAGTAATTCAAAAGCATCAGTCAAGCTCTCCATATGCATCTTCATCAGTTGTTTTGCTTTGTTTTTTTGAAAACATTATGTCTGAGCTAAATTGCAATGCTTTATCCAGTTCCCCTGCTGAATAAAAATCTTCAAATAACCAAGCAGGTTCACTTCAGTGCCCTTTGCTACTGATAATACTCAAAGAACCCATAAGGGAAATGACAACGTGCAGACTGTCAGCAGTTGACTAGTCACAACCTTGTATCTACATATACTTAGTGCCTTGCAGGGCAACACTTTTCAGCTAGAAGATTGAAGACCAATTCTACCAATCTCCCTTAAAATAAACTCGATTTGTTGACTACTCAGTGTTTGTTGAGTTTTATTTTAAGGAAAATTAAGTATCTTATGATCCTAGACTTTCAATGAAAATGAAGGTGTAAATGCAAAGCTGCAGACAGACACATCTGAAAAGAGACACAGGTATTACTGTTCCTGGCAAAATCAGAGGAATATGGAGTTGGATACACAATTTTACACTCTAGTGGTTGAGGTAACCATGTGTTCTGGTCCATATCTCTGCTGACTCAGGAACTTCTTAACCATTCCCATTGCATTTGCAAGGGTTAGTGAGACTTAGCCATGTCCACTTTAGTAGACCAATGAGCATATGAGAAACTGCAGCAATACAATGCTAAGAATAGGTATCACAGGTCCCTACCTGTGCCACTACTTTTACTGCTATTCTTAGAGATACTTCTGAAGGTAAGCTGTCTCATACTCTGTCACCTCAGTTTTATCCTAATTAATCCTGCTCAGTTTTAAAGAAAAGCATGAGGGAAGAGATGAGTGCATACTAGACCTGTACCCTGTTATAGAGAACCAGAACAGATGAATGCATAAACTTTGGTCTCAAAGGCTTGGGACAAGGTCCCACTAACCCTCTTTTTGTTTAACAGCAGAATGTTGTTACAGCTTAAGTGCATCTTAGTGTCAATTACAACATTTTAAAAGCAAACGAGGTGCCTTCCTCCAGAATTGCCTGCATTCTCTCCCATCCCCAAGACCGCACTAAGTTTACTTTAGCACCTGCAAAGGCAATCATCACAGACACTTCACTCTTCAATGTCAGGCTTCCACATCTAGCAGACAACGTGAAATAGGAAGTTTTGTGCAACTATTCTGGCATCCACCTGAAGTGGAAATGAATAGCCATTTGCTAGATCACACAAAGCAAGCACTGTAAATAAACTTCTCTAATATTAAAACTGCACAGTTTAGTTTGTCCAGAATATACCCATCTTGTTATGAGAAGAGATCTCAGGAAATCATTGTTTGTTTTTACCTTTCAAGCCCTACTACTACCGCAAGGAATCCACACAGGTGACAGAAGCAGAAAGGACCCGAGTCTCACCTCCTGAAAGCTGTTTCTAGAAGTATTTTATTTCATCAGGAACATGACAGGAAAGAACTACCATCAAGTTTAGGAAGGAAAATACAGGCTTTGTTGGCAGTTACGTACGGGAGGAAAAAACCTAACAATCAAGTTCAGAACTACCAGAACCTCGACACAGTGATACATTTCTCCTATTATCTCTGTATGTAAGATGTTCCATATCTTGGAAGGAACAGGCTAAGGTATTTCAGAAAAACACAAGGGCAGTGCATGAAGGACACGATGAACGTTCCCAATATCAACAAGCCGGTCTTTCACTCCCAATCCTCACCCTGTAGCAGGAGCACCTTTTCTGAACATCATATACTCTTCTACTTTTCCCATTTAGCTTAATGCTCATGCCAGTCCCGTTCTCTACATTGTTGCACACACAGAGTAATTAAAAGACACTTCCTTAAAAATATGGTGTAATTCTCTCCCAGCTATCAAAAAGCCCATGCAGGAAAATGCCTTCACCACACCAGTCAGGCAGCAAAGCAGTTGCAAGATGTCTGTCCTCAGGTCCCTGTCCCCATTACTTATGTTTCCATTCAAAGCATCAAAACAGACATACTCAAAGTTTATTTTTTTTTTTAAACCTAACTCTTCTGGAGTAACTTATCTATCTAGCTTCAATGAATGACATATGTCAAAATATGGCAGCCCCATCAAGAAGTAAACTACCATAAAATGAAGTCTGGCTACAGCCTTCCAGCCATAGACCAGCTGCAACATAAGCTGACAGGTGCCTCTGCTTTATTCAGTTGTCATTGGATCTGAGCTATAAATAAGATCCAAGAGTTCCATTTCTTAATAAGCGTTTTATAATATGCCTGCAGAAAACAAAGAGTGCCCTGAATTTCACTGATGCTATACAAATAGCCCCCATGTCAGCTGTCAGCATGAAATACATTCAAGTTTCAACTTACATTGCTTGGGTAGAGCTTCTGCCAATCTTCTCAGGCTGGTAAGACTGTCAGCTCCAAGCTGATTTAAGATGCTAGGAAGCATTTCTGTCAGCTGCTTTGTCTCAGCATGGCCGGTGATAGTGAAAGTGTTAGCAGCCAGAGATGCCTGAACTTTAGGATTATTGAAGTGTATGACTGTTCCTTGGTTAGTAAACATGTTTACCTGCAAGAAAAAAAATGCAGTATTTGAAGCAGTTTAGCAAGATTTTTCAATTTAACAGGCAACCAAAGCTCTTAAAGCTCAATAAAGACCAACTGACAATTTACAGGCCAGTTCAGGATTATTTACCAGGAAACTGATTTTGGTAATTTTATATTTCTATATAGGAAAGTATTTCTTCCTTTGAAGCAATTACCTCTTCAATTCCAGAAATATTGTTGACTCCCAGTTTCTTCAAAGAAAACTGAAGTTTCTTGTCATCTGCTGTAGCTGTTCTGTGGACAACCTTCTTCTTTCTGCGAGCAGTACCCTTTTCAAAAAAAGAAAGTTACAAATTAATACTTAAATAGCTCTTCACAAACTCTAATCCTCAGGGCTGTGTAACTATTCTGCACCCATCTACACATCAACTTAAGGTACAAAGTTCTACTTCTATGTCACAGCGCACACCACTCCTCCCCTCCAACTGCACTACAGCAGTCTTTCCCTTGCTTTAAGGCAAGCTTTGCACGTCTCTGAGAAGCATGTTTTAGGAAGCAAGTCTTACAGGGATTCTACAGCATCTTAGAAGAGAAAAATTGCACATTTATACTCATCTGTTATCATAGGCATAAAACTGAACAATGAGCACAGTTTTAGGTCATTCTTAAAGATTATTAATTTATCCTTAGATCATCTTTCTTAAATTGTAGCCAAATTTTTTAAGTCAGAGGCCATAAAGTTCTCAAAACATCATTAACAAACTAATAAGAAAACTCAAAATACTAAGTTTTTATTCCAAACAGACATCTCCCATACATAAATGAAGAAAACTTATTTTCCAAAAACATTTTATAAATATGTTTAAAAATATACTTCTACATATTACTCCGATCACCTCTGCCTAGAAAGCAAAACAAGCAAAGTTTAAATTCACCTAAAGACACAGAGCTCCAGATCTCTCCAGGGAAATAACTGTCTCATATCAGAAGACATCCATATGTACAAAAAAGCAGAAAGTGTCATTCTACACTTCCTTGACAGTCGTAAGGCTTCAGTAAAATCTAGCATAAAATGACTGGGAACAGGTGAAACTAAGCTCCTTTTTGACACACTGTAACTACTAAGCTAAGTCCCACTACTCCAGTTGCCCATTTGCCACATGCTAGAAATGAGAGAATGTGTTCCAGCCCAGCTGTATAAATGGCTGTGATACCTTTTGAGTTGGCTGGCAGAAGTTAGAAAACTGGCTGGACACTAACACTTCTAACATAATCCACTTACAAAGAGAAATGTTAACGAAAAAGTCACATGAAACTAACACTTGGAAGACTACAACTCAAAAGTTTGGTCAGTTGGCTAGAAAGCTTGACAATCGTTCCCTGCTACTGTCAGATTACCACACACAACTACTTGAAAAATAATAAAATAACAGAAATGACTTTATTTTAGTACCTCAACTACCCAGGGATTGAGCTACATAAGGTATACATTATGTCCCTCTGGAAAAAAGATCACTCAATAAATTTTAAAAAATTATGTCTTGAATCAAAGGCTATGTAGGAACAGGTACCTCCCTTTTATACAAATTCAACAACATATTAAACCTCAGACATATTAAACCTGAGTTTAATTTAAATGCACAGCTGCTGCTTTCAACTCCATAGATTTAAGCTGCTGAAGATTGCAGGTTTTTACTAAGCAAATTCAATCCTGATCACACAGAGATGTGCAGTTCACACCCTTTTACCTCTCTATTAGAGAGGTGGGTACTGCAGGCCACCAATGGAATAATACAGGCTCAACTACCACTCCTCTAAGTAAGTGTGGAAGAAGAGCCATGACACTTAGCTGTAGCAATATTCTACAGTAAAATCTCAAATTTCACATAACCAAGGACTACAATAGTCCTCTACCTAAACATAATATATAGCTTATTTGTAAAATCTGCAGCCCTGCAACATTGTGAAAATCTTCCAGCAAAGACAGTGTGCAACTTTTTTTCTCACAAGAAATGACTCTTCTTCCTTTTCCTCCTCCACACTCATCTAAACTTATATGGTGACAATGCCATAAGAATCCCAGTAATAACCTCCAGTTAGTTATAAAACAGATTTTTTTAAAGTTACAAGTATTTTAACTATTTCACAGGCCAATTTTAAAACTGAAGGACAGCATCACCAGCATATTCTAAGCTTTGCTTAATGTCTCTTACAGACTTACACTGGCCAGAGAGCTGCCAGAGCTGTAATCTGAATGCATGCTCTTTATGCGGCAAATGTTAAAAACCTCCACAGTCAATACACACATGCTGGTAACATGCATGCAATCATCAATATAATACAGCAGCTCTCTGCCTGACTACAGAAAATCACCAAACCAGTGTATTAATACAATAACCCTGGTCTAAGGCTGCCTAAATATCCAGCTAAAGGCAAAAAAAAAAAAAACAGGAATGAAAGCCCCTGGGTGCAAAAGTTCTGTTGCATAGTTTGTATTCTAAAATAACGGGTTTGCACTTCTGCAGGTATAAAAGGATTACTAACATAGTTTTTCCTTAAAACTGATTCTGTAATTAAAAGTGTCTACTAGCATACAACTATATTCAACATACCTTTTTTAATTTTCAGATTATAAGTAACCACAGAGCTACATGTATTCATGTTGTAATAAAACCTAAAGGTCCTCTGAGCGTGTTACTCGACAATTACCAGAATATGACAAGTACAGAATTTACCACTTTGTGCTAAAAGGCAAAAAACCAGCTCAGAGATTTGTGGCCGTTATGAAAATAGTACCAGAGCTCACACTTGCTGTAAAGTCTGCTCACTTCAAATCCTACATGCCTTCTAAAATTATTCACACACGAATAAAGGCTGCAAGCGTGCAATTAACAAATCCAAATGGAAAACGCTGGAGGTTCAGCTACTACGTCCTGTTTCTACAGAACTGACTCCAGAGACCCCTCACAGCTTCCCGTGAGGACGCCCACGCCAAGCTAAGAGCAATAAGGGCTGCTCCCCGTGCCAGTCTTCAGGACCCTCCTGCTGAAGCCTTGTGTGCGTGCAGGGACATGCAGCCCGGAGGGCAGGGTGGGGAAGCGACTCTTACCTTGCCACCGATGCGCACCTGGGCCTGCAGCTTGGCGAGCTTTTCTTGGTTCATTATCGTCTCTTTCATCTGCGGATGCAACAAGAGCGCTCAGGGAAGGCGGGTCAGCCGGCGGGCCGCGCTCCCGGCGGCAGGGCAGGCGGGAGCGCGGTGCTCGGACGCTGCCCCTCGGCGCCCACCTCCCTCACCAGGGGCCGGGCAGGGCTCAGCTCCCCAGCGCGCTGCCCCGCCGAGGCCCGGCGCGTAACCGCCCAGCCTTCCCTTCCCCCCACAGCCGCCGCCCACCGAGCCACAGCCCTGGGCCGCGCACCGACCTTCTCCCATCCCCCCTCCACCGTCTCCTTCATACCTTCCCGGGGCGGGCGCGGCGGTGCCGGGGCGAGGCGGGGCGGGCGGCGGCAGCGAGCTCAGCACGCGGGGCAGGGCGAGATGGCGGCCGGAAGGAAGGGGGGAAGGACGGACCCGCGCCCCACGGCGCATGCGCCCTGCTGGGCCGGCAGGGGGCGCCCGCGGGCCGGCACCGCTTCCTGCAGGGGCGGAGCGGCCGCCGGGGGGTCGCGCGGGGCGCGGGGCGGGGCCGGCGCCGCCGGGACGGGCCGGGGCCGGAGGGTCGGGGGGCTGGAGGGGTGGAGGGGTGGAAGGCTGGAGGGGTGGCTGCCGGCGGGAGCCCTCTTCGCCCCTCCCTCCCCATTCCCGCCTTCCAGCCCGCGCTGGAAGCCTGGCGGGCGGCCCCGCCCTGTCACGGCCAGGTCTGTCCCCGGTCTGGCATTACCTGTTTGTTGTTCGTTGTTGTTTTTTTTTTCGTTCTAGAAACACGAAAACTTTGTGTTTTCTTTCTGGCTGGCGTAGCGCAAACCTCCACCCGCGCCCGAGGAATTCCTCCCCGCTCAGCCCCGTTCTCCCCGCAGCCCCTGGGGCAGCTGCGTCCTCCCTCGGCCTCTGCCCGCGCAGCCCAACCACGGGGAATCCTTCCTCTCTTGCCAGGCTGTCACCATCGCCCACGTGGCCGTTCCTGTCTCACTTGACGCCCATCTCGGGTGTGTTCCTGTTCAGCTTTGCATCCTCTTTTGCCATCAGGCGCTCGTGAGCAAAGTCCTTCTGCTCGCCGCAGGCACGCTCGCCCTGTGCGCTCAGCTTCTCCCCGAGCTGTTCTCCTGTAGCCACGTTTTCTGCCACTGAGGTCTTAACGTGCCCTTTCCCTGTGCTGTCTGTGTTAACTGCATCTTTTCCGAGAGCAGAATGCTCGCCCCTGAGGCTGTAACTCAGGCAGCTGCTGCTGCGTTTGTACTTGTAAACCCTGCGCCTCTGGGCAGAGGTCATTGGCAGCCCGGGCTTTCTGTCCTCCACAGGTTTGCTAACGCATTTCAGTTTGCTCTCTGTGAGTCTGCTGGGACTAATCTCACAGTTGCCACGATTGTGATTGTCCTCACCACGCAGAGTGCTTGAAGCAGCTTGTGCAGGGTCTGCATCACCCGTGCTGCATCGTGCGATGCCAGGGCAGCCTCACGGGGCGAGACACCTGGTGTTGCCATCAGTGCCACACTGAGTGACGTGAGGAACGACAAGCTCTGTGGTCCTGCCCCGTCACCACTACATCTGAACCCAATCAGTAGAACACTACTGACCTTGCCACCTCATCCTGTATTTTAGTGCCTTTTAAACCAGTTCTTCTCCGGGATATCTTCAATGAACTCTTTGTTCTTGCTTCTGTCAGACTATTTGTACTTCTTTATTGATCAATGTTAAGGCTGCCATGTAAGTAATTCCCAGGGTCAAGAGTTTGCCACGGCAGTGCTTTTTTTGTGTGTATAAATTTCATTTGCTTTTATGAAATTTTCTTACTACACGGGAGCTCGGTGTTAACTTGTAGAGAAGATTGTGTTCACCCTTAAAAGTAAGAGTCCTGTTGCTAGTGAAAATGCATCGTGAACCCGAAATTACTCCATCTGGTGGTGATAGAAGGTCTCTGGGAGGAGAGTATTCAAAAGGTGCTGTTGAGGAGCAGCTTGTGCCTTCCAGATGACTAACATCACAGACTAACAGACGACATTTAGAGGATGATCAAACATTTAGAGGAGAGTTATCCTGGTGGCGAGGGGACCTGCAAAAATTTGGCACAGCATATCTGTAAAATTGGAACAGTGAATCAGTTGGCTCAGAAAAGTGGGGGGGGGGGGGGGACGGGACGGGAAGAGTCCATATTGCTGTAACCGAACTAGCAAATGCCGTATCTAATTCAGAAGGAAAGAAACAAAACTGATTTGGGGGAAGGCAGGATCTGGGGAGGGATTTGGGGAGATGAGAGTTTGTCATGAACTAAAAACAAAGCTTATAATTTTTTTACAACATGAAATTGGCAGTGTACCTGCAGCAAAAGGGAACAGAGCCAAGATTTAAAAAAAATATAAAAATAAAAAACCTCCAAAAAACACAACCCTAAACCTGTCCTGAATCACTGTTGGCTGTTGAAAGTAAAATAAATAAGTGCTTCAGCTTCAGATTTATCACAATCTGCCATCAATATATATAAGAAAGATTTCAGAATTACTAGCCCAACTGGTGATTAAAAACATGCATAATGTTTTAATAGGCCAAAATACTGAAGTGACAATGAGCCAGAGAAACTTTATTCCAAGTTAGAAGCTGTTGAAAGTGCCATCCCAGCTGTCAGCATAGGATTAACTGGGCTGGAGGTATGATCTCATATTCCCTCATGTGAGATTTTGAAGACAAATTATGCTGAAAACCACTTCACTGAGTTGTATCAGGAATCAACTGAAGCAGTTCAAGAACTTCAGTTCAAGGGACTCTATAAGATTTGGTTACATTTCCTGGATCAAGCAGCAGACCTACAAAAAACAACCTTTGCATCAGAGAAAAAGTATTTCAGAATGCTTAAATGGTATTGGCCTGCTTTCTCCAGTCCTTTTTGTGTAATTGCATAATGGGAAACACGAACCCAAACCTGGATTTAGTTGTAGCTGAAGAGCCTGTTGCACTGAAACAGAGTTAATCGAGGAAACTGGCAGCATTATGGGGTACAGGAGCAAAAGGGAGAGTGATGAATGGAAAAGAAACCATCTCCAAAGGTCTGGATGTAAGACTCACTGAAGAATTCTTAACTTTTTAAGAGATAATAAATATATAAACATTGAATGGGAGCCCAGGAAGACTGAGCTTAAGTGCAGTGCTGTTTGCATCTCATATATTACAGTGTTGCACCATATGCCTGTGAGATATGGAGTAATCCTTTAATAGACTTCACTGTCAAGTATAAGAGAGCACTCCTCAGAAAACAGTGTCCTTTTCTCACCATACCTGTAATTCAGCAACCCAAAATACCTGGGTGTCCAACCCCTTCAAGGACTTAATCTCCAGCTTTTCATGAGCTGTGGGATGCTGCTCTGTTTATGAAATCCTGCATAGACCAAATACAGAGTAGTTGGAAAAGTGCTACATGAAGAATCCTCTGCCTTCACTGAACATGGTTAAAACATGCTTTGCTGAATACATGAGAATTCATGTTAATCACACTGGTAAAGGCTTGCCTAGAAAGGCTTTTGTGTTAGTTAACAATTAAGTTCTTGCTAGAGAACAGGCAAAAGTCAGAATCATAGAATGGTTAGAGTTGGAAGGGACCTCAAAGATCATTGAGTTCCAACTCCCCTGCATGGGCAGGGACACCTCCCACTAGGCCAGGCTGCTCAGAGCCCCATCCAACCTGCCCTTGAACACCTCCAGGGATGGAGCCTCCACAACATCTCTGGGCAGCCTGTTCCAGTGTCTCACCATCCTCACACTAAAGAATTTCCTCCTGATCTCTAACTTAAATTTCTCCTCTTTCAGTTTAGTCTTCCCAATATCTGGGAATTTATTCTAAAATTCTACATGTGTTTTAGAGAAGTGCTCAGGAAAAGCTCCAGAGTCCAACATCACGATAGTTTTAGCTAAAAATAAATAAAATAAACTCACCCATTCGAAATAAAAATGCAAGATAGTTCAGTGCCTACCTCCCTGGCTGTCTGTGAAAAAAATGGAATCTTAAATTGATGCACAGATGTCACAGACTCAAATAGATTGTTCCTGTAGATATTCTCTACACAGAATTCAAGAGAACTCTATCATTTAAACCATGACCACAGAAATGTGCTGCTAAGAGAGTTACAAGTCAGAAACAATGTTAAGACATGACCCAGAATCAGCATAGTCCTACCCAAAAATGGCACATTTAGCCCAGGATGAATCAGGACTAAATTTGCCCTGCTTTAGTTGTGTGGCTGTCAGCGTGCCACCTTTGACTAATGTCTTGGCAGCTATGAAGGTGCGATTCATTCTGGATTTTGCCTTTGGCTTTCTAGGTTTCCTGATCCAGCTAGATGCTTGGCAGGAGGTAAGTGGTGAGCACAGGGGGCCAGAGGAAGAGGCTTGGACATGGTGAGGGCCTTCCTGCTTCTGCAGCAGCTAGTTGTTATTTCTGCTCAAGTCCAGGCAGGAACCTACCACCCACTTAGTTTTAGATGGAAAAATCAGTGTTTCCCATCTTTGATCACAGTAGAGCTTATCCCCAATGATTTCTAAGTGAACGAAGAGTGTAGCTGCCAATATTAACTGCATTTATGAATGGGTTTATTCTCCTTCAGGACTCAGTTGCATCGCTACAGAATTAAACTGAAAATATCTCAGATATCTGAGACATTAATTACAGCATCTCCCTCTTAATTTGCCAGAGCTTATGAAACAGGGTCTTATATGGAGAATGTTAGAAAAGTTGTCAACAGTCAGTGGAGTCATGAAATCAAATGTGTCCTAAACAAACATGATTTGTTCATGTAAAGAGCACCCTCCTGTATCAGCTCTGTCGGCCAGTGCTCTGCTTTGAAAATCAGATATGCATTCACTAGCATTGGGAATAGTGGCTTGAAAGAGTAGAAATGAGTTGAAGTGAAAACCGGTAAAGCAAATTTAGACACCTTGTGCTGTTCTGGAGGATTATTACAAGACTAATCAGCCTGAGTTGAAGGAGAAAAGGTGGACAGGTTGTCATGGGTTTTCAGGCATTGAGTATTACTTATGTGCTACTTCAGTGATTCTGAAGTAGAACCTCTCAGCCTGAAAAAGAGCTGACCAGTTGTGGAGACCTGGCCTCTAAAACTAAAATAAATAAATAAATAAATAACACCAAAAAAAAGAAAGGAAAAAAAAAAAAAAAAAAAAAAAAAAGGAGAAATGGGGGCAATACTGCGGGGTAGGGGCCACGGCCGGGACTTCATCCTGAGCTGCAGGTAGGGCTGGGAGTGTGGCCTAAGCCTGCACAGCAAGGAATGCCCATTGCCTGCTGCTGCTGGTGCAGAGGAGAAAGAAGGAAAGAAGACAGAAGGGAGAGGAGAAGGAAAACCAAATAAAAGGAACCAAGCTGAAAGCAGCTCTCACTGAGACCACTTTGCCACCAGACCCGGGTCCAGTAAGGAAAACAGTGTCAGACTCCTCACCTCTCCAGCACTCCTGAGATCATCAGAAGAAAGCTCTTCAGGGTGATAGCGGTGAGTGGCCCTGCCACCCGTGCCCAGACTCCAAAAAGAGCCATCCCCTGTGCCCAGGCACACGGCAGCTCGGCTGCCAGAGGCACCAGAAGGACAAAGGCAGCAGCTGCTGCAGCCCCTGCTGTCCCTGCCACTGGTGCCACCTGTGCTGGATCTACCACCGCTGCCACAACTCGCCTCATCCCCCGGCTCCAGGAGGATGTGAGCACAACATCACCATCCAAACCTTTCACCTCTAATGCCTTCTCCCCCCGGTGTGTCATTTGCCTCTCACTGGCTCGCAATTTCGTTGACCTTCAAGGGAAAGTCTTGGGGCTCATAACCACCCTCTCTATTATTGCTTTCTTTCATATACACTTATTCCATGGTGCATCTACAACATTTCTTTCCACTCTGCACTGTTCTATTTGGTATTTTGGTAAAAGCTAAAAATTGCTTCTCTGTGTGTGTGTGCTTCCGAGAGGAGCTGATCAATCAGTTACATATGTGGTGGAAGCAAGCCGGCCCCAAGCCAGGGATGGACCCACTGAAATAATTAAAAGACTATCCTGAATATATTATTGGTGTCAGAAAATCCTGATAAACAAACAGGGAGATAGTGCCCTGAGATAAGGTGACTTTGACGCAAACCAGGTTTGGACTGCAACACCAATGAAAAAAAAAAGTATGAAATCTACAATGTTAGGAAGCGGCAGGAAGAGAGTGGTTAACAACATTTGATGCTTGCCTCCGCTAGTACAAAAAGGAGAGTGCATCAGATTTCATGAGCAGGTGACTGCTTTAAAGCAAACAAAAAGAGACACTTCATACCACAAGCAGTTAGAGCCAGAGAACATTTCACCACAGAACACGTTCAGCGGTATAAATATACATGGTTTCAAAAAGTGACGGGACAAATTCACAGAAGAAATTCCATCAAAGCCTATTGAATTCAGATGTTATCTCTGACTACAGCAAGCAAACAAACAAATAAACAAACAAACCCTGAAAGCTAGATTTCTGGCAGCTAGGAGTCAATTTTACACACTTGTCCTGTTCCTATATTCTTCCCTAAACATCTGGTTTTGGTTGATGTTGAAGTCAGCTGATTCTGCTAGATGGCTCTTGGTCTAACCCAGTAGGTATATCCTCTCCTGGTGTTCCATTAGACAAGAAGTGCAGAAGGATTCTGAGAACATTTCATCACATTTTACAGAAATTAAAAGCCCAAGAGAGCCTTAAAGGAAGTGACTTTCACCTGTCACAGCAAATGTATCTGCCCTGTAAAAATTACAGAACAAAGAGAGAAAAAGAAAACAAACAAACAAACAAAAAAACCCCAACAACACCAAAACAACAACCATTAACTTGGTCAAGAAGAAAAAAAAACAATTTTGGCAATGGAAGGGAGGGTGGTCAGGTCATCTCTCATGTTGATGGCCCACAAGATGCAGACCAGAGAGACAAAGTTCCCACCACTGTAAGTGAAGATAAGGCTCATGACCATCTGAGGAACCTGAAGACACACAAGTCCATGGGACCTGATGAGATACATCCTAGAGTCCAGAAGAAATTGGTGGATGTAGTTGCCAAGCCACTCTCCATGATATTTGAAAAGTCATGGCAGTCAGGTGAAGTCCCTGGAAGAAAGGACATGTTATGCCCATATTTAAGAAGGGTAGAAAGGAGGGCCCTGGGAATTACTGACCTATCAGCCTCACCTCTGTGCCTGGGAAGATCATGGAACAGATCCTCCTAGGAGACATGCTAAGGCACATGGGGGACAAGGAGGTGATCCAGGACAGCCAGCACGGCTTTACCAGGGGCAAATCCTGTCTGACCAACCTAGTGGCTTTCTACAACAAAGTGACTACCTCAGTCCACCAGGGAAAAGCAGTGGATGTCATCTCCCTGGACTTCTGCAAGGCCTTTGACACGGTCTCCCACAACATCCTTCTCTCTAAATTGGAGAGATACGGGTTTGATGGGTGGACTGTTCAGTGGATAAGGAATTGGCTGGATAGTCGCGTCCGGAGGGTAGTGGTGAATGGTTCTAAGTCCAGATGGAAAACAGTGACAAGTGGTGTCCCTCAGGGTCAGTGCTGGGGCCAGTGTTGTTTAGTATCTTCATTAACGATATTGATGGTGGCCTTGAGAGCACCCTCAGCAGGTTTGTTGATGACACCAAGCTGGGTGGTACAGTCAATATGCCAGAGGGACGGGATGCCATCCAGAGGGACCTGGACAAGCTAGAGAAGTGGGCCCAGGTGAACCTCACGAGGTTCAACAAGGCCAAGTGCAGGGTCCTGCACCTGGGCTGAGGTAACCCAAGATACAAATACAGGCTGGGGGAGGTCACACTTGAGAGCATCCCCATGGAAAAGGACCTGGGGTTACTAGTGGATCAAAAGCTGGACACGAGCCACCAATGCACAGTTGCAGCCCAGGAAGGCCAACTCCATCCTGGGCTGTATCAAAGAAAGTGTGGCCAGCAGATCGAGAGAGGTGATTCTGCCCCTCTACTCTGCCCTGGTGAGACCTCACCTAGAATACTCTAGTTCCAGCTCTGGTGCCCCCAGCACAAAGAAGATGTGGACCTGTTGGAACGTGTCCAGAGAAGGGCCACAAAAGTGATCCGAGGGCTGGAGCACCTCTCTTATGAGGACAGGCTGAGGAAGTTGGGGTTGTTCAGCCTGAAGAAGAGAAGGCTCTGGGGGGACCTCATAGTGGCCTTCCAGTACCTGAAGGGGGCCTACAGGAAAGCTGGGGAGGGGCTTTTTACAGGGGCTTCCAGTGAGAGGACAAGGAGTAATGGTTTTAAACTGAAAGAAGAGAGATTTAGGTTAGAGATCAGGCATAAATTCTTCAGTGTGAGGGTGGTGAGACTCTGGAACAGGCAGCCCAGAGATGTTGTGGGGGCTCCATCCCTGGAGGTGTTCAAGGGCAGGTTGGATGGGGCTCTGAGCAGCCTGGCCTAGTGGAAGGTGTCCCTGCCCATGCAGGGGAGTTTGAATTCAATGATCTTTAAGGTCTCTTCCAACTCCAAGCAAACATTCTATGATTCTGTGATCTCCAAAGGTGACAAACTCTTTTTCAGCATTAAGCATGGCAGGGAGCCCCGATTTTTCTTAAGCTCTTCAGGTGAATGCTGCCCCCCTTCACCAATGCAGTGCATTTTCGCCTGGTCACACTGACACTGTAATCCCAGCCTCTGCAGAAGGCTTAAAGGAACTGTTATCTTCCTCCAAAACTACACAGCAAAGGAAGAAGAGGACAAACCCACCAAAAAAAAATGGTGCCAAAACAGTGCTCACTGTGATACTGGGCAATGGATATCCCAGCTATTGCTGCAGGGTCCCCGTCTGCAAGTGAGACTCAGATGTGGGCGTGGAGATGTACAAGGCCATGCAAAAAGAATAGCAGCCTGTGGTATTGGAGTCTTGCAAAGTACTGTAGGCCCAGAGAAGGCTCCAGCATGTGTAGCTAGTGGCCAGGCTCTACCTCACTTTTCACAGGCTGCACCTAACCAAAAACTCAAAAATCACCCAGAAGTGCACAATGTCACCAGGAAGCTGACTCATGGTGACAAAGACAGGTCTGGCATCCTTCTGCATGGTCAGGGTCAGCTCCAGAAAAGCCGAAGAACCTCAGCCACTGTGCTAGTGTGGCTGAAGGTGCCCTACCTGGTGCCCAGGATGCTCTTCAATTTTGAATAAAGAGCCAGGGAAGGTCTGTAGTCTCATCTATCCTCTGTCTCATTGTGGGCTCCTGTGTGCCTTGCTTGGGCACAGGCTTCCAAGCTGTAGAAGAGTGTGTGGCCTAGGGGTGTTGTGGGAGTCCCAAGGGAAACTGATAAAATGTGGGGTGTTCTGTAAATGCATGGAGGAATTGTGTGTGTAAGATATAATTAAAGTTTATAATTAATATTAATAATCCCAAGCAGTTAAAAAAATACACACTACATGCATACCTGTATTTTACATCTGCTACTGTGGTTTTAGGTGCAAGTTACACTGCAACACTTCTAATGAGCAGAAAACGACGGGAAGAACAGCCCCCGAGGTTCTGGGCCGTCGTGGTCATTTTGCAGGTGGATGTGTGGCCCAGAAGGGGTGCAGCCCCACTGCCTTGAGGAGCACTGCGGAGCAGCTGAGCCCCGGGACGGGATGGCAAGTTTGTCGGGGAAGTTCCAGCCTTTTCATGGAGGGGGGTTTCACGCTCAGTCTTCGGTCGAAGGGGTCCTGCCCTGCCTTTCCCGGGGCCTGCTTTTGGGAGAGGTCCACGTCGGGCTGCTTGCCCCAGCACACGGGTCGCCGGAGCCAGCCCGGCCGCCTGCGCCCGGCGCTCCTTGCCGGTAGGTGGCATCCCCCGTCCGCGCAGAGCACCGCCGGGAGCTGAGCGGCGCGGGGCTGGTGCAGGGCAGGGGACGGGGCAAAACCCGCGGCCCTGAAGGCAGCGGGCTCCTGCCTGGGGAAGGGCCGCTCATGGCTGTGCCACCGCTTCTCGCGTTCCTTCTTTCTTGCCCTTCAGAAAAGGCACCTGCCGGGTTGGGACTGAAGCTAGTGGAAGATGCACAAAGGCAAGTCGCGATCTCCAGGGCTGCAATAACAACAGGTCTTAATTGTCTGCTGTTGGGGCTGACTCAGCTGCCCCTCAGAACGCAAGACCCTTTGCCCCCCGCCCTCCCCGGCAACCGATGAGGGCTTGCGGTGTTGCCCAACTCCGCGAAGCGGGTCCCCAGACTGAAGCCACCCCCGCCGGACACGTCCACGAGGACCCGTGCCCCAGCCAGGGCCCTCCCGGCGGGCGCATCGGTGTGTTCTGCGTGGCCGTCAGCAGGAGACCGAGGCCAGATCTGCTGGTTGTTGCTGCAGCGGTTCCTCCACGTAACTTTTTTAATTCCAACGTTCTTCCTATTTAAGAGAGTGGGAGGTTTTTTTTAAGGTGTTTTTAAACGTTCGAATACATCAGAAAGTACCAGGAAAGGAGCAAAAATAAAAGGAATAAATGGACCTTAAAAGGAAAAATATCAGCTCTTCATAAAAGAGGAGAAACGTCTCGGAAAGGAAAAGTCCTCTTACTGCCTTCCTTTTAGTTAGTTGCCCTAGGATGCCAAACTAATTCAAAGTTGCATTTAACTTTCTATGAACAGTAAGTCTCGAGTGACATCAGTCTTTCTACAGGGGGGAAAAAAAACAAAAACAAACAAAAACAACAGTTACTCGGTTTGAGGGCCTTCCTTCCTTCCTTCCTTCCTTCCTTCCTTCCTTCCTTCCTTCCTTCCTTCCTTCCTTCCTTCCTTCCTTCCTTCCTTCCTTCCTTCCTTCCTTCCTTCCTTCCTTCCTTCCTTCCTTCCTTCCTTCCTTCCTTCCTTCCTTCCTTCCTTCCTTCCTTCCTTCCTTCCTTCCTTCCTTCCTCTTTCCCTTTTTCTCTCTATTTCTCTCTCTCTCCCTTTTTCTTTCTTGCTTGCTTTCTTGCTTTCTCTCTTTCTCTCTTTCTTTATTTTCTTTCCTTTTCTTTCTTTCTTTCTTTCTTTCTTTCTTTCTTTCTTTCTTTCTTTCTTTCTTTCTTTCTTTCTTTCTTTCCTTTCTTTCTTTTCTTTCTTTCTTTCTTTCTTTCTTTCTTTCTTTCTTTCTTTCTTTCTTTCTTTCTTTCTTTCTTTCTTTCTTTCTTTCTTTCTTTCTTTCTTTCTTTCTTTCTTTCCTTTATTTTATTTATTCTTTCCTTTATTTTATTTATTCTTTCCTTTTCTTTTTTTGTAACTTTTTGTGGTATTCCCTTGCAGGCGCCTTAGTAATGAATGAAATGTAAGTAGGATTATTTGGAAATACTAGAAAGGATTACGTGGTAAATCCATGGAACTGGGGTTTGAACAGGGTGGCTTGTAGCTTTGGACAATATATCGAAAACATATTTCAAGAAAATGGTGTGAGTTGTCGGAGAAGAGAGATTTGAGCAATAAGGACGCTAAGCATCGTCCGCCCCTCCCACGATTATTTCTGTCGGAGCATGAAATGCTCTGACTCCTCTCACCCCAATCGGATCCTGATCAGGGGTTATCCTTCCAGAACTGGTAGCGATGGGAATTTTCCAATAGTTAAGAGCGCGGTGACTGCATTTATGTCCAAGGTTGGTTTTGATTTTTTCCCTACAAGCATAAAGGGGATCCCTCCCTCTTCTGCTGTGTTCGCATGTATCACCTGAAAGTAGGAACGGCGGGACTTAATTAGGAAGTGATCTTTTGTGTCGCTTTCTCGTGGGCTTTGCTTCTACACTTAGAGCAGAATTCCCACTTTAAAGGCTGGTGAATTGTTCTCCTTTGCAAACGAAAGAGGTAACGCTAACCCTGTTAGTGTTTCCCATAATGGAGGGAGTTTCTTCTCTCTCTTTAAAAAGAATAGCTTTACAAATAAACTCTGAGATTAGCGGTGTGCTTTGGAGGCGGTTCTCTGAGTTTGCGAGGTCGACGTCGAGAGATACTCGATTTCATTCTTCAATTAATTCAACTCTGGACTGGGAAGAAGAACGGCGGGGGTTGGGGAGGTGAGAGGGGGAGAGATGTCTCTAAACTGCTACGCAGACAGAAGTCTGAAGTATTAACTCACCACCTCCCTCTCCGGTCAGACTTTTTTTTTTTTTTTTTTTTTTTTCCCCCCAGCTCCTTCCTACGGGAGGCAGGACCCTGTCCCTCGGGGAAGCCCAGGAAAACGCAGATCTCTCGGCACCCTCCGTCGGCTCCTGGGAAGATGCTCCAGCACTTTGAGACAGACCTGGTGTTTTTTGTTGATTTTTTGTGGGGTTTTTTTGCTTGTTTGTTTGTTTGTTTCCCCGTGTGCTTCTGCGTATGTTTCTCTTCATTTCTACCCTTTTCAACTGAAGACGGCCCCGCTCGCTTCACGGCCTCCCAGAGCCCCTCCTGGCGGGGCGAGGGCGGGGTGCCGGGGAGGGCGGTGAGGCACCCTGCGGCGGGGGGACAGACAAGGTGCCTCCGGGGGCCGCCGCTCACCCCAAAGCGCACTGACGCTGGGAGCCATGTGATGGCCCCCTCGTTATAAGGCGGGGAGGAAGGCCGCCCTCTCTGGGACTCGGCCCCAGCCTTTTCACCATCTTTCCTTAGGCCCAGTAAGCCGCCCCCCTTCGCCCTCCCTCCTCGCCAGCCTCCTCCCCTCTCCTCCTACCAGGACTAGGCGCGCTCCCTCCTGCCCCGCATCCATTAATGTCTAGGGGCTGAGGTGAGGAGAAAGAAGGGGGAACCGACTTCCAGTCGCCGCGGCAGAGCCCTCCCTCCCCCCAAGCCTCGACCCCAACCAAAAGCAAACCCCAACAAGACCCCAAGATAGGGGGAGAGGAAAACAAAAGAAAAAAAAAAAAAAAAAAAAAAGAAGAGCGAGCGAGAAATCAAAAAAGCAGCAAAAAATAACCCGAAACAAAACCCAAGCAAGCCGCCGCCTTCGAGCGGGCGGCGGGAGCTCTCCCTCGGCGCGGCGGCGGCGGCGCTGGGGGCCGGCGCGGCTCGGAGCGGCCCGCCTGCCCGGGGCGGCGGCGGGGCGGCTCTCGGCGGAGCGGCGCAGGGGCCTGGCGGCGGCGGTGAGGGCGGCCGCCCGCCCGCCGCGCCGCGCCGGCCGCCACCGATGCGCTGCCCCGCCGCCGCGCCATGACCCTGAGCTCGGAAATGTCCGAGGCGTCGGCGCTGGCTGAGGAGACCGACATCGATGTGGTGGGCGAGGAGGACGACGAGGAGGACGACGAGGAGCCGCAGGCTCGCCGCCGCCGCCGTTCTTACGCCGAGGACGAGGAGGAGGAGGAGGAGGAAGAGGACGAGGAGGATGTGGGCGACCTCCACGACGACGCCTTGCTGCCGCGGTCGCCCGTGCGCGGCGGAGGTGGAGACGGCGGCGGGGCGGGCAGCGGGGACGGTGCCGGCGGCTCTCGGCCCTCCTCGCGGGGTGGCCCGGAGAAGGCGGCGGCGGGCAGCGGCGGGGCGGGCGGCGGCGGCGGCAGCGGGGCGGGCGGCGGCGGCAAGAACAGCCTGGTGAAGCCGCCCTACTCCTACATCGCCCTCATCACCATGGCCATCCTGCAGAGCCCCAAGAAGCGGCTGACGCTGAGCGAGATCTGCGAGTTCATCAGCGGGCGCTTCCCCTACTACCGGGAGAAGTTCCCCGCCTGGCAGAACAGCATCCGCCACAACCTCTCCCTGAACGACTGCTTCGTCAAGATTCCCCGGGAGCCCGGCAACCCGGGCAAGGGCAACTACTGGACACTGGACCCCGAGTCCGCCGACATGTTCGACAACGGGAGCTTCCTGCGCCGCCGAAAGCGCTTCAAGCGGCAGCAGCTGCCGGCGCCCGAGCTGCTGCTGCGCGCCGTGGACCCCGCCGCCTTCCTCCCGCAGCCCCCGCCCCAGCCCCCGCAACAGCCGCCCTGCGCCTACGGACCCTACGGCTGCGGCTACGGCCTCCAGCTGCAGCCCTACCATCCCCACTCCGCCCTCTTCGCTTTCCATCACCCCTCCCCGCCGCCCCGCCAGCCCCCCGCCGCCCCCGGCAGCGCCCCGGGCGCGGCGCTGCCCCCCGCCGCCGCCGCGCCGCCGGGCCCCTTGCTGCCGGCTGCGGAGCTGGCACGGACGCCCTTCGGCTACGCGCACCCGCTGGGCCCGGCGCTGGCGGCCTCGCTGCACGCCGCCAAGCCCGGCAGCGGCGCGGCGCTGGCCCGCTCGCCCTTCTCCATCGAGAGCATCATCGGGGGGGGGGGCGGCCCCGGCGCGGGCAGCAGCTGCGCCTCCCAGTCGGCCGCGGCGCCGGGGCTGGCCCGCTCGCTGGGGAGCGCCGGGGCCACCCTGCCCCCCGCAGCCGCCCTGCCCGCCGCCCCCGGCTTCGCGGCTCGGATCTCTAACTGTTAAGGGTTTGTGAGTCTTTCCGAAGGTAGGATCTGGGGTATCTCCTTTCTCCGCCGCTCGGATGCTTGGCGGACGCCGCCCAGAGGGGCTGCGGGCTTTGCGCGGGGATTGAACCGCGGGGCGCGGTATTTTGCAAAGCCAGGTCTAGCTCCTGTACGGGCAGGTGGTCACGTTATTGGAAAGTTACTCCTTACTCCTTAAACATATATATATAAAAAAAGGTGATAATTAATGTCTCTAAACTGTTAAAGTTCGGAGATTCTCAGGTCTAGGAGCTTGAAAACAGTAATGTACAGGAAAAATAAAGGCTTGAAGGAGGACAGCAAAGCAATACTTTTTCATTTTAGTACACTTGTCTCATGTACTTTTATAAAAGAAAAGATTAACATGTTTACACAGAAGAAAGTCAAGATTATAATTTCTTATTTTAACCTGTGTTTTGTACTATAATAGACTTATGGAGTTTTTTATTTTGTACTTTATGCGTATTCTTTACAAGGAATATTGTTAAAAATTACTGGCAAGTATTATTGTACCGTTTTAATGTAAAATTTTTACACATTTTCAAAAATAAAATTTTTAATTTAAAAAAAAAAAAAAAAGCAAAACTGAAACCAAACGTAAAGACCAAAGGAGCCCAGCCAGACAATTGGCCTCGGACCCTTCCTTCCTTGATTCTTCTCCCTTCAGGAACACAGATTTTTTTTTTTTTTTCTTCGGGACTAATAGCACGATAGTCAACGAATTTTTACAGCTGGAAATTTGTTTTGTCAGGCTTTGACCGCGAAGATCAGAATATGATCTTTGCGGTCGAACAATTGTTAACCCTAGCAGAGAATCATAGACAAAAAAATTAAAAAATATATTAATAAAAAACAAATTAAAAAAAACAACAACAACAAAACCAACCAACAAACAAAAAAGACAAAAGAGAGGATAGATAGAAATAGGTCTCTCTTGCGGGAGTAAAGCCACTTCTGTAAGGCACTGATCAGGGGGTTGATTAAAAAGCGAGTTTCAAACTATTTTTATATTTTGGATGTTCTAAATCACAACTGCATAACAGTTTGGTTTCCAAAACGTACGGAACTTCAGAGGGATTTGTCCTGGATTCTTATGTTTCTGTGAAGATAACAGGGACATGTGTTTCTACTTTCCAGTACATGTAATTTAAAATGAGCGTTGAAATACCCTCATGTGATGAGCTGCTTAAGCGCACGAGCTATTGAAGTAAGGATATATAAGTGTACAAAACAAGCAAAGCAGCATTTCTGATTCTGAGCACTCGTCTTAACCAGCATAAGATCTATAGAAATAGACTTAATAGACTACAACTATTTTTTAACCAAAAAGTCCGCCTCAAATATTCGGAGTTTAGGCACGAGAAGAGAATCGCAGATTTAATTTAAGAGTAGGCGTGTGGTTGCTTGTGGACTAAGTAGGCGTTTTTCAAATCAGGGAAGCACTTTTCAAGTACAACTGCGTTTATAATAATTTAATACATTCAGGGATAAATTAGGTTAGTTTTCGTAAAAGAGAAGGGGAAAGGGAGGGGTGTCTTTTCGTGCCCTGTGGAGTGAAGAGGGGAAGATTGTGTGGTTACATGCTTTTATATATCAAAGTACCTTGTTGCCTTGGTTTTGTTTTGGGTAGAAAATGATGCTTAGTGGTTTGTTTGTGGCAATGTAGTGTTCAATTAATTATTTTCAATAACTGGAAGACTGGATATAAGGTCTCTGCTGGCCTCTATTTGCAGTCCATAACTGGAGGGCCTCTTTGGGTGCGCCGGATCCCTTAGAGCACAGGACGTACAGTCCCGTTTAATTTATAAAACTAAAGGGAAAATATCCCAGAGGCACCGCGTACATGCCCTTCGGAGGGAGCGCATCCTTTCCACGACGGACCGATTAACTCGCTTTCTCCGAGCCCGCTCAGGGGGTGCACCGGGCCGCCGCGCCGATCCAGGGCAGGATACCGACCTCGGCTTAGGCGTTCCTGGGAGACACGGCTAAAATCAACCAGGCCAAGGTTTTGCGAGAGATGACGAGGCTGTAGCCCTGAGCGCAGCGCGATCGGGCTCCCCGCGGCGAGATGCTGCCGGCCGACAGTCCTGCTCCTGGCTGCTGGAGCAGCGGCCCAGGGTGAGAGGCCATGGGAAGCCTAGCGCTGTCCCCGTGCATGCACTTAGATGGGAAGGTTCCGGCGCCCCCCTGTTTGCTTCTCTCGGCCTCCCGGCAGCAAACCCTGGAGAGTCCGAGAACCTCTCCTGTGCGGGGGCGGCCCAGTGGGCCGCGGGGTCCTAGCGTGCCCACAGCCCTAGCCTCGGGTCTCTGCGGGGAAAGCCGTGCTTAAAGGTGTATAGAGTGGAAACTGCTCGGCCATTTCTTCCTTCCACGCTTTATGCCAGTCGTCTGCATCCTGTTCGAGCAGGGCCTTCACCTGGGAGTTGCAAGTAGCAATACGTGCTGTAGCTTTATTTATTTTTAAGAGCTGAAAGGGCACGGGGGCTGTGGTGCCGGGGAAAGTCTCCTTCACTTGTTTTCTCCGAGTCCGGCGAAAGCCGCTCGGGCCGAGCCCCCGGGGCCCGGCGGTCCCGGCTCCCCGCGCGGCCACGCTGCTCTACGCGGTGCCTGAGGGCGGTGGGGCCGGAGCAGGTGCCGGCAAAAAAGGCGCCGGCCTCGCAGCCCTTTGATGGGCTAGCAGCAAGGCCGGGCCGCTGCGCCCCATTCGCATGCAAATAGCCCTCCGTGCCCCCCCACCCCAGCCCCCCCGCCCCGGCTTTCAAGGCGAACAGAGAGGACTTGGAATTCTCGCAGGGACGGAACCCGGACTAACAATTCCTCCAAAATAGGCTGGGCCCTAATAAACAAGCTGGTGGGACAAACAGGATGGTGTCGCCTCCTTCTCTTCCTCCCGGCTACAAAGTGTGGATTCATTAACCCGTCTCCTTTTCTCATCATATCCCCGAAGGGCTGAGAGACGAATTACTGGAGCTGAATTGGGAGGGGATTGCTCTATGAGGGGGCTAATGTTTCAATCAGTTCCTCCAAAAGGACCACACAAAAAGAAACTTTTTACTTTATGGTGCTATTATGCAGAGTTTTAATCTAGGGATAGATTTAGCCAAATGTTATCTATTGGGAATTTAATGAAGCCCTTATGTATTCAATCTCTTTTTATGCCACACACGGTGTCTGTATCCAGAAACGTTTCCTTCCACATATTTCTTTGTCTCTGTTCGGTGATTTATATATTTTTAATTAGATTTTTAAAAATAATTTTTTTTCAAGCATCTTATATAACGTTTCTTGCAAGCAGGACTGTGTTAGGTCCCTTCCCACATCCCCTATAAAAGAAATTTCCCCTTCCCTCCCTCCTTTTGAGGCTGATTAGTTTGCACGTCCGCTCACTGCGCCCTTCTCTCCGTAACTTTCCCCCCGCCTTGTGCAGAGGGGCCTGACATTGTGCCTGCTCTGCGGGCACCAGCGTGGGCTGTGGCAAGCAGGCGCATCCCGGGGGTCTGGCCGAGCCGCGGGACTACCGTGCGCGGCTCCCCGGCTCTGAAACCGGTCTCCTCACAAACCTTCCCGATCCTCAGCTCCTAAGGGCCATATTTTCACTCCTGTTTTGTTGTTGTTTTTTTTTGTTTGTTTTGGTTTGGGTTTTTTGGGTTTTTTTTTTGGTTTTTGGGGGGTTGTGGGTTTTTTTTCTGGTGCAGCGAGAGGCATTCCTGGGGGCAGCGGGGTTTCGGTTGGTGCACCCATCGTTCTCGCAGGCTGGTTTCAAGTACACAGCACCAGCCCAGTCCCCTAGTCCGGAGGGTGAAGGACGGGGGGAAGAGGGCCTCACTTGCTCTCAGCTTCTCCTTTTTTTGCAGCACTGGTGGTGAGGACAGAGCGCTTGGTAGCCCACGCTAAGACTGAGGCCTATGCGAAGGACGTGTCCGAAATTGGGTCTGGTTTAAGAGTCCCTTGGCAGGGCCCGGAGGCTCTGCTCCGCATGTAGTATTTTCCTTCATTACTTCCAGTAAGTACTTCAGTAGTCTCCGATAGTATTGTATTTGACAGAAATCACGGAAATCATGATAGTGGCCAAATGCTCCCTGCCCTGGGATTTGCTAACAAAAGCAGACCCGTTTTGCAGTTTCTCCCGTTCCCCTTTCGGCGCTGCGTCTGGCCGCAAACACCCTTGGGACCCGGAGACAGGCGGGGACCGGCTGCTGTGTGCCCGCAGCCTGGCGCCTCCGGAGCAGGTATGTGTCCTCTCGCCCTTCGCCTCTGCCGCCCCTCATCCCCAGGCCCCGGTGACTTGCCGCAGGTGACTGCAAGGCCTTCTCCCCCTGCTCTGTCAGTCCTTGCCCTTCCGAAACCTACACCGGGAGAGCTACGTCGAGCAGCCGGCGTAGACTCTCCGCTTGCTGCCCCTTCCTGTGCTGCAGATCACGACTGAGATGTGGAGGAAAGAGTGGTGCATAAGTGTGTGCAAGGAAGTGGCACTCTGGACGTTAGCGAGCTGCTTTCGGATCCATGCTGCGGCAGCAAACGTGCTCGTTGCCTTCCTGCGCACACGGGTGCCTATCGATTTGGGGGGGTAGGCGGAGACACTCAGGTGAACCCCCCAAATTAGTAAACTCCTTGTTTCTGTTTTTCTCTTACAGAAGAACCCCGTGCCCCTCAGCTGGTCCTCGCCCGGAGGGATGCTGCGGGCTCTTCGCAGCCCAGACGACCCCCTTCCGGCCGCCCGGCCCGGCTCGCCATGCAACTCCCGGCCAGACCAAAAAGAGGAGACGGAAACGCTGCGGAGCTGAGGGGTGCGCAGGGAGCCCCGCGGCAAAACACGCGGCCCACCCAGCGGCAGCAGCGCGGGTGGCAGCGCGGGCTGTGAGCAGCTGCGCAGCGGGGCAGACAAGCCGCGGCCGCGCTCCGCTCCGAGCCGGCCCGTGGGAGCGGGGAGGCACCCGCCGGCGGCTCGGCGAAAATCACCGCGGGCGTTGCGCCTCGTACGAAGATGTGCATTCGGTGCAGGTCTGCGGCTCCGCGGGCTGCCGGGCAGTGGGGCTCCAGCTGCGGGCGGTGCCTTGGAGGAGAGACCTAGTGGATAGGCCCTGGAGCACCCAGAAAGTAGACAAGAAATACGGGATGGACTTTGCAGAATACTTTTAAAAAATGTATTTATTTATTTTTAATGCAATGTCTAGCTAATTTCAGAAATTGTATTCCTGAGCTGAATTCGGAGGGAAAATTGTGTTGTGGATTTTGTTTGGTGTTTTGCTTTGTATTAGGTTTTTTGTTTGTTTGTTGTTTGGTTTGGGTTTTTTTTATTGTGGGGTCGGTTTTTTTTTTTTTCGTGTTTGTGTGTGGGTTGTTTTTTTTTTTTTAATCAAAATAATATAACTTGCCCTTTCTCTAAACCACAAGAGACCTGTTGAATTGATTCTAAGTTTCCCTTTCGCTGATGGAGCAAAACGGCATGCAGAAGTCTGCGGGGCCCCATATTTAGATGATAAATTATACAATTTATGTTGGAAGCAAAAGGATAAATAGAGATTTTGGTTGCTGCATTCATTCGTTGTCTGAAGCTGGGAAAGCCTTATCCACGGTTAATCCGAAGGTATTTCTCTACCCGCCGAGCAACGGAAAACCATCTGCCTGCATCGAAACACGTGTGTAAGTTCAGCCGTTTGCGCCCGGGACGCGGTGCTGCCACCGACCCGCGCCCGCGCATCCTTAGCTTTGAGGTGGTCGCTCTGTGAAGCCCTTGTAAATCCTGGGAATATGGCTTTTCGTAGAGGGATAGACATAGGTCTGCTTCTCGAGTTCGATTACGGGAGAGCACATGGGCACCTGTATACACGAAATACATTAAACACACACAATCAAGATAAATTAGGTGTCTTCCTCGGGTTTTCTTTTCGCAAGATAAACACTGTCACGTCTGTTTATTCAGCAACCACTAGATTAAACTGATAGTTTTCTAATACACGTGTATACAGTGAAATTCCACCTGTCGGCTACACAAAGGGAGGGATAAAGGAATGAAGTCTGTTCGGATCAATAGTTCACGATTAAAGGAACTATTGGCGGAAAAAAATAACAGTCAAGGGCAGAGGCAGGAGGGGAAGGTATGTCAGGTGACTTGCTTGCCCGAAAGTCGATGAGGTCAGAAATTGCGGACAGTGGAAAATACACTATTCCTTTCAGTCTGCCTCTTAATTGCACAAGATCCCGTCTGGTGAAGGACGGTGGGTCCTGTCACACTTTCTGGAAGTCCTTAACTTTTTCTCAGCACAAATGGCGCTGTGTGTGGGGCAGCGCACACGATCATGTGTCCCCGTACTGTCCCGCAAGCGCTCGGCAGCCGGCGGCCTCACTAACACCAAACCGCAGACATCCTTCACTCTGCCTCGCACTTCCATGTGAGAAGCCAAAGGGCGGCCCTTCTCTGGAAATTAACCTCTTTAGATCGCTTTCAGCACGATTCCCCTCGGGATGGCTCTTTCCCGGGTGTTCAGACATCTGCCGGCGGGACACGTTTTTCGGGGGACGTCCACCCGCCCATGAAGCAGATCCCCGACCCCGCGCACCGGAGCGGAGCTACTGACAAGCGACATGTATGTCTCTGCTTTTAAACGGACTCCCTTCCTCTCCAGCCTCCTCCCTACCCAGAGGAAGCCCAGAACAACTTGCTCACACTTGGGTAAACCAAACTCAGAGCTCCAACAAGAGGTTTTGAACCCAGGCCCAGAGCTGCTGCTGCTCCTGAGGCTGCGAACCGGCGCAGATCGCCCGGGTGAGCGGCGCAGGGGCAGAGCCGGGGGCGCTGCGGGGAGCCTGGCTGGAAGGGACCGGCTGCTCCGTGCCTCCTCCAGGCCACAGGTGGCCTGTGTGGGGCACCCGGCTGCCCGCTGGCAGAGCAGACCTCAGCTGCCGGCGAAAGAGCGCCCTGGGTTGACAACCCGCCCTGACACCAACCACCGCTGACCCTGCCCGGTCCTGCCGTCGGCACCCACGCGGGACATTTGGAGACACCATAGGGAGATTCGGGGGGGGGAGGGAGGGGGGAGGAGAGAAGATGAGGGCGAGCGGGGAGCCCGGTGACGGCGCTACAAATCCCTCGGCAATTCAGTTCTGCACCTTTGATTTGAAAAATCGGATTCCTTGAGTGGAAACAGTTGACAGGAACCTAAAAGGATTAGCTGCATTCCACACAGGATCATTTTTACTGGTAACATTTTGAAACGATTGATCCCTTCCAGACCATAAACAATGTCCAGAAAAATGATCTAACGAGACTTCCATTGTTTCCTTTTGTCTAAGAATCCCCTTTCGCCAGCAGTTTGATTAGGGACTTTGACAGGCTGGGTCATAATTCCATCCCCCACTCTCCCTTTTCGAGAGCGAAGTATTGAATTGGAAATCGCTCAAAAATGGTCCCGTAATCCCAACCTTCCAGAGAGCTACAGTGTGCGAGAAAAGGCAGGTAGGCGGATAGAGTAGGAGAGTGGGAGGGGAGTGTGGGTTCAGTTGCCGCGGGGTACCAAAATGCGAGGTGGGGGTCTTTCTCTCCACCATGATTCTCCGGAGGGCTTTTGTGCCGGCCTAGCGGAAGTAGGAGAAGAGGAAAGCCCGTCGGTGGACACGCTTGCCCGGGCCGTGGCGAGGACAGGAGCCCACGCACGGCCGTGTTTCTCCCCGGGGCCGGGAGGGAGTCACGATTCTCCAGCCCTGCCTTATTTTTCCCCCCTTTCGCCGCGTCTGAGGATAGGACACTTAACAGGGTGACATTAACGGGGGAGGGGGAGAGGAGGCTCTGCCCTGCTGACCGGCCGCCTTTTCCTCTGTTTTGACACCTGCGCGCACTGCCCCATCCTCCTCTCCCTGATTTATCTCCCAATTAAAGGTTCGGCCTTCCTCAAGCCACCCGTGCTGCTTTCCTCTACACCCACCTCCTTGCGAGGAGGCAGTGGTGGGCTAGAGTGTGGGGCAGAGACCCTCTTCAGCCCCCCGCCTGCCCCTGCACCCCGACCAGATCCCTACAACGCATCCGGGCACTAATGTGGCTTCAATGGTGTCTCAGCGGGTCCCTGCTCCCTAGCGACAGCCCGGGAAGTGATAGGCAGAGGCAGGGACCCGGGAAGCAAGTCGTTTCTCGGCACCCTTTCCTTCTTTTTCTTTTCCCTCCGCACGAGTGTTATCCCGGCGGCGACCGGGCGGAGGCCGGAGCGGTGCCCCGACAGCACGGCCAGGCCCGGGGCTGTGCCATGCAGCGGGAAGTGTTTCCAGCCCGGGACAAACCGGCACAAACCCACTAGGGGAAAATCCAGCCAGGAAACGCATCTCAGTTATGTGCTCTTCCCCCCACCCAGTTAAGAGACAGAAGCTCCCGCCCCTCGGATTCCTCAGGACTTCTCCTTCGGGTCAGGCTCTGAGATTCTCCTATTTTCTCTCTTCTCTTCTCTCTCTCTCTCTCCCTCTCTTTTTATTTTTCATTTTTTTCCCCTCCTCCCCCACATCCTTTAAAAATATATTTTAATTTTTTTTTTTTTTTCCTCCCACAGAGAATAAGCTCTCCCCAGCACAGACTGTGAACTCAGCATTGAGCATCTTCCTAACTTAACTCTGTCTTCCTTGCATCTATCAATCCACCTTTCTAATTAGACTAATTAGAAGATATTTGGAGTGTTGCTGGGTCCATAGACTAAACTGCTTAGGGCTTGTGAAAGGAAGGCTGAATGCCCGCCATGGGAGGTGGCCATTCAAGGGGACGGTAACAGTTGCTACATTTATCTCCTGCCATTGAAAAGAGCTCTGCTTAAAGCTCGATTAAAATGTGTGGAAACTAATGCCACCCTGGATCCCTCTCTAATTAGAGGGCCTGGATAGATCACCCTGAGCAGTCAAAAGAAACTTCTTCCCGGGCCTGGCTTTTCTGTTCAGCAGAATTACTTCTCTCCATCATCACCCTACCCCCACCTCGAAAAGAGAAGGGCGGGTGGGGGAAGGGGAGAGAAAGACATAACACAGCTATAAAAACGGAGGGCAGAAAAATGTTGCTAGGCCGAAATCTTCCTCCCCAGGCCTTAAGTTATGTTCGGCCTTAGCTTTCCTGCTTGCAGGCCCGGGCTTCCCCTCCCCGGGGTTTCTGAGCAGTCGGCATGCTCTTGGCCCCAGCGGTGCAGTAGGGGGTCTGTACTGGGGTGCCCAGCTCCTGCATCGCTTCCTGCTGCCACCGAGGAGCGAGGTCGAGGAAGGGGAAAAGCTCGTCGTTCTTCCTCCCTCTCCCAATGCTCCTGGGGCCGCGGTGCGTGCGCAGGTGCGAAGCCCGGCGCCCGGCTTCACGCCTTGCCTTACTCTGCCCTCCCCGCTGTGCTGCGGCGGCCTGGGCTGGAAAGCACCGGTGGCATAAAAAGGGGTGGAGGGCGAGTGGGGAAAGGTCACCAGCCAGGGGAGCGGCTCCTGCCCCCGGACGCTTCCAAGGGGAACCACGGAAGGAGCGGCTGTGCCTGACGGGCCTCCCGGCGAGGTGAGGGAAGGACGGCTGGAAATCTCTCCCCGAGGTGCCCTATGCCTCCAGCTCGGAGCTGGGAACACCGTCCTGCACCCGAACACGCACAAAGGCGTTTACATCCCCCGGAACAGCTCAGACCCCGGCTTCCTGCCGCACGGCCCCCGGAATGTGCGCGGGGGCGCCGGCAGCCCTCCGGGCGCCTCGCTCCCTAGGGGCGCAGCCCCGGCGGAGCGCTGCGGTGTCTGCACGCCTCGTAAATCTGCGCCGCCGCTTCTTCTCTGAACGGTAGAGGGATTTTTGTCCTCATAAATGGGAATAAGAGATTGGTGCTGACGGGGAAGGGGAGGAGGAAAATGTTCTCTTCGTTTAACACCAGTCTGCTACACCCAGATGCTTTAATTGACAGGCTAGATATGAACAAGAGTGCCTGAAAAGGGTTCGCACTCATGATTTGGCAGGCGAGAAGCCGCCGACAGCAGGTGCCGAAGGCCGGCTCTGAGCCGTGGGCCTGCACCCCGCTTGTGTCGGCCAACAAGGGCGCGGGGGCTACAGCGGTGCTGTCGGTGCCGCCGGAGGGGAGCAGGGTGGCGGGGCGGTGGGCGGGTAGCGGTGTGTATTTCACCCCGGACACTTCGGTGATTGCAGCGCACCACGCATCAGCAGAGTCGGGTAAAGTTGGGGTGGGGTTTGTTTTTGTTTTGTTTTGTGGGTTTTTTTTTCTTAAGAGCGGCCCGGTGCGTCCTTCCGGGGGAAGTTTTATCTGCCAGAGGAGAGTACCCGCTTTCCGTTCTCCCTGTCTTTTCCCAGGAGAGGTCATTTTGAGCCGCTGGCAGGTGAGATCTTCTGGGAGAAAGACCTAGGGGAGTGAGCCCATGTGAGCAGGCAGGTGGGAAGCACCACAGCCTTCTTGGGTGTCCCGGGTCTGCAGCTCTTCTCCAGGCGCGCTGTGCCCTGCCCTCTAGCAGGCGAGGAGCTCCTCACACTGTGTTGCACCTAACCCCAGAGAGCTCAACAGGACGACTCCAGAGGACAGAATCGATCAAATATTTTCCCTTAGGGATCTAGAATCTACGGAAAGCCCAGCTCAGAGCACAGCTGTGCTTGGTTGAAGGGAGAGTGTCTCTTCATTAGATGCTCCCAGAGGATCTCACCTCTGCTCTGCTGGGGTCAGTGCTGCGATGGACACCCCTAAGGCCCAATTCGTGGAAAGAGAGGGGAGTCCCCTCTGCCAAGGGGGGGAGTTTGGCCTTGAGTGACGAGCAAGACACTCTCCCAACTGCTGTGTCCTGTCACTGAGGATGTAAAAAAGGAGGACATCCCTCTGCCAGAAGGCAGTTTTGTCACTTGTCCCTGCTCGTGCATGCATCAACAGCTTCTGTGGCCCTTCATAATGAAACACAGCTCCAAAGGTGCCTGAGGTGCCCAAGGTGACAGTCAGGAGAACGGTGCCCAGGCTGCAAGGATCAAAGGACAGGATGAGGGGTAGTTGAGAGTTATGCAGTTTTAGAGGGTTTTTTTTTTAATTTTAGAGAGTGTAGGATCTTCTTAGGACCAGAATCTAAATTTCCAGAGCCCCAGAGGAAGCACTGATGATGGTGACCTCTGTCTTTCAGAAAACTAGTTGATGCGGGCTGAGGATGCTCCCTGTCCAAACCCAAGGAGAGCTGCAACTGTGTGCCAGGTAGTCCATTACGATCAGCAGGTGGCTGAGCCATTTGTCTACATTTTACGTGTTTCACATTGTTTTCCTTTTAAGCGTCATACAACAAACTTTCTTGTTAGCACTTGAAGATATATATGTTTAATCCAAATGAGGAATTACTGGAAGTAGCATGAGCATAGGGTGAGAACTCCGAGTTGAAATGTTTAACTGAAAGTTGTGCGCAGGGGAATGATCCACTACTCTACTCTTGCAAGTCTTAGCCTTGCACTTTCCTTGGGGATCCCTTGTGTGTTATTCACCCCAGGCTGGGCAGGAAGTGAAGAGGTGGGGGATTGGATGTTTTGGGGGCGAGGTGGGCTGAGAGCAAAAGGAGAAGATAGGTTAAACCTCTCTGAAATGCAGTCCTTGGTGAAAATCCCACACGGGGGTTACACAGGGTCAGGGCCACTCCGCAGCTGAGGAACTTCATCCCAGAGAAGTGGAAACTCTCTGGGGTGAACGGAGCTGTGGGCCTTTTAAAAATTATTATTTCCGCCAGGTGCTCTGAAAGAAGCAGTCCAAAAAGTGAGTGGGCAGTGGGCTGATGCAGGAGGTTCCCCCACCCTCCTGGGGGACGGCCCTTTCCAGGGCTCTGAGGGCTGCTGCAGCAAGAAAATGAGCACAGAGAGTCAGGTGCTTTACTAAGGGGAGTTCGGAGGAATGGAGATCTGCCCAAGAGAGTTTTGCCTAGGAAATATGTGTCTGAAAAGATGCATTCCTCGGCATCCTCTGCCAAAGTACCCCTGCATTATGGCCATCTCAACCAGCCAGAGCAACCGCTTCCCGCAGATGTTGATGGCAGAAAGAGATAAAAGGGGAATTAAAATAAATATTTATCTTTCAGGAATGGAAGTTATTAAATTAACACTCCAAAGTTTGCGTGATCTAATGAGTTTTGTCAAACATTATTTTTAAAAAAGAAAGATCAAAATATGTGAAGTTTTGCCTTTGGCTGGTTCAGTGGAGCGTAAGAAAAACCTATTAACGTACATCATCGTGCCACGCAAGCCACTGCTGGACATGTACAACAGAAGGTAAATAGATTATTTTGTTTAACAATGCTGACAGTTCATATGGAGCAGAATTGGAGAGATCTAAATATTAATAGATTCATTCAAGTGGAGCAAAAGTTACAAATCATTAGCTGAAGAAAGTTGGCTTCCAGCCCACATTCTATAGCGACATAAGGGAAGTGTGGTAACGGTGCTGTTGCCGGCTACAAAAGGGCAATTTTTGTATATAATTTATTTAGATGAAGTGTGCAGAATGTTTTTATTTGTTCTACTTCTAGCTGTCTCACCTCTGTGTGAACTCCCCAAACCCAGATCTACTCCAAATACTTCTGCTCCCCCTTCTGCACACTTCCCTCCAACGTGTTTGCTTTGGCAACTTTCATGTTCTTGCAAACAATTCTTCCAAAGATATCAATCACTCTTGCACCCAAAGAGAAATACTGTACACTCAATGCGATGACAAAATGAAACATGTTTGAAGCAAACCATGTGTTTCACTGTGCCAGGGATTATGTTATTTGTTCAAGTAACATGTTCAAAATATTTTAGGCTTCTGTTACTCCTGTAACAGTAAATTTTATTGTCTGCTGTTGGGATTTATTATTTCAGAGACAACCCAAATACCTCTTTACACAGGGAGAGCTTCTAAAGCGGGAAGCCTACTCTGCGTCATGCTGGGGGACTTTATTGGCCAGGATTATTTTATTTTCTAATGCTATTTGCCCTACTAAACATGTAGAAACCGTGGCAAGTGCTCACGGGCCTGTGCTGGCAGCGCTTTGCTTTCTCCCATGCCTTTCCACCAGGTCCACGGGAGTCAAGGCAGCAGGGCCCACAATGGCCCACCACCCAAGCTTTCTGCCCACGGGATGGGTCTGCAGGGCCCATGCAGAGCCTGCGGAGCCAGCCAACAGGTAGGATCTCGATGGCTGTGGGTGAGCCCTGGAGTGCTGCGATGTCTCCCAGCTGGTGCCTGGGCCCACAGCTTCCCTGTGCGGCAGGCAGCAATGCTCACTTGCCCTGCCTCTTGCAAAATCCATATTTCTCATCCTGATCTGGTGGGTGGGTTTTGGCTTTTTTATTTTTCTGTGCCAGTGTCCAAACAGGGAAGTGAAGCGTCTCAGTGGGAACCGACACCACGAGGATGTTTCGGTACTGCCAGGAGGTATGGAAAGTGAAGGTTTGGGTATCTCTGCCACCACTGCTTCTCTGAGGAAGCCAGGCTCTCTTCTGTACCCTCCTCTCTCCTCTTCTACCCTTTCCGTCAGTGGCGAGGTACAGCCCAGCACTGGCACCCTGTCTCTGGCCTGGAACATGTCAGTGCCCTCACAACCTTCACAGGGAGCTTCCTGGTACCACTGCAGAATTACTGATCTCAAGGCTAAGTGGATTCACGCCCCTATTCCCTTTCTCGATGTGCCCTCGCATGGGGGGTGCACAGGGCCTCTTTGCATCACTTTCTGGGGAGTCCCACTGCCTTGCACAAAGAAGCTGTTGGCACCGAGTGTTTGTCCCTACCGTGTGGGTTGGCAGGACAGGGGCCCTACCTGTTCATGCACCCCCTTCCTCCTCAGCCGCCCATTCCCAGGTGCTGACTGCAGCAGTGCCAGAGCAGGCGGGGGCTCAGACTGCTTGAAAACGGCTGAGCTTCCCTAATTGCTCGAAGCCAGCATGTAATCCCGTCATGCTTCTGGTCTCCAAAAAAACAGGGCTGTTGGAAATAATGGGTCTGCTAGTCAGACATCATTAAACTATCGCGATTTTGCTCAAGCCTCTGCAGGCACTGCCTCATTTTCCTGATTTGGCATTGCTGACCGAAGTGAAAGTGATAGTGCCTAGGTCCAAAAGAAACAGAGATGCCTGGGAGTAGAGCTGCCAGCTGAGGGATGCCTGGGTTTCTGACCAGGAATACATTTTAAGAGAGGAATATACACATTTCCTTGAAACTCATTGTTTAACTTCCTCTTGCATGACTGACATCTGGCTTGTGCTCAGCCTGTACAGTGACTGCTTCAAACGGACTAGTTCTCACTGTATACTCCAGGGAAAGTAAAATAGACTGTAGGTCATTAAAGCAATAAAAAAGATTTTGATGGATCTAACTGACAGCATGTTGCCCTGGCCCTGGTACACCCTGCCTGGCTGGTGGGGGCAAAATGGGCTTGCTCGGGGCAGGAGCAACAGCATGGCTGAAGGGGGATCTCTTCCCCTTCAGGGGGACAGGGCTGCTTTCTGAAGGTACCTCAGAGCATTAAACATCCTAGGTGGAAAATGGCTTCTGAGGCTAAAAGATGGTGCTAGCCCAAGGATACCATCCTCCCAGCCTTACCCAAGGAAATAACACTTCCTGAAAGGTTTCAATGGTGAAGTAGAGGGGGGAGCAGCTCAGTACTGGAAACTTCTTACTTCCTACACATATTCATTTTTCCAGTAAGATCTTTAAATATCTATGTGTGTGCATGTGTTGACCCTGCAAGAGTAAACTGGGAGGGAAATCCTGTTGTGAAATAGCTGATGCCTTCCACCTCCACACACCTCAGCCTAAAGACATGAAATGTTAATTGTGAGTGTGTTTTACTGGGGTGTTAGGCTTCTTTCAAAAGTGAGCTTAAGTCATGAGCCACAGCCCTTCTCAAGAGGATGGAAAATATCTTCCATCAGTACAGGTAAGACTGAGGGTCAAGGAGTGCCAACATGTAAGCTAGAGCAAGGTTTAGGTCGCAGCCAATTCCTTCATCAGTAATTAATACGGTAACAAAACAAAACAAAAAACAACCAATAACAAGAACAAGTGAGGGCTCAGGCCTGGAGGAAAGAAAAAGCCTTTGCTGTGTGGTGATCGCCCAAACTGAGCCAGGGGCTGAGAGCCTTGGGAGTGAGGGGACGCCTCCCAGGACCCCTCAGGGATGAAGCAGCCCTGTGCTGGGCCTCCTCCTTTCCCAGTTAGTCGATTTTTCTGCTCTTTGACATGCAGGATCCGTGTGGCCTCTATGCTCTAAATACGGCAAGGATGGGGACATCACAGGACTGTGTGGTGTCCCTGTTATCTGGATACGACAAGGGAATGTATTTGATGGAGGAACATTTTTCCTCTCAAACAATGCTCAGCTTCCTTTGGTTCTGAGGAACACATGGCGAAACAAGCTGGAAAATTGAAAGAGATATGCTTGTGACTATTCATTTCATCTGTCAGAGAAACTTCTCTTGAACAACTGAAATCCAAAGTTGTGGCAGAATAATCTCAACCACATTTGGTTTTATAGTAAATTAATACTGCTGTCAATATAGTTGAACGGGAAGTTGAAAGCCATATGAAAACCCATGTAAAAATAAATACTCACCAGCAAATATTTTGATTATTTAAAAATGCTTTAATAAGTGTCTAGCATTTTAAAAGAAAATAAAAAAATGATGAGAGAAGTGGAGAGTCAGACAGAGTGTCATGTGGCCCTCAACTCATCAGTGAGCGAGAGGTGAGACGTTGACTAATCTGCATTGTGTGGGGTTATAGGAACAAGCTCTTGAAGTTTTATTTGCTCTTATCTCACTTAGCAGCTCCCATGACCATCCAAGCCTACAGTTGGGTTTGAAGCTCTGCTTGGGAAAGGTGCAGGTTAAAACTGCATTCCCCGAAGCATCTCAGGCTGCCAGAGTGTGGTGAAGATACCCTGGTGTACATGGCCATGGGGGATTTGGAGTGCTCCCGGTGTGCTGGGGGGGCTTGGCTGGTGCCAGTACCCTTTGTCCCCAAGTAGAAGAAGCACGAGGGATCATCCCCACTTTGCCTCTCTTCCCCTTCTACCCCTCCCCCTCGCAGCCTCTCAGGCTATGGCACGAGTGCTCCTGCTTCTAGGGCTGCAATAAACAGCTCAGTGACTTCTCAGCTTTCTGGTCTGCAGGGCTGGAAGCCTGAATGTCCAAAGCTGGCATGGTACACGAACTGAAACCTTTATAAACTTATTTTCCTCAAAGTCTTTATTAACTACCCCCAAGGACCACGGCTGCTGCTGCTTCTGCTCTTGCACAGTGGTGGTCTGGCACCTCCACGAAGCACACATGCTAAACAGATTAACATGCTTCGGCTGACCCATACTTCACAAAACGGGGATAGAGTTTCTGCAGCCCCATGTGGAAATTAACCTACGTGTAGTAGTGGTCAGCTGCAAAGAGGGAGTTCCCAAGCAATCTAAACAACCTACAGTTCTTTGTTACTTTTGGCCTTTCCCTCCCTTTCCATGATTAAATATTTATTAAAATAGAAAAGAAAAGAAAAGAAAAGAAAAGAAAAGAAAAGAAAAGAAAAGAAAAGAAAAGAAAAGAAAAGAAAAGAAAAGAAAAGAAAAGAAAAGAAAAGAAAAGAAAAAAAAGAAAAGGAGAGGAGAGGAGAGGAGAGGAGAGGAGAGGAGAGGAGAGGAGAGGAGAGGAGAGGAGAGGAGAGGAGAGGAGAGGAGAGGAGAGGAGAAGAAAGGAAAGGAGAAGAAAGGAAAGGAAAGGAAAGGAAAGGAAAGGAAAGGAAAGGAAAGGAAAGGAAAGGAAAGGAAAGGAAAGGAAAGGAAAGGAAAGGAAAGGAAAGGAAAGGAAAGGAAAGGAAAGGAAAGGAAAGGAAAGGAAAGGAAAGGAAAGGAAAGGAAAGGAAAGGAAAGGAAAGGAAGGGAAAGGAAGGGAAAGGAAAGGAAAGGAAAGGAAAGGAAAGGAAAGGAAAGGAAAGGAAAGGAAAGGAAAGGAAAGGAAAGGAAAGGAAAGGAAAGGAAAGGAAAGGAAAGGAAGGGAAAGGAAAACTTCTTCCTTCCCCTTCGCTTTTTTTCCCCCTTCGCTGTGCTTATGCACATACCTGCAAGAGCTTTTTTGTGCTGTTGCTTTTTCGTTGTTTGATTTAGAAACACAGGGCTTCTTTTAGAAAAGACTAAAATCTCAGTTGCATGCTTCATTGAATGGCCTTGATGGGCAGGTTAAACGCACAAGTTTGGGAGTGTTATCATTGTTGTAAAGACTTCAGTCACTAATGTCTCCCCTGCCATCATTTATGTTTAAAAGCGCCCTGAGATTTAGAAGTGTTTGCAAATAGCTGGGGAAGAAGTTTCCAGCACGCTAATCCCACCACTTTCCCTGTAACAGCCTACTCTCCTTGGGCCTTTGCAAGATCGATCCTACACTCTCGCCACTCGGCTGCAAGCTCCAGCTTTTCAGAGAGGGCAAGAGCAAATACAAGTAACTGTTGGCTTGTGTCACACGGGGCTGTCATGGTAATAAACACACAGCTTCTCCTCCAGGAATTCCCAATGCTCCCTGTGTGGCTCTAGCCCTGTGGATAATATCATTACAGGACTAAACAAATAAACAGTCTATGTGAAACAAGCGGGAGGCACTGGGGACCACAGTTCCTCTCTGCAAAGACGATACAAGTAAATTTACACTCATGGCTTGGAGAGGGTCCAGTGGCTATGAATAGCTGCTCAGTTCTACCACACTGGCTCTAGGCTGGGAAATGGTGCTGACCCTCCTGCTCTGTATTTGCTACAATCAATGTGAGCTATTCAGGGCTGTGTTTTCCTTACTATCCTCTGCTGGGAACATCAAGGGCCACTAACACTTTTATGAACCTGGGCTCGAAGAAGAGCTTTTAGTACGAAGTTGAAGAATTAAATCCACTGACATGAATGGAAGGTTAATGTGCTTCTGCCAACCAGGAGCTGGGTTCTCTCATGCAATTTCCTGTTGTTCCGGCTGCTGCCTCATATTTGATAAACTGGCTCACGTGCTGGGATGTACAGCTACATTATTCCTTATCATATTAAAAAAATAAGATAAAAATAAAGGCGATTCCAGCTGCAATTAAGATCCAACACAACCAAGACATGTTAATAGCACTCTATAAATTCTGATCCAAGTTGCAATAAATAACTTGAATGGCATATTTGGAACATTAGCATTTATATAGAACCCCTACCCCCAAATAAAAACTGAATTTATCTAACTTATCTGACTCTGTGTAATAAAAATTCCAAATCCCTGGACATTTTGCACCCTTTCCACCAAAAAATGCTAATTAATAAATCGTGTTTCAATGTAGTGGGTTTTCTATGCACTTTAAAAATATTTAGTTATCTAAAGTGCTGTGCTTTTAGGATGAGAGATGTTTTATTCCTTCTCAGACGAAGAGAGGAATAATTTGTTGTTTTCTTCTCTGTACAGTCTCTTTGCAAGGATTCTTCTGAAGTCTGCTTTCTACAGCTGCAAATGCTGGAGATGTTTAGCTCATATGAGGGAATTAAATTTTTTTATAAACACAGCAATAAAAAATCACACCCAAAGTGTGCCCTAATGTATGCTCTTTTTTTCCTGTGCAAAGAGGAAAAGTCCAAGATATAGTTGATTAACAGAAGTGTGTGTGTGTGTAAGAGAGAGAGATAGAGAAGGAAGTTGTTGAAGTGAAAAAATACTCCAGATGAAGCAATGCTGTCTTACTGTAGATAGATAAAGTTACGAATTTTCTGAACCATGCCAGACAGGAAGGCCTCTTACACAGCCCATATGAGTTTTGAGAGCAGAGAAGTCCTGGATCTAATTTTGATTAGGCAGTTTGACAAAGATTTTGCCAAATTAAATGTACTGGTTGCTAATCCTGCAATCACTGGATTAACTCAGTTTGGTGTTAAAGAATAACAGGGACTTTCCTCCAGATATGTTTTGGCCAATTCATGCCTGCCAGCTGTTTATGCCCCCTCAGAAGAAGAGGTGCATTTGTAAGTGGGACACAGTGTTGATGCATATCTTGGAGGCTCCTGGCATTTAGAGAGTTACGCTGCTTGGTCCCCAGAGCAGCCATGCATAACCCACCGGATGCACCCTGGTTTTATTTACCAAGGCTTTTTTGTTTGTTTAGTTTTTATGGTGCTGTGCCAGTGGGTTAAAAGAGTATGCATTTTTAATTAAGTCAGATTTCTTTACTGTATCAGAAGACTCAATTATAGCTGGAATGAATACCAGGCTCAGAGATGGAGCGGCTCCAGGCACTCCTGTGTCAGCTGGTTATTGTGAACAGCAGCCTTGAACAGGAAGAGAAGCACCGACTAACGGAACTAGACAGTCTTTGGTAAGCTGGACCCATTGCTTTGCTCATGTGAGATTCCCACAAGTTTTTTGTTGTTGTTGTTCTGCAGTAGGGCCTTGTCCATGAATAAATGATAATACAACAACTCCTACAGAGCTGTGCTCTTCCAGATTTTCTTAGACATTATCTTAGACTGTGCTGCAAAAGTCTTCTTTTCAGGAACTTCATGTCCTCTATGGCTGTAACTTCCTTGGGAGGTGCTTTCAGGAGTGTACTGCTCAGGGCTGGGTTTATGTGCTTGCCTCCTTGCTGATCTGTGAACTACACTGAGAATGTCTGGTGCTGAGCCTTGCATTCCAAATTAGAGAGGGAAGGAGGTTTCAGGGCTTCTTTGCTGTAGCGTGCCCTGTGACTTTGTTGGTGGAGAAAGAAGGTGCCACTTAGCCCCTTTACCAGATGCTTTTCCAATGAATTGGCACTTCCTCCTTCTTTCTTACCTGCCAGTCAAGGTCTGGCCTGTTTTGCTCCTTACTTTGATTTTGCTCCTCACTTTGATTTTGCTCCTCTCTAAAGCTGGCTTGGCCATTGAAGCATATATCCCCACATCATAACCATTATCTAGTGATCCATGGAATGGGCATCATTCCTGCTTTGGAGCACAAGTTCCAGACAGTTGCTGGCAGTGGTAGTGAAAGATCAGGGAAGGGAGGAAGGGAAACACCTAGCTGCCTTTTGCACAAAGTGGAATTCAGACTCAAAAGCCCCTTCCCTCACCACACAACTGTGCTGAACTTGTGAAGAATGGTGTCCTGATAAGCTACCTGGCAATCCCATCTCTCATTAGTGCAGTAATGGACAGAAGCATTCAGAAGCACAGCTGCGCTGCAGGGAGGGTGCAACTAGTTTTCTTGGAATCTGCTGAAGATAGGACTAAAAAATTGTGTTTTGTTGTCCAGGGACATAACTCATCTGTTAAAATCAAGGGGTTAGCAGTTCATTTCTCAAGGGATAAGAGCTCAAAGAAGGAATCAGTTTTATTCCCTTAATACGATGAGTTCAGAGTACAAGGATATTTTCTTAGCATGATTCCTCATGGACATCAAATCACATGGGTGGCTTTAAGATCTGCTTTACCCTCCCCAGGCTATGCAAATTCCTAATGTTAGTCCAGGCTTTCTTACTGCAGAGCTTATTAGCATGGAAAAGCTATCACTGCAGAGGAGAGCCTGCAGCTTTCCATCCACCAAGTGCAATGCTGGGGGACAGCAGCTGAAGGAGCATAGCCAAAGAGTTACTGGCTCCCACTGCCCTTTTCCATTAATAAAACCCACCACAGCACGATTGGCTCTGGCCTCCTTTCCATTGTCATAAAGCTGGAATCAAAGAACGTGACTGCTTTTATTGGCAAAACTTTTGCTCCATAAGTGACGTCAAAATGCAGGAGGTGGCTGAGGGTTCACCAGCAGCTCAGCACAGAGTGGGCTTTCTGGGTGAAAGGAGCCTTCTGTCAATGCCCCTCCTGAGACACTTAGGTTTAAGGAAATGTTTGTACTGCTCTAGAAAAAGATCTGGCCGGTTGTTTTTCTTTTGTGTTCAGGCACTCTGAAAGGAATTCCTGTGGGCACAATTATATCACATGTGGTGAGTCAGAAACAAAACACAACCAAAAAAAGGCCAAAGGGAAAAAAAAAAAAAGAAGAGAGAAGAAAAAAAAAAAAATCAAAGGTCACTTGGATGCTTTGGCCCTGCACAGGAAAGGAGAAAATCCACCTTAGAGGATAGAACTTACTCCAGGAGAGCTGGAAACCCGTGATCAAAGCAACAGGAAACTGAGAACAAGCAGTGGCCCAGTTAAAACCATTGAAACAAATCCCAGTCTCTGCAAACTGTAGGAAGAGGGTATCAGCATTGCAAATTAAATGGAAAGTGTATGTGTGTATGTGTGGTGAACTTCATGGGACTGTACCCAAGAGCTTGTCTGGAATAAACCATGAATTTGATAGGGAAAGAGGTTGCTAAGTGGTAGCAGGCCTTGCCTTATCTGCACTACCACCTGCCCTGCTCACTGCTAGCTGCTTAACAGGTTCCTACCTAGACCTTGAGTGATTCTGCACAAAACTTCACTTAGTCCCTGGAGCATCTCTGTTCCAAAGGCCAAAGCGAATTAAACCCTATGCACTGACAGGAAAATGAGCCTTTACACCCAGTCAAACAGCCAGTCACAGTCAAGAAGAAAATCTTCTTGATTTTGCTCAGCTTCTTCCAGTAAGAGGCAAAGCAGAACCAAGGAGAGGTTTTATTTCAGAGAGCTTACCTGTGTAGGGCCTTGAGTCCAGTGGACTGCAGGGGCTATTTCTGTTTCCCATTAAGAAGCTGTTACCTTACTTTGAAATTCAAAGGTCTCACAGTGTCTGGAAAAGCTATAACATTTTTTAACCTACTTTTTAACCTTCATTTAAAAATCTGTTGTAATTTTGAAATAAAATAATTCTATTTTAGGTCATAACTTGGTTAATTAGATACTTACACTAGTACTCGTGTTCATCCTTGGAAGATGGTTTGGCTACTTTGCTACTTCTAGCTTGCCATGCGAATAGAAGTCTTTTACTGCACTTGCATTCAGATTTGATTCATATTCAAAGTGTTTCAATAACTGCACACATTTAAGCACCTGTGCAGACTCCAGGACGGGGAAAGATGGGAGAACACCCTGAACTTTCATGGCCTGATAATGCTGGCCGCCATATGTCTTCCTCTGTATGCACAACACCATCAGGCTTTTTCCGAGAGGACATTGTGTGCCACAATGCACTGAGGCTGGTATCAGTGCATGCATGGCTCAGGGACTATGTTTGAGCCTGTTTTGTGAGCTGCATTTACAGAAGGGGTAAGGATGAAGCCCTTGAATCTTAGCATCAGCAGATGTAAATGTTCTTTTAGAATATTTGGGCTCAGTGGGATCACACCAAGGATAAAGTGGTGCAAGACCAGCAGTGGCGAATCATGGTGTGTCATAAGCCTTCCTCAGCATTAACTCTGCAAAGGGCATTTTAGTATGTTTGAGCTCCCGCTCAGAGCAGTAGGGAACAGATCAGGCCACCAGCTTCTAAAGCTTACAACAGAGCTTAATTGATTTGGTTGGTGGGTTATCTATCACCTGGTAGATTATCAGCTTCTCAGGCATCTTTTGCCCCGGAGTGACAAGAAGGGCAAATCAATAGATACAGTAGATCCTTAGGCTGTTTGCATTTTTTTAGTTGTTAGGGTTTGGTTTTGTTTTGGTTGCTCTGTTGCTTTTGTTTGTTTGTTTGTTTGTTTGTTTGTTTTCATGATAAGGAACATAAAAGCATGGATGCTTTTATTTCATAAAACCATAAAACGTTTTGGGTTGGAAGGCACCTTAAATATTATCTAGTTCAAACACCCCTGCATGGGCAGGAATGCCTCCCACTATTTGGGGAAAATGTGGAACAAAGTGTTACGTCATTTGCAGCTTCATATGTGTTAATCTTCCATTCAAAAAAAAACCCCAACACCCTAGCTTGTGCTCTCTAAAAACTTGATCAGGGGGCCAAATGATGGCCTGGATCCTATGTTTGTGCTGGCACCGCCACTTCCCTGAGTCTACCCACCTTCACAGTCACACTTGTGGGGTGTTGTTCCAGTGCCGTGTGTGTCACAGTAGAGGGATGTGGCTGGCCTCCTTCCCCCCATGCCCACTTCTGCATCTGGGGGAGCAAAGCTGTGGAGAGAAGCAAAGCTGCCCTGCCCTCAGGTTCCCAGGTGATTCAGCATGCAGCATAATGGTGCACTGCTTGGGCTCTCAAATGCACTAACAGCAGTAATAATTCATGATTCTTGGTCAGCTATGACATTACAAAGCCCTGTGAAAATATTTTCACTAGGTCCAGTTTAGCTACACCGAACTCCCTGTCACAAGGCCCCACATCATCTTTGCTCTAACTACATTGACTCTGGAGTGCGTATGGTCAACTATCAGTCATTAAGCTCAAAGCTGAGATAAAACAGTTTTATTATTATTTTTAGTAATAATTATCTGATAATTTTTATGCCAGTCAATTAGTTTCTGATCTGAGGAAAAAAACTTCTGTGATTAATTAAGCTACATATGAGGAATATAAATAGCTAAGGTTGTGTGAAGAGAAGTTTATAGACTAATTAGTTTTTACTAAAGATCTCCAACATGAAATACTTGCGTTTGCAGTAGAGACTCTCCGTCATCATTGTTAAGTCTGTGTCCATCTGCTGGAAATGCATTTACTATGATCTCTGTATACAGATGCAATGGAAAGCAAAATTTGCCTAATACTTCTGTAGCTTTGATCCTGTTATAAATATGAATTACTTGGTTGTCAAGAGCAGCCTCCCAGAAATCGTAAGACTGTATTCTGCATGTAGCTATTGTGCATGTGTTGAAAATTGTACTGTTTGTTTTTCTGGTGCAGAACTCACTTTAAAATGAGATTACCTAATTGAAGGAAACATTTCCTGACATGTTGCAAATCAACATTTGAACCAAATATTCTCCTTTTGCGTAAGGAGAAGATGAGTGCACTCTAGCCTGTTTAATCCATGAGTAGCTCAATGAATTAATTTTAACCACTGAGGCATTTGATTGGCAAAATATAACGTAGCACAGTGTGAAGCAGCTTGCCATCAGTTAAAGAGTTTTGCTCAGTCAGATGGTTTTGATAATTATTTGTCTTGGGGGGGGGTCTTCCATAATTCCATTGGATTAGCTGTAGCTCCAGAGACAGAGCAACAGACCAGTATAGGCAGGGAGACAACACAGGTTTTGATAAACTCCTGTGGTTGATTATAACTGAATATATAGTCATTTGGGTATACTCTGTATATGTTTATGGCAACTCTAAGTGTTTTCTAAGCATATAAATATATAAATATATTACAATGTTTGTGTTTAGCCGAATATTTATTTATTAGACTGTCTTGACAGTAACATTAATATATTTGAAATAGTGTTGAGTTGTCTTCAAGACAAAAGGAGGCATCAAAATGAGCCCAATTTATTGAGAGCAGAAGTCTAAACAGTACTAGCACTACTAGTGCTAGACTTTTTCTCTGGAGTCACTTCCAGTGAGTTAGTTATCTTCCATTTTGAGCTGTAAAGTAACAGAAATATGTAAAAATTTGGAAAATATCTGGATTTAGGAGGTGATTTAAACTGGGTCACCAAAGGGGACCTTGGGGTCCTGAATCCCAAAAGCAGCCCGTGCACAGGGTAATATCCCAGGCTTTTCTCTGGTGCTCTTTCTGCTGTCTTTTTTTCTGTCACATGTTCCCAGATTTCTGAAGGTCATCCTGAGGCATCCTGGTGTTTGAATGACCTTTCTAGTCAGGGGGACATTTTTGGTTTCAGGCTTGCCTTGTTTAACTGTTTGTAAGCTGGAGTCCCCAAGAAGTCACCAGAACAGTTTTGTTTATTACTGACTCAAGTTTGAAATCTCTCCCTTTCTGGTTCCCCATAAAGCAGATGGCAACAGCCATGCAGACCTCAGTAAAGGATCCTTGTTTCTTGATTAGAATCTTTCCTCTACACTGTTGTGCCAGCATCAAAACCACAACTGACAGTACACATTATAATTTCAGCATACACCCACCTTGCATCTTTTTCTGTTAATTGTGGAACATACATGCCAGTAGTTTTCACAATATGTCTATTCTTATTGAAAATAACCTGATTTTTTGAGGGCTTAATAAAGGGTGATGTACAGATTGCTCTTATTCACATGGAAGAGTCTAGTCAGCATTACAAAGCATCTCCATTAATTTTGTATACAGAAACTTTGCAAAGTTGGAGTCCAGAAGTCAGGCAAGGTACACTGGGCATAAGAACAGATTGCTGCTAGCTGTGGTTTCCATTGATTAGGCTACCTAGTCAGCCCAGGACACCTATATCCAAGTATAGTCGTCTACACAAATTGTTTAATTTTTAATTTCTAATCTATATTTAGTTAGGGCTGTATTGAACGTAAAAGGTCTCTCAGCTTTTGCTATAAGTTTTGATTTTCAGTTATTTGTATTCAGAAGGGAATATTAGTTTTACTTGATGGCATTATATTCTTTATTTTTTTCAGGGGCATTCTTCCTACCAGCTTTTGTGCACATGGGCACTTTTATGCACATACATGTACACCCGCATGCACACAAATCATTCAGACTTTAGCCAAATGTATGCAGCTATGGTCCTAATGAAGTATTTTGCTGGAGTTCTGAGTGAACTGACAAAGGAAAAGGGATGTTTTGTATTGAAATTCCTTTAATCTCTTCATATGATATCACTAGTAAAAAAAATACAGTTCCTATGCATTAAGTTGATAAAATGGGTTCAGAAATACTCTGATATTCTAGATGCAAGAGCAAAGAAATAGTGAAGGTACGGGTGTTGTCCACAGTACAAAGTGGTAGAGGTCTTGTCTTCAACTGTACATTTTTTTCCTTCCTAAACTTTACACTAGATTAAGCATACTTTATGTTTATAATTCCACACAATTTCTGCAACTTAAGCTTAGAGTTAAGTTTACTGACAGAAATACTTTTAATGTTTTACTGTGTGACCTTGCTGAATACAACACTTGCTTTACCTGTGCACAGAACATGATTTATATGATTTCCTAACCCAAACTCTATAAATCATATCTATTGCGCATTAAACCAACCCAATCTCTCAGTAAATTTGTTAATTAAAATCTCTTTAGTTCTTTTAGTGCATGAACAATAGTTCACATTGAATGTGCTAATATCTCTATCAGTACTTTATACTGGACTTATCTACAACTGGAAAGAATCACCCTTTAGGAGACTACAATTAAAAAAAATCTGACAGTCCAGATTTGTTACACAGATGTAAAAAGAAGCCTAATTAAAACATGGCTGTCTCATTTCCATCCCCCCCACCTCCTTCTTTTCCTCCCTGCCCCCCCCCCCCGCCTTCCCCCCTTTTTTTTTTTAGTCCCCTGTAACTGGAAGAAATATAATCGCTTTTTGCTTAAAATCTACTGCAAGTGTACAGGAACTGCAGGAACAAAGCCCCTATAACTAGCTCCAAGTTGGGGATGGATCTACAGAGGATTGTTCATGATGGATGCTGCTTACAGAAGACAAAGGATCCTAGAGGAGGATCACTTTATCTTTGCCTTGCTTTTCATACTCCTTTTCTTGGTATTTTCCCACAGCCAGAAGCAGGCAGAGAGCTCCTCTGCCAGCCATAAAATCCTGTGACCTCAGATAGCATTACATTTCTCATATTCATGTATCTAAAGTAGGCAATTTTACCCCTCTATCCTAGATGTGTAACATTTATATGGCAACTAGAGTATTAATTTGCAAAGAAAATTTTTTTAGGAGAGTATGTACTTGTAACTGTTTAGAATGCTGTATGTGTTTGAAACTTCCCTGTATGATTTTTTGCAGCTTACTTTTTTTCTTAATTTGCTGCTTTGGCATTGGCTGCTTCAGTTCCTCAATGTATCTCTTATGCCTGCCTTGTGGGATTTTACATTCTCCCTATGTCAGGCCTTACTTTGTGGTATTTAGCCACCCTGCATTCACTGGTGGCTCCACTCCCGAAAGCTGGCTCCACTCCTGCTTATTAACAATCCCCAAGAGACAGCAAAGCTGGATTCTGTAGAGCTCGAAATTTATCTCTGCAATGATGACAGCTAAAAACACAAAAGGCAGCAAGAACTACATGTTCCGCTAACCCCACACCTGCTCCTAGCAAGTAGCTGGGAGTCACACACTTTGAAATTGGTGGACTGTTACTTGGTGTCATGGTCTAGTCATCAGACCACAACAAAGAAAAAACCAAACAAGTATGCCAAGTAAAATTCTTGTTCTTCTGCCTTTGCTGATTTTCTGATATGGAAACAGCAATTGCCCTGCTCTCTCTAATTGTTTTTGGATATTTATTAGTTAGTTAGGAACTGAAAAATACTAATTGATAGTAACACTTTCACATTTGAGATTTTTGCCAGTTAAGACATTTTCAGTTCCCAGCTGTGTCAAAAGCAAACTAATACATTGAGAGTCCTCTAATTAAAGATATTGTTTTTAGTTTTCATGTGGTATATACTTTATAGGTTTGAGAGTTGTAAGTAATTTTAAAATGCATTTATAGAATCATTCCCTACTTGTAGTTTGATGGCAAAAACACATGAGCAAATTAATCAAACCCAGCCATTTATGGTAATGCATTGACTAGAAAAGTAGTAGGGAAGATAAAACCGAATACATGGATGTATATAGTTCCCATGCAGGCAATCCATTATTTCCAGAGTTATGATGGTATAATCAGAAGTATAAAATGTTTTATAAACCTGTTTTCTCATCTTGTAAAATTTGTCTCTTTATTCATGCTCTTGCAAGATGGCCCTTTTGTTTTGTAGAGCTTTGCTGAATGAAGAGTTATGTTTCCTTATTCCATTTTACATCCCTGTTATTTGCACTATTTTCCCTTCCAGAACTGACACACAGAAAAGGACTGAATATTCCAGCAGCAGCTGTTGGCTTTCTGCAGTGTCCTGAGAGTTCACAAACCTTTAAACTGGGGTTTAGAGCTTTCATCCTTTTGCTGGACAGAGGCCAATGTTTGCAAAAATGTAACAGGGCTCAATTTCTACCTAAAGTGTGATGCAATTACATCTTTTTATCTGGATTTTGTAGCTATTCCTCCCTCTTTTCTGTTACTCTCTGTAGCCATTCATCTTAATCAGTTGCTATAATTTTTAGGGCAACAGTGCTGGTACCATCCAGCTGGCTATTGCTTTCTCTTCTAGTTTGCAAAATGCATATCATGCTCTTTAACCTCTTCTGTGTTTCAAAGCTTGAGTTCCAAGTTCAATCTCAGTGACTGCAAGAGAGATCAAGCTAAGTTTTGGGGATCTTTGTTTCTACTTCAGTAATTTTTTGCATGAGGTTCTTGCTACACAAAACAATAGCTGCAGGGAAAATAACAAACTTCACAACATTTGTGAAACAAAAAGACACTTGTCTGATTGTTTAGATGAGCATATGCAAAAGGTCAGAAACAACAACAAACTACACCTGTGGAAACACGCTACAGATCAGATGGCTACCCCAGTGGCAATATTAGAGGCATTGGCATATGTTACTGCTAGAAGCTTGGGATCTGAAGACAAAGGTTCCTTTCTGACTTTGGCATGTTCTTCCGCTTCTCGTGCTGTTGATGAAAGACCTGTCTATTGAAGCATGACATAGCTGAAGCAAACACATGGTTTGCACAAATGTACATACAGGCTGCATACTGTAATTTAGAGATACCCGCTTTTTGTTAGAAAGACTGTGTTGGATTTTCAAAGAAACCAGGAGGGAAAAATAACACTACTTTAGAGTTACACCTAAGAGGCAGGTCTAGTACGTCACTGGCTGACCAAAGCAAGTAGTTGCACTAGTGCTGCTACAGCCAATTATTAATTTTAGTCCTGCTAAGTTAAACTACCTTGGCATGTACCCACTCCTGCAAGCTGCTTGTTTGTGTGACTCAGTAGAGTCTGGAGACCTCAGTGCCCAGTAGAAAACTCCCAGTTCACTGGGATGTGGGAATTGCCTTATCAGAGGTTTGTCTTTATGGCTTTCTCATTTTAACTCAAGCTATAAACATGATAATCCTTAATGTTTCTCTGCTCAGAATACACTGACAGTCTTGTTTGTGCATTGTGTATTTGTGTAAGTCCAGGATGCTAATCAGTAATTTCAGCTCTGTAATCTGGGCTGTTTACTAGGGAGTAAGGTGAGCAGAGAAGAAAAGGATTTTTTTTTTCATGTTTGTGAAATACAAATTTCTAAAAATTCCCTTCAGTTTTTTCCTTTCATTAATTCATTAAAAAATAAAAGAAAAATAAAAGAAAAAAATAAAAGCCCTTTGTAAATCAGAGAAAGAGGACCCTCTGTCTTGCTTTGTATTTCTTATCAACTCTTGCTTCCAGCAGATTCACTTTCTGCCTCCATTTCTGTGTTAGACTGATCAGCAGTTTGTGAAATTATGAGATAAGGCAACTCACTCATAATTTTCTGATATCCATAATCAGTTGGATAGGGAGTGGCCAAGTCAAGCCAAGTGAACCAGAGCCCAGACCAAGGGGAATGAAGGAAGCTGGAGTCCCTTGCTCAGGGCAGGAGGAAGATTTGCTGCAGGTGTCATAACTAGATGATGCAGCCCCTCTCTCCATCTGGTGAGAAGATCAGCTCTGAACCACTGCATGACAGCATGTTGACCTGCCACTGGGGTGCTGGCCTTGTCACCATGGTTAACTGGGGAGACTGGCAAAAAAAGGGAAGACACATATGTTTATGCATTCACATGCACCTTTAACTTGGCTTTGAAGTGTAGCTTTGGCTTCAGATATGCCTTGAGAGACACTGACATGTAGAAGGAATAAATGTAGTTCTAGACCCACATGATTTGACATAAAATAATGCAACATTGGTAACTTCCAAGTTCTTTAGCTTTAGTGCCAAATAACTCTTGTGACTGAATACAGAAGCAGAGAATGGTACAAAAGAGACTGACACAGCCTGCTGTGCTTAAGCCACGTCAAAAGCAGTTGCTTGTGTTTCCTTCCCGAAGTCACTCACAGGCCATTCAGAAGGGCAGCACAGCTGAAAGCTGAGACTGCCAGCACAGGAGACGGAGAGAGAGGGAGCCCAAGCTGAGAGGTACTTGTTCCTTTTTTCCTCCAATAGAAGTGCTAACAGCATTGCTTAGGAATAGCAGCTCAGCCTTGGGCCAGTTAAAAAAAAAAATAATTAAAAGATAACTTAGTCAGATGTGAAAGCACTCTTGATTTCAGAAGTTACTTGGGATATGAGGCATGAAAATAAAATGAGAAGAGCAGAAGAGCCTTAGTTTTAGAGGCAGGAAGTTGCATTTAGAGGTTTTGCTTCCACTGCCTAGGAGAAGGAATGTGCCGTAGCTTGTCTTTCCTAGCGTACCTCATACACTTGAAGTGAGTTAGGCTTCAACCCAGTCTATCTGGTGCACTTTGGATAAAGTTGTGAGTGCATGAAATACAAGGTTTATCCAGTCAGACAAAAGACCATACACTTTCATATCTTACAACAGATATTAAGTGGAGGATAGAAGAAAAAGGCAATGCTGACAGGTGAAGCTCCTGCCATTGGGTTATCTGTCGAGCTGGATTGATCTGTGAGGCACTCAACCAGGTAGCTCTCCTGCCAGGATACATCAATCACAGGGTCCTGTCTTTTTATGCAGTCCAATTAACCTCAAGTTTTATAGTTGCTGTGCATCTTCCTTACTTCAATGTGGTAGGTCCCTTGGTCAGTGGGAGCCTCAGCATGCTGTTGAGGAGCCTTTGCTGGTCCCTAAGCTTTCTGGCCCCTGCAGATTGCCCACATTTACATGAGCCCAAAGCTCCTAGTTTTATAAGGGCCACCTGTTGGTCTTCACACACTGCTCTTTCTGGCTTAAATAATTTTTTAATTAATTTAATGAATGTTTTTCAGTGAGAGGGTTTATAAGTAATCAGGTAATTAGGGGCTTTCTCACAATATATTCAAGGGGCAGAGTTAAGGTTGTGTGACTATGTCACAATTTGGAGTTCCATGGTTAGAAACATTCTTTTAGCATGACTATACTGTTCATTACTACAGGGTCCTTTCTCTCATTTACTGTAGGAGACATCACGGGGTCCATTGTCTCTAAAACTAAGAAAGCAGGAAAAAGGAGGCTTTGTCATAATATTTTTCCCTTCCTTTTTCTGAACTGCTTTTCCAAAGTGATGACTGTAAGAATGGAATTTACTTCTTGTGGGATACCAATATCAAGCAGATGCACAGTGAGGAAGGCATAGAAAAAACCCCAGCCTCCAGCACAACTATTGTCAGCTCAGTACAGCATCCACAGCATCTGAAGAGCCAACACAAATGAAAAAACCCCTGCACAAGAGCTAATAATCCTACATATGACTTTTGACTGAACTTGTTTGACTAATGTGCTTTAAAGCAAAACCCCGTGCTTACCAAATCCAACTTGGAACAGTTTCTTTGGCCTCTCGTTCCCTGGCCTTCAAGTATTGCTGCTCAAATATCACACAGAAGATACTGAGTAATTCTAACTTGCAGCAGTTCCAGGCTTCCAATGACAACGTTGTTTTGCATTGATTATTTTTCTGAAAGATTGTTTCTCTAGGATATATTGAGGCCAAGTACTTCTATGGATTCAATCAGCACTGCATCACTGAACCCAGTGATGCAGAGCTAGTTTGCCTCAGCTGATAATCTGGCACATTTGTATTCCTGCCTTCTTTTTATGGGATTAAAGCAAATCTATCTGCTCAGGTTGTAGCTCAATGCCTGTAGATGCCAAACCAGTTGTACACATCAGCCCAGGTCTGAAAGAACTAACTGGGGTAGCTTCAGAACTATTGTGCAGAGTAGCCAAGGACACAAAGTGAGGGATAAAATACCCACCAAGTAAGAAGATACAAAGTAATAGACAATTCTTCAGTGGCTTCCCGTATGAGCTTTTTAAAAGTTCCACCTGTAACTTTGTAAATCAAGATTTGCATCCTACTGGATATATGCCTAGTCTAAAATTCAGCTGCACAGAAAGAAATATTTGGTCAGGGCAACAGGCCTGTCTTGTGAATGACATCATAAGTGGGAGCAAGGTCTTTGGCTTCAAATGAATAATAAGTCAGTCTTCCATTAGGCATTTTACAGCATAGACCTGGCAGTGTTTTTTGTTTTTTGTGGTTTTCTTTTTTTTTTTTTTTTTTCCTCCTCTGGCAATGCTTGCTGTGACTGTTTAAGGAGTTACAGCTCCCAGCTGCTCACTGCCCTGGTGCTGGAGGTTATTAATGCTCTGGAAGAGCCAACAAAACAGAGCAGGTCTCCTAGAAAAGCCCAGTTACACCGCTGATGAAAGAGGGTTTCCCTGTAGGACACACAGCAGCAACAGGGCACAGAAAGCTGGTACCACAGCAGAGGTCTAAAGGTCTCTAATGCCAAATAATATAAAAATTATTTGGTGTAGATATTATTACAGTGTCTCAGTATCATCATGGTCAGTCCTGAGCACTGCTCTGAGGCAAATTTTACCTCTTTTCTGAGTGGCCCATCTTTGGCCCCCCCACCTCCATTCCTCTCCACAGATTATGGTAATTTTGGAGAAATTACTACTGTGAAAGATTCAAGTGACACCACTGTTCCCTGCACTAGATGGAAGAGGAGTGGTTGAAACCTGTACCACCTTTGGTCTGATACGTTGCACCACGGGGAGGAGCAGAACCTTATACTTCTTTGACTTCCGAGTGCATTCTGAGATGTTTTCTAAGAGCCACAGAGAAATGCAGTGAGCTGGAAGACAAAAATATGAGACAGAAAGGAAGAGAGAGAGAGAGAGAGAGAAGGAGCGAGAAAAGGGAAGAAGAAGAAACATGATTCAGAGATCACAAGATGTGTTGGGAAGGGATAGGTTTTCTCTGGGTCTCCAAGGAACTGATATGTGAGACAGCATTTCCAGGTGATGGGATCCTGAGTAATTTTTTATTTTTTTTTCCCCCCAGGAAAAAGGAAAACAGTAATCTGGAAAACTAGTCTTTTAGTGTCATCTCAGCAGTATGACAGTTTTGCAATAAACTAAGACTAGAGTAATTACACATATGGAAGTTAGTGGAAGATAGGATTTGAGTTAGGGAAAGGCAAAACATGCCAGACTAAAAGACTGACTTTCCTTCAAAACTGTATTACTACACAAGGAAAATAAAAGTGATCTATTTTATCTAAACTTCAACAAAGCATTTCACATGGTATTACATTAGAAATTACCACTTTATGAGGAGAAGATGAGGGAACTAGTGGAAGACCAACAAGACAGCCAAAGAAGTTATATGGGAAGGTGAATCATCAGGCTGGCTGAAGGTTATGGAGAGAACTATTCCAAGATTAATCTTGAGCTAAACTTTTTAAAGCATTTAACTAATGACAGGAATAATGACTTAAGGGAAAACAAGAGAATGTGCTAATTACATTTGTTTTCAACACGGAAGAAGGGAGTGTGGTGGTCAGCCAGAAAACATGACAAGAAAACCAGAATTACTTTGAGTTTGAAGTAATAGAAATAGGATAACAGTCATTAGTGCAAGTTGCAAGATAATATGTTTATTCCAAAATAACAGGGATTTTGCAATAAAATGTAAGCTTGTCAGTTGAAAATAACAGGAACAGATAATACATTGGCATAATATACCAAAGGGACCAAATATAATCTCTTGGGTACCAGTGAGACTCCTGAAACAAAATGTACCTTTCTGGGTACCTGTGTTTCAGGAGGAAGAATTCAAACAGGAACAGAAACCAAGAAGGACTGAATAGGAGCTTGTTTAGGAGAACAGAGAATTGACCTTGCAAGAGAAAATTAGAAACACTCAGCTTGCTTAGCCCAGGAAAACAAAGGCTGAGAGATTATCTGCTTGCTGCTCAAGCAACCACAAGCGCTGGCATATAAGAAGGAAAAAATAGCTTAATGACAGCTTAACAATATTCTTAGCAGAAAGATACATGTGTCTGAAACAGCTGAGAAACAAGGCTAGAATGGGAACTGGAAGAGGTCTCCTCAGAGGGGTGTGGTGCCATGATGAGCTCCTGGCCAGAGCAGGAGGGCAGGACTGTACCTGCTTTTGGGGAAAGCTTGCTCAGATTAAGAGAAGAAGTACCTGGGGTATATCCCAAGACAGCCAGGAGTAGTCCAAGGAACTTCTGTACTCCTAAATCTTTTTTTCGTATGTGGGCTGATGCCAACAGTTCAAGTCCACATAAAGAGAGCAGCCCTGGAGAAGAATATTTCTTAGACAGCCTCAATCTCTTTGATTCTTCCTGTGTGGCCTTGAACTGCTGTCTATTTAGGATATGTGGTGGAGCACCACAATCTAACCCAGGGCCTGCAAATGGTTTGCAAGAGGTTCCGTGAGAAAATTTGCTGTTTAAAATGTGAAATGTGTTTCGAATTTTGGATGGGCACAGAGGTCATGTGACAACCACTCTTCTTCCCAATCGGAAGAACATACCTCCTAGAATTGAGTTTCTTTGCAAATACTTGTATTTGGGGATTGAGCATTCTTATTCCAAGAGATTCTGACTTATATTCTTCAAATTTGATGCTTCCGCAAAGCAAAAAAATTACCCTGCTAGAAAATTAATTCTTTACTCTTGAGCCAAAAGGGTGTGAGCACAGCATGAAGTAAAAACATTTTTTGTTCAAATGAATAGTCCTAGAAAAATTTTCAAGGAATAGACTTAGGTCCTGGAGGGACACAGGAAACGGAGTGCTAGACAATCAGGAAGAGCAAGAAGAGAAACAGAGAGACACAAACTGAATGAAAGACCCTGAGGCATGTCTGAGGCAGGCTTTAAAAACAACAAGGAAAAATTTGAGTTGAATAGGGAACCAGGGAGGCTGGCTGAGAATAACACGAACATTAATCCCTGATGCTTGTGAAGGAGAGTCCCGTGCATTCAGGCAAGGCCATACACAAGAAAATTCAACTGTTGAACCTGGAGGAGACAAGGTGTTTTCAAGGTAGAAGCATATGCTATGGAAGAGATGGGTGAGCTGAATAGCTGCTGAGAAATAGAGACAGAAGATATGGAAGAAAGAGGATTAAGAATGAGAATATATGCCTGTACAGCAATGAGGAGGAGGTAGAACACAGGTGGGAGTTAAGCAAGACTGGGATGTGCAAAGCCGCTCAAAATTTCAATGTCTAACTGGAAAGCTGGCAAGATTTGTGTAGGTTCAGATTGAAAGCATGTAAAACCACTTGCATAGGATGTATATCATTGATGGTTGACGGTTTGAGGCAGAAAGCTTTTCAACTCTCAATTGAGTTTTGGGTGTTTGATCAAACCACAGACCAGCAAAACAGTTTTGAGAGCAGGGGTGGGAAGCTAGCTTTCATTGAGAAAGTTTCTTCTGCCTGTAAGTGGTGTAAGGGAGTGGAAAATTATGCCGTGTTTGTCTCCAAGCATTTTTTTCTGTATAGATTTCCCTTTAACACAATCCCTTTTTACATGAAGGCTGCCCTTTGCTTCTGTCACCTCCAGTGATGAGAAACTTGTGCTCCGCCCATATCCCCTCTCTGTGAGCTGGAGAGCTCAGGTGACCATTCAGATTGCTTTAGTTTTTGTGCGAATCTTGAGTGCAGGTTGCATTTTACTTCTCAATTCTCTAGTTTCTCTGGCCAGCCTCTTTTGCACAGTGAGGGGGTCTTTAGAGGCTCTGAAGAAAGCAAGGGGAGGAAAGAGAACGATGATTAGAGACTTCTGAAAGGGGCAGTGAGGAATTAGGGACTATACTCTTTGAAAATTTGCGTGACACTCCTTAACGGTCCCTGCCTCATTTTCCACTTGGCTGCTTTATGACTGAACTGTAAACTAAAAATGACATGGGCTCATTAATTTGGCAGCAACTGGCAAGATGTGGCCATTTAGCATACCCACAAAGCTATTGTTTAAGGCTGGGTCATGTCAAAGGGCAAGCTAAATATGGCCAAACCTCTGAAAGGCTGAGTCTAGGAGTCCTAGAGCCTAAACCTTCTCCCTAACCTCTGGTTGTCTTCAGCAGTGTGATCAGCTTGGGTTTTCTGGGGAAGGCTTTACATAAAGCTGTCAAGTTACTAGCAATATTATGTCAGTTTGAATTTTTTTTAAAGCAGGCTCAATTATATCATCCTCGCTTCACATCTGACAAGTGGTGCAAAAAGTGTTTGCAATAGTGGCTTCAAGGGGACGGAAATGCTTTAGTTGTGGGTTGCTGCTGCAAGTCCAGCATATGAAGGTAACCTAAGCTCAAATGCTTTACAATGTCTGATGCCAGAGAATCACTGAAAAACCCTTCAGGGCATTGGACTGACTACATTTGTTTGATTTAGAGAGTAGGTGGTTAATCCCTGCACTGTCAGGCAATTAAAGGGCATGGCAATTGGGCAGCTCTCAATGTGTGCAGGCTGAAGAAGCCTGTCTGAGTTCAGTATTAAAAAGCCACACCTCAGACTGCAGGCTGAGTATTTATACATGTCTGTTCTGCAGACAAAATGAGAATGAAAATGCAAGTAGAAAAAGTGATTTCTCCCCTTCCTTTCTCCCATACCTTTGCATTACTGCTCCTCAGGAGTAGTGAAAGAGATTTTCTTGGTGTCTTTGGTGTGATGGTGTGTGCTTACTCTCCCTAGAGCTGACCCTGCAAGAAAAGGATGATGTCCCAGCTGACACTCTCTCTAGCCAAAAGCTGCCATTTATTCAGGAGACTTGGAAGGAAGCCTTTCCCCAGCTCGTCCATTGCTTCTTGGGACATCTACATCTGAAAATAATACCTCTGCTATTTATGCACGTGGTCCTGTCATGACCTCGTCTACTAGGATAGATTAACTGAATTTCTCCAATGTTTTCTTTACTTCCTGATGGCCACTATTGACTTTGCTGTGGGATGGAGGCTTTTGAAGGAGCTCAACACTCATCAGAGCAGGAAACTTGGCATGCCTGAACTTTGGGGTGGCTTGCTATTCTGAGGGCTTTCAAATGTGATTTCTTCCCTTTTAAAATTAAGTCACACTAAAGCAGAAGGGACAAATAACTTAGACTGGCATTTCCTCCTTGGTAACCAGTCGTCTTCATGAATTTCACAGAAGGCAAATCACAGTTCTCAGGTGTCGAAATTTAAGTTTACTTCATATGGGAAAAAAAAGTTTTTAAATTTAAATGTTGCAGAGAGGTTTTGCTGTGAAAAAATATCTCAGCCTGGTTTCCCATTATAGCATTTAAACTTAAAAGAGTAGAGTATTAATAAAGCAACACTTTTTTTAGTCAGCTTCATATTCAACTATGATTAACAGGCAAATGTTTTTCCATGCTAATCAGTTAAGTAATCTTGAGAAAAAACTCATTCATTTAAGTACTGTACAACTCAAAGTCTCTCTTTTTTCTTTTTTTTTCCTGATTTTATGTTTTCAGTGATATTCCCCTATATATTTCTACTTTTTTGTTGTTTGGTTTGGTTAAAAGTTCATGCAGGGTTGATTAATTTTAGCAAGTTTCCAAAAATGAACCGGGCTTTTATGCCTCAAGGAATCTTTTTTTTTTTTTTTGACATTTAACAGCAAAGAAAACTATTTCCTCTCCCATTCAAAGCTAACCATGTTTAATTGGCCTAGAAGTCTGTTGTAGTTTGGAAAATGTTTGTGATATCCCATCTGTTTTTTCATCCAGCCCTTCAACTGGGCCTGTGTTTACTGTCTTGTTGGGTTTACATGTACGATGATGTTGATATGACAAGGTATTCCCTTGAAACAATGCTAGATCTTACAGTCTGTGTGACTCTTAATAATGCTTTGTTATGCAGGCAAAAAAAAAACCAACAACACAACAGCCTTCACAGTTTCAGCAATGTTTTCCTTAAGTCTCAAGTTTATTTTTACTGCTCGGATGCATCAGCAGCATGAATAAAACACACAACATAGAGACATGCAGTCACACACAGCTGTGCTTTGGGGACCATTTGGACTATTTAACGGGATCTATTTGTTGGCTGCAGTGGGTTCAAATGAACAGTTTTATGTCTTTTGACCTTGGGTTGAAATGAAATGGTTTAATGCAACAACCAGCCTCTAAACTCATAGGCTACCATTTGCATCTCTCCCTGCAGATCATTAAGAGACTTTAGACTTCAGGGTGACAAGCAATATATTTTGTAAAACAACAGGGATTTAAGATGCAGACATGTACAGATGTTGCGTTTTCCATACATTTTTGTGGTCAGATAGCAATGTTTGAAGATGTATGTGTGAGGTCATTTGAATTCACTTGGAGATGGGAGCTTCATAGGCACAGAGACCATCTGGCAGTCAGATGTGGACTGCAGGTAGGCCTATTTGTTTTTAACTGAAGTCACTGAGGAATGAAAATGTCAAGTACCCTAACACTGCAGAAAAATGATAATCACTAACCAGCCAGCACAGTGTCTGTTTAACCAGTCTCAAAAGAAGTAATCCAGTCAATGAAGTAGGAAATCACAGGCACTACAGGTTTTTTTTCTTTGCTGTATGTGTGCTCACATGTGTATATATATGTGTAAGTGTGTATATTATGCCAAATCCTTAATGGAATGGTGAGATTTCTGGATGTGTCTGCTCATGGTGGTCCACACAAACAAAAAGACTGGTAATTGCAGAAATTGCTCTAAAATCACAGCCTGGAGTGTCTGACAAGCTGCAATCAGTCTCTGACATGTGCATAAATCCCAATTTTTTGGATGTTATTTGAGTCTGGTGATAAAGCTTTCTGTCTCACTGCTGTTGGTTTCAGAATTGGAAGTTAGGCTGTGCAGGGATGTAATTCAGGATGTCCCTCACACCTCACCACCTACTCCCTGACCCCAGCTTCCAGCTGTAGGTAACTGGCATAGTGGCTGGGGGTATTAAATATACTGTGTCTCAAGAGCTGAGTTAGGTTTACTCACTTTCAAGGTGTCGGTGACCACATCAAAGACAGAAAAGAGTGAAACCACTGTGGAAAATGGGAATAGAAGAGAGCACCATGTTGCCTGAGGACAGGGACTTCCTCCACAAGCTTTGGATGTGCTTTCAGAAATAAAAATGAGATTTCTGAATTATGAATAATCTATGGCTTGGTATGAGCACTTTCTGTAAAAAAGTATAATTCAAACCATGAAATCTGGCAGCTTGTCTTGTAACTACAATTGCTTTAAACTTCTCAGTATCTTGAGAGCTGCTTAAAATTTGTGCCATTTCACTAAATAAGGGGGAAATATTTACCTCCCAAACTTTGTGCCACTTGATATAGTAGAATTTGGGTGTTTCTGAGCACAGACTTCACAGTCGCACACCAGCTGCCCATTGTACAGAGTCTATCCAGCTAGACCTGCAAGTGGCATGCTGATGATCAGCCTGAGCAAAGTTCAAAGTACAGATGAGCACAGAGAACAAACAGAGCTTTCAGATCTTAGATACCTCTGCAAGACTTCGTTGGAGGTGACCAAAGAGCTGAGCAAATGCTGGGCAAAGTCTAAGGTATGCTGTCTGCCTCCTTGTGCAAGACACTACTTTTAAAGTCACCTTGATACACAGGAGAAAAAATATAAAAATTCTTCCTTCCTTCCTTCCTTCCTTCCTTCCTTCCTTCCTTCCTTCCTTCCTTCCTTCCTTCCTTCCTTCCTTCCTTCCTTCCTTCCTTCCTTCCTTCCTTCCTTCCTTCCTTCCTTCCTTCCTTCCTTCCTTCCTTCCTTCCTTCCTTCCTTCCTTCCTTCCTTCCTTCCTTCCTTCCTTCCTTCCTTCCTTCCTTCCTTCCTTCCTTCCTTCCTTCCTTCCTTCCTTCCTCCCTTCCTTCCTTCCTTCCTTCCTCCCTTCCTCCCTTCCTCCCTTCCTCCCTTCCTCCCTTCCTCCCTTCCTCCCTTCCTCCCTTCCTCCCTTCCTCCCTTCCCTTCCCTTCCCTTCCCTTCCCTTCCCTTCCCTTCCCTTCCCTTCCCTTCCCTTCCCTTCCCTTCCCTTCCCTTCCCTTCCCTTCCCTTCCCTTCCCTTCCCTTCCCTTCCCTTCCCTTCCCTTCCCTTCCCTTCCCTTCCCTTCCCTTCCCTTCCCTTCCCTTCCCTTCCCTTCCCTTCCCTTCCCTTCCCTTCCCTTCCCTTCCCTTCCCTTCCCTTCCCTTCCCTTCCCTTCCCTTCCCTTCCCTTCCCTTCCCTTCCCTTCCCTTCCCTTCCCTTCCCTTCCCTTCCCTTCCCTTCCTCCCTTCCCTTCCCTTCCCTTCCCTTCCCTTCCCTTCCCTTCCCTTCCCTTCCCTTCCCTTCCCTTCCCTTCCCTTCCCTTCCCTTCCCTTCCCTTCCCTTCCCTTCCCTTCCCTTCCCTTCCCCTCATATACTCATATAAATTAGTAAATAAATGAGTTCTCTCCTTGCCTGTTCTACCAAGCAAGGACCCCTGCAGTGGAAGCCCAGATCACTTTTCAGAGAAGCAAATCTAGGCTGACCCAGTAACACAGCAATTCCTAATAGAGTTATTTCAGATTTATCCACACAATGACAAATTGAATTAAGCCTGAAAGCCATAACCAACCATATCAGGCAACCATCTCCTTGACTGGTGGACAGTGGTCTTGTGTCGTCCTTTCAGCACATGATGATGAGCATTGCCAGGAAATTTGCAGGGTCTCCAAGCAGATTATCAGACTTGCTCATCTCTGGCTTGAGAATATCTGCTGCTCTGTCAGCCTAACCATCTATATCTCATCTTTGTCACATAAAACTGATAAGAGAAATATAAATATGTAAGTAATGTACAAATCTTTTGTAAGTCTACATCAATAATTATTTGATTTAGATTCTGAGGCCTTTGTACAAAAATTCAACACTTCTGTACATGCTTAAGGAGACAACTCCATCTATATGCAATAGAAATTATGTATAGATCTCCCAGGACACATTAAAAACAGTCACAGTATATGCAAACATGCTCTCCTCACAGGAAAACAAGAATATTATTCCTTTGGGATGATTTCTGCCTTGATGAGGTTCATCTTGTATCACTGTGCAAAATTGGCTGATGTAGGAAAACATGATTTACTTGAAACCTTCCCTTTGCTTTTGTGTTGATCTGTGTTAGTGTATTTGGCTGGAGACAGGGCTTCTATCTCTGCCTTTGGCTCCTATACCCAGCCTTATATAGTAATGCTCTCATCTGGTACATTTATTTGTACAGTGTGTCTTGTTATGGCTTTTTAATAAAGAACAAGTTTCCTGGCATTCTCTTTGCTGTACTTGGGGTAGGAACAATGGACTGATCCTGAGTCTCCTCCTGTCAATTTAGCCCAAGGAAGGTTGCTTTAGTTGAGTTGATACCCAGCTTTCACTAGAGTATGTCAACTAGGTCTACAGCCCTTACATGTATGATGATTTTTAGATATATTTTTTTAAAGCATTTAACTGTTTTACTTAAGTAAGGACACTGAGTTCATGAATAAGGTAATCTGAGAGAAAGTACTGCTTTAAATAAAATGAGAATTAATAGCAAATAACACGTTCATTTTATCAGGTTTTCTACAGTAATAAATTTTAGGACTGGCTAGTAAAGCAGTGGTACTTGATTGCATAAAGTGTGCAAATCCTATTCATGGAAGATGATCAGTGTATTTGCAGCTGAAGTTGTGTCTCATTAAGTATTATTTGATGGATAGTACAAAATGTAGGAGAAACATCAGAAACATAGTTTTCATTAACTCTGACAGAAGCATTAGCTCCATCCCCTCTTGCCATTCCTTTGAAAATGATATGCATCTAAGTAAAAGTATACCCATTATGGAAACATTTCCTCTAGGTATATTCCACTCTTCTGGTTGTGTTTTGGTATATATATATAGCATCCATTATTATTTCACCGTGCTCCTTTTGCTCTCTTTCACACAGTCTCTGCACTGAACTGCCTTTTCTTTTGGACGAAGAGGGATGGACAGCCTATTTTTGAAGCCTCTCTGATCTGCTCTCTGGATTTGTCAGTGGAGGCTTGTTGGATCATATCACCAGGACCTTTCTCTGCCTGACCTGAGAGTCAGTCTTGTCAGCGGAGTGCTGTTGGCATTAAGACTCAGATCTGGATGCTCTCTCCCTCCTCTCTGGCTGAGCTATTTGCCCCCAGTCCAAAGGAAGCTCCAACACAAGGAATGGCTGAGCCCCTTCGGTGCAGTTGGTAGCAAAGCATTGGATGAGTGGATGATTCTTTCTCAGGAGATTCACCAAACATCAGCTGCCATAGGAAATGAGGTTTTCAACTCTTTCTTTTAGGTAGATTCAGGCCAGTCATGTTGGAGGTCCCTAGTCACCATGAGAGAATAGCTTATGGGAACTGTGCTACCTGGCTGCTGCATACTTAGGCATCTATAGCTCCCCAAGAGCAAAGCAGCTGGATTTTGCCTTTGTGGTTAGCTTACTTTCCCTTTAGTGCTTAAATTCTACATAAACTACCCTTTCAAGGCTTTTCAGGCAGCTCACTGCAGTCTCCATTGTTTGATGCCTGGTTTTTGGGTGGGCATTTCACTGAAAGAGAAATCCCACTGTAACTTGTGACTTATTTTAACCACCTGCCTGACCCTTCTAGATAAACACTGGATTCCTCTACAAATACCTATTAACTCTGCAAGGCATTGTCTAGAAGATATTAATAGATTATCCCTCGAGAAAAGTGTTGCTATATTCAGCAGAGTACCAGACATGTTGCTGGGGAAAAATAGATATTAAAACTCAGTTTTAATAAAGGATGTACAACTGGAATTTTGAAGAATAAAGCTCCAGAATGATAAAACATGAAATGCTTTATAACAACGGAGATCCTTGTCAGCTGCTCTGAAGCCTCAGCAGGACCAAGTGGTTGCCTAGTTTACTTCTGCTGGTAGACCAACATCAACATGCGCTCCTCTTGTTAGAGGTGGCTACCAGACCAACCATTCTTCATTGCCATGTCCCTTCCTGGTCTAGGCAGAATGACCCAGCCTTGCTCTTACCTTTTATTGGAATTTCTTTTCTTGTCATGACTGTACACTAGAACTCCACACAGCTCTGCCTAGAGTTAGGTAGTTTCCTCTCCCTTCCTCACTGAAGTATCTTGATTAGTATTTCAGTTGTATATTTCAATGGGGACATCCCTGACTGTGCTCCTTTGTTGTAGTTTCCTTAAGACTTAGTAATACAATATTGTGCATAATGAGAAATATTAACTGTATAAGCATCTTTCAAAGATGGATAATATTCATTTTGCTCCAAGCTTTCTATGAAGTCTACATGTGTCCTGGAGGACAAAAGAGAGTTTTGAGGACATGCTTGCCAAGACTGCACATTTCCATCCTTTCCCTCCTGCACATACCCACATATGCATATACACACTTCATTAGATTAAGAGAAGCCCTGGGGGATGCTGTCACAGCTGCCTACATCCTTTTCTCGTATCTAGCCTTTAGACCCAAATATGATAATACTTTACACAAGCTCTGCCATACCTAGAGAACCTCAGACAAAAGACTGTATTATCTCCAGTAAAAAACATTGCTGAAGATGCTGGAGTTATATGGCAAGAGCATGAAATCAGAATCAGGCTCAAGTTTTCAAGGTTTGCTCTGAATTTTCTAGCTTTTGTGGTTAGAATCCAGATCCTTAACATTATTTTAACATAGGTTTTGCATTTATATTTATAAACACAGAGAACTGCTGCCTATTTGAGTTTAGAATAGATTGTGGTATAAACATATTTCCTCTTTACACATTATAATCAGTGCACAATGGCCTGCTTTATGTAAAACATATCACAGTCTTTGCTTCTCTGCATGTGCTCGCATGCACATATAGCTTAAATTAACTAACTTAATATTCTCATGATGTGTTCAAAGAGGAGATCTGTGAATGAGGTAGGGAAAGATGGTCTTGCAGTTCCTATTTTGGATTCTGAGATTAAACACTGTATTTAGTGAAACATTTAATGATGATTCATTTTAACAGGCTTTTGGTTGATGACTTATTTATAATTTCATCAACCAAACACTTCCCTTGACAGAGTATGTTTTGGCTCACTGTTGCTCCTGACAGCTATGTAGAACAATCTGTAGTAAATGTGTCCTTTGGAAAATTAGCCAAACATCATTCCAATGCAATGACTCTGTAGGCGATAAGATGAAAATGATTAGTTACAGTTCATTGAATACTGCCCCAAACCTGTTCAAAACTACTGCTTGGCATAATCCCTGAGAAGGTGTTTTGGCTTCTTTCACAGCATTGCTAAAAAATAGTTGAAATCAAAACTGAGTTTTGCTTAAAGGGTGAATCAATAAAAAAATATTGGGCTGAATTTTTCTAGTGTTGTCTTGCAGAATCTGTCCTAATTCTGCAAGATTTTTTGCTTAACTTGGAGTATGTGAATTTACTTACACATTCATGTTTTTATAGTAAGATGTTTTGGTTGATGGCATTGCACTGTAACGTTACTTTCAGTGCAAATGCAGAAAGAAAAGCGCCTAATTCCTACACAGCAGAGAGGAGAGAAAAAGGAGACAGAAAGTTTCTGCGACACCATAGACGGGGCTCCCATAGGACGTAACAAGTATGTTACTGACTGAGCACCAACAGAGGTGTTGGAACACTGAAATCTGTAACTGGAGTGACATCTGCAACACACAAATGATGGCAGGATTGTGCAGGGCTCATGTCAGGCACTATCCTGCTCCCAGGAAGAGCAGCTGAAGAAAATTCAATATCCTGTGGCACTCTATCAAAAAAAAGATAAAAAATCTGGAGTTTTGGGACAAAGTGCTTATTTATGATCTCTGCTGGGTGCCTGTTCCCACTGCATCTGTCCACGGACTATTTGTAAGCCAAAAAAAAGAACTGCACTTTCAATCCATTTTGCCAGAGACCAAACAGAGCTGCAGTGCTGGGGGCTGGAAACACTGGCAGCTTCCCACTCAGGTGCACTTTCCCTCTGCACTCTCCCCTGCATCCACATCACCACCCCTGGCAGCTCATCACTGCAGGTGGCAGGGATGGCTTTGTAGTGCCCTGGTCTTCAGTCTGACATGAGGAAGGCTGCCATGGGCACTGGTGCTCTCTGCTGTTGTTTTCAACAACATTAATCCTGCTACTTTCACCCGCAGACTGGCTGCAACGTGAAGGGGTCAGGTCTGTGTTTTTCCCCTGGCTCCTTTCCCACCCAACCCTGGGTGCTCTGGGTGGCCTCGGGGACACAGTGTTACTTGGAGCAAAGCGTGAAGGGGCAAAGGTGAAGTCACAGAGGACATCACTCCTTCTCTTCACCTTCATTCAGCAGGGTAACACTGCATTGTTCTGCTTATCTGCACAAGACTGTAAGGATATAATTTTTTTGTCTAAAGTGCAGGAAAGATGTGATTTCCCAAGCCGTGGCTGACATTAAAGTTTGCATTTTGTACTTACATATGCTTTTGAAAATTATGTACTTTATTGTAAATAGTAGGGTTTTTTTATTTTGTTTGTTTGTTTGCTTTTTACAAAATACTCCATGCTTTTGCAAGACCCGCATGCTGCCTCCCAGCTGATAAAACTTGCAGCACAGACTAGGTGTATATATAGGTCCATCTGCTCAGATTCTGATTTGTTAAACAAAATAATTTAACTCAATCCACTTACAATGTTATCTTATTCCTTCTGAAGATAAGTCAGACTACTTTGGAGAGAGATGTATGATATTACCTTCACTTTTCATATCCCAAACTGCTGGGATTTGTCTGAAATCACTGCCTAAGTCAGCTGAAGAGCTGGGGTGAAACCTCTGTCTTCTAACTCCCAATATGAAAAATTATCCTCAAATCAGCTTTCAAACTCAAACTGGTTTTAATGAAGATAAATGGAAGCCTTAAACCTTCTTAATACATTTCAATATGTTAGCTGTAAGTCCCAATAGTAAACTTCCACCTGGGAAATTGCTGCATTTGAAGAAAGTGCAAGACAATTCCTCTCTGTCCTCTCTATGTCTGGAAATAAAGAGGTATATACAGATCTGTTCAGAAGCAACATAAAACAGATAAAACATGCAGATAAAACATTTTATTAGCAAAAGATACCTTATTCTCTCTCTTAGTAATTGACAAATACAATTAATGCCTCATGTTTCACACCTGACTTTCCTTTTCTAAGACTAGTTGCAGAACGAAATGTGAATAATTTCTCTCTTTTTCAACTTTCACATACATTGAGCTAAATTCTGTTCTCTGAGCTGTGTATGTGCTGGTCCACACCAATGCAGAGAAGAACATTATTTGATTCCCCTTGCTCTCCAAAAATCAGTTGGGGATTTCAGTGCTAAAAGCAGGTCTGCCAAATTGTACCCCTGCTGAAAAAAAGTGATTAGTCTCTGACTGCTGCCCTGCAACTCCTGGGTCCTCCTCACTTGTGTGCTGTAGGTGGGGGTCTGTGCTCCCTCTGGGTTCTGAAGTGCTGGCAAATCTCAGTCTGTCGGATGGAGTGGAGCATGGGATCAGCATGGATTTGCAGTGGATATGAGAGAAGGCTTGCTTTGTCCTCCTTGGATTACACATGGTATCTCACTGTATCAAACAGCTGTGGCTGTGATTCCTCTTTAGTTAGACTGGGATAGATGTAGGCTTAGTGGGAAGCTTTCAAAATTGCATCGCCCCACCATTCCCTTCCTATCAGGGAAAAAAAAAGACATATGCAACACACACGTTGTATATACCTATGTCTGCTTCTGCCCCTTCCCTGAGTAGTAATTAATTTAAATCAGGGATGAAAGCTGAGTGAAATATAATTTCTCTGAACTGTGACAAAGATGGTCCAAACAGATGCCTGCTCTATTTGTATAATTGCTTAAACAAAATTTGGTAGGAATTCAGACGGCTATCAGATTGATCCCTCCAGTACTTAATGCAGTCTCCTAGGACACTGAAGGTCACAGAATATCAGAAACATAGCATTGGTGAATGCAATAAATAGGATCTAACACTTTAAGAAGAGACCACACCACTGCCACTTAATGACACAGAGCTGCTTCACAAAGATAGAAAGTAACAGGAATTTGAGATTGTATTTAATGTGGTGAATTGCACAAATTACTCTCAGCCATATTCTTATATACTCAGCTGCATGGAAATAACTAGTCTGAAAGAGAAGACAACTATGTTACCTCCCCACCTAGATTTCCTCTCAGTTTTTCAATGGAAGGCAGTCAAGACTCCTTGGAGAATTAGGCAAAATTGAACTGCGGCCAGCGATTGAAGAATTGGACCTACCTCGGTACAGGTTGCTTCTACCACAGCCAGGCTGAGGAAAGGGGCAAGGGAAGCAAGCCTTGGAAACCTTGGGTTGCTGCTTTTGTTGCACATGAGGGAGGAGACAGGGTAGGGAAGCAGGGAAAAGTGCTTTTGCAAGGAGCTTACCACCACTCCTGACCTATGTCAGATACCCCACTGCCACAAATGCAGTGGGAAGCTCACCTTTCCAGGGTTCTTGGCTTACTAGTGTAAACAGCTTAACAGATGACACTTCCTTTCCTAAAGAAAACTTCTGTGATGGGAAACTGCCTCATTACCTAAGCCAAGCCAGCCCCATAATTAATTAGTGTTTCTCTGCATAATTATCTTTTTTTTTTTTTTTTTTTTTTTTTCAGGGAACAAGTGGGATGGAGTGACTCCTGTTCAGTTTCCATCTGTGTGTCACTCTTCTGTCATTCCTCTGCTGGTCAAGTTTTCCAAGACCTGCTGTTGAATATAGACTGTGAAACAGATACAAGCAGAGAAGGCTTGACGATTTTATTAACAATAGGACAGGTTACATGAAAATTTTATGCCATCAGTAAGTTGAAATCTTGCCACTATGTATCAAAGAAACATTATGGGTCAAATAAAGACCATATGCATCATTAAAATCTGGTTTTGTGAGCCTTGAAAAACAGAGTGTTTCACATTTTATTTTGGTGTCATTGTAGTTTATTTACTTAGCTGTATAACTGGGGGTTTGGTTGTTTTTTTCAACAGGCATTCATCTGGAGGGCCAGCCTTGTTCTGAAAGTGACTGATTTGTATAGAAACATTTAAGTTGGTTCTTATGCAGAAATCGACCTCTCATTTGTGTTGCCTTTTTGCACATTGATTTAGCAAAGGCAGGTTTGGGCTTTGTTTTCTGCAGAGTCCTAGGCTTTTCTTTTTATCTGGCTTATCTTCACATGCTTGTCTTTTCGAGCTGCAAGCTCCTTGGGGCAGGGGTTGCATTCACAGTGTTTAATGTGCCTTGCACAAACGAAGTCCTGAGCTCAGGCTCATAAGTATCAGCTGAAAGCTAATAAGAAGAATGAATTCCATCTGATCCAGCTCATTGCAGAAGCTGATCCTTAAACTCCAATCTAGCCCATTTTGCCTACAGACTTGCATGTTTAGTGACCACTATGGAATGAAAAGGAAAAAATGATTTGAGGAAAACAAAATGTCAATAGGTAGCATTTGGTCTTCTCTGCGGAAAATGTGCTGCTTAAAGCAATCTTTCTTTTTTTTTATTATAGTTCTACAATAGGTGCTAGTGTTTGTTAGGACAATAAACTTGTCACATTGAATTATGGTAGCAAAAGAGCACAGATGCACACAGAGCCAAAACCAAACCTCAGAGTGTTTTAATTCATTAGCTCAACAACTCATGTTTTAGGAAATAAGGAAGATGGAAAATTAGGAAATGGAATGGAGTCCTACGTGAATGGAAGTTACTTGATTCTGAATGAATCCAAATATCATTTATAGGGCAAGAAAAAAAAAAAAAACAACTTGTGTTTGTTGCCAGATATTAAATCTTGTTTATCCTTCCTTAAACTAACCAGAAACACATTGTGTTCAAGTACTGTTTAACAACTGAGATGCTGCGGTTGTGCTGTAACTCTCCTCTGCTGCTTTTATCTTCTGTGAAATAGAAGAGTGACTGCCAGGCTTGGAGCCTAGCTCCCCCTGCTTCGAGCCCTTCAATGTGGGAAACCCAGAGCTGTTCCGCCCATGGCCCCCACTCAGAAGAACATCAGCCTCCAGGCTGAAGGACATCCTGATGTGCAGCCAGTGACTGAATGCATTTTATCTGAGTGGGATGCAGCATGGTCCTTTTTTTGTTAGAAGGCTATGAGCCCTTGTCTACAAGATCTGAGTATTTCTGTTTATATTGCTGATACCTATAACACAAAGTAAAGATTGCACTTTTATGAGGAAGGATCTGTAGGTTACTGCTTTTGGATACCAGATGATGAACACATAGCTCAAACCTATAGACCCTAGCATTCAATAGTAATGCATATGGATTAATATATTGCAATAAAGTTTTATCTGAGATATTGCTAGCTGTATAAATGAGACACTCATCTTCTTGATTGACTTTTGAGTATCAAGAAATTAAATGTGCAAAGCTGATAACAAATCCATAGCTAGGAAAGCAGACAGCTATCTCTAAACAAAGGAAGTCTGAGCTGGTTCAGAGGCCTGGAGGAGCCTTTAATATTTAGATGAAAAGCTAGAGGCTCCAAAAGGGAAGTGAGCAGAATGCATGACTGCAAAGGTAGGGACACAAGGGGCATAAAGCTTGTTCTGTATTCCCTTGGTTTTGAGCCTGGCTTGCACAGTTGCAGCTCCTATAAATCAGAGCAGCTGGTGGGAGGCTCTGTTTTACACCAGCGGGATATAATGGATACCTTTCCTCCAGCACCAGCTCACACCCTACGCCTTTGGAAACAGCGCAACCTCATAGCCTTTTTGTTGGCCGTGTGCCAGAGCCATTAAACCAGCACCTTCCATGATAGTCTCCTTGCCATGACACACGCAGAAAGGCTCCTGTTTACCTTACTTGTGTTTGTAAAGCAGATGAACTATTCACGGTACAACAAAGATACTTCCTCTTATTCCCCAGGCGCTTCCTCACGAGCACTTCGTGGCAGGCTGCAGTGTGTGTATGAGCAGGTCCTAATGGCAGTGGTTTCCTCTAGAGAAACCTTACGGAAAATGAGCTGCCTGCTCAGAAGAGGATTGCCCATTTCTTCTTTCTTCTCCTCTAAGCCACAAATAAGTTTCAGTAAAAACTTATGGAAAAACCAAACACACCTTCATAAAAGCACACAAGGTCCTTATCAGGCTAAGGGAAAGGATTAAATCCACTGAAAGCATAAGAGGGGAAGATTAATATCTGAAAAATTTTGTAAAAAAAAATCTTTTCCCAAAAATGTCTTTCTGGCTTGTCAAATACCAGCCAAAATGGTTCAGTGTTTACCCTTTCTTTTGTGTTCAGACTCTGTATTATTCTAATAAACTGCATATTAGATAAACAGATGGTCTTTCATAAAATAAATATTACTGTTGTAGCTTAAGGTTTTCAAGCTCTCCTTGACTGCAAATTTGCAAAATATTTTAGATCACCAGCTCACTTCTATTGGATTTAGTTTCTATCAGCAGCATATATGGGGACCTGTATTCCTTTCATGCCAGTTTTGCAAGCTTGTGAGCCCTGCTGAGCCACATGAGAGACATGTCACCAGGATTTGACTAGGGTGCAGAGATCAGTGTAGCTATGGAGAACTGCAGATTCATGGCTCAGTAATGGGCAGGCCCTATGGTCACATTTTACCATCTTACATTCCTCCTGAAGGGGCACGATGCTGTTACTCTAAAGAGTAAAGGTACTAAGTGTAGACAAATGTGAATAGTCCTTATATAAACATTCTTTTCCAGTAGAACAGAGATGTATCTTGAAATAAGTGTGCAAACAGGTTTTACAATGTCGGTACTCTTTGTGTACTTCAACAACTACTTCAATGACTTCTGAAATACAGCCAGTGGTGAGGTGCAACATAGGAGCTTTAACAACAAGCAACAATGTAACACAGGCTCAGGGCAGGAAATGAAAAAATGTATCACATTTATGTATACATTTTAAAAAAACTGTACATGTGAAAGTTGTGATTGCTTTAACAGGGAAATTGAATTAACAGCCTAGTTTTGCAACACTGTGCTTCAAGGAGTTAAATGATCACAAGTAGTTTGCATTTCATGTTCATGACTTGTCAGACTGACAGTCCATCCTAATCAGCATAATGAATATCCCTTTTTATCCTATTGACATATTAAATCAGTACTGTTTTTGAAGGATTAAATTTTCTGAAGAATTAGACCAGGTTGGAGTAAAGTTTTGAGGGGTACTTAAAACCACGCAATTCTAACAATGATGCTGTAATCATTAGAGATGGAGACCCACACGCTCAGGCTTGGCTGACTGAGCTGTGATTTAGTGACTGCAGTACTTTACAACTGACTGATTTATAATCTAACTGTATCTGCTCGTAACAGATCTAAGTACTGGAGCACTTGCCTGTAGCAGCTGTAAAGTTTTGTGAACACTTTTTAAAACTAATATATTTACAGCTTTTCAAGACTATGCTATGTGAAACATGTTGAGATTTCAGTATGCTCCTTCCAAGGTGGAAAATTTTGAGTCAAGAGCTCACTGAAAAATTGATATTTTTTTGTTTCCTCTTTCCATCTTCCTCCACCAACTGTGGACTGTGTCATGCTGAAGAATCTTTTACTTAATTTATTTTGCCTTTTCTTCAGTTATCACTCTGTAACTTAAAAAAACCCAAACAAACAACAATGGGGGGGGGGAAGTCTGTTTTTGTTGAACTCTTTCAAACAAAATTGAGACTGTCTCAGTGACAAAATTTAGTTTTGTGTTGAAGACAGATCCAGAGAGGACTGTTGCAGGCTGAAATGTTGTTACCTTCTGGTTTTAGCAGGCACTTTTCTTTTACAGGTGGTTTCCAAACAGTAACCCAAACTACCACTGAGCAGACCAGTGTGTCAGTATTAAATCAAGACATCCTAACACATGACTAGGGGAGCATCTAATCACCTTTACCATGTTTCTTCTTGATGCTACTAGGCATAGCTGTAATTCTGATTGAAATACAACTTCCTGCATGCTTGTATTCCTACTTCCTCCTCCTTATAGTTGTTAAAGGAAAGTTGTTCGATTGAGTTGCACACGAAAATGTGCAGTTGCTCCTTCCAGAATCTAGAAATTTGGGCAAGAAGTTAGAAACTAATGGACCCAGGACATGTGAGGGTACAGCAAGTTGCTAGAACTTTGATATAAGCACATTGTCTACAACAAGGCAATCCACAGGGAAGTAATTAATACTAAAATATGAAGGGTTATGCATAATTGTGAGATTCAGCTACTCACTCAGTGAAGAAGGCAGATCCATACCTCTGATGTGGTCTTTCAGCACTGAATTTACAGGTTCAGGGAGCTGATCTGTCAAGACCATAAACAAACCACAAATTTTAAAGCCTTTCTTAACAGTTATGACTCCTTACAGAAACCCTGCCTTCTAGAGACTACCACAGTATATACAGCACTCCTAAATACAGGCCAAAATAATTAATGCTAACTCACCTTTCAGTCAATGGCATAATCAAGAAGCATCCATGTAAAGAAAACATCAAGTAGTTTACCCACTATCACATTGATTACAAACTCCTGGTCATTTGTTGGCTTTGTGATATTCAGTGAGATTTTTCAAGCCCTGGATGCTGAAATCAGGTGATTTTCCAAAATCTATCCTTCTTTCTCCTCTTTTTAAGAAGAGAATTTCCCCCACCCTCAATTCCCTTCTCCATTGTTCTTTGCATCAGCGGGTTACATCTTGTCTTAATTAGATTGCATGCAGCTTCAGACTGCAACTATGATCTTACCCTGTGCTACATATGGGGCCCAAGCATGAGTGGGGCTGCTGAGGGCTTCTATAACACAAACAAATAGAATTATTTTTCTTTGTTCATAGGTGTCTTTTCTCTCTAGCTCTTGCATAAACATTGTTTTGTGGAGCTGAAACTGGAACTAGGCTGTCAGTGTGGGGAGCCAAGGGCTGACTGAGCATCCCACGAGATGAACAAATCTCTACCTTATGTGGAGGAAGAGAAAACAGCAGGATGAACTGGTTCAGAGGTACTCAGAGTAATAAAAAAGCTCAGTATGGGTCACAGACTCAACTAGGGATGATCAGGAATTTTTTGAAACTGTTTATTGACAGAATATTGGTGTGCAGCTAAACGAATTATTTAAGTATCAACTTTCTGTGAACAGATTCAGTTTTGCAACAAGCTTTTTCCATACCCTCTAATGTCTGAAAATTAAAGTATTTCTACACTGAAATGCTGCCACAGAGTTTCATGGGAGCTGTAGTCAGGAACTGTACACAACAGCTCTCTTCTTTCAGCCAGAATCTCTGGTTACACTTATCCTGCCAAAATGTGCTACTGCCCAACTGACCTAACCCATTGCCCTCTCCACGCCATAGAGCAGGAGCTAGTATCTCCCTGTATCACTGGGAGGACTGGGAGAGATGGGCTTGGATGTCCCATGCTCTGCCATGGGCTGTGGTGACAGTTTCCAGGTACAAAGAAATATCTGCCAATATTTTTGTTTTCAGCTCAGAGTTTCAGGGTAGGAGGAGAGAGTGATGGGAATACAATGTCACCCTCTGACCAGAGCTAACCTCTGTGGGTGGACAAAGCATGGGAATGTGCAGTGTTGAAAGCACTCAGACCTTCAGGGACCAGGATGACAAACCTCTGGCAGCCAGCTCATAAATATGAGATTAAAATATCTCAACTGATAAGGAGCAAATAGCACATAGGTCTCCATCATAGTGCTAATGGCATACTTGTATTGATTTTCACCTGTAACAATTGTTGTTTTTAATTAAATATCTATTTCTTGTAGTATAGCTTGCATTTTTTTTCCAAGTGTCCTGCCATTTTGTCAGTCTTTTTCTCATCCATGGGTTAATTTCTGTGAGGATTATGGATAGAAATCTTTTATTTTTTGTTTTGAGTCAGGGTAGTATCTCACTCCACAAACAATCCCAGTGTCTGTGTAGGGCTTTTCACATAGCAACTTCATCTAAATGGTGATACACAACTTAGTTATAAGTATAGCTAGTGAAATAATAATAATAATAATAATAATAATAACAACAACAACAACAACAACAATAATAATAACAACAACAACAACCACCACCACCACCAAGTTGTGAGCATTTTATTTTCTTACTCGACACATGGAATGATTTATACCTGTTTGAGTGTTTGGGTTGCTGTATTTGTGAAAACTGCACTAAATCTGGAAAGTCAGAATTATCAATATCAATTACCAGTGGTCCAGAGGCTAGTAAAAGAAAGTAACAACTTCATGCTAAGATTAACAAGATTTCTTGTATCCACAAACATCTGTCAGAACTTTGTGGTATCGCCTGGTAGCTTACTGGAGCAAACATACAGTGAGTTGCTACAGACTTGGATTTGGACCCTTGCAGGGGAACAGAGAAGATCTGATTTTTCTCTCAGTGACAAGAAGGCTACCCAGGATAATAACGAAGACCTAAGGAAGTGCAGAGTACCACGGTGGGAAGGGAGGGAACCAGAAGAGTTGATGTGATTTCATAGCACTGTTTGTATGCACCCCATGGACCACAGCAGAGTCCACACTGTGCTGTCTGCTCCTCATGCTGGTGCCATGAGCTTTGTTGTCCAGCTCAGAGGAGCAGTGCCAATTCCATTGATTCTGGGGAGGTCAGTGGCTATCTGCATTGCTGGATGGGATAGGATGCCTAGCACAAGAGAGAAGGGAAAATTCTGAGATTTCATCTCTTTCACTAACACTTGACTGTGCAACTTAAGCCGAAGGATAGTACTTGGAAAAAGTGAAAGAAAAGGCAGTGGAGAGTATGGACTTTCTGATACTTGGTTTCCCACTGGAAATTAAAACAAGACATTAAGCAACAGGGGTTTGCTCCACTCAGTTGACTTAGAACAGCTGCTCACCAAAATTTCTGCAATACAGAGAGGAAAAGCAGAACTTTGCCCTGGGTCTGAGCAGCTTTTCAGAAGCAATCCAAGTCAAACTTCCACTCAATGACTTCATTCAAAGCTGGTTTACATCATGAAGAGAAACTCCGTTTATTTATTTGTAATAACTTCAGGATTTTATGGACCCACAAGAGGATGTAATTTAAGAAAACATCAGCAAGCTGTTTCAAATAGCAAGGTTTCAAAATGGGTTGTGCCAAAAACTCATGAATGGAAAGAGTTCATTATTAAAAATATTTATTATTTTTTTTAAAAAAAAGGAAAATTACTTTTGTAGATAGATCTGAAGTAAAAGGTTCCAAAACTTGATTTTCATTTTGCAATAAATGCATCTTATTTTATGAGCTTTTTATGAAGTCATATAAAGGAATAGGATAGGCATCCTCCATGGGCACTGAACCAGGCAAAGAACAAAGTTGGTAATTGTAAAGCCCATTACCTCAAAGCAATGCACAGCAAAAACGTTCTAAAATATCTCATCTTATGGAAATCAAACAAAAAATGAAATAACTCAAAGAGGTAACTTAACTTCAAATCTGGAAAGCAGCAGAGTCTGGTCTGATAATGCTTAGGAGCAATGGAAATTTTCTGCTGAGTGACCCAGAACAAATAATTTGGAATATCCATGCCAGGAGTATAAAACAGGCTTAATAATATTTCCTGATCTGCAGGAGAGTTAAGAGGCCCAATGGACCTCTGCAGATGTTCCATGACTCAGACATGACTGGAGGCTGCTGACTAGAATAAGGTCACTGGTTTTATTTCTAATCTGGCTCTTAAAATACCAGGTCACATGGCATTAATTACATCGCTGGTTTGCCCTCTGGTATCACCTGTCACTGGAAAAACTCTGCAATACCTTTTGAGGTCTTCCAGGCAGAAGGCATGAAAGTGAACAGGCTGTGGCAGTCTTGCATGGGGAAGCAGAAGGTGGTGAGTTGACCCAGGAGGGGTGGGCTTGACAGCTGAGCTGTGAGGACCCTCACCCAGCCAAAAGATCTGCTGCCACAGGGACCTCAAGAAGCCCCCACATGGGAACACAGCAGAGGAGTGGCAAGAGTGGGTAGTGGTAGAGCAGGGAAGAAAGGTGGTTTGAAATAAGCCAGAACCAGGCTGAAGGAAGCTGGAGAATGGGGAAGTTCATTGGTGGATTTACTGGGTCCACATGACCAGCAGCTGCTGGGCACCAGGAAGTTAAAAACAGAGGCTCTGAATGTGATTCTGGAGATTATAATGGCCCAGGCTGAAGGAGAATGCTTGGCTGCACAGAGGGTGTTGACAGAAGGATTGTGGCTTCCATAGCCACCAGACAGTACGTTACAAAGAAGAATCACTAGGCAGAAACAGGATCCCTCTGGTGAAAGGCTTTCCGCAGAGCCAGGGCTTGCGCTGGCTTGAGGGAAACTGCTGACAGAATTCTCACACGAGCAAAAAGTAGAAATAGGTATCCAGAAAAAAGCTTGGGAGTAAGTGGTGAATGAAGCGAACTAAACATAAGATAAGAGAAATGAAGAAAGATAACAAAACACTTCACTGATTATTGTCCAGGCAAATGCCAGGAATCTGAGCACACTAAAGCAGGTGTCTTAAGACACCACCAAGTTCACATCAACTGGGGTCACAGAGATGTAACTGGACATGGGAGACAAGAGCAGAGGAGTTTGTATGGCTAAGAAAGGTCAGAGAGAGTGGATACTGAAAAATGGAGCTGTATTTTGGTGATTTATTTTAATTTTTAGCTCTATTTTTAATTTAAATATGTATATTTATTTATATTATTTGGTAGATTAATTATAAGACTGCAAGTATAAGTCTTATTAAATATTGATATAAGAATTTAAGTACTGGATATGTATATATTTTGAAATTCAAGGAGATGCATGAGGCAGCACTGCTAGCTGTGCCTGGGACTAGAAAAGATTAAAACAGTAAAGGGAAGATGTAGCAGAGTTGGACTGCAAACCATACTGCTGAATGCTGAGAAGGAAGTTGTGAAGGCTATAAACCCAAAACACTCCAGTGTTAGAAGTATCTGAAGGACAGTAGCTCCTGCCATTGGTTTTCTTATCTGATGGAAAAGTGAAAAATGGTCCATCCTGTGTTGGAAGTGGCAAGTCATCTCCAGAAAATACTTAAAGGAAAGGGACAGTTACAGGGGGAGATACACTGGTTCTAGGAAAAAAGTTGTTGAGAAACTGAAGGTAAAGGAAAACTTACCATAGGATGAAAAGGAAGAAGTTAGAAAGAAGTAAGAAGAGCAGCAGAATAAGGATATTAAATTTGAAATAATTTTTAAAGTAGTTTATTAAACTGCGACGACCAGTGTATTAGGCTTCAGGAGAAGATAAAGTATGGCACAAGGCTGTCCAGGCTGATGAAGTAATCTTGAACCCAGACTATGCTAATTGACATAAAATACGTATGTAAGGGTGCATTTGATTCATACTTGGTGTTGTATGGGATGCTTAGAACTGTTCCTTGGCTAAAGGAACTGAGGCTGAAGTTGCTTGATGGAGTGGTCTCAGCAGCCCATCCTTTGCCATGTGCATGTGACATGGGCAGAACTTCCCTCTCTGCATGTATGATGAGCTTCTAGGACTAGTGACCAAAACAAATGTCATTGCTACTAAAGATGCAACAAGGCCATACAGCCCTGGGACTGTTGCTGTTCACAGATCACAGTGTACAGCATCCTAGTCCTTACCTCTTTGAACTAGGGCAGTTACTAACATACAGGCCCCCTTTGGAAGATACGATCAGAATACAAAGTAATCTTGGTAAATTGGAGGGATGGTTTGAAGTCTTCAAGAATAAAGGCCAGGTAAATGTGTTAGACTTGCTAAGAAAAATCTAAATAGACAGAAACAACATAAGAGAGATTATGACTCTGCAGCAGTATTGTAGAAAGTGATGTGGAAGTCATAGGCAATCACAGAGTGTGACTCCCTGTTGCAGTGTTAGCAAATCTTGTTCTTTGGTGTTTCACCTGAATGTCTTGCCAGTGAAAAAAGTAGTAAGTGTTCTGCTTTAGGCTACATGGGTGAAGCGTCAGCTGACATACTGTGACCAGTTTAGGGAACCACACTTCAAGAAAGATGTAGACAAATTGAAGAGAGTGCAAAGGAGAGCAGAAAGAGTGATCAGAGGTTTAGAAAACATGACCTACAAGAAAAGGTTGAAAGAACTGGGTTTGTTTAGTCTAGAAAAGAGAAGACTAAGCATAAGGCTCAAGGAGAGGAGGAAGGGATAACAATTTCCCAATATGTAAAATGTTGTTATGAAGAGAACTGTGATCAATCGTTTTCCATGTCCACTGGGGACAGAATATGAAAAAGTGCACTAACATGAGCAAAGAAAATAGACTAGACAACTCTTAACTTCAGGGCTAGTGAACAGGCTACCTAGAGAGGTTCAAATAATAATCTTCACTTTTAAAAGCTTTATGAAAACACCTGTCAGGTATGATCTCCATGTATTTGAGGCTGTCTCCTTCATTTCAGCTATATGGAGTCCCAAAACCTTTTCAAAATATTCACTTCAGTCTTATCAGAAGTAATTTGCATGTCAATTTTCTAATCTGTTCAGTGTGTACCAAACACCTTTCACATTGGAAGCAGGGCTGTCCGTACCATGGTTGTCATAGCACTCTTGGACCATCACCAAAGATCTGTGTGGTAGCCATGATAAATGTCTGCTGTTTGCAGCAGGTGAAGATTCCAAAGGTTGCATCTCATGGTATTCTACCATTACAATTTTGTGTGTCAATTCTTTAGGATCCCCTACTTGTTACTACATTCATAGAATCACAGAATTTTAGGGGCTGGAAGGGACCTCTGGAGATCATTGAGTCCAATGCCCCAGCCAGAACAGGACCACCTAGGGCAGTTCACTCAGAAGCCCATCCAGACAGGTCTTGAAAGTCTGTGGAGAAGGGGACTCCTCAGCCTCTCTAGGCAGCCTGTTCCAGTGGTCTGTAACTCTTACAGTGAAATAGTTCTTCCTCATATTGAGGTGGAACTTCTTGTGCTCTAGTTTGCACCCATTGCCCCTTGTCCTATCACAGGCCATGACTGAAAAGAGACTGCCCCCCCCTTCTTGACATCCATCCTTCAGATACTTATATACATTAATAAGATCCCTTCTCAGTCTTCTCTTCTCTAGACTAAACAGACCCAGGTCTCTCCACCTTTCCTCGTAAGGCATGTAATCATCCTCATAGCTCTCTGTTGGACTCTTTCAAGTAAATCCCTGTCCCTTTTGAATTGGGGAGCCAAGAACTGGACACAATACTCCAGGTAGGGTCTCACAAGGGCAGAGCAGAGGGGGAGGAGAACCTCCCTTGATCTGCTGGACATGGTCTTCTTAAAGCACCCCAGTATACCATTGGCCTCCTTGGCCACAACGGCACATTGCCATCCCATGGATAACTTGTTGTCCACCAGGACTCCAAGGCCTTTTCCACAGAGCTGCTTTCCAGCAGGTTGGCTCCTAGCCTGTACTGGTGCATGTTGTTATTCATTTCCAGGTGCAGGACTCTACACTTACTCTTGTTGAATCTCATTAGGTTCCTCTTTGCCCGTCTCTCCAGACTGTCCAAACCTTGCTGAATGGCTGCACAACCTTCAGGTGTATCAGCCAATCCTCCCAGCTTTGTATCATCAGCAAATTTGCTGAGGATACACTCAGTTCCCTCATCCAGGTAATTGACTCCAGCTGGAGTCTACACCATTGATCACTACCCTCTGGGCTCTACTGTTTAGTCAGTTCTTAATCCATCTCATTGTCCGTTCTTCTACCCCACGTTTCCTGAGGTTACTCTCAAGGATGTTGTTGGAGACAATGTTAAAAGCCTTGCTAAGGTCAAGACAGACTACATCCACTGGTCTCCCTGCACTTACCCATTCAGCTACTCCTGATAACCTTCTTCTCTTCCATGTGCTTGGAGATGACCTCCAAAATCAGCTGTTCCATAATTTTTACAGGGATGGAGGTGAGGCCGACTGATCTGTAGTTTCCTGGATCTTCCTTCTTGCCCTTTTTGAAGACTGGAGTGACACTGGCCTTCCTTCAGTCCTGAGGAACCTCTCCTGTTTGCCATGATCTTTCAAAAATGTTGGGGAGTGGTAGAGCAGCGACATCAGTCGGCTCTCTCAAAACTCATGGTTGCATCCCACCGAGGCCCATGGATTTGTACATGTTCAGTTTACCCAACTGATCTCTAACCCAATCCTCATTGACCAGTGGAGGGTCTTCCTTCCTCCAGGCCTACTCTCTTACATCCAGGGTCTGGGATTCACAAAAGCTGATCTTAGGAATAAAGACTGAAGCAAAGTGGGTATGTAGTAACACTGCTTTCTCTGCATTGATACTAGAGCTCCCACCTGGTTCAGCAGTGGGCCCACATTTTACCATCAGCTGTAACTACATCCAAGGACTATTGGACACAGAAACATTTCCTGTCCTGAATAATTTAGGTTATAGAATTCATCCTGTCTCGTCTTTCAGACTGTACACTTGATTGTTCTCCAAAATAAACAGGTTTTAAGCTGTCTGAGAATTTTTTTCCCCCGTGATGTCAGGCAGAACAATGACAGCACACTGCAGGAATACATGCAGGTTGGGCAAAGTCAGCTGAGGGTCTCTGTCCATCCAACACATAGCAGTGGTCACATACTCTGCCCGTCTGCTTCTTCCCCTGCCTGCAAGCAGGACAAGTAGTGATGCTGGAGAAGTTCTTCTTTCCTGGCTATGGCATTCCTGATGCATCTCAGATACTCCCACTCTGAATGACAGGAGCTAAGCCACCTTTCAAGGCTCAGTAGAGCTCTTCAAGGGAGCAGCCAACAGATGGGAAATGATTGGGTTCAGAAGCACAGGGAGAGATGAGTAGTGATACAGGCAAGGGTACAGGTGGAAGAAAATAAACACTGCTAAACAGCAGGTTATTTTTTTCTTGTTTTGTGATGGGAGAGAAAACAGCAGGACCAGCAGAGAGATTATTACTTTCTTGCAAATTACTCCTTTAAATCTGGCCAGAAGCTTTACCACAGTAATTTCCACAGCAGCGAAAGATTTGTCAAATGCTGGCATAGAAACCCTCTCCAGTCTTCCCCTCAGCAGCTTGCAGAGCTGTCAAAATGCACCTTCCAAACAGTGATGGAAGTACCTGCTCTGCACCATCCTGTGTGCCCTGCCAGGCTGCCGGGGAGATATTTCTGAGCTTTCCTTCCCAAGCTCCTCCCCTGCTGCTTTAGGACAGAGCATGAAGCTTTCCCACCAGGATCTGCAGGGAAGCCACCTCGCTTGGGTTCACAGGCAGGATTTTTTCCTCAACAAAGCCTTGGCTTGGATAATGCAGCCAGATTATTAATGAGTTTTCCAAGGCTTTTGTTCTTCCACACCAGCATTCCCTCACCCTCGAAGACCACCTTACCTAGTGAGTGTCTGTGAGGCTTCTGTTTCTTGTTTGACATCCCTTATTTACAAAGCAAACAGAATGTTCCTTTTAACACACATCATGCTAAGTTTATTAATGAAGAAAACAATCCCAGGGGGTCAATGCAGGGGACCCTTGAAACCTGCCAGCAAAAACTCTTCAAACGCTCAATGCGTCAGATCCTCCAAAACGATATTTCACACAATGAAGTAAAAATAATATTTTTCTTTTGGCCTTTCCAGCCGCTTTTGTGGAGAGCAGACAGAAATTATTTTCTTACTCTGCTCCCAGAGCAGATATCTGTATGAAGCTGCGTTTATTTGTTTAACACGATGATTTCATCCTAAATGTCTCGACAGCAAATAGTTGGTGGTTTAATAAAGGCTCTTTGAAAGAAGGGTCTAAGCAGTTATTTGTACAAGGAAAATGTGAAGTATGTGGCTCTCAGGAGGAGAGATAGAAATGCCTGTTGTGATTAAGGAATGTGGGGAGGACCCTAAAATCCTCTGCCAGGGTAAGAACAGTGAGTCCTGTGGCTCTGTGTCCTTGCAGCCACCAAGCTGAGCTGCTGCAGCAGACCATGGGGATGAAAGTGTTCTGACCTTGTTATTAACAAGTGACTGATATGCCCTTCACTCTCTAAAGCAAATATTCTTACAGAAGATAAAGGATCTGCTGTTTGTGCAGAACAGTTTGATTATGAAAACAATAAACTAATGATAAACAGACTTGGAACTGTCTGGTGAGCCCTGTATGGTGGTCAGTGGAGAAAAATGCGTGCTGAGATGGCTAAAGGTGAAGTTTGAGAGGACCTTTTCTTCATTAGTTGGATTTTTTAGCAGTCAAAGTGTCCCTGAAATGTCCACACGCACCTGTTGTCACTGCAGAGCTGGCTCTCTGGGAAAGCTTGGTGCCAAGCGGGTCTTATATACACCGTGTTGGTGTATGTACATAGGTTTTCATGCCAACTGTATGGAAGCAGTCAGCAGAGTTTTGGAAGTAGGTGGTGCAAGGTATCAAATGGGGATTTTCTCTCCAAAAGGTGTGGTGACATTAAATCTCAGATGTATGCAGTCTGTATTATTTTCTTCAGCTTGCAAAATGTTTCACATTTGTTGTTTTGTTTTCAACTGAATGAATCATTATTCGATCAGTTCTTAAATTAGCATCTCTGCTGTTGAGCAAACGTGTCTAGCCACAGCAACAGAACCAAGTCAAAATCTGCATCAGGGGCTTGGGATAAGCTGTGTATTTTATTTACATACACACATTTATAACAGCTTCAAAGTAATTTGATTTTGGTCAAAATTTCTAGATCCTGTTGATATTTCTGTTGATGTTTACTAGGTATAGACTAAGGAGTACAGCCTACACTACATACAGACTAAGGCGGGGGGCACTATCCTCTGAAGTTAATAGATTTTAAAAATAATTCATGCAACGTACTTGCAGTTTCTAGTAGCTGGCAGTAACACTTACAGAGCCATATGGTGGTGCTCTGTTATGTATATGTAAGCACAAGCAGTTCTGATGAAGGTGGAGCAATAGTAGTCAAACATGGCCTAATTTATCAGATGTGGAAACAGAGTTATCCCACAGGTACTGCCATTCTAACATGAATTTATAATGAATGCAAATATTTTTATAGCACAAAAGAAAAAAATCTTGTCTTCACAAAGCCATTAATGAGTATTAGAATTGCCTTTTCTCCTTCTACTAATGATATTACTTACACTAACTGTCACTGAAATCTGAAATGCAAAGTTAACTGTGGGCTTCAGTAGATTCAAGCTTTTATCCAAGGATCACTGGAGCACTTTGAAGTGAAAAATAGTTGTGGCCTGTCATTTATTTTCCTCACTATGGTCACATTGTGCAATGTAGTGGAGCAGGGCAGATGGAAGTGGGGAGGCTGCAAAATTAAATACTGGCTATGCAATATTCATCAAAGCTAATTAATAAGTTATGATCCATACAATGACTGAAAACAGAAAACCAGATAATTAAAGAACATACCTAAACAATGTGATTGTATTTAACTTTTAAAATGTGGAAAATCGCATGATACACTAAATAAAACTGGGAATAGGAGGTGGAAAAAGAAGTGGTCTACCTTCATGCTTTGCACAAAACCAATGCAGCAGCACTGAGAATCTGGTTTCTTAATCTAAAATGTTTTGTAACCTGATCTATGTACTCTGCAGTTGCAGAGCTTGCTGAACACTAATTGGGCACTCAGATCAGCAAATGCAAGGGAGGTGACCTGGCGTGAAGAGACATTCAGCAATATCTGTCTGCTGTTGAGAAATTCAGAGCATGGCAGAAAGAAGGCCAGGGCTGCTGAATCTCCCAGCCATGAGCTCCAGCTCCCAGCCTGGGCTGGACACGCTGAGGTTGGTAAAGAAGCAGAGTCTCTCAACACCACTGAGCCTCTGGTCACCTCAAATGGCACCCAGGGAAGAAGCGTTTTGCATCTTTGCCTGAATCAACTGACAAACAGCAGCCTGAGATTACTGTCAGCTGTATGCCATTCTTCACCATTTCTTTCCCTGTTTCCCACAGTGCTAGTAGCTGACTTCGTCTGTCCAAATTCTTCAGATGACCTCTGAAGATCTATGAATTGATGAGTCTCAGTGAGGCAGAGTATCATTAATTGTTCAATGAGGCAGAGTATCATTAATTGTTCAATGACAAATCTGCTGAACTCGCACATGCCCTTCTCTCCCCTACTCCAGATATTTCTAATGTCAACATTGCAGACATCTAGAAAAAAAATTACTGCCTGGTGAGTTCTGTAACTGACAAAAATCATGGAGAAAGATACTATTTTTATTGAAGAAGCTGACATTTTTGGCAGATCATGCTTTTACAGACTGTAATGTAAGCTATGTGTGACTTCACATGTCCAAATCAGCCTTTTTGAATAAATCTTTGCTATTTCCCAGTTGTAAGTGCAGCTCACATCACAGTCATTTCAGATGGGAGTGTTTCCAACTTCTTCAAGTTTTCTGTCTGTAGACATATACTGAATAAAAATAGTTTTATCATTTTTTTATGTGTGTTCTGGTTGGTTTGGTGGGTTTTTTGGTAACTGGGGAAGGGCCACAGGATTGGCTCCGGTAAGAAGCTGAAAAGCTCCTCCTGCTTCCAAAACTCCGGTGGAGATCCATTAGAGGGACAATAGATGCACCTCTGCCATTAACATAAGAAAGAACCGATGTAACACCTGAGCAGAGAAGAGCCTGGGGGAAAAGAGCTGTGCTGAAGAAGCAGAGTCGTGCTGGTGGTTGGTGAGGAAGAAGGGGAAGAAGGTGCCCGAGCAGAAGTTTCCCTGCAACCCATGTTGAGATGGCAGCTGTCCCCCTGCACTCATGGAGGAACGTGGTGAAACATTCCCTGAAGGACCCAGGAGGGGTGAACTTGGCCACTGGACTTGGATTTTGTAGCCAGTGGATTTTGCTGCCAGTGGACTCGGATTATGCAGATGTAGAAGACCCCGGTGCCAGGGGAGTTGGGTGTTCCCGGAGCAGCTGTGACTCTGTGGGAAGCCCAGGCTGGAGCAGCTCCAGACCTCGTGGGAAGGACTCATGAAGAAGAGGTTCGTGGAGGACTGTCTCCCATGGGAGGGACCCCGTGGGGAGTCAGGGAAGGACTGTAAGGAATCCTTCTCCCTGAGGAGGAAGGAGCAGCAGGAACCACCAGCCTGTGAACTGACTCTAAACCCCATCCCCTGTCCCCCTGTGCCACTGGGGGGAAGGAGGGAGAGAAACCGGGAACAAAGGGATTTGGGCCCGGGAAGAAGGGAGGGGTGGGGGGAACATATGCAAGCCCTGCTCTTTGTGTTGTGTGTGTCCTGGGTGTGTTTGATTAGTGTGAAATTAAATTATTATTTTTCCCCCAAGTTGAGTCTGTTTTGCCCGGGACCTTCATCGGTGAAGATCCCTCCTTGTCCTTTGTCTCAACCATAAGCTTTGTTCTCCTCATCCCAGAGTGTGTGTGTGGGGAAGAGAGTTGAGTGATCGGCCATGGGGATGGTTCTTTGTTGTTGTGTTGGGCCCAAACCACTACAATGTGAAAGCTTCCAAGTCCTGGTATACTGATGGAGCCTTTACAGCTTAGAAACTTCCTTTAACATCTATATAAGCTTTTCTTTGCAAATGTAATGTCTGTGGTGATTTGTATGGTGGGACTTGCTTCTCTGTTCTAACTTACTTTATGTCCAAGAAGCAGAAATCTTGCTTTTCTCTTCACCCCTGTTTTCCTGAGACCTTTTATGGCATGCTGAGAGAGAAAGGCAAACATGTCTTCAAATCTCAGTTGCATTGTTTGTTAACAAGACATGCTCTATGCTGGGAGAAGACACTTATCTCCTTGCAAGAGAAGTTGCTCATCAGATACTGATTTAAGTAACGCCTGAGTCAGTACATAAAAACAGCAGCCAGAAAAGTAAGGTCTTCAACTTGAAAAATCTGATAATTCCTCATTTCAGTTACAGCCATGCAGTTAGTAAGATTTTTCACTAAGTCTGCTGGGATCTGGCTTTGTGTGTCTCACTTCACATAACATGAAATTGATACCTAAGTTTGATCTGTAATATAAGAATGAACAAACCGGTGCTAGTGGTTGAAAAGCTGTAAAATGTCACAGAATCACAGAATCACAGAATCCTAGGGGTTGGAAGGGACCTCGAAAGACCATCTAGTCCAACACCCCTGCCAAAGCAGGGTCACCTAGAGTACATGACACAGGAACGCATCCAGGCGGGTTTTGAATGTCTCCAGCGAAGGAGACTCCACAGCCTCTCTGGGCAGCCTGTTCCAGTGCTCTGTCACTCTCACAGTAAGGAAGTTCTTCCTGCTATTCACATGGAAACTCCTATGCTCCAGTTTGCGTCCATTGCCCCTTGTCCTATCACTGGTCACTTATCTGTGTGACACATTTTTTCACATGTTGATTGCACAGCCTACCTAAGAATAGAATGACTTTCTCAGTAAAACCACAGAAGGATAAGTACTTACAGCACAATCCAAAATATTTTATTGTAATCAACACATTTAATTATTTACAGAGTTTTATGCTGAAGCAAATGCTGAAGGACTCAGAAATCTGTTAAAAAGACTGAAGATAATTAGAGCACAGAGAGTATTTCCAACAAGTAATGTGGTCTATATTTAGCTGGACTAGGTTGCCTGACTTGCTAAATTTGCTTTGCACCACCCTGAAATTAGAGTGATGCCTGATGGCCTGAGGACGAGGGAGTCACAGAGCTGTTGTGGTTCTCATTTCATTGCCAGACTAGCCTTGAGGATCTGGCACCCAGTGCTGAGGAACAGGAGACTCCCTTTTCCATTGAATGGTGAACATTAATCTGCAAAATTAGGTCCTACTGTCAGTGTCATCACAGTTCGAGACTTTCTAGGCCACAGTATCTGTGACTGATAGAAAAAATATACCTCCAGCTGAGCAGACGTGAAGACTATGTTGAGTTCATGGCAGCTTAGCTGAGTTTCACTGGGTTGTAATTTTTTCTAATGAAGTCAGAATGTCTGTTTTTTAATTATAATTTGAATCTCATAACATGTCATGAATTTTATTGTCTCAGTGCTAGACCTACCCAATCAAAGCCCAGCAAATTGCCCTTTAGAAAATAACCCTGACTAGAAAAAGTATCCAGCATGTTGTTTGACAACTGTTGCTGAGAAAACAACAAGAAAGAAGTCCAAGAGTTACAGCCTTGAAAAACAACCCCTCCAAAACATTCAGGCTCCAACTCTGTGCCCTCAAAATACTGCTTTCAGACACATATGTTAACACTGTCCCTTTCAAACCTCATGCTGCATCCAGCAGTATTCAACCTACACAATCAGACGTGAGGTTTGCAAACCTGATATTCTGAATGTCTTTGGAGCAAGATATCTATATAACAAAAGGAATGAGATTCACATCAAAAACCAGCTCCATATTAAATGGACAGGCAGACCTGACAGCAAAACCAAGCTTTCCTTAGCCAAGCACTTAGCTAGAAACACAGTGGTGCAAGTTTTGCCATCCGTGTTTGAGACTGTCCTGGTCTAATAATTATCTTCAAGGTCCCCAACGTAGTGTTAGGGCACAATTGATACATAGAGATACTTGGCTCATGTTCCTAAACTGATATTATTGTGCCCAGTCACACAAAAAATTAAAAGAGTAAATAAAATAGTATTAAAAAGTACAATTTTGAAGTTTGACAACTGGAACAAGTGTATGCTAACATGTATGGCAGTCACTAATATGTTTTCAAATAGGAATCTAAATGTTTAATATTTGTAAATTGTGTAGCACTCTGTATTAGGTACATGAAAACAACTTTGCATTAAAATGTGTTTTTCATTGAGATTTGTATTGTCAGTTAGCCTGATATTTTGGCACTTGTACAGTATTAATATAAGATTTCACAAGCAGTTTCTTTGCTCCAGCAATGATCATAATAGACATAATAGATGAAAAAAATAACCTAATCCAAACTGAGAGGAAAATTGTCCTTCAGACTTGGACAATTCCTAAGAAAATCTTCCTATTTAGTGCATTAATGTAGTTTCAGTAAGAAAAAAAGTTGAATTCTCTTCATTGCCATAGCATAGTGGAAGAGAGCTCTGATACTGTAATCTGTGCTGCATCACTCTTGATTTCATAGGCTGTCCTCTGATTGTATAATATAATATTGTTCATGTTCATGAACATATAATCATGTTCATAGTATAATAAAAGGATCAGAACACAAACACTCATTTCACAGCAAGATATGAAGAGCACTTATAGAAAAAAAAAATTAAAAAAATGACAGCACTGTTTTCAGAAATTACCTTTCAGCAGTGTGCACACAAGCTGTTAGCAAACACCTTGATATAAACTATAGTACTTGCTGGAGAGAAATGCAACCATCCACACAGGTGGTTTTAGTTAGGAACTACATGCTCATAGGTGTCTGCAGAAGGGAAAGCAGGCAGTGAACTCATTTGAAATAGACTTTTAAAGCAGCTACTAACCAACTGCATAAGAATTGGTGTCTTATTCCACCAAGGATACCTGTCTAATTGCACATGCATTAAACTCCTATAAATGTTTTCCCTTTCAGGTTGCAATTCCATACAAGAACAGAGTTCTGTGAAGGGTCTGTAGTGACTTCTGTCATTGCTAAACTCTCACAAACATCTTGTACAAGGTGCATCCTCTGTGCTATCATAATTCAAAGAACAGATAAGCTAAAAATTTGTTGCATTTTAAAATACAGATGTCAAGAAAGAGTTTGTGATCGAGACAATGACTTTATGTTGGGGTATTCACTGCTTCTATTCCTAGGCTACAGAGGACTGAAATCTTAAGGAGCTACTGCTTTGACAACACCAAAAGCTTATTTTTGCTGATATCAGCTGGCATCAGCTGACGTGTTGGTTACAGCTACCATAACATGACTCAAACTCGATGTATGGTAAAGAGAAATTGGCAGCTGGTGCTTGTGCCCCAGGTATGAGTGATGCTCAAGGTGTCCTTACATGCAGCAGGAGTGCTTTGACCATCTGGCACCTCTGTGACCCCAATGCATCTTTCTGCATTGTCCCTGGGGCACAACACACCTACAGTAGTCTATTTTGTTAATTGTGAAAATTAATGCAAGGCACTTTATGACTTAAATTATCAAATACTCCAATAAGTCCATGGTGTGATTTGTTGTTATTACTGCTGTGGTTTGTGTTGTGGTAGTGCCAAGGGACAAAACAGAGGGATAAATGGGTCACTGAATCAAGCATTGTAATGACAGCAAAGTAAAAGAAAGTGGTGATTTGCAAAATCTCATGGATGTCTAGTTTCTAAAGAAACCTAGAAATCATTGACAAAGATTGAGCAGTTACATTTACTGATGTGTATGTAACCCATTGCTAGAAGTCCTTTATGGCAATATATTGCTGGACTAGCAGATCTGTTCAAGCTTCTTGTTTTATATAAATCTGGGATTCCTACTGTTTCAAACACCATAGGGAAAAAGAATCTCTTGGTATCCAAAACCATGTTTTGAATTCCTCCTTACTAGATGCACCATGTCTGTAGTCCCTGCTCCCCTCTCTTGTGTTCCCCAGATTGGTTGTACTCCACAGCTGAGCCACTGCTTAAAAAATCTTTGGTCTTATTTTCTCTGCCTTTTCACAGAAAAAAAAAAAAATTAAAAAAAATAAAAATAAAAAAATAAAATAATAATTTAAAAAAAAAGACTGAACATTAGCTGAACCATGGGGTTCAACATCCTGGAACATAAAATCATACAAGAGAGGGACAGGTGAAAAGAGAAGCAGAAGTAAAGCTATGAAATAGCATTCCTTTCCCTAAAATCAATGAATTGCTTAAGTGTGTGGCAAAATGTGGAAGAAAAAAGGTAAAACGAAAGAAAAAAAAAAGTGGTTTAGGGTGGTTTTAGTCTTGTCATATGGCACCACAGGCATGTCTCTATTTAATTACATATTTTCTCACTTTCAGCTGCTTGAAAAGATTTTCAGCTATTTTTTCTTGGCGTTTCTGTGGCTTTGTAATCCTTCAGGGCTTTCTAACTTCTTTTTTCTTGCTGCAAGGCATTTTGTGGGAGTAATATAGGTTGTTTTCCTTGCTGGTTTTCATGTTAGGCAACTCTGAAGGGCCTCTTTGGTTTGGCAACTTAGCACTGATTTTGTGGCCTATAAATGATTGCTTGTTTGCTTAGTTCTGACGTTGCCACTTCTTTGGATTTCTAGTCCACTTCTGCTCTTAACATGAAGTTCTTTTTTCTCTTTCCCTGGTATAGGCAATATCCCCCTCACTGCAGAAGCTGAATGAGCCAGACTGACCTCACCTGCCCTGAGGTGGGTCCCAGGTTCACACTTGTGCCTGGGAAGGGGGACATAATGCTGCTGTTGGAGCAAGTGGCTGCCTGGCTGGGATGCCTCACCCTGCAGGCAGCAGGCACTGGCTGCTGTGCTGACAAGAAGCAGACCCCAACTCAAGCAGAGCCGTAGAGGCAGCTGTCTGATGCCAAAACGATGTCTGTGTGAGAGGCTCCCCTGAATGCACAGGCCGCTTTCAGTCCTATTCTTTGCCTTGGATCCTGCTCTCATTTCTGCAAGCCATTCTTTGTTTCTGGCCCACTGTACAACCTGCCAGCTCATGCCACTTGATTTAAGGGACTTGCCTAGTATGACAGAGGGATTTTTGTGGGACAAAGATGAGCAACAGTGTTACAAGTTTTTCAACTGCCTTAACCTTGAGACCATCTCTTTACAACTGTTCCACCTTATTCCTTGCATGCTTTACAACTTCTGCAATAAACGAGGAAAAGGATCTCCAGACAGCAGGTTTCTCTAGTAAACAAGCCTGTTTTATCCCCCAAGTATCACAACCCATGCTCTCACTGTTGCAATACTCCTATGAGGAAAAAACCCAGCATGTAAACATGCAATTGGACTATCTTATCATGCCAACACATGATGGGGATAAATTAAGTTGCACAAGATTCTTTTTTCCTAGATTCTGAGTGTTTGCCTCAACAGCCTTTATGTTTTATCAAAAATCTAATTCCCTTTGTCTTTGAAATTACACTAATTCCTTCCAGTTTGAAAGATTAATCAGGCTAGATATTTCAAACCCTCAGCAGAGAATCTTGATCACAAACCTAACACAGCAAGTGTAGCATCAGACTGTCATCCTTTCGTGGAACCTGTGCTATTGCAAGAACTGAGACACACATTTTCTGAGGCCATCACAGCCGTTCTGTCGTGTGTGCAAGATCAGATTTTTTAATATATCTGCCTCTTGAGATTTTGTGGCTTGATCACAGGTTCCCAAGGAAAGCCTTCTCCTGTGCTTATACCTCATCAGCTCCTTTTCTTCCCTTTCTAATCTACCAATTTGCCCAAACCACCAAACACTAATTTTCCCATTACCCTCTTCCTTTTCGTTTACAAGAGTGGAAAAACTTAGTCTGCTTTAAAAGTGAGGTCTGTTACATGTATGACCTATCTTTCAACAGTCATAGTACTTTTACATTGGCAGTTAATTCCTGGGGGGGAAAAAAAAAAGCAAAAAAAAAAGCAAAAAAAAAAAGCAAGCAACTTTACACTGAGGAAACCCAATCATAAAACCACCTCTTTTTTTAATCTAGGCATCATTAGCCTGAACACCTCAGCTGATCTGTTGCTATTGTAAGATGTCTTCCAAGTGTTAGAAAATGAAAAGAAACATTAAAATAGAATGTTTCTGCAAGCATATAATAACCTCTATCAGCATCCATATGGCACAAAAGTCAATTAATGTCTATCTAGAAGTTTTTCATTTCAGTTGTTGCCACATAAATAGCCTTCAAAATTTTAAGAGGTGGATGCATGATTTTAGCATCAATGGCAATTAATTTCTCATTTTATAGAGCCTGCAGGAGAAGTGAAGATGGGTCAGCAGGTAAAAAAGTGCCATGGTATCCAGAATCAATGACATTGCTAGGTCACTAAAATGCCACATTGCTAGTTGTCTGAGCAGCTTTAAATAGATTTTCTTCAAAAGATAAAAAAGTTTACAATTTGTTGCCAGTGAAAATCCTGGCAGCCAGATCATGCCATGAGAAAGCTGCTCAGCCACTACACTGTCTTCTGAAGGTGTGGGGAAAATGAGACAGAGCTGGTGCAAGGGGCCTGTACCCTTTATGCCTTCCCAGTCACGGTTTGGTACCTTCTCTGACCTCACAGTTACAGTCTCCTGCAGTAAGATTCTGACTGGATTTGGTGGAAGGGTCTATTTTTGAAAGTAATGGTAATATTGAACAACCCAGAGTCACTGTTGAAATGAGCATCTGACACCAGGCAAGAGTGCAGCCCTGAGGGTGTGTGAGGCAGAGCTGCCTTAGGTGAATACCTCTACAGCATTTATGTTCTTGTAAGTTCTCTACATAAATTAAACTGTTTGCCTTATCAGTAAGTATAGCAATTAATAGAATCTTTAATATATCTGGCTTTTTCCAAAGGATTGGCACCTAGCATGGAAGCTAAAGTCAGCAGTGTTCCCCAGTAGGTCCTACAGCTCACCAGCAAGCTCTCCATGGGTCACCTGCGGTCATAACTGGTTTTGCCAAAATCTGTACTCTGAGCTGCATATGGGGTGTGAGAACCCCTACACCATATGTGGTTGCAGCTGCTCAGATGAGTAGGTGCTTGAGGAGGAAGAGAAAAAGACTCAAATGTGGAGCTGGCAGAGCATTTGCTTGGCATAGATCTTCTGGCCTATTACTATGGAGGACTTAGGTCTTGGCCACTGCCAGCTTCCTCTGTTTATTTCTTGATGCAGATTGCCTCTCTTACAGCAATAGCATATTATTTACCAGTCTGCCTTCCTGCTCGACAATGCTAGCACTTATCACCACTTCCATGCTTCTCCTCTGCCTTCATTACCACTTTTCCAGGTGGCTATATACCTTTTCCTTCTCCAAATGTTTCCTAGGTGTATCCCTCTTGATCTCATGGCTTTCACTGGTATCCAGCCACGTTTTCTCCATCCCAGGCTTCTCTCCTTTATTTACTCTTCTCAATTGGAATTTTACTTGAATGATTTTACATAACATTCCAAATGACATTTTTATTGCAGTATTTGCACAGCTCAGCATAATTTGCCAAGGGAGGTGTTTTACAAATAATATTATTACTTTGAAGACTTAGTTCTGTGGAATCACAGAACATGTGGTTATGTTTAAATACATTTATTTTCACTGTGTGTCCTCTATTATGATTTTGCCTCGCTGTGTGATATTGGTGCAATAAGTGTTACTTATCTGTAAGATACCAACAACATGATCTGCTTCAAGTGCAACATGTTGGCTCATCTCACTCTGAGGGAGAGAGGTGACATAACCTTGTCTGACTTTCCAGAGGGGACTTCAAAATCCAAGACAGATCTAGTGATAGTACTGGTTCAAGACTGCAGTCTGAGGAGTTCCTCATTATGTTTACAGAGCCATCACTGACCTGGTCAATTGGGCCAGATCCTACCTAAGGGCCTCATTTCTGAAGCTTCAGAAAACCACCACATGGGCCAGATTGTTCTGTCTCAGCACAATGCCTCCACAGGTATCTTCTGTGTGCAGGAAAAGAGCAAGGCACAGCAAAGGGAGCAGGAAGGCTGGCATGTCTCCACTGAAGTGCTGTCTGCAAGCTGTGTCAGTCAGCAGGTCTGGAGCTGCCAATGTGGGGAAAATAGAAATGCTGCTAACACACAGCAAAGACTCATGACTTCTGTCATCACTGGACTGATTATAACCATGCCACACCAAAGTACCATTACAGAGATAATTAGAATTAAATGATGCATGAAAGTCACAATTGGAAATGAGATAACTGCAGTTGAAAGCCCAGGCCTGCCAGTAGTAGGAAGGAGAATATATGAACGGTCTGAGGGAGACTTAACTGGGAACTTGTCTTCAGCTTATGCAGTGTCTCAGGTAAGAAAAGTAAATTGCCCTAAGAAGGTTTCAGAGGCAGAAGAGGCCTCCCTTAAGTGGAAGATTTATTCCTCTATAACCAAATGCTGCTATGAAGAGGAATCTAAGAGGGATAATCTGTCAGGATCTCCATTGCTTGGTTAAGCATGCTTGGAGCTCTCATCTGGAATTTTGGGAACAGGCTTGAAAACAACAATTAATGTTCTTGGTCAGCATGTGGTCCACAGATCTACAGGCTTCCAGTCTGTTTAAAGGGTCTGTGACAAGTGACTAAGAAAAGCAGTTGTGCAGGATGCAGGACTTCATGTAGGGTTTAGTTATCGGCAGCTCCAAGTGGAGATTTCTTATTGGCACAACAGATTGAAAAAGGTCAAAAGTTGTAAGAGTATGTGGAAGGTAATGAAAACTATTTAATGGCTTATGTGCATGTCTTCCTAAGGATATTGTGGGGAGCAAAACAAGAGGAATACTTCAGCAAGGACCTCTGTGCTTTCTGTGGAACAAACCTGTGCCTCCACGTATTTAAAACTTCCTAGCATGCATGCTATTTTAAATTTGTTCAGTGTTGTTGGAAATGATCACAATTAATAGATTTAGGCTGTGAGCCATACAGAACCCTAGATCCACTGAGACAATTTGAAGGAAAAAAGCTGATGCCTGGATATAATTTACAGTCCTCTCCTAGAAGACTTCTAGGCCACACAACATGTATTTCTCTGCTGGATAGTTACTTTGACCATGTTTGGGCAGAGTTTCATCCTGTTCCAGTCCTATGAATAGTGGAACAATCCTTATTTAAATACCTTCAGCTCAGAGAAAATTCAGTTTCTCTGCTACGGTTCAATATTCAAGGTTGCTTCCATTGTCACTTAATTGTGTCTGAAGGCAAGTAAATAAATAGGCATGTGCCTGGACTTCAAGGAAGGTATGGCTTCAGTCAAAGGAAAGTCAGTTTCCTTTCTCCATCTTTGTTTCTACAAAATCACAGGCAGAAAATGGCTTGCTCCCAAACTGAGATCAACAGTTCCTAAGGCTCATCTGCAAAGGATGCTCAGTGCTTCCAATGGCACTACTGAATAAAAACCCTCCAGAAAACCCTCCCTGATCATGTCCTCACACTGGAGTAAAATGGCTCTTCCAGTTTTTCTCAAACCGTTTCCTGCATACTATAGGGTTAAAAGAAGTGTATCCCATTACAGATGTCTGTATGACACCTAATACTGATAAACCCATATTCCCAGCCTTAGCTTCTTTCAGGCAAGTTCTCTCAGGAGTTGCCTATTTTCTTTTACCCTAAACAGCTGCAGAATGGATGAACTTCTCTCCAGCAGCAGATCAGTAATGAAAAGGATCTAAGTATCTCTCCTCTCTGAAAGGTTTTGTTTCCAGACTTTCTGGCACACTGATGAAGTTACAGACCTGCTCCTCTGTGCTTTGTAAAATCTGCCAAGCTTTTTTGTCATTAATTAATATATATCTCTGACTATCAGAAGGGTATTTTTCAATGTGCTGTGTTTTAAGAAGGAAAAAATATTTCCCAGTTCCCTCACCTTCAGAGGTTTGTTGTTGTTGGGTTTTGTTGTTGTTGAGCTTGCTTCCTTCCTTCCTTCCTTCCTTCCTTCCTTCCTTCCTTCCTTCCTTCCTTCCTTCCTTCCTTCCTTCCTTCCTTCCTTCCTTCCTTCCTTCCTTCCTTCCTTCCTTCCTTCCTTCCTTCCTTCCTTCCTTCCTTCCTTCCTTCCTTCCTTCCTGGTTTGGGTTTGGTTTTGCTGGGATTTTTTTTTGTTCTGGTTTGTTCCATTACAACAATCAACAGCCTTGAAACATGACATTTTGTTAACTAAAATATGAATAGGACAAATAGTCATTTCCTTTACTTGTTCTGCTCTTTTCTGTAGCTCAGCATCTTCAGATCCTTTGTAACTAGACTGCACATGAGAACATCAGATATATGACAGTGCTCTGCTATCCCTGCTTAAACTGCTATCTCTGGTCCTTTATTTCCATGACTTTGCAAGTCTGTTGGTAGGTTTCAGAATCCATAAACTGCCTCAGGCAATTCCATTGCAAGAGGTGTATTGTGCCTCGCAACATTTTGATTTCACAAGCAGGAGACACCTGAGACATCTACCCAGGTCCTGTTCTCTGTTACACTGCCAAGGTTTACATGAAAAACACCCTTGCACCAATAGAGATTTGAACTCTTCTCTTGGTAGCCAGAGGATGATCATGGGCATTAGGGGCCTTACTGAGCTTCTCATCCACTACCTGTCTATTGTGCATTCAAGACTACATTACCATCAGTGTGTGTGAGACGCGTCTCCTCTCAGACCTACACATCTTACACCTGCCAGAGAAAGAGCCTTGGGCATGCTCTGGCTAACGTTCAGTCCAGACGAAAAAGAACTAGCACTGGCAGATAAAAGGAGCCAAGGGAGCCTTTAGAGAAGGTTGATACATCAGATGTTTCTATCAGATTTTTGCTAGATGCTTGCTGAAGCAACAGTTCTTTTCTTCGTTGGGTTTGTTGTTTTTTTTCTCAAGTCAAATAAAAGACTGTGGAAAGACATGCCATCCCTTTCACTGTAAGGGAAACAATTCCTATTAAATGTAAATGAACTTCATACAAACTTGCACTAAATCAAAGCAAGAATACCCAGCCTAGTAAGTTGTATTTAATTATATCATACCCTTATATTTTCCCACCGTATTCCCATCTCAGTTTCCTCTGCTTTTCAAAATGCCAGTGACAATTTTGTAACACACTGTGTTTAAGGAAGAACTTCCACTGGGGAAAGTATATTTAAATTATTTTGTCATGTCTTTCCATCTGTTTGTCCAAGCCTATACACACTTTTTACTAAATATGAAGCAAAAAAGCTGCAGCATCCGTCCAAGGCTATTTTCAGGCCTGACCAATGTCTGAGCAGGGCTCTGAGGTGCTTTGATGAAATAAGCTATTTAAGTATGAATTGTTACATAATCATTGTTATAAAAATGTTCCAAAGCAATCTGGTTTACACAAATATTAAAATGTTCCAGAATGGGAGGAAAAAAAAATCATAAGGGCCAAGCAGGCTGAGAATTATACTGCCCTGCAATCTCCTGGCTTTCAACAACCTGACTTTAGGAATTTACTGCAGGGACAAACCCTGTGGGCATTCCTGTCATGAACTAAACATGAATTTACCTCTTAATTTTTTAATTCATTTACCCTTCTGGGCTCTGTGGGCTCCTGAGGTGAGAAGTTCCATGCCTGCACAGTGGAAAACAGACTTCTTGTGCTTCAAGACCTCTTATTACTTTGTTACCCCTTAACTCCTGAATGTTTCCCCATTTCCCTTGCCTTGCTGCCTGTGGTTTACAGGACCAGTGACTGACTCCCTGGACTCAAGATTATATTCTCTTCTGGCAGATGCTCTATATGTTGCTGTTCTTATTTAGTTCTCCCTACCTTGAGATAAGGAGACCTGGACTTCTGACAATACCACAGCTGGTATTACACCTCAATGAGCACAGAAAGCAGATTAATTTCTGACTGAAACACCCGTATCGCACTTGCCCTTTGCCCAGTGCAGGACACTGACTAGAGAGGTGGTTGGAGTAACCTCCCCTCCCAACTCCCAACCTGCCCCCATGTTCTTTCCCTCTTTGTGACCTGTATCCCTCTTATCTTGTGAGAGCTTCTCATAAGACTTTTGATGAGGCCTGCTTTATACACCCACATGCACTCATCAGAGCCTCATCATTGCCATCTGGTACTTGATTCTCTGGGGACTCCTGTAGACTTGTGAGGCACCACGATCTCCCTCACACATTTAACAGAGTGCATCCTTCCGTGTTAATTACCATGACATCTGGAGGAAAAATAAATGTTTTCATATGAAAAAATTATATTCCTGAGAATCCATGACCACACAGCTAGCATCTGGGGAAATGACTCTCTGGGACAGTCTCTTGGGTATGTGGTTAACATCTGCATATGCATGTAAGCTGCCTTGCTGAAGATGAACAGGGGGTTTGGGGCCGGTCTGCAGGGAACTGTGAGGAGCCAGCTGGTCTGCTGAGGTCCAGAGCCACCTGATGCAGCTCCCATACACTGGCTTTCTGTGCCATCAGCAAGCAGGCTGTGGTTTCCAGACCAGCCATGCGACAGTGTGTTGAAGTTGTAGTTCTGAGAAGGAGTGACCCTGGACTTCAGGGAAAAAAGAAAAGCCTGCTTAGTGGGCTAGAGCTGGGGAGGCCTAACGCTCTATGGACCAAAACACAGAGCTCCCTGGCACTGGGTGCCAGTCTGCTTTGTTCCCCACAGGCAAGAGCTGGGTCAAGCTGCACTAAGGAGAGTGCCTTTGCTTGTCCTTCCACAAGCCAGCTTTTTGCAGGGTCTGTCTGCCCTGTGGATTTGCTGGAAGCACACCCAAATGGAGATCATCTTCAGGTCTCTGGAGGGGAGACCTACAACTCTCCTGTCCAGCACAGAGCTATGTGAGGCACTCTTAGCCCTTCCTGCAGCTTAAGGCACCCATGTTGCTGTTCTTGACCTCCACCCCCCAGAAAATGAAACATCCTGTGAGGGAGGAAATACACACAGCAGACCCAAAGACCAGACAAGTCCCTGATGGGAGCAGCCCATCAGGCAAGTGCAAAGAGAAGCTGGCCTTGTGGCAAGGGCCTCATCTGTGAGCCTCATCTGACAGGAGATCCAAGGTGACTCCCAACAAACCACTGGAAACAAGGGGGAAAGTACCACCCCGTGCTGCCGCTCGGACGTGTCTGTGCAACCGGATACTGTTGTGCTGGGCTAGGTGGGTTTGAATTTCATGCTGATTGGGGATCCCATCCACTGCCCCCAGGGCTCTGTCTTCACAGCAGAGGGTGGGCACTCGCTGTGCGGGCACAGTCCCTTTATCTGCTCGGGACTTCTTGCACTCCCGGTTGGGTCCCCGGGGCCAGCCCCCCTCTCAGGCAGCGCCGGCTCTTGGCTTGGTGCGGGAGGGGGGCGGCGAGAAACTGGCAGAGCCGGCTCCCGTGCCTGCGGGGGGCAGGGGGCAACGCGCCGCAGGTCGCAGAGCAAAGGTGATGGCAGCCCCGGGGCCAAGGCCGGGCTGGGGGCGGGGAGAGTCCCTAGGATGGTCTCCAGCTCCGGTCTGGAGATTTAAAAAAACAAAGACCCAACATAAAGAAACAAACAAATCCCGCCAAACCAACAGCTTTGAAAAACACCCAACCTAAACGAAAGAATATCCCCGCAAAAGCCAAACAAAAACAAAAAAAAAACCAACCCCGAACAAACTAAAAAGTGAAGGAAAACTTCCTCTCCCGGGTCTCTCCGGAGGAAGGCTGCACGGGGCACTGCCTCCCGCGACCGACCAAGGCTGCAGCCGCGGCAGCCCCGCGCAGGTCCGGGCCGGGGTCCTGCAGGTCCCTCCCCAGGCCGGGGGGCTGGGGCCAGGCCGAAGCGCTGGGACCCCGTGCAGAACCTGCGGAAGCAACACGAGATGCCCGCGGACAACCCGCGCGGGGTCGGAGGAGAGCCCCGGGAGGCGCTCCCGGCCGGCGGGGCGAGGGGGGAAGGAGGAGCCCCCCGCCCCGCCGCCAGCGTGTGCGAAGCCTGGCGGGCGGAGGGGAGGGCGACTAATTCCCCTTTTAAAAACAGATTTGTCCCTGCCTGGCTTTTTTTGTGAGGCGGAAGATGGATGGGGCCGCGGCGGCCGCCTCCCAGGTGCCGGCTGGCTCGGCTCCGCGGGCACGGAGCGGCGCGGAGGGGCCGCGGTCCCGCTCGGCAGCGCCGGCGGCGGGGCTTGCAGTGAAAGCTGGTGAAACCAGCGCTGGGGTTGTTTCTTACGGGGCCGCGAAGTAAACGCCGCCGGCTGTTACAGGCGACATCTTTTTGTAGCCTCGGATGGAAGGCAAATAAGTGCGATAGCTCGGATTTAGCAAGCGGTCCCCGTGACCGAGCGTTTCTCATTGTGTGTTCGGTTTGTTTTTCCAGGACCTAAGCAATTCTTAATGTACTATATACTTCCCGCTTAATCCCCCTCGCTTATTATATAATTACTATTTCAAAGTGATTATGTAATTAAAATCATGTTTCACTGCAGCGTACTTCAAAAGGAAGGCAACCTTCCACAGCATTATTTGCCGGTGATGTAATAATTTCCCTGTGATATTTAAAATAAACACATTAGTCCAAGAATTCTAAACATGTCTGAAAGTATATAATGGAATTGATTGGCATAAAGTAACGGTGAAACCTATCACTAGTTTAATATATTTCTGTGCTCCCATGCAGTGTAAATTATAGGATAATGGGGTGCAGGCGATGGTAAGCTCTGTTTATATAATCCATTTCTTCACACAAGTTCCCATTGCTTTTCCTTCCCTTTGCTGTATGTGGTGGTTCTCTGATCCTACTGACCTCAGCCATGTGTTTTCACTTTTTCTTCTGATCTCAATTCCATGACCAGCGGGGAATAAAATACAAATTGAATAGTAACCATTCACAGGCCACTCTTTTCAAACTGTTGTTAAGCCTTCTTTGTCTTGTCTAGCAATTGATAGATAAATGTGTCGTATTTTACCCGAGTCTTTCTTCTATCCTTGTAAAGCTTTGTTGCCCCAAGTTCCTTAGTCCATCTTTCTCGTCTTCTTTGTCTTTTTAAAGAAAAAAATTTCTTCGGGGCTTGGCACCGAAAAGGACTGTTCCCTTCCTGGACAGTAGAAGAGGTGATGGTTAAGCAGCGGAATTAAACAAAAATATCAGAAGGGGGGAATAAAGGAATACCCCCAACATTTGGTCCCATCTATTCCCAGCACGACTCGACGTTAATTTTAAATTTGACTTGTTTCTTCTGAAGACGGTAAATAAAGTGCTCCCTGGGCTGCAAGCAGCTCCTTTTTGAAAAGGGGAAAGTTAAGTACTCGAAAAAAAGAAGAAAAGAACTTTCCTCTTTTCCCTCTGCATGCCTCTTTCATTGCAAACCTGCTTTCTGCGCTGTCAGGCGGGGCCGACGCTGTTTATTCAGCTTTTCTTGAAAACGAAAAGCAACTAAGAGAAGTTTAAACAATCTCTTGTTATTTTTGGGCTTGTTTTTCCAGCCCTCTCCTCCCCGGCTACTTCTTTGGGGTTATAATGCGAAAGAAAATAATTTTGGAAACCCATTATTCCATAGAGAAAAACATGTCAGCAATCCCATGCCCTTTATTTGATCAAAAAACAATTGTCTTGAAGGTTTCTTTCGTGATGATCTAAACTGCAGAACAGCAATGGTTGTAATTATTACCAAACTGCCAACGTGCTGAAGGCAGTTTGAGATAATTTAGTATAGATATTTTAAACAGTTCGGTTTAAATCTCCCTTTTATTTATTTATGTATTTATTTATTTATTTATTTTAAGAAAAGCTTACTCGATCCATACGGCAAATCGTTTTCTAGCTATTAGTAACTAGCTTAAAAACGGTGGTTGAAAAGAAAGATGTTTTGTTGTGCCCCTCTTCGAAGAACTCTTGCACATAAGCAAACATTTTGAAGAGCGCATGGGTCTCTAATCAAAATAATCCAGATTCTTGTGTGAAAGGTAAATATTTTGCAACCACATTACTGGAGCTGAGTAACTAAACAAGTCAGACACAGAAATTAGCAGGGTGGTCAAGCGCAGGCAGTGAGAGAGAGCTGCAGCACGGAAGAGAAGCGCTCCTCTAAACCTGCCAAAAGCTGCAGAGCGTTTCTTCAGCAGAAACCGCTGCAGTGAGGTTTCGAAGGAAATGCCGCCTAGCAGAAAAATAATTTTCGAAATTTTGCTGGGGACAACGACCGTCCGAGGCGAAGCTTCGTACCTGTAAAACGAGCCCCTGCCTATCACATGCTTCATATTAAACTTTCATGCAGTTTTCCTTCGCTGTTTTTTTCCAACTAAAGGGTTCTTATAAACTTTCCTTCGTTTATTTAAGCCTGGTTTTCATTGCAGCAGTTTTGCATGGTTTGTCTTTGTTTAGTTTATTAACCCACAGGGTTACTTTAACTAAATATTTGGGCTGAATACTTTGGGGTTGGATTTCAACGTTTTCTAACAAAATTACCGAGTTTTTTGAAGCCACACAGAGAACTCTGTGTTGACTTTATTAGTCAATTTAACAGGCTATAAGGAAAATAAAAATAAGAAACATACTAGTGTATTCCCCTCCAGTGAGAAATGAGGTTGAAACTGGTCTCTCATTTAGTATTCCAGATGCCATCGAGGCTGCGCTAACTTTACGAATGTTTTAATAGAAATGGCAAATGTAGAGCGCCTCTACTTTGTTGAAGCCTGCCACGTCCTCACCCGGTGCCCGACGACAACCTAGAAAACTCCCGCAAAAAAACCAAACAAACAAAACAAACCCAAATAAAACAAAACAAAAAAACCCAAGCCTGGGATGGGGAACCCCAAAGGTGAAAAAAATCCCAACCCCTACCAAAACTCCTCTCCCCCTGCTTGCTGTCCCCCGCCTGGGGCGGAGGGGAAGGGATGACCTGGCCGCGGGAGCGGCACGGAGGCGGTAGGCTGGCCCGGCCCCGGCGGGAGCCCGCGGGAGCACGGCGCCTCTCCGCGCCCGCGGGCGACCGGAGCGGCCTCGCTGCAGCGGCGCACAGGGGCCGAGGGCTGGGGACCGGGGCTGAGCCCCGCAGCATGTGCCGCCCGAGGAGCTTTCCCCACCCCACATCCTGGCAAAAGTCCCGCAGCCTCCTGTTGCAGCGGGCATGCTTGCTTTGGGTGCTTTTTGTTTTGGCTTGTTTGATGGGGTTGTTGTTTTTTTGTTTTGTTTTGTTTTATTTTTTAAATGAAAGTGCCCTGCTGCCTGTCTGGGACAGAAAGTAAAATATTATCTAGGGAGATATGAGCACTTGGAGAAAGCATGAGCTGTAAGCAGCAATGGGTATCAAGAAGCAGAAGATCATCTGCAGAAACAAAACTAAAATCCCTGGGTTGTAGGACCATTGTGACATTGCCACCCAGAGCAAAAGCAGTGTGGTGGCAAGCTGGACAACTGCTTATTGCAATGTGCTGTCAGAATGAAACCAGAGGACTCCTAAGACAGCTGTGGATTCCAGACACGAGTCCCTGTGGGACTCATAGCCTCCATGGCTATGGGTCTTCACTAGGGCTCACATCTCTCTCCCTGCAAGTGATTGCCCCAGCACTGCACTAGGCATGTCATGGGCTACTCTACAGATGGGTCCATGGTGGAGTACTTGGGATGGAGATGATCACTTACTGCTTGAACAGTGTACTTTTCCTAATTAAAGGCTAGTAACCTCTTCTGAGCCCCCCTTGTGCAGGGAGCTACTACTGGGAGCTCCCTCATCCAGTGGTAATCTGCAGAGGTGGATCATCTCAAACTCAAAGAAAGAAAGAGGAATCAGAGCTGGATGTGGAGATACCGCAACATCAACGAGACATGGAGTCCTGGGTGCTGATGTTTGGTGCCCTAGAGAAACAGGAGCCAATACAGAGATGTAAAAAGTGAAGAGGAGAGGGTCAAAGTGAGAAGAACATTTGCAGGGCCCCTCTGAAGTAACTGATAGGGACAAAAGCTACATTTCTGACCACCACAATCAAGGCATTGCAGCTTTCAAAATGTGGAATACCACAAACCAAAATGAGAGCTGTATCTGTGTGGGTGAATGATAAAATCTCTATGTAAAACCAGCGTAGAACTGGCCAGGAAGTGAAAGCTTACAGAAAAGTCCAGTCAGAGCTACAGCCAGGTTACAGGCCTGGGAGAGATTGAAAGAGTCTGTGGACAGATGTTAGTGACACAGTCTAAAATCTTAGAAAAAGCACACAGTTGTGGTGCTAATTCCCAGTAACTACTCCAATACCTTTCCAAAGCTTGGGTGTAGATATTACAGGGGTGTGAACTTCAAGGCAGATGTATATGTGCATCTAGCAGGTGATGTGCCTTCTCTTGCTTTAGGCAGTTCTTGACAAGACCTTAGAAGAAAAATGCAGCACTCTTTGCAGTCCCCCTCAATCATAAATCAGCCTATCAGCAATGACCAACAATAACCCAGCAGCAAAAGTATGTCATGTCTGTCAACGGGATTAATTCAGTGCAAAAATGAAGCAGCCATTTGTGATAGAGCAGCTTACTGCCAATACACAACAGTGAGGCAGTCTGCTGCTATTCTGGTAGTGAAACGTAAGTATGTAGCCCCCTAGAGCATGTCCCATCTGATCCCATTAGTATGACATTGATACACTTTTTCTAATACCAGCATAAAAGGGGAAAAAAGCAAGTTCTGCCTTCAAACCTTATTACATATTTTTGTTTTACTAACTTGCCATTGCATCTTGCAAAATATTTTGGAGTATCTTGAACATAAAAACTCAGTGCAAAAACTCTGTGTTAGGCTTAGTTTCGAGATGAAATAAAAGCCTGGAGCTTAGTTAATAGTGAAGAGATAAGATTATTCCACAGTAAAGAGATAATAAATGTTTACTCTGTTAAGTATTGCTATTATTTTTCCCTCTCAAAAGTGATCTTGCAGTACTAATATAACAGAAATTTAGGATTACTGCGTTAAAACCAGATTTTCAAGAGCTCATTCAAAATATCCACTAACAGTCTTTAATTTAATTAAGTAGTAAGAAGTGTTTTCCTTCACACAAAAAAGCAAAATCTAAATAACACAAGTGATTGATCGTACCTCAGTCTGAAGGCTGGTGAAGTGTGGTGGCAATAACATAGGAGAATAGCAAATGAGCTAGATGAACCTTGCCACACTCCAGAAATGGGGAAGAATCAGGAGAGGAACCAGTTAGAAGGTGAAATGGGGGAAAAAAGGCACAAAAAGAAAGAGACCAAAGATTAAAGTTTTTCTCAGTAGCTGTGCAGCCTGATAAACTCTTCCATCACTATTTTCTTCCCTATTGGACATGGAGTTGAGACAAATATTACTAAATATCTACCTCAGAACTGATATAATAAAAATATTTAGATTTTTATCTCATTGTTAAGGATATAATACTGCAAAATGCTTGGTCACAACTCTCAGCCCCACCTCCCAGCTTTGCAGAGTTCCAAAACATGTACTTCAGCTCTGACCATCCAACCTGTTGTAGCCAACATTAATTAACAAAGGAAGAACGCTCAACCAGTTATTAGTTGACTGGTCTCCTGCTAAACATGTTTGAAACCACTCTTGATAGTCATAGAACAAGAATGAAACAAAAAAACCCAGAGCATATCACTTACTGTATGCAGGACTCAAGATACGTCTTCATGATATTGTGCATTAATTATTCCTTTTAATTTTAAGGATGGCCATTCATATCCCTTGGCACTATAATCAGTATTTTAAAAAGAGGATGCTAACAAGAAAAAACACCCCACAGCAGAACAAAACCCCCACACACTAATAATAAATTACATAATCATCCAGTAATTTGAAGCAGTGATATATAGCCCACAAAATAAAAATTGTTCCCACAGTCTAATTTCTGTACTGGTTAGATGTGCATGTGGTGGAGCAATAGATAGGTGCTATGTATATCCCACACAACTGCCCTTATTCTCAGACATGGAATAGAGTAAGATATCAGACTAATGCTGTGAGTTTTCTAATACAGAAAATCCTGGTTTTGGAGATATGTATTCAGGCCTAGAGTAAGTAAATACACAGAGCTGTACAGAGTTTCCTTAGTGCATTTTTTCTAATAAATGTTTTAGAATGTTGAATGTTGTAACATTAACGCTCAAGTATTGATTTAGCTTTTTGGTCTGCAAAAAATGAGGGATTTGGAAAATATGGTGGCAATGGTGGTGTGATGCAGTACAAAAGGTAGGTGGGGTTGACTGTCAGATGATCCATGTATAGTGACCCACTTGATGGCTATTTCAGACAAGGCAGCTTTTTGTATGTGTGCCACATTGTTTCTACTTACTATACTTGGTGTGCTAGTGGTCTTGACCTTGCTTGTGGGCATTTGGGGATGTGGAGCAAGAGACAACCTCTGCAGTTTAAATAGAGAAGCCAGATGGTGTGTAAGGTGGGACACCATGCACCAAAAGGTAAGCAAACATCAAAAAGAACAGTTAGCAGCTCAGTGCTGCCTTCTGCTATGGGTATTTCTTCATTTGTCCTCACAGTAAAACCCTATTTTTTTGTGCGTGTGAAAGCCATAATGAACTGTTTAAGTGGTGCAACACAAGAGGAAGTAATGCACAATTTCTGCCACTAGCTTAATGGATGCAAGAGCAGAGGTAGTTCAATAGATGGCTGCAAATACTCCAGATGGTGACGGTATGATAGTGTCTTGAACTCTGTATTTCGTATCTATGACACCAGTGTAACCATCTTTATGCAAAATGCATATGTACAGTGACATTGTGGTTTCTTTTGTAGTATTTTGTCAAATGGAGGGTTTATCTATTTTTGTAAAGACAGGTACTTTCATAAAAGAGCACAGTGCATTGTTGTCTACAGAAAAAGTGTGTCCTGCTCTAGTTCCCCCAAACTCCTCTGGGTTGTATAACTCAAGATGTTTTGGGCAAGTGGAAGTAAAGGATAAATAATACTTTCTGGATACATTCCATTATGAAATGAGTGGCTTGTGAGAAAGATGATGTCAACACCATGTTTGTAGGCATTATTCTAACCTGTGAGACAGTATTTCATTTTTCTGTGTTGTAGACATACAGTAAAAGTGGTTACTGTATAAGAAATTACTGTATAAAAAATGGACTGGATACAATTTTATTTACTTTTTTTCGTGTGTGCAAAAGGGGTATTTTCAATATCATATACATAATCAGAGAGGGCTCCATGCTCCTGTAATAAGGCATTGGTACTCTGATCACTTTGAAAACAAATCACTTAACTTTCAAAAAAACACTGCCATTACAGATGTGGTTCTAGGTGGTCCAGAAGTTAGACAAAGTAATTTTAGTTGCTGCTTACAGGTTTTTATCTGTTTTGTACTAGCAACTGGTGCTTATTTCAACCAGTATTTTGTGGTACAGCTCACTGGTATTTTCCTGTTGTTACCAACAGAGTTCTGCGTAAGTTCTGCATTATAAAAAAGTTATACATTTAGAAGAAAAAAATAATAATTCTGATTTTCAGAATAACTTTCTAGCATGTCAGCATTGCAATATGAATAACAGGGTTGTTTTGCTCTACCATACCTATGTGAAACCCAGTCATTTTCCAGTGTAATGACATAATTGAGTGTACAGTGCAGTTTAAAAAATTGTTAGGATATATGAAATATTCCTCCTAATCTGCTAAAACTGAAAAGTAAGGAAATGCACAGTGAAAGCTGTCTTCATCTGTCTCAACTCACGATCATTTGGGAGGTGCTATCCAGCTTCCCCTGGTTTCTAACTTGGCTTTATCAATACAGGCAAAATTAGGTACCACCACACTTTCTGAGCCCAGATACTAACAAAAGGCAACATTATCCTCTCTTTCTTTCAGGATCTGGCGCTGAAAACCATCATCACCCTGACTGACAGAACAATTAGTTTTGTCGGCAGAGAAAATACTCAGTGAACCAGCTGAAGGCCAATGTGTTTATTTTCCCAGTCAGAGACATAGTCTTCCCAGGTGGAGACTCTGAAAACATTCCCGCTAAAGCTGACATGGTTTTCACTTCAGTGAAGGATCGGTCTACTCTGAGCAGGAAATTAATCCAAATGTTGAAGAGAAAGTAATACAAGCTGCACTGAGCACATGGGGATACACAGCTATTCCACTGTCTCCACACAGAGACAATTCTCTCTTTTTGAGACCATTTACTTCTTCTTGTTGTTTATTTTCCAGGCTGAACACATGTAAATGATAAAACAGGGTGGTGGCTCTAAGGTTAGAAAAGCTGCACAAGACAGCATGTGGTAATAACCTATCAGAGAAGACTCACAAATGGCATCTCACAACCCTTTCATTAAGTTACAAAATGAACTCAGAGTTATTACAGTGTCTAAACATCCTCTCTCACTTTTTTCCCGTTTCCAAATGCTGCTTTGAATAAACTACGTACTTCAAATAACTGTCCTGAGCCTTGTTTCTGCTTATAAATAACAGAATCACAGAATCACAAAATGTTAGGGGTTGGAAGGGACCTCAAAATATCATCTAGTCCAACCGCCCATGACAGAGCATGATTTTGGTTACACAGGAATGTGTCCAGGTGGGTTTAGAACGTCTCCAGAGAAGGAGACTCCACAACCCCTCCGGGCAGCCTGTTCCAGTGCTCTGTCACCTTCACAGTGAAAAAGGTTTTCCTCATGCTTACATGGAACCTCCCCTGCCCCAGCTTGCACCCATTGCCCCTTGTCCTATCATTGGACATCACTGAGAAGAGGCTGGCTCCATCTTCCTGACACTTGTCCTATCTTCTGGAAATCAGTTCAGCTAACAAAGCTCCTTCTGTCACTGAACACATTATTGCTTGAGGTATTTCTATTAGATTATATCACCACATGTGATCAGAGCAGCATAGGGCACAGTAAAGAGAAGTTTCAACCTTTTTTTTTATGTCTCTAAGTGGGATATTGCAGTGAGAATGAATGCTCTGTGATGTAGTGGCTTTATTTTTTAAAGGATGATCAAATGCCAGAAGGTCTTCCTGTTGTCATCTGTATCAGTAAGGATGAAGTAATGAGAAGGGACTCTGTAAGGATGCATTAGCTAGAAGGAGCTAGGAAGCCACCATGTATGAAAATGTTACCTGTTAAACCTGCAAAGCAGTGTAATTTTGCAGCAGGTTGTATTTATCATTTGTCAAGATAGGCCCATACAGCAACGGGGAAAGGGGATCTGCAGAAAAGAAAAGTATTTCTACAAGTCCAACTCTCTTCCAGAGTCTGTATTTGATGGAAATCCTGGATACATAGCAGAGCTCACAGCCAGCCAGCCTCTGTGGGCACAGCAAGATATGCATACCCTTACCTGGGGATATTTTATCCTCACCACAGTAAAGCACAAGTGTTTGGGCAAGAGATTGACAGGAAGATGAATGTGTCAACAGAGGCCACTGGTGGCCCTGTGCTCAGAAAGAAAAACAAAACAACAACCTCTTCTTTACCAATTTTGGTACAAAAACCTTCTTCCTTTGGTGGAAAAACCTGCTTGAGCTGGGGAAAGGGGTCTCCCATTTTGAAAGGACTTTTTGAAAGGTATTGTTAGGGGTGGATTTGAAACAAGAATTTTTTTTCTTCTCTCTTGTGACAGATGTCATGGGTATTTTGTGTCAATGCTGTGTTTTGAGATGCCAAAATACTAATAAAAAATAATGGTATACATGGGGCGATGCTCAAATTTTAAGATTGATGTAGGACAGTTAGAGAAAATTAGGGAGATCACTGATAAGGAAAGCAAAATAAACAGCGTTGATTGTCTTTTGGCTGCTTGAAAGCTAGACAGCAGTCCATCATCCTTAGACCCAGGGCTGTTCCCTACCAGATATCTGCATGCCAGCTGCTGACAGTTGGGGCCAAGGAGGGCAGGATACTTGGGGGTGGGAAGGCAGCTTTATGGGATGCTGAGTGCTGGTATAGTTTTTTCACTTTGCTGGGACAGCAGCACCAGGAACTGGCAAACTCCTCAGTGCTTGTGGTGTTACCCGATTGTGTGTTTTGCTTAGCAAGCCATAAAAAAATCTCTTGATTTCAAATGTTGCCTTCCATAGCTTGCTCACACCCTTAGCCTGTAGTCTTAGCAGAGCTGGCCATTATGCCCTGCAGCCTATACTCCCAGGCCTTCACTCTCTTAGAGATTTTAATGAAAACTAGTCAGCTGAATAAAGTAAAAATGCATTTGCAAAAACTGAAAAAGTACAAAATCCACCCAACATGAACCCCCTCTTTTTTGTAGAGAAACCGTATGTAAAGCTATTCAGTGATGTGTGCAAACATGCAGAGGTTTAAAACAAAGGAGCCTGGGATCAGAGACTGAGAACACTGTGAATCCCCGCAGAATACCTATGCCATGCCATCAAGCACTTCATGCAGTTCCATTAGTGGCATGTCAGAGGGCATTTGCAAGGGTATAGGGGATATACAGAGGGCTTTTTTGTAAGATCAGTGAGAAGATATATATATATTTTTAAGTAATTTATTTCTAAAAATTGTTTGTTTGGCTAGCTGCATATATTTCAATTATGTGAACATGCAGAAATGACTAGAGGTACAGTTCACCACTGCTTTTCCTGTTGTTATAGATGCAGGTTTCATGTCATGGACATTTTTTGAGCTTTCTTGCTTTCTGCAGCCTATGACTTTGAGCGTTTACTGTCTTTCCTCTGTTGTTGCTGTCCCTTCTTCCCACCCTTCCATATTTGCCAGCAGGTGTTCACCCTCCTCTGCCTTCCAGAGTGTGGCTACATCCTTGGGTGGTCTAGCTTCCCCCAGGGAAATCAAAACTCCTTGAACAAGAAAATGGGAGCTGCAGGAAGGCTGCTAAAGGATCTTTTCTTCCTCTTAAAGTACAGCACCACCAGCATATTTTCCCTGGTTTGAACAGTCTGGGACTCATGGTCTGCTATGTCTGCTCCAGCAACTGAGCCTTTCTCCCCACTGCTGGTCTAATCTGGGTACCCAGGCCTGGAAAATACATTCAAAATATTTTGTCAGGAGTAGTAAGGAAAGCATCAGGAGAAAAGTCTGTGTGCTGGTGATGGCATGTCATTTCTGTGTGGTCCTGGGGACAGCAGGCATTTAAGTGAGGGGAGAGGGACATGAAATGCAGGTCAGTGAGAAGAGAACACACAGCTGGGGAGATGATGGGGCTAGGCATTGCATGGTTCATCCTGCCAGGGACCACTCCAATGGTGAGCCACTAAGAGTCACACTAGGTGACATGAGTCATGCCACTCTGGACCAACAAAAGTGTCATCTTCATCCAAGCCCAGGGAAACCCAGTTAAGTGTGCTTACAAGTTCCTAACTCTAGGACAGGAACAATGTTCTGTGTGGGTTCAGTGGAGACCCCGTTATCCCAGGAGAGGAATTTGGTGTCCTGGGAACTGGGGGATACGGCCCCACCTCTTCTGAGCTAAAATTAAGTTTGGTCACCCTTGATGCATTAGCTGAAGCTTAACGCATGACTGGTGATTACACACAGGACAGAGACACAAGCTCTTGCTGTACTGATGGCATTTCCCCTGGGAAATGAAGTGTCTGGGTCAGTGGCTGTGCCTGCATTTGCTTTCTCAGGACTGCTGCTACGTGGCCAGTGAGTGGCAAATTCAGGGAGACAGGCATGGGGAGATGGAAGGAAATGCCATATCACAGGTATGCCACTGGGGCATTTCTCCACCTCAGGTCCAGGCTGGGCTGTGGAATGTGGTAAACTGTCCATTAACTGGTCCTATGTCCAGAACAAAACAAAACAAACAGTGAAACTGGAAGCAGCAAGTGGCCTGAGAGACAACCCAGAGTCAGGGTTGCAGGATCTGCTCTCCTGCACCTTCCAGTGGCTTTCATTGCCACGGTGCCCTGAGCCCTCCTTTTGCCTAAAAGTAGCCAATGATTGTCTAGCACTTGGAAAGCCAAAATCCCCCAGAGGGTCCAAGTTGTATGGTTAACGTAAGTGTCCTGTTTGAAATGCAGTCAAGCTCCCAGCAGGAGGTTTCTGTCACTCTGGTAACTGGGTACTGTCTCTTGTTTTTTGCTGTAGCTTCTCTTCAGATGCTCAGATGTAGTCTTGTGCCATTTCTGGCCTTTGCCTTGTCTGTAGAGAGGCATCTATCTGCAGGAGGATGACATTGGGGTGGCCGCTGCCTGCAGTCCCCCAGGATTGGTTGTCAGCATGGGGCAGTGGTCCAAGGATGCTCCTCCATCTCTTTTGGGCATTGTAGTGGCAGTACCTGGGACCATGATGATGAAGGGCATGGTCACTCATGTGGCTCATTTGTGTGCAGGGTGAGCCTGGTCCCAGGTGTGTTAGTCTGATGTTGTCTTTAGTGGATGGATGTTGATGAGACTGAAGGTCATGTGAAGAACTTTGCAGCAGTTAAAGAGAACTCCAAATCTGGTGAGCATCCAAGCAAAGGAAAAAGGAGGTGATCTTAAGCCTATTTATACCAGAGAGCAGAGGCTTCCAGGAGACATCCAGGAACCATGATTTCCAAGTACTACAGCAGGCCCAGAGTGAAAGCATCTGATGTTGATACCCACAGACCACTGGGAGAAGCTGGAGCAGTGGTGAAGACACAGGAACCAAATATTTCTGCCAAAGTATTTCCCAGTCAAAATAATCTGAGCACCTCTGATGGGCAAAACTCACTGAAGGAAGTGAGAGTAAGTCCTCCAGAAAACCTCAGAGACCTGCCATATCTCTAGTGTTAAGATTCCTATCCTTCTGTGCTCTCCCACAACTAAGATTGTCTTTCTTACACTAGTGTGGCACAGTCTTGCTGTCTCCCTCTCTATCTCACCATCTGTGCCCATCCCACTGTGTCCATCTTCTCAGTCTGTAGTGCTTTGCCACCACTGTGGGTAAGCCACTGAAACAGGTGCTGCCTTCCACACTGGTCTGCTAAACTGAGCATCTGCCAGCTGCAGAGCATGCCAGCACTTCTTCACAATTTATCATGAGGCATCAGATAGTGCTCCAGACTGTGACACTGTCTCATGCACTTGGAGGGAGGGTATCATTGGAGATATCTTTGGGGACCTAGGTTGTAGTGCTTCCCAGTAATTAGCTCTGCAGAGGTAAAGTGGAGTGCACTAAAGAGGAGATAAGGCCTTTGTGGCAGGCTTTTGTATGCATGCAAAACACCCGTTCTGTGCCTGTGTGAGATATGGATGTGTTACAAGCATAACCCAGGGCTGTGCTTCTGTGCTTCTGGAATTTTCTGTGGCATCTGACTCGTATGTAAGGAATGTGATCCAGAATCTAGAGTTTCATTTCTGTGTATAACACTCACTTTTAGCTGTGATGGGTATGAAAGCAAATTATTAAAATCAGGAACTAAGTATAAATTTTTGTCATGCTGACTTTGCAGGCAGCCTGGAAAAGACCTCTGAAGTGGGTGAACGGTCTCATTCACCTGAACAGGTTATTAACTTCGAAGCTTTCAGTCTAAAAGCATAAAAGCTAGTGCTATTAATGGCATATTCCCCTGCTCACATTAGCAGGAGGTTATAAGGAGTGCAGCCTGAAACCATCCTTCTCATTGCTAAGTGAGTAGTCATGGTGTTCATTGGGCCTGTCTCCATATCTGAGCTTTTGCCTTAATTTTTGGGCTTTGCAATCAGTTAATGCACTGTTTTACATTCCAGCATGCACTGAGCATGGGCACACACCTTCAGAGACCAGATCATCAGTGAAGAGCACACTTTTCTCCAGTAAGTTGTGTTGCTTCCATTAGGTGGGCTGAGTGGTGAGATGTACAGAAGGTCTGGGAACGAGCCACTGAGGGGTGGCAAGAAGCACTCAGGGATAAGGTAGCCCCATTTTGATCTGTGCAGCTACTGTGGCATTTCTGGTCTGTCTCCTCACAGTGCCGGAAACTCTCAGGTCTGTGTGGCAACACATTAGTGCCTCCTTTGGCAATGATGGGAGAGAAGTCAGAGAAGAATAGCAGAGCAGTGGACATGGATCATGGCTGCACTCTGGAGGGGTGCTAAGAGGAAAACAGAGACTATTTAAGGAAAAACTGGTCAAAACTAGTTCATCTTGAGGAGACCTCATAGGTTACAGGAGAGTGGTGGAGGGAAAGCAGGAGAGCCAGAAGAGCATACATAGCTTGCGTTTGCTTAATACATTACTTTCCACCTCAACCACAGGTATGATTAAAAGCACAGTTTAGTCCTGGCTGCCTTTTGCTCATTTTCTTTTTCTAGACCTGTTAGACAAGTCACACATGAAAAATGTTTGAAATAACAAGGCAAGAAGCATCAAAGAGGCTCATGCATACGAGGGGTTGCACAGGCTTTCAGCAGAGCTGCTCCACGCCCCCGGGGAGCCCTGCCTTAAGAATTGGTCTGTACTGTGTGTGAGGCCCCGAGCAAAGAGTGGCTTTTGCAGACAGCTGGGGACTGGAAACAAGCTGCGATTGGCCTCCCTCTGTGCTTGCGCTGCTGGAGACAGGAACAGCCTGTGAAGAGCATGGTTTTCACAGGATGGTAGAGCCCAAGGAGCTGCTGCATTTCAGGAACTCTCTGTCTGTCACTTATACTGCGGGATTAGAACATGGTGGATAATCATCACATGCACAAAAAAAATAGTAATGCCATGACCTGTCAAACACACATGCAAGGACAAGCATGAAACAATCCAGGCTCAGCAGTGGAGTGGATGCTGTTTGAAATCAGGAGGCACTTGGGCACTAAGTAGCAATGCCAACTGGTGCCTAATTCCAGTGCAAGATCCACATGCTGGAAGGGGACAAGGCAGCAGAGCTTCTGAGAGGTTGAGGCAATGTTTCTGAATCCACAGAGGCTGCACACAACATTCAAGCAAGGATGCTAGATAACAAAGGAAAGCTACAGAGGTTCTCTCTGGGCAAGAAGCTGTTGGCGATAATGGCATGAGTGATACTGAGAATGGCAACTTCTGAGTTCCTGTGAGGCTCATTATCCTTTCTCCAGTGCTTCCAGTTGGTGATGAAATTGCTCACTAAAATTAATGGAAAGGAGCAGGTAAGGAAATGGCCTGCAATGTTGCCAAAGTCTGAATGAATTGAAGTTTTCTCTTTTTCTTCTGCATCCAGCAATGACATGATTTTTCATCATAGGAGCATAGTATTTTGTTACTCTTTCACACAAATGTGGAGACATTCCCAGCAACTTGTGTAAAGCTCAAGCTTAGGGCTGGTCAAATAATTTTCTCATCAGAGACAGCCACTTTTATGCTTATTGAGCATATCCCTGTTACAGACAGCATTAGGGCAGACTTTCTCTAAATCCCAGCATCCGGGAACTTGGGAGCAAAAATAGGTTTTTGATTATTTGTTGCAGGAAGAGACTGTATCAGAATTTATCATGTTGGAACTTTCTTTCATTTTTTCTTTTTTACTCTAAGGAATGTTCCTGTTGAGAGTAAAAGTCAGATCTCCTTGGTGTCGGGAACTTCTCTACCAGGAGCTACATTGTAAAGGGAGGGGCAGGGAACAGCAGTGGTATTTCACTCATTTGGCGATTAACAGACACTGTGCGGTCCAGTCCTGTGCTGAGCAGTAGCTCAGTGAGTGTCGCATGGGCAGAACAGGTTAGGACAAGGCAGTTCAACAAAAGGAGGAATCCACTCAAAAGAAACAAATCTTGTGTAAAAGCCAATGTGTTCTCGCTTCCTTGCCCACTCCCCCTCCCTTCAGCTTTCATGTCATTGGCTCAGTTAATTAAAATTGCAGTAATAGGGAGACTGGATGGTTTAGCAGATTGGTAATGGGATATACAGCCTTTCACCTCTAGGTCAATGGTTCGATTGCGGCCCAAGTTAGTAGTGACCAAAAGTTATTAGCATCGAATGGCTGCTCGGTGACCTCTGTGAGATGCGTGGGTGATTTCAGTGCTTTCCCTCACAGACAGGTGTCCACACTGTGGGAACCTCTTGCGCGACTGGCACTACTAATTGGCACCCTTGTCGGCAGCCGCAGCAGTGGCCAGGAATGGCCTGGGCACAGAAGTGGCAGCAGCCTCTTCCTGGTGGTCCTTTCCCTGGCTGCTGTGCTGTGGAGCTGCTCACCTTGCTTGTGCCTTGTTCTGTGGGGAGAGATAGTGTCGCTACCCAGGCTGCCTGGGAATTCACTTTGCCTGGCAGCAGAGTGAGTGTGAGATGAACCAATGTGGTGTTTGAAGCAAGCTGGTTTGGGGGATGATTGGCACTTGCTACTCAATTTTTAGTAAAGGGAAGTGACTTGGGGCAGTAAACTTACTTTCTTACACAACAGAAAAGGCCACTATATTAGCACAAGACGGAAGATATGATAGCCCAGATGATGAGAATGGTGGGTAGATACAAGCCAGCTGCAAGGCAGCAGGACCTGCCTGCATCCAAACCAGGCAGCATGGTGCATCATTTCCTTTGATGAGGGCTTGGACAAAAGGCTCTGCTAAAGCAGGAGAGAGGGCTGGCCATACTGAAGAAGAGCAGGCACAAAGATTTACAAGCTATTTGCACTCAGAGCTTAACAGCCCCTGGAGAGGAATGGAGAGCAGAACCAGGGGTGGCCACCCATGCCAAACTCAAGTCTCTTAGTTTTCTGACTGAATTGTTATTATCTAGTCAATGTCTCATTTAAAATATCAGAATGGCCAAGTCTTCAGTGGGTATGAGTCAGCAGAGTTGCTTCGGGCCAGTTTACAACAGCTGTTTACAAGGCTGTTCCTCTCAATATTGGTGACTCTTGCAGTAAACAGGAAAAATGCCATCCATGTTTCTATTTGTCACAATTGCGGCATGACAGTTGAGATAGGCAGGAGAGCAGCAATGTTTTCTCTGGCTTCACTCAGCACAGTACTTGAATTCCTCACCTTCTGGCACATTTCAATCCCTACAACTCAATTGAAAAAGACTCCTTTATCAGACATGGCATGCAAGATCACACAGGAAATAATGGGGTGGGATGAGTCTTCTGAGTCCCTTCTTGCCCCTTGGTTCCCCAGTAGAGCCCTTTTCCAGTGACATTGTGAGTCTCAGTGAAACAGTTGTTTGAATACATCAACCACAAACATTTAGAAATTTACAGTCCTTCAGTTGTAGCAGTGTCAGCAGAACCATTTTGGGTCCTAGGCATGTGCCCAGAGGTGAACTTACACAGCAGTATCTGCCAAGCAATTTACTGAGAAGACAATACTTTTGGCTTTCTGTGTGCCGGTGAATCTGCAAAAGCCCTGCTAAAGCAACAATTTTGCTCAGGAGCTTGGCTCCTGCTCTCCCAGCACACCTTGTTGTTACTCTGAAGCAAGTGGAAATGTTTCCTTTTAATGTTCTCACTCAGCTTCTTGGGGTCAACGCAGAGTCTGAGTCTGCTCCTTTTCTTCCTTACGGTTTTTAGGGCTTTGGCTCAGGCCGTTGGTGCTTTGATTCTACCAATGATCCCATCTGCTGTCATGTTTTCTAGTTCTTCTGCTGGTCTGTTTTCCCCTCAAAAAAACAGTCAGCACTGTGGGTTGTCTGACAGGCACTGTGACCTTCCACAGCCCCACCAGTGAGACTGTGTCCCAAAGCAATCTCATGCCTGCGAGCATGCCAAGCCACTGGCAGGCACAAGCATGGTTGCTCTTGCCAACTGCAGTGAGAGCTGGTCTGTTCCCACAAGCTCTTATTGCAGCTGGTGATTCTCCCTGGTTTGTGTTTCCATAATGCTGTTCATCACCAGGTATGCGCAGTCTCACTGTGAACCTTTAAGTATATTGTCTCTTTGGTATCTTTCCACTGCAGAAATTCACTGCTTGGATTGTCTTCAAGGGTGACCTTGCAGTAGGCATCTGTTACCAAGCCCCAAACCAAGACAACATGACCAATGAAGTAACACTGGGGTAGCTCAGGCAAGCTTTGGGTCAACAAAACCTGGTCCTTATGGGAGACTTTGACTACCCAGACATTTACAAGATGAACAGCACTCCAGCTCACCTGACATCCGTCAGGTTCCTGAAATGTGTAGAAGACTGCTGCCTCACACAAATGTTGGATGTGCCAACAAGGAATGGGGCACAGCTGGATTTACTGCTCACTAACCAAGAAAACCTGTTCTGCAATATCTCAGTTAGTGACAGATTTGACTGCAGTGACCACAATATTGTGGAGTTTGGGAGCCTGCTGAGCATGATGAAGGTTCATTCCTGGACAAACTTTTTATGTTTTAGAAGAGCGAACTTCAGCTCACTCTGGGCTTAGTTGGAAGGATCCCATGGGTGGGGAAGGGGCAGACAGACCATACCCAGAGTGTGACAGTAAACACTTCCTCTCCGACTGGCAACCAGTCACAAGTGGGGTCCCTCAGGGATTGATATTGGGCCCAATGGTGTTTAACATCTTCGTAAGTGACCTGGATGTTGGGATCAAGAGCACTCAGAAGGAAACTTGCTGACAACACCAAGATGAGTGTTAAGGCTGACACACCAGAAAGGAGGCCCACCTTCCAGGATGACCTAGACAGGCTGGAGGACTGGGCTAGCAGGAACCTTATGAAGTTCAACAGGGAGAAGTGTAAGGTCTTGCATCTGGGAACACGTAACCCAGGAGCACAGTTCAGACTGGGACCCACCTGGCTGGAGAACAGCCCTGTGGAAAGGGACCTGGAGATCTTGGTGGATAACAGGCTCAACATGAGTGAGCAGTGAGCTGCAGCAGCAAAGAAAGCCACCAGGGTGCTGGGCTGCATCAACAAGGGCATCACCAGCAGAGATAAAGAAGTCATCCTGGTGTACTTGGCATTGGTCAGACCACACCTGGAGTATTGTGTTCAGTTTTGGTCCCTGCTCTACAAAGAGGATGCAGACAGGCTGGAGAGGGTCCAGAGAAGGGCCACAAGGATGATCAGAGGACGGGAGGACCTACCATATGAGGAGTGGCTGAGAAAACTGGGTTTGTTCAGCCTTGAGAAGAGAAGACTTCAGGGAGAGTTCATTACCACATTCCAGTACTTAAAGGGTCGCTACCAAGATGATGGAGACTCCCTATTTACAAGGAGTCACATGGAAAAGACATGTTGCTGCTGGGGGCCATTCTGATTGGACACAAGTAGTAAATTTTTCACCATGAGGACAGTTAAACTGGAATATTCTCCCAAGGGAAGTGGTAGATTCCCCCACATTGGACAGTTTTAAGTCTCAGCTTGACAGGGTGCTGAGTCATCTCATATAAACGATAGTATTACCTAGAAGGGTTGGACCAGATGGTTCTCAGGGTACCTTGAACCTGGCATTCTATGATTCTATGATTCGCTTGTGTTCCTGAGTGTCATTCTGAAGAATTTTTTTAAAAATTCTTCATTTTGCATTTGTAGCTTCCTCCTTCTTTGTGCTTTTACAAACAGTTTTCCTCCACCATTTGAGACCCTGAACTCTTACTGTAGCCCATGCCTTTCCTTTGGTGGCATTTTTCTGTGGCAGGTTTGCAAATCAATGGACATTTTCCATACCTATGCTAGCTGCCATGTCAATAACATTGTTCCTTGTTTGGCATGAGCTGATAATTAAGAACATACCTCACTAAGTCATAATCTAGGTATTCCTACATATCCAGTGTTTTCTAAGGACTACAGACATTTTTATAATAGCAGACTCCTTCAGAAATAGATAAACAGAATTATTTTGTATTTTTGTAATCTTCAAGAGAACTGAAAAAACTCACCTAGTGCAAATATGATTTTAGCATCCATTTTGAAGAAAGGGTATCTTGTTAAAGATGCATGCAGAACAATGAACTCTGCACAGATTACTAAGAAGTTGCACAGTGAACATAGGGAAGCTCAAACTTTTTATTACTTATATCGCAAAGGTAACAAATGCTCAGAAATAATCATAGGAACACAGAATGGTTTGGATTGGAAGAGACCTGAAAGGTCATCTAGATCCAACCCCCTTGCATTGGCAGGAACACCTCCCACTAGATCTGGTTGCTCAGAGGCCGATCCACCCTGGCCTTGGACACTTCCAGGGTTGGGGTGCTTCTCTGGGCAACCTGTTCCAGTGTCTCACCCCAGTCACACTAAAGAATTTCCTCCCAATGTCTAACCTAAATCTCTGCTTTTCCAGTTTTGATCCATTACTCCTTGTCCTCTCACTACATGCCCTTTTGAAAAGTCCCTCCCCAGCTTTCCTGTAGGTCCCTTCAGGTTCTGGAAGTCTGCTATGAGGTCTCCCCAGAGCCTTCTCTTCTCCAGGCTGAACAACCTCAACTCTATCAGCTTGTCTTCACAGGAGAGATGCACCAGCCTTTGGATCAACTTTGTGGCCCTTCTCTGAAGGGAGCTCCATATCCTTCTTGAGCTGGGGGCTGGACACAGTACTTCATGCGGGGAATCACCTCCCTGGCCTTGCCTACTGCAGTTCTTTTGATGCATTACAGGACAAAATTGGCTCCCTGGGCTGCAAGTGCACATTGTCTGCTCACGTTGAGCTTCTTGTTCACCATCATCCCCAAGTCCTTCTCCTCAGAGCTGCTCTCAATCCATTCTCTGTTCAGCCTGTATTTTTGCTGGGGATTTGCTTGAATCCAGGTGCAGGACTTTGCACTTGGCTTGTTTGAACTTCATGCAGTTTGCAGGAGCTCACTTGTCAGGCCTGTCAAGGTCTGTCTGGATGACATCTGTTCCCTCTAGCAAGTCAACCACACCACACAGTTTGGTGTCATCAGCAAAACTGCTGAGAGTGCACTTCATCCCACACTCCATGTTGACAACAAAGATTTTAAACAGCACTAGTCCCAGTACCAACCGTTGGGGAGCATTACTTGTCACAGGTCTCCATCTGGACTTTGAGCTGCTGATCACAACTCTTTCAGTGCAACCAGTGAGCCAGTTCCTTACCCAATGAGTAGTCCATCCCTCAAATCCATATTGTTCCAGTTCCAATATCAGGATGTCATGTGTTACAGTGTCAAAGGATTTGCACAGGTCCAGGTAGATGATGTCATTTGCTCTTACTGTGTCCACCAATGCCATGACTCCATCATAAAAGGTCACCAAATTAGTCAGGCAGGATTTACCCTTAGTGAAGCCACGTTGGCTGTCACCAGTCACCCTTTTGTTTTCCATGTGCTTTAACAGACCCTTCAGAAGGATCTGCTTCATGATCTTTCTGGAGACAGAGGTGAGACTGCTTGGCCTGCAATTCCTTTTTCCTTTTTTTAAAACAGGGTGATGTTTCCCCTTTTCCAGTCAGTGGGGATTTCTCCAGATTGCCAAGACTTTTCAAATATGATGGACTGTAGCTTTGCAACCTCATTGGCCAGTTCCTTCAGGAGCCATGGATGAATGTCATCATGTCCTATGGACTTGTGTATTTTCAGGTCCTTTAGGTGGTCTCAAACCTGATCTTCTCCTACAGTGGGGAGATCTTCCATTTCCCAGTCCCTGCCTTTGCCTTCTCTAACTTGGGTGTGTGACCAGAGCCCTTGTCAGTGAACTCTGGGACAAAATAGTCATTGAGTACCTCCATGCCCTGCATGGCTGGGTCTTCAGTTGCCTTCTGGAGTGGGCCCCCATTTCCCCTAGTCTTCCTCTTGTCATTGACATACCTGTAGAAACTTTCCAAATAATATTTCAAGGAGTCTTCTCAGGTTTTTTTGATGCATCATAGAGGAAACAAACAAACAAACAAACAAAAGTGAACAGGATTGGGTAATTTTTAACAAAGATCTTTTTAAACCACTTTCAAATAAAAACATCTGTATTTTGGAAATAGCTTAACTATTCCAGATTTATTTGAATCCAGAGATATGAGATTCCCTGGTCATTGTTCTGTCTCACTGTTACATGTCTGCAACTGGTTCATTCTTCCTCTGTACTGCATGATGAAAAAGAGGGTAGGCAGAATTTCTGCTTTTGCAAAGACAGAGGAGCATCAAAAGCAAATTTTTGTTAAGTCCAGATTGATTTCAAGTAATTTGTTAGGTGGAAATCCTGATAACATCACTAACAGAAGGCAAAGGCTCAGGTAACATCAAATATTGGCAGTATACAATTAAGTTAGTGTTTCTGCAGAGAAAAACATTATTTTAAGGGTGTTTTCGGTCAACTGCTGGTCACACACAACAGAGGTTGTCACTTAGCTGAGTCTCCTGTCCTGGCTGAGCTTCCCCTCTGTGTCTCTGACCCACTTATGCTTTCATCCACTGCTTGAAGTAAAAATTAGCTGCAAAGAATTTCTGTCTGTAAGACATATCTGCCAAAACATTTTGTCGTTCCCTTCAGGATGCTTTTTGCATCCCTGTGGGAAAACTGGAAAAATCTTCTTGTGTCCACAGTTAGATTGATGCTAACCAGAGGATAATCTGTGGCACAGTTGGAGCCCATCAGTTTGCTCAGTGCCCTGTCCCTGTTCCAGCTCCCCTTCTCAGCAGCACCAATGCAACCCTGTTAATCAGTAAAAGCATACCATCCTCCTTTCACTGCACAGAGGCTCTTGGTGCAAAAATACACTCTCATGTGTACTAGACTTCCAGTAACTCCACTGGCACAGCAAAATTGCAGTGTAGAAAATGACAGCAAAGCTGGGCCCCTGGCTGAGATCTCCTATTGGGGTAGACGACAGCTGTGGATTTTGAGCATCAGGTTACTCAGAAGCAGAGCTGAAAGCTGAGACAAAGTACTGATTGCAATTTTTAAATGTCAGTTTTCATAATAAACATAGACACCTGCAACACAACACACAGTCTATACATACTGCTAATTACCTCTCAGCAAGTTACATGACCAAGATTTTAGACATGTGTTAAGAGGAAAGATGGAATAATAATCATGATCTTTTGCAGGAAATAGAGCATACAATGGGATGGATACATTACTCCCCAAAAGAGACATCATTCATCTCCTTCTGCTCCTCTTTTTCAAAATAGAAAGCAAACTGAATAGCAAAAGCCCTTAGATCAAACAACAGAATTTCCACCCCAAAAGGAAAAATAAAAACAAGTATTTTTGTGTTCATTGCTCTTCAAGGTGCTGCATGGAGTTTGAGATACTTGGGAGAAAAAAATAATGCTGAGTTCACAGCAGGCTTTAAATCTGGCTGCCTGATATCAGGCAACAACTAGGAACATTTTATATTTTTCCTTTATTTCTTTAAATATTTACTGAAGTGTGCTAACCTCAAATACTAAGGCAGTATCTACGAAGAAATATTTGGGAGTGTAAAATCACAACTGCTAATAAAAAAAAATACTGGAACATAAACATTGAAAACACTTGGGTTAATGTTGCAAGGGTTTGTTTGTTTGTTTATTTTTGTGTGTTTTTTTGTTTGTTTTTTTTGTTTTTTTAAAAAAGACTTTGTTTAACTACTAACTGTTAAAAATGGAAGGAGGAAGAAAAGCTGGTCCTTCTTGGGAAGAGGACTTTGCAAGGTATAGCTCTTACTTCATGCAGTCAGTCTGTTTTGTAGTTTGTATTGCTTATGATTTGCTGAAAGTAAACAAATTTTGCATGTTGAGAAAGTTGAGTTAGATTAATTGAGTCCAGATCACCTGGATTTCCAACAAGTTAAAATCCACAACATATGCAGATTTAATTCTTATAATACAGACCTTCCTAAATTCAAACACATATTAGCATACCTCAGGCTTTCTAGTAACATCTTTTGCCATTTTTTGAACCTGATAAATGCCTCTAATTTTAAGATATGGTAATTCCACACTTTTATCATATTCCCAGACTTTTTCCTGAATCAGTAATGTGTATCTTATCAATTGTTTTTCGGGTCTGAGGGGCTTGTGAAATCAGGGTTGTTTATGATGTTGCTTAATAACAGCGCAGTTACAATCTCAGGTAAATACATCTCTCATGACCTTCTTGGGTCTGCTGTTTCTTCTAACAAATACCCTTTTCGTTTCTGTCTGGTTTTCTGCAAGTTTCTTTATGAAAGGTTAGTTATTGTAATCAGTTTTGTGTTTTCAAAATGACCAAGTTTTCTCACAAATGTTGCAATCTTTTCTTACCGTGCATGCTGGTGAGCCTCATGAGAATGCTGTAACAGGGGTGAAAAAGAATCTGAGTTACCTGTTTTATCTTCACCTTCCAAGAAAGTACAATATGCCCAAAACAGCAGGTATGAGATATGAAGGTGGGAGACAGGCAGAGGCACAGGTCAAAGAGGCTAATCTTAAGCACATATGATGCACTGTAACCCAGTTTCAAAGTGAAACTGAAGCATAAAACATAAAGTTGTTCAGCCTGTATGACACAAAAATTACTCTAAAGACCTTGCAGATCTTTGCTTTTCAAATCTAAAGTTTGAGATAAACAAGCTTGTACCAGAGGTATTTGGGTTTTTTTGAGAGAAAAATTTTCTTTACAGAAGTATTTTTAGGAGTCCATAAATTCTGGCTGGGTTGGTTTAGCAGAATCACAAGATAGGTGAATTATTGCAATCTTCAGTCATTTAAGTAGCAGGACACTAAAAAAAGGCAACAAAGAAGACCTCACGAGACCACTGCAACACATCACTGCAGCTTTAGTTTAAGTTTTAATTCCTTTTTACACTTGATAAAATCAAGCACTCTACGCAAATGTCGCCAGACCACGATAGATCCACCTTCAGCTGGATATCTGGTTTGACTTAAAGACTGAAAATTATGATCCTCTGCCATATGTTGAATATGACTTGAGGTTTTTAGCAAAATATGTCTTAGATTAAGTGTACAGTATATGCCACAGCACAGTTGAGTTGTTTCTCTGAAGAGAAACAGTATTGCTTCTGCTGTCCAGGTGGGAGGACTTTCCCTCCAGGCTAAATGAGACAACAAATTAGGGGTGGGCCATTCAGTGTGGTCTTTGCAAGTGGAAGGTGCTGCACTGTTTAGCCAGGGAGGTTTCCAGCTAGGGAGGTATAATAAGGTTAGAAAAAAAACAGTTGAAAATACAAAATTCAGTTGAACCGATGCAGCTGCAGACTCCTCCAGTCCTGTGTGAAAAGGGAGGTCTGGGCAAATCCTGAAATGTGCATATTAAAAAAGAGCTAACAGTTACTTACATGTATACATGGGAGCACAGATAGCACATAATAAGGCTATGTGAATATTATTTCTGTAATAATTATGTTACTAGAGCTCCTGACTTGGCATTTGAAATTTTTATATATACGTGACAATTGTTTCATGTAAACCCCAATAAATTATAATAGCTTCTTATTGAGCTATCATATAAAATTAGAGTCAGGCAATTTTTGAAAAAATATTTGAATTCCAGTATCGGTTTTAATGACTTAAAAGGAAAGATTACTTGTATATTTGATGTTATTTTCTGTATTTTTTAAAGCTAAACAACAACATTTATTACTCCAAATAGCAAAATGTATATTATCTAAACTCTTCAAAATTCATATTTTTCGTTGTTGCTATTGCTTGTTTCTAACATGGTACCAAGGCACCTAAAAAACTTCTGGTTTAATTAATTCAAACATATCCTCTGACAGCCTTAGCTAGCTGAATTAGCTCTCTCTAGTAATTCCAAGTGCTTGCAGTGAAACCCACTGGCAAGAGCAGGGCAAATCAAATGCAAGTTTCCAGTCTCTGTCATCCAAAAAAGGCTCCTCTCATGACTTCAGTTCGTTTTAATGAGAAGTTTGTGGATCCTTCCCTTCCACCCTCCCACCCCTTTCTGCACACGAACATTGCTGGAGCCATAACATTATAACAGCAGCGAGTCGCTGTTGTAATCAAGGATGCTTTGACTGAGCAAGGGAGTGATGAGTCTAGAAAACTACAGGTTAAATGCATTAGTACATCTAATCTAGTGACCCAGACAACATGAGACTGAGAGGACAGCAAAACAGACTCATGACACCTCAAGCAGTACAGCCTTACGGTCAGAATAGCTATGACAACACAGATATATGAAATGTACCTGTATCAATTTAAAAAGTATTGTGTGTTATATATGTTGTGAATGCGGCTATTCTCTCACGTATACATGTTACTATAAAAAAGAAATACCTGAAAAACCTCTCTATATGCTCTTCAGTTCATGTTGTTAACTTGCAAAGGCAACAGACTTCTACAGTCATAAATTTTTATGGCAAAGTCATGGAGGACATGAAAGATAACAAAAAGCGTTTTAGAAGAGTACATCACGCTTCCATTGAATTTGTCCATTTAGAACCTACTCTGTAACCAGAATAAAAATGTTTCAAGCCTTTTTGTAGCTATTAGAGAACTCCTGACACATTAGATATGAAATAGCATCTGCAAATCTGTTTCTAAGAGCATTGCATTGCTTTAGGTTATCTGAGGATAGCAGGCATCTCAGCATGAGATGCTACATAAAGTGACACAAGATGCCCTCATCACACTGCACAAAAAGCACAAAGAAACCAGGTTTTGTTGTTTGTTTGTTTGAGGCTTCTAAAAGTGAGTGGAAAGTTGATAAGTTCCAAAGATGACTCAGAATGACCCATATCCTTGTATGAACCCTTCCTCCACTCTTCCTTACTCTCCAGCTCATACCTGTTTTTCCACCACAATGAACAGAAACAGGTAGTCTGCTTCAGGCAGCATAAATACCCAGTACAGAGAAGATTTAGAATGGATTTCCACAATTTAAAGGTAAAATAGATTAAAAACAGAATGCAAAATTTATCTAGTCCATCTACTTCATGGGAAGGCATTCCTTTGTTATAATAGACAACAACTGCTTGAGATAACATTATTAATCATCACCACACCAATGTCACTATTACTAAGACATCAGAATGCATCACATTTGCTGTGCATCAGCAATAGTACTTTCTACTTTATAGGCAAAGCAGAGCCAATATGTCTAGTTTGGAAAGTGTACAGTCCTGGGGAGGGTGGGCAAGGTCCTGCAAACAACTATTTTCAGATGAAGTGCTCACAGATCCATATATCAGGTGCTCTATATAGATCCTAGGAGATACTTGGACATGAAGTGATCATAAATAAAAAAGGCTTAGAGGATGCTCTGGAGGGAAAGGGCAGATAGAAGATATGGACTGACGAGAGCCTGAAAGAGACCAATTGGCACAGGGAGATTAAATGCACCAAAGAGAAAAGCAGGCAGAAGCAATGCAGTGCAGGCCACAGATGAGATGTGAAATTAGAATTTGATGTGAAAAGCTAAAGAAAGGTACTGACAGGAGATGAGTAACTGTAGGCTGTCAAACTTAAGGGATGAAGTAATAAGTCTGGGGTTGGGGGATAAAAATAATAATAAGTACGGAAAGGGACCAGAAGGTCCCAGAGGGCATGTGGAAGGGGAGAACAGCAAGACCGGTGCAGCCGTCTGCAGCTACAGGAGACAGGAGAGATCCAATCTCCTATGCACACAGTTCTTGAGCTAATGTCAGCAGGTACTGAGCCAAAGCCAAAATGTGGAGGAAGAGAAGGGCCAGGAACAGGTCACAAAATGAAAGGGAAAGAGCTGAAAGAGTCCAGTGTGGCCCTCAAGTCTGTTGGTACTGTGATCCAAAGTGAAGGTTGCACTCAGCAAGAGTACAGCAGCTACCTGCCACCTGAAGCAAGCCACAGCCCCAGGTAGGCACACAGGCTGATCAAGGGATGAAGGTAATCAAACATAGAAATGAGATTCACAGAAGAGAAGGAACCTAATAAGAGATCCTCTAAGTGTGTCAATGGGAGAGCAAGGGAGTAATTCAGAGCTGAACAACCTCAGAGCTCTCACCACTCAAGCTTGATTTTGGGGCAGAGATGCTAAAGACAATCACTATTTTAAGGGGTGGTAGATGAAAGGGAAGAGTGAACTGCTCCATTTTTGTGGCTGTACCCACAGCCCAGCAGACTGAGATCTCCAGGAATAAGGATGAGCAGGACAGACAAGGAGAATTGCACATAACATTTCATATTGTTCTGTGAAATGGGTTGCTGCAAGTTATAGGTAGAGACAAAACACATCAATGTAAATGAAAGTGGAAACATTTTCATACAAGTATCCAGAAGATAATACCTGTAAGTACTGAGATGGTAGCCACACTAACTGCAAGTCCTCTTTGATTTTAAGTTACCTTCTGTCAGACAAAGAGACAGTATGAAAATCAAAAGTTCAGAATGATGTTCTACCATAGTCCATTCAAAACACCGTCAACTGAGAATGTTAATGCTGATGATAGCCAGAATAGAAATTCTACCTCAGCTTATTGACATCTGTTTGAGTGCTTTGAATATATACAGTGAGCCAGTATGTAGAATTAGCAATTGAAAGAAACCACTACGATGCTGAGCAGCTCCTTGACTTCTGTGTACATAAGGCATTATAATAATGGCTTCCTTTGTAAACAACTGTGAGGTTATTTCCTACTGAGGAAAGCAGATGTGTAGGTGCTATGTATTATTATAATGCTGATGAGGAATGGAGCACTGCCTCGCTGCCTTTTGTTTCTTTGAGAGGAGAATCAATACTCTAGAGGATTTTTTTTTTTTTGAGAACTTGCAAATGTTCATCTAGTCAATTTAGTTTATCACTTGTCTCTAAGGAAGGTGACTATGGGTACTTTACAACAATAAAGACAGTCACACACAAATCACATTCATGAACTGGCTCCCTTTACAGTTCATAAGCCTCTGACTTGCTCCCCATTTTATGCAAAATGTCGAGCACAGTATAATTCATATCCTATGCCATAAATGTCACTAGGCCACAAGAGGGAGCAGCTTTCGGAGGTGCAAGCAGACAGGGAAAGGGGAAAAAAAACCCCTCCAGTTGACAAAAATAACCACACGGGAAATCCTCAAGCTCATAAAACAAAGAAAGAATGGCACATTCACCTCCAGCTAGGTGGTATTTCAAATTTTGTAGCACATAAGCAAGAGGCTCAGCCTTCATGCTGAAGTGGACATCAGGTAGATATTTGCTTGTTACAAATGACTCAGTTTAACAGATATTCTGTGTTCACTTCCAAACCTTTTCCTGGGCTTAACTTAACACTTTCTCCTAGTGTCAGACAGAAGTGCAGCCTTAACACCTCAAGCTGGGTAAGTGTTGGGACGCTTCTCTGAAAAAGTACTCCAGAGAACAATACCAGGACAAGCCAATGCTATAAAAACAAACAGACAAAGATTCAGACTATAATTCCAAGCTACCTGACTTATTTCAGCATGTTCTATAACACCTGTTATAGAACACTTGTTCAAGGTGCTTTTAAAATCCTTTAAAACAAAACAAAACAAAACAAACCCCACAAAAAAAAAACCCCCAAAAACCCCCACAAAACAAGTACTAATCCTTTCCCTGGCTTTCTCTAGCCTTCGCAAAGGAATCTGTTCACTTAAGCAAATTGCTGTGAGTTGAAGCCTATTGCATGGGAACTTAGGTCTGGCAGGAGCCATTAACACAGAAAGCTGGATTTTATACCTTACGTGAGTCTGTATGTCCAGACAGACCACTGTCCCTCTCCCTTTGCTCCATGATCACATGCTCAAGCAACATTTCTGGGTCAAACTGGTAAAGGCAAGGTGTTGTGTGGTATCTTACACTTAGGTGGTAGATGCAGATGCTGGTCTCCCCTTGTATCTTTGCTGGCACAGACACTTCTAATGCAGTGAAGTAGCAACACTTTCTTTAAAATCACTGATTAGTCTTCATTCAGTTCATAATGTGCTTTCAAGTGGAATTTCCCTTCCTTCTGGATGGTAATTTGCTTCAGAATGTCAGAATATCCTGAGAAATACTTTCTTTCCTTGAAAGCACAATGAAAATGGGAGGACAATGAAATCTTAAGATGTCACATCAGTGTATCTGTAGGCAGTGTGACCATGTGTCTGGCTGGCGTTCCTACCTTCTACACGGCTGTAAAGCCTAATTCTGCACTAGAGCAGCTTCCCATTTTCACACAAGCACCCACATATCAGGGCACAGATTTTGCCTTTGCTCCCTTACTCTTTTGGAAAGAGGCGCTCAAGTGGTAAACATTCCTGCTGTATGTTGGCATCCCACCCCAAAAAACATGCAAGGCAGAGTATAACTGCCACACCTGAAAGAAGCACAAAAGCCTGGACAGTCCAGATGCAGCCAAGATGCACTGATTCTGATGAGGAATTAAAATTTACATTGTGTATTAAACCTAATGGCTGTGTCTAAAGACTCAATTATTATGTCTTTCCTGTGGTCAATTTATGGAATCAGGAGAATATGGGGAGAGATGATAAAGGAGCAATACTGAAGCTTAAAGCCTTTTTGGGATCCTTCTTCCCAAAAACAACAATTCTCACTTCCTCTATGCACCATAGGAAGGGTTTGGTGTCTAAGAAAGACACTTTTCTGGTGTGAAATGCTGGGAATGGCAATGTCTACAGTATGCAGGTGCATGACTACAGCTACACCCAGCTGGGTTTCTCAGCTATGGCCCCTTTTTTGGAATCAGGCAGCTAGAATTTCTTGCTGCAGTATTTCAAGGAGGAAGGTGTTTTCCTGTGCCCTGTTGCATGCACCATCATAATTTACTCAATGGTCCCAAGAGCAAGAGCTTACTTGAAGACAGAGAGAGAGACCAGCTTTCAAATTCTCCTTTGGCTTGATGCAGAGCAAGGACTTGCAGGTCTCCCATTCCCCAGGCTATCCCCAAATGAGTGCTTCTCTTTAAGCGATAAAAATCCCTATGTATAAATAATTAAGTGTTCACTGGGCCAGACAGGGGAATGGGAAATGTAAGGGAGTGATTCTCCAGCTTGCTAGTTAGCATGCTCATCTGGGATGTGAGCAAGTCATGTCCAAACCTCTGCTGCAGTGATTAGTTAATTATTCATACAAAGCAGAACAGCTTCTATGGGAGAGAGGGAGTGCAATTATCCAACAGATTGGCAGAGGATCTACTCTCCTGAGGTGTGGGAGAGCTGAGTTCAATCCGCACTCCAAGTCAGGGTGAGGGAAGTTTTGAGAACAACCAGTTACTTTGCAAGTTAATGCTAACAATTAGGCTGTAAGGTGGAGTGTATGTGTGCAGATAATTCTGGTCAACTCCATGTTCTTCTCCCCTTGGTGCAATTTCTGTCCTGCCATGAAAACCCATGAATCAAGGGTGAGACCTCTTTTTTGTATAAAAATATGTTGTACATCAAACAAATAATCTAGATTTCCTTTACAGAAATGGGGAACTTTATAAAGGGCATTTTCTGAATGCAATTCATCTTACTAAATGAAAAATTGTGAGATAATTTATTCACCAGAAGTTCTAGTTCTCACTGTAGAGGCATCTAGATGTCCAGTTTGGATGCAGATCTAAGTCTGTGAGATATCCAAAGTCAGTTGAGAGAAACCCCATTCTGGTTTCCACGATGCATCATGCATCGTGATGCAGCCAGTCATGCATCAATGGGAGTGCCCTGATGCTCAGCACTAAGCAGCAGCAGAGCCTCCTCTGGGGCCAGGAGAGTCCCAGGCCCTGATAAACGGCACATGTTCTCCATGCAGTGCTTCCTCCTCTTTGCTCCCTTACTTCAATCTTTTGGGGTTTTTTTTAAGTCTGCTTTAAATACACATCATAATAGCTGCTGCTTTTTCTAGGGCTTACACCTAGTAAAACATTGTCAGCCTGCAAACAGACACATAAGTGAGCAGTACATGATTTGGCTTTGGTGTTAATCAGTTTATAAACTCCAAACACTGGGAGAACCTATTTTATATGGCAATGTCAATTAATGGAAGGATATAGTCCCTCCTTGGTGCTTGTGCTAAAAGTGCCAGTAGAATCAATGAGTGATAGTGTGCACATCCCGCTTACACCAACAGGGATCTGATCCACCCAATAAGCTTGTAGCAGCTCTCTCATTCAGACTAGCTCAATGCCCTCCAGATGGGAAAACCACAAATGAGTAGAACTAAATTTTTTTCTAGGTTGTTTTCAAATTAAACAAGTAATAAAGTTGCATGACTCTGTAGCCTGCATCATGTCTTTAAGTGTAGTACTAGAATATTATTGTCATCTCACAGCAGATAGGGCAGGGGTTCCTCCTCACAGTAAAGTTTCCTAGGGAAGCACTCTAGGAGAACATTTTCGCAGAAAAGCCCATGTACAGTAATGTCAACCAAATGTAGAAGTAATGCAGGGTGAAAAGCAGGGGAAATTATTGCAAATTTGGTGTAGGACCTGGGTCAGAAAATAGACTGGATTTTAGGTTGGTATCTTGTCTGACATCCAAGTTACAGTGCATATGTAGCTAGAGGGGCTGATGTGAAGGAGTAGAAAGAGTACTTTGACAGGCAAAATGACACTTAGGAAGTGCTGAAATCCAGAAAATAATCCAGAAAACCCACATTCTGGTGGCTGCTAAGCTTGTCTTAACTATGAGTAATTGAATACAAACTCATTCACCCTAAAATGTCTGTGTGCAGCTACATTGTGCACAGAATCTCATAGTTCTGCCTATACCATGGCTACTTAGGCTTTACACTTCTGCACCAGAGGTTAAAGCTCCTTTCTGACACTTATCTGCACCAATCTAAGAGATGGGCCTCCTCCTTCACAGGCTGCACATGAGTATCTCTGCACCAACAAACAAACCTGAAGGCTGCCAAAAGACAGAAGGTAGTAGCTTTGGTGTCTGTGACTTAAAGAGAAGGAGCCTAGCTCAGTTTGGCAGCCAAAGACCCTGAATCCCAAGTAAGGGAAGTGCTGTGCTCCAGTGAGGAGCCACAGCTTAGGCACAGCTTTGCTCCACACTTGGTGCTGGCGACCTCTCCATAATGACCTCCTCAGTACGTGTGTCATTGTGTCTCAGCTTCCTGCAATGGCTCACTCTTACCAGACATCGAGGCTAGGCTTTCATTGTGGGCCTGTGATTCACGCTGCTGGGGAAGCAGGCTTCACTTTCGGGAGCCATGAAAGAACTGCCATGCCTTGCCTTGGGTGATTTCCCTTTGTGCATGCCATGTAAAAAAGCATGGAGCAGATCCCAGTTTCTGATCCCAGTGCTTGATGTCCCTCAAAGTAATGTGCCCTCCCTCAGTCACTAACACAGAAACGGATGTTATGGCAACTTTATTCTCTTATTTTATACACTTTTTCCCCTTCAAATCTTGTACAAGCAGTAGAAAGGCATGATACATATTTTTTTGCTCTGGAGCTGTATGGCATAAGCTGCACAGCAGATGTGTTCAGGAAACAGTTTGCAACTTTGCTTAACCTACAAATTTATGAACATTGCTACACATTTTTTGTGCCAATATATAATTAACATGAAAATGAACTATACAAATGCAGGAGTGTGTGCACTTGATTTATACAACTAGAATGCATCTTTTTCCTATAAGAAGCCAAACACATTAAATTATCAGTGTAATTACAGGGCAATTCTCTCTCTCCCACATCATGCAATTTTATTTTAGATTTGAACAATACACATGTATGGTTTGCCTGGTTTTTAATAGCTACAGTATTGCTCATCCATTTGGTTAGTCGTATAACTTTATTTATCATTCGCCATCTCCCCATGGTTCTCAATTTGTTTTTTTAAGTTTCCTCTTGAATGGAATTGCCACTCTTTGGTGGCAATTGTATTGGTTTCAACTCAGAGTTGATTTCCATGTGCTGTTCTTCCAGCAGATACCAACTTCCTCTAAAAGCATTCCTATATATGAGAAGTGTCTCTTCTTAGACGGAGAACACTAAGACAGATTTGTGCATGGCACGACATTATCATCATGTTACGTTGTTCACATGTTTATACTCCATTCACTCCATTCCCTGCCTTCAAAAAGCAGGCAAGGGGCTCTCTGGGTTCCCAGCTGTGATATGAGGGTGTTCTCTATGAGAGCTACTTTTGGCTAGCTCTGTCAGTGGAGATCACTCTGGAAGACTTGCCCTCAAGAACCATTGAATAATTTTTGCCCAGAGCATCTTGCCAACTCACAAGGAAGATCTGTCTTGCAAATTCATCCTGCTGTTACTGTTTAAGTTTGCTGCACTACAGTCTGAGTGACTTGCCTTGATCAAGGCTGAAATCGCACTCCTATATAATGTTTAATATTTGCTTTGCAGGGATTCACCCAGCAGGTGTTAGTAAAGGCAAACTCACCAAAGGAGGTGTTATTTTCACTATCCACTTAGTGGGGGGTGGTTCTAGCATTACATGTATATTTTTGCCAGTGATTTATTCTCTGGAGGCAAGATCATGAAAATATGTCTGTCAAATGCTTTCCTGTAACATCTACATTGCTTATCCTTCTGTGCACAAAATGTACTTTGGTTTATTTCAGTCTGTGTTTATGTCTTTATTTGACCTTGTGTGAATCATCTGTTATTTCAGCTGGTTTTGTCCTAGGCTTTTTTTTTGCCTGTTTACTGATCAATACCAATGATTCAGCTGACTCCAGTTCCCATGCCATGACAATATAAGCTTGGTAGCTGCTTTTCTACTGATTCTTAGCACTTTCCACTATCTGAGAAGTTCATCTGTACATTTGCCAAACTTTCACAGAAACATAATTCTTTATTTTTATTTCAGTTTTATTGCCAGTAGATGTAATAAAAACCATTACATTTCTCTTAGATGCTTGTTTCTTTTTAAAACTATTTAATTTTTATTGAATCTTTATTTGTTTTATCTTTAAAGACAAATGTGCAAAAGCGTCCCTTGGCCTATGTTCTATATCCAGCGTGGCACTCTGATAGCTGTCCTCCCTTTACCTATTTTTCATCATTTTCCATGCTTCTGTGGAAAGAGTCCATTTTTCAGAAATAACCCATGTATACAGATCACACCAGAGAATGAAGCATTGCTCACAGCCATGCCTGAAGTAATTCAGTCGGCCACAACAAAGAAGTTAAGTAGTGAAATTTATTTCACTTCTGGTACCACACTAAGAGACACACTCAAAAATAAATTTGCAAGAAATACCAGCAGCTTTATTGAATCTACTACTTTATGAGCAAATCTGCATGTGCTAATAGATGTTGCCATTTACCATAATAAATTATGCACGCACAGAGCCTATACCAATTCAGATATCTGGAGCTCACAAGACTACTGTTTCTTCTTTGCTTATGAGCAAGAGGTTTGTGGCTGCTTGCTCAGAATATTAAAATAGACAGAGGTCAAATAGGAGGACAGTGCAAACTGGCAGGAAGAATAACTGCACCTCCTCCAGGCAGCAGATCACTGCAGGAGACTTTATATGCTCAAACCAGTGCTATTTTAAAGCAAATATTAATCTTGAGGTGATAATATCTGCTCTGCAATATCAAGTGACTTCGATGTGACTGCTTACCTGTTGCAGCTTTTGGTCCAGTTTGGGGTCATTCAACCAGTTTGCTAAGAGAAAAACTTAAATGTGCTCTAACTATTAACACACATGCTCTGTTCCACTGTGGATGAGCCTCAGAAGTGTCTGCCTGGCCAGTCACCTCCATGTGTCCTACCTGCTGTTGTGACATTGCCATGACCTGCGAGAGCAGAAAGCCACTTGTAACATGGGCCACAGGGTCCAGTAGGAGCCTGCACTTAGGCTGTGCTTATGCTGTCCACCAGGACACTATGAGAAGACAAAGCAGGATCTGGGAGCACTTCATGCCTTTTCAAGGCTCAGATAGAATCGGGCATAAACAACAGGAACTGAAGCTAAATAAGAAGAGAAGCATTACCTTTGCTTTCTGGACCTGCCTCGTGTGCACAATTTTTCAAACAAGTGCATCATCATTTCCCAGTGTAGAGAGCATTAGCAGCAAGCCAAGATGGAGGTCTGTGGGCAGTCCCCAGAGCTCTGCTGTTTCTACATGTCCACTCACACAATCGCACACTCCCTAGAGACTACCCAAATTCAGTCTGGTGGTAAACAATAACAGGAGATCCACCTACTCCTCAGGCACCTTTACATGTCTGAATGCAAAACACATTTAGCAATGATTCAACCCCCTGCAAATCATGAAGTGACTTTCACCTCTTCAGAAATGTAAGTGTGGTTGAGTCATTGCAAACAGCAAAGCGGGCTGTGACTGGCAAAACAGCACAACATATCTAGAAAGTAACACTTGTCCTTTGTGTTTTTCTTAAGAAAATTATTCTTACTGTTTAAATTATGTGAAAAGAATTTCAACCTGAAAAAGAAAAGACTCTGAAATTGCCAATTTTAGAATTATTAAGATTGCTTGTTACAATTCAGCCATTAACTCCAGGAATTACACCTTTTTCCACAGTCAGCCTCAATCTTGAGGAATACTTTGATGCAGGGAGCAGAAGCTCTGACCACAGTGTCCAAAATCTACACTCAGAAAGGTAACAAAAAAATAGGAATATTATTCATCAGTTATTAGAGTGTTACTCTATTATTGCCGTATTACTCACCTATTCTTAGCCTATTTGTAGAGGCGTTTGAGTCAGGTGCCCTGGTTGCTCAGGAAACAACAGAAAACTGAAATCAGTTGCTTAATATTTTCTAACCTCTCTATACAAAATGTCCAGACCTGAGCTCGTTTTTTGCTGAAACCTTTTCCTCAGAATTTCCTTCAGGTGTTAAAATGACATGCTGACATTTTGTGTGGAGAATTTAGCAAGCCTTTAATACACAGGGAAACAGAAAGGTTTATATATTCTAAGCAGCCATTTGTCACAACAGACAACATTTCTGGTTAACTGGAAATAATGATCTGATGACATAAAAAAATCAGCGCTGCACTGTCAGCTGTGATTGAGTACATGGACAACTAGGATTTGAGGCTTGGTTCAGCATCAGTCCAGAAAAATATCAAAAGGTGCAAAGAAAGGGGAAGTGATCTGAAGCACTCATGGCCGGGAAGAACAAATTGTCTTCATTAAAGATTTCTCACAAGCTACCACTCACAAAGAAAAATACTGGGTTGAATGGACCCTGCATAGGCAAAACTCTCATTTGCTTCAGCAAATGCCTCTTAATACAAACCATTTCCACACATGGACCTTTCTCTCTACATCTGTGTTTTTAATACCTTGCCATTTGCACTCATGTTACTTAAGGCAATACTCTGCTTTTGGTTATGCAAGTGGAAATGCAGTAGCTTTTTTCTGTATTAACATTAGCATAGCAAGGAGCAAAATCTGACCTAAAACTCTGAAGCAGTTTTTATATGTATTTTTACTGGCGTGTCAATAAACTATAACAAATACCCTGCCAGCAGTCAGGTAAGTGGTATTTTCAAAATTCTTGTGGAAATAACAGAGATACAAAGCCTGTTCTGAAAGGGATTGTTTCCAGCACTGTAACCAATTTCATGGCTGATAACACACATATTGACCAGCAGATAAGCAAAGAAAAAATGCTTGTGTGATTAACTACATCTCTGATGCACTGCGCGGTGGATGAGTTGCATTTTTCCCTTCTCTTAACTTCAGAGCTACTTAGCAATACTGTTCTCAGACGATTCAACAAATTTCTATTAGCTTATTGTGAACAGATCACAGATCACAGGATGTCAGAAGTGATGCCTGAAAATTCTGTGAGACACTACACAAGCATTTCAAACAAAACATAGCTCTCCGATGTTCTTAATCTGAAGTAATTCCTAAGAGAAGCAGGGCCGTCATAAACAATGTTTTGGCCTCACAGTTAGCAATAACTAACTTTTTAACACCATAAAGGTCTTGGTGCTTACACATGACAAGTAACTTTCTTCAGCCACTTGTGACACAACACAGAAGTAGCACTTATGAACGTTTTTCAGGAGCTTCTTCGGTTTTCTCTTGAAGAATTTCTAGAACATAACATAACATTTAATTTAAATTTTAATTTATCTCTAAATAGTATTTTTTACATAGAAGTATATAACCTTTTCTCAATCAGATACTTGCTTTCAGTCTCATGTTCTGTTCTGTTAATTTGCATGAAGCTCCATCAGGTAATGCAAAACAATACTACAGGCAAAACTGTGGAAATGACAATAAAAAAGAAAGTAAACAGTTTTATGAATCCAACTGAAGAACATCTGTCAGAGAAATTGAGGATGTTTATCTGAACATAGTACTCTGGTTTAAACCTTTTTCCAGCTACAGTGACTTCATAGAATTCCTGGTTTCGTATTATCTCTAACTGGGCATTTTCCATGAGACTCAAATTGTTCCTACTGAAAAGGAGCCCAGAAAACATAAGTTCAGAAAATCCATGCTGCAACCCTCCACTTACATTCCTTTGGCCAAGCACAGCAGTAAATGATACAAAAAGAGCTGACAAATGTATTTCTTGCACATACTGTCGTTCTCAGAATATATAAACTGCAGTATGTATGGGCAGCTTCCACTGGGGAAAACATACTATGGTAGAACTAATTTCTACTAAATGAAACTATGTTTAGGATTTGTTGTCTTTTTTTAACATTGCAATTTTTAAAATATGCAAGCAATGTTTTGATAACTAAGGTTAATTATTCCTAATACAGAGTCAGCTACACCAGCCAACTACTTTCTTGATTATAAAGCCTGTTTTGCTCATGAAGGTTAATATGTACAATAACAGTAAAAGTGCCTATTAGTGGCTTAAGTTACATTCTTCTCATTGCCAGTGGTACAGCTTTGCTACTTCTCTTGTCTGTTCACTTGTGGCCACCATAGTTCTTCAATAGTGCTTGCCCTGCACATGCTTCCTATTACCAAGTTACTATCAGTGGCCCATTCTAGGGAAAGCACTGAATTTCTGGAACGCTTTCCTCACTTATAGTGAGTTTGGAGTTGCTGATGTCTGCTGCAGCAATACAGTGTTAAACAAGAAAAAAAGGTATGAAATAGGCCTATATTACGGTCTGATAGAATATGTTTCAACAACCAGCTCATGAGCAACATTCATAACTATATGTTATGCAAGAAGTATGACAAAATAACTGGTTTTATTATTATGGAAAATATTGGAGGGGTTAGGACAATCCCGAGAAGTCCTACATATACCTGAATTTAGACCAAAGGCAGCCTTTCTGATCATGATGACCAATGCAATATATGCAAGAATAACTTATCTTTTTAAAACCACCTTTCAAGAACAAATAATAAGACATTGACTACATGAACTACTTAGATCAAAACCCAAGATGCTATTGGGTGAAACAAAGTGAGTCATGGCAGATCAGAAAAGTTTTGGGCAGAAAGGGTATGTACAATGTAGCCGTCTTAGACATAAGGAGGAGATCAGAGAGGTGGAATAGGTCATGAGCATGGAAGGTTTGCTGTGCTTTAGCCAGAGACAGCATCTTTCAACAGCACAAGCCCATCTTCTGCAAGATTTTTTAGGCAACTCACTTTTGGTGGGGCATGGGTATCCAGGTACCTTTGTACCAGGTGGCCTGCTGGTACAGTTCTGGAATACTGGTTTACTTTTAAATACCTAGAGAAGAGTGCTGCTTGCAGAATTTTCATTATCAGCTTAGTGCAACCCAGTAACACTTCACTGCAGTTACTTCCCAGCTCCACACTAAATCCATTTACAGTTAAGAGTAAAAAGACCATAGCTTAGAGAAGTGTCTGTCTGTTTCAATAAACAGTGTGACAAGCATCTTTCTGTGCTGCCTCAAGAAACACAGTGATATGTGTTTGCACTGCACTTGATAGATTCAGGTTCCCATACCAGTGGCATAGTATAAAAATGAAAGATAAGTACAATTTTACCAAGAAGTTAGATTTATTGTAAAGCACACATAGAAATAAAATTTGCTGTTCTTTTTCTCTCTCCCTGTCCTAAACAGTTGTACAAAGTAAAAACAGAAAACCTGAAAAGTCTCTCACCCCTTTTTTGAGGATGAAGTAAAGTCCACTGTCCATGACTCCTGCAAATATTTTCAGTTAATGTAAACAATTACACAGAGACTGAAAAATAAATTTGACTCTGGGAATAAAAGAGTGAAACATTTAATTAGCTGCCTCACATAACTGTTTCAGCAGATGGGTATGAGAGTGATGCTTCTAACGAGCATTTCTTTGACACAAGGGATGTTGGCAATCACTTTTCCTGACTGGATTCAGTATTGAGAGCATCTAAGGAGATGAGTGCATGACAAATGGCTTTATGCAGTTTGTTAAGCAAGCACGTTTGTGATCAACGCTTAAGAATAACAAAGGCTACTAATTCTTGTGAACCATCTCTCATGTTCTGCCAAAGAAATACAGGTGTATGAAACCTTCCTTTAACTCTCAAATAAATGTGGTACGCCATCTCCTGTGTGTAGATGTTTAGCTGTCACCTTCTCCCTCTTTATTCTCCATGCTCTTTCCCGTTCTCCCTTTGTTTCAGTTATGCTACCATTTTTTAGACGATGTCTTGTAATCTCAGAGATGCATTCTGGAAGTTCTTTATATTTTCTGTGTCTCACATCTTACTGTTTGGCACTTGTCTTAAAGGCTTCACAGGGTCCAAGGAGCATTTGAAACCAGCTGGCACTCAGAAGCTTCACTTTACAGAATGTAGCAAGATGTTTAATTTTGTTTCCACTGAATTAGAAAAAACAGATTTTTCATTGCCTAAGGATCAGAAATATAAAAATAAGTAAACTAAAATTGTTTCTAAAAATGCACTTGCTATTTGATTTCAAAATAATGTCTTGATTTAGAATAATTTTGAGACTGTCCTATCAATTGCTTTATTTTCCTTTACTTCATACTTGTCATGTTCTTACAAAATAATAAAAATTTTATCTGAAATTTTATTTTAAAATATATCAAGGGCAGCTGCTGTATCACAATGATTGAACCATCTTATCTCTAGATCAAGGTGTCTCTGGTTCATGCAGTAATGGTAAATTTTGACACTAAAATTTTTATATATATATATATAGCAAGAAGCATCTGGTGCACTAACAGATGAAACAGCTGGTTTTGATATCTTTGCATACTTTTCTTGAGGACACCGAAAACTGACACAGCAACATCGGTAAACTGAGCATGTCCATAATATTCTGCTTTCTATGTTCTAATCTACAGCACATCATCACTGCAGCTGAACATGAAAGACTTCAACAGTTACTTCAGATGACATGCTCCCACTGCATTTAAAATACTGACATCTGCTAAAGTGAATAAAAAAGGATTGAGATAAAAGGGCAAAATTAATCGTATAAATCGTATTTTTAGATTATTCATGCAGTTAGCTACATATCAGGGCTCCGCTGTCATACATCTACAAATAGATTTGTTGGAAACTGAAGTCAAAGACTGAAAAATTTCAGTAGAAATACTGCATTTGTGGGAATCACTTCCTATTGTCTGCCAGTATAAATTTTGCTTTGCCAGTCCCGTAGGTCAGTTGGCATTAATTTTGCTGTCTATAAATGGTTGCTACCCATGTACTACAGCATTTATTTCTGGATCATGGAATATCAGAAACAGGGAAAGCGTTCTCTCATCTTGAGGTAAATGAAGTATAATACACAAAAATGACAGATATGCATCTTAGTTAAAATTCAACCATACCGCTACTTATTTTTCTTCTTAACCATGGCCTTATTCTTGACTTGTATCTTCAGTGTCTCAACTGAAAGTGTCTCAAATGTACAATTCATTGAAAAGATTTGCCCAAACTCAACTGAAGAAAAGCATGTCAGCTAGAAGCCTGCAAAGGGAAAACAAGGTATTTTTCCTCCAAGCACATTCTGCAGCTTATGTATTCAATTTGAGAGGGTTGTCTTTTCCCGTTGTCTCCAAGACTGGTCACAGATGGAGGCTGGACTAAAGTCTGGGCTGGTGCCCTCAAGTAACACAGAGAATGCTTTCCCTTTCTGCTGCTTGCTCTCAGATTTTTAATATATGCCAGCCACCATTTCAGATCCAGAGGAAACTATCAGATTAATCTGTCAGGCACATTGTGACCCAGACTCATAGGGAATATGGATTGCCCTGTCTGCATGAGAAAATCAGTGCCTCCCAAGCCAGCACTCCAACCTTTAGGCTAGCTGGGGTTGAGCACCAACTTGTATGACATAAGGCTGTATGCTGGGATCTTCAGGGCCTGAGAGGTGAAAGATATGTATCGCACTCTTCTGAAAAGAGGGAAACAGAGAACACCTGTGATACGGTAAAAGCTAGCTGAAATTCCACTTCTCCACTGGGAAACCTGGCTAGGCTGCATATGAAGTTAAGTTGCAAGATGATCTGGTGTTTTTAGGCTCTTCAGTGTCTTGCAGTTCAGGGGGGATTTGGCCACAGCAAGACACATCTTGTGAGCCACAGGCTGGTCACTCTGCTAGAAAGTAATAGGTTTCCAAGGTCTATCTTGGTGGTTTTTTGAGAAATATTATAATTGGAGAGAAACTTATGTCTGTGACCTTCTTCCATGTTTCTAAGTTCTCATTTTTGTGGATATGAAAGGCCTGGTGGAGAGACCATCTTGTTTTAAAGCTGCACCAGGTTAAATGCATGCATAAATGTATTTCTTTGCCTAACTCAGCCACCTGCATAAACTTAAAAAGTCCAGCTCTGCTTGCTGTCATTAAGCCAACCATTCCCTCAGTGCTTGCTGCAGCTCTTTTTGCAAGTTCTTCATGCTTGGATGCCCCTTGCTTCCCATTTTGCTCTCAGGTGTGCCCAGGGAAATTTGCACAGGTGTGTTTTGAGGGTGTGGGGTGAGAGAAGAGCAAGGCACACTATCAAAACAAAAAAAAAGGATGGAAATAAAATGTCTTAATTCAGATGAATAGTTCAGTAAACACTACACTCATTAAGAAAAACAAACAACAAACACAGCTACCACCACACTTTGCACCCCCCAAAAAATAAAACAAAACAAACCCAAACCTAACCCACACACACACAAGAAACCCCCAAATAACCAAAAAAACCAACCAAAACCAAGCAAAAAAATAATTTACTAAACCAACCAACCATCACCAACAAAAACACAAAGGAAAAGTGTCTCTTACAGTTCTGGTGATTTTGAGCTGAAAGTTCTTGTAATCTTTACGACTTTTAAAAAGCAAAAGGCTGCTTAGCTGTGTTAATCACCAAACAGGATTGAATGAATCTCTAAGAGAGACCTAGGGCCCTCATGGTACTTCTTCAAAACCTCAGCCAACGAGTAAGGTTCTTCTAAATAATTCCTTTAAACATGTGTCCCTAGTTGTACCTATGTCCAATAAAGGCAGCATGTTTGGAGAGAAAAGGATTATGAGTTCTACAGTTGAACATGCAGGAGTGACTGGGAAATATGCACAGGCAACTTAGGTGATGTAAAAGACAGGGTTTGGGAAAGATCTGTAGCTTTGTGCTAGGAAATAAACCTATTCTTTAGAGTGTGCAGGGGGAAAAAACTGCTTTTTCAGAACTCTCTATTTAGAGGTATTTAAAAACAAATACTATTTCACACAGAGCATCAGTGGACTAACAAGTGAAATAATTAGTAAAACAATAATATAAAAATATAATTGATTTAATTAAGCTGTATGTAAGCAACATTTAAAAAATATTTTAGACAGATAACCCATGGACAGTGTGCCAGAATGAACTGAGTTCCCAACATCATGTCAAAAAGAGGTCTTTTTAGCCACTGGGTGATGTCTAAGCCCATCACTGTATATGATAACTTGCCTTTGCCTGTATTTTTTTAATATCGTTAAACTGTACTGGCTAGCATTTCTTTCTCTCACAATATTTGCATGTCATTACTCTTTGTAGTTGCTTTTTTGTGGCTTGTGGCACCTGCTACAGGCTGGAACATTTTTGTGTTTGGCTCTTACAAGCCTTAAAAAACAGTCTGCTGTAAAAGTCCTCCCTGAAGTGTTTGCAGTTTTCCCTGAACTATTTATTTTTTCTTCCGAGGCCTGCTACATTATGTGAAGATATAAAGAAATACACAGATATATATAGAAATACAGAAATATATGTAACATAAATGTAACTATCTCATCTAGCAAAACTTTCATTGAACAAGAAATAAGCTCCAGATATTTAATTTTTAAAAACAACCTTGTTATTTTAAAACAAATGCGAGTCAGAAGCAAGGCTTCACTTGCAGTTGAAAAAGATTTAATGCTTGGCAACTAGGTTCCAAATACAAACAGCTCTCTATATATACCATATATTAAGTACTTGACACAGCATGTATGGTAACTATTGCCACTATTTTTCATCCTTTGATGGTAATAAATGTTGAAAACAATTACAGGGACCAATAGAAATATTCACAAGTAAGTAATGTGTACAAAAATAAGGACTGTGGGATTTGGCCCATACAGTACTTTCACATAAGAGCTCCCCTTTGTTCCTGCTGAGCAACAACTGAAGTCGAATTCTACATGGTCTAGTTATTGCTTTGAAGAATGAAGCATTTGTTGACCTATGGCAAAGAATAATGCAGTGGAGGGGACTGGACTATATAGCTGTTTATATGTGATTAGATGACAAATCTGTATGAGGAAAGGAAATAGTTACAGTGATGATGGTTTCTGCTGCTTAACGGCTGGATAGAAACATGTTGAAATTCTTTCTGGATTGGATTTTCAAGTCTAAGTGACCAACAGTGACCCTGTGATTTATGGAATTTATCTGGGAAATATCTGAATAGGAAATATTAATACAGCCTCCTCAACGGGGAGGGAACAACAGGAACAACGACTCTTTTGCCGAGCCTGGAGGAGAGAGCTAAGACACTGGAAGTCCTGGTGTGAATGGGACGGAGATGTTTAAGTGGGAAAGTTGTTGGGTTTATTTCATGAATTTTGGCCAGAGGCTGGAAGAATCAAACTTCTTCCATGTGTCAAGACCATGGAAGCTACTGAGCCAAAATACCTTCCTCATCCCAAGAACCTCAAAAGCTCTGACAATTGTATTTAAGATTGTGTGGGTCTCTCTTCTTTGGTGAAAGAAAGTGCATTTGCCTGGGATGTTAGTCTGTGACCATAGCTGAGGGCTGGTGTGCTGCTGATAAAGGTGTTGTTGTTACACCACATTTGCACCATTTGCTTGCTGGATCCAACTGGTGTTTCTCACTGAGTATAGAAATTTTAGGGTCTTTGGGGCTGAATCCAACCCTTTAATATTACAAATTGGTCACACACTATTTTATGTGGAAAACATTCTAACTGCTGAAAATTTGCAAAGAATTGCTGAAGTAGCAATGAAACAGCCTTGGCTCCAGATGTGTCTTTAGAGGGTAAATTCATAAACATTTGGGCCAGTGCAAGATAAATCCTCTTCTGCTGCAGTCTCCTGTCATATGTCTGCCTCTTGCTTTTGTGTGGTTGAAATAGCAATCCAAGGACTCATGCTTCAATGTTATTTCCTCAATAATTTGCCCTCTTACATATATAAAAGAGAATTAAGAGAGAGGAAATTCACAGAAGATATTTGAAGCTGCTCTATTCTGGCTACTCTAACTATAACAGTTTTCATTCACCCTATATAAGCTATAAAATCCACATTGCAGCTGTTCACTTCTGTGGAGAGCATAAACTCTGCAAATAGATTTTTTCTGACAAGATTGCAAGAATTTACTCATGATTCAACCACTTTGCTGAAGAAGAAGAGATCCTGTGCAATGTGTGAATTCTACTGAGACCCTGCACAGCCTGTGAACTCTCTAGGATCCCTTGCAGAACACTCCAATAATATAAAAAAGAGTCAGAACAAGTAAAGCTATTATTATTCTTCCAAGAATCTCCACAATTCTCACAGGTCCAGTCAACAGTAAGAGCTGAATAAGCCAAAATGTGCATTTTGGAATTCCAGTTGTTGTTGATAGACTGTTTGACTAAAGCAAACAAAAAAGCCCTACCAATTTTCAACTCAAAAGCATATTTTCCAATTACTATCAGGCCTCCCACTAAACTATATGCTAGCAAGAAACTTTCATTATATAATACAAACTGAATGGATCCCAAACAACTTGGATTCTTGTGGCAATTTAATGTAACTTAAAAAGTAAAGGTTACTCTTCTGGCACTCGTTTAATCATAGTATTTTAATAGTTACAGCTCAAGCTTCTAAATGGAAAAAAAAAAAAAAGGAAAAAAAAAAGAGATTACATGCTTGTGCTCTGGCAAACACTTATAGGCATTAAAAAGGGCTGAGTTCAAGGTCATGGTGGTTTCAGTAAATTACATTGGCTTACACTTGGATCAGGACCTGAGAATCCAAGGCATAGCAGTAACCAGAACAGAGCATTCTAAAATTAACAATGTTCCCTGACAGACAAAGATTTTAAGCAAAGAACTTCAATACATGCAACATGACTGAAAAGAAGAGGCAAATGTAATAAAATACCAATTTTAAAAACTGACAATCAGTGGTGTGTGACAAACAGCACATGACACATGCTTCCAACATCCCTGAACCCAGGACTCCTCTTGCACCTGGAGCATCAGCCAAGGAAGCTAGCTGTAGTGTCTCTGAAGGTCCTTGTCTAGGCTTATGCCAATCCAGCTCCTGAACATACTGATCTCTTCCTTTTAAGGTATTCTCCACATATTTTGTAATCAACCTCTGGGCCTGTAATCAAACAGCTGCCACTTCACTGTCTCTTCATTACCACTGCAGGCTACTTACTGTGTTGGAGAGGGCAATCTTTTACTCTCGGTAGCTCTTGTAAAATGTTTTTATTCATATGATTCCAGACTTGAATATCATTGTTTTATTTCTCTCAATATCCAAATGGCATGTGATTTTAATAAGAATGTCCCAAAGTCCTGCATAATACCCATATGAACAAGGTTTGGCGCAACCAAATATCTCTCCTTGCCTGTCCGCAGGCACTTACACACAGCTAAGTGGGATTACACTGCTTTCTGCAGTGGGTGCCACAATCTTGTCAGCATTTCTCTTGAAGTAGATAGTCTGATGGAAACCCCTTATTTCCTCTTCTACTTCCCGGAAGAGTTTCTTCTGTTAGGCCTTAGCCTTCCACAGTTAAAATCAGAACCACATTCAGTGTCGCAGGACTGTGTCTGAAGAGCATCTTCATTTGTAAAATCCAAGGTGGAAAAGTTTTCTCACCTTTACTCTGGCAATTTGAAGCAAACTTGAAGAACAAGTGGTTCCTGATTAAAGAGATCCCACCAAGGATTCTGCTGTTCTTAAATATTACTGAGCTTTTCTTACACACATGCTGTGGCTGAAAGATCCACACAATCTCTAGATTTTCCTTTCTCTTAATCATTTTTTATTCAGGAAAGGGTGAATTATTGAAGAAAGAATATTGAAGTATGAGTCCTTGATTGCTATTTCAACCCACCAAAAGCAAGAGGCAGACATATGACAGGAGGCTGCAGCAGAACAGGATTTATCCTCTGCCAGCATGAGTGCTTGTGGAGTTATCCTCTGTGGGATTTAGAAAAGTTTGCTCTGGCTTCTCTCTAGCTCTCTGGCTGATGTTGCTCATCACCCTTGTGCACAGGGGTGTGTAACTCCACAATGATACTCTGTTTTTCTTCTCCCACCCCTGCCAGTAATTACAACACCCAGTACCAGGGAATGAAGAGGGAGGAAGAGCTCCAAAGGGGCCTACCACCAATTCAATAGGGCTTTGATTTAACAACTCTGAGTCCTTTGAAAACATTTTGCCAAGAAAAGCTTGCCATCAACACGTATAATCTCTTATCAGGGGCCATTGAAAGCCTGGGCTCCGAGGTTAATTCTCCCATCGCAACGAGTTTCAATCAGTTCAAAACTCACATCGAGATGAAAGCTACGAAGCCTTCTCGCACGGTTTGTCCCGCAAAACCCACTGAGATCAACCGACTGGGGAGGATTAGGGCATGCTCATCTGCTGGCTCTCCAGCAGGACGGGCAGGCTCAAAAGAAAAACAATAATTAGGGATAATTGCTTGTGTCCAAACACAGGCATTAAAGCCCCTTTCCCCTTTGGTACTTCGTGAGCTGGAATGAAAAAGACACCCCCTGTTTTGACAGCTGGGCAGGCGAGCGGAGCTGGTGACAGATGAAGCGAGACGTCCCCGGGCACCGGCGGCGCAGCGGGGCGGGCCCGGGCGTGCCGAGGCCGCAGAGCCCCGCCTCAGGCCGGCCCCCGGCGGGCGGAGCCGCCGCTCCGCCCCGGGATGGTGGCCTCTCCGCCCCGGGCCGGCTCCGCCCGCAGGCGCTGCCGTTGCCCCCGACGGCCCGAGCGGCCGCGGGGCTTGGGGGCGCCGCACCCCGGCAGGCAGGCGGTCCCTGGAGAAGGGCGGTCCCGGCGGGCAGGCGGGTGGCGGCCCCGCGAAGGGGGAGGCTGCGAAAGGAGACGCGAAGTGTCGCCTGCTGCAGCGCGGGCCGCACCACCGGGACCCCGCACCGCCGGGACCCCGCACCGCCGGGACCCCGCACCGCGGGCAGGCGGGGCGATGCGCACCGCCGCGGAGAGCGTGGCGTGTGGGCGGCCGGAGCCCCCCCGGCCCGAGCAGCGCCTTGTGCCTTCCCGCCGCGGGGCGGGGGGGGGGGGCTCGGGGCCCGTGGGGGACCCCGGGAGGCAGGGGCTGGGGCTGGGGTGCCGGGTGGTCGGAGCCGCAGGGAGCCGGGTCTCGGGAGTCCTGTCTGCAGTTGTGACTCTCCGTGTAGGCTGCATCGACAAACGCAAATCAGATGGGAACAGTAACGCGCTTCAAAACAACTGACTAAAATTACACTCTTGAGCTGTAATGTATACAACGGCATGAGTGATTCATTAGGGAAACCCACATCCGACAAGAAAGATTTTTTAAAGGAATCTTGGAAAACACTGCGAATACAGCTGGGATCCAGATTAATACACTTATCTAATAAAGCTCTTCTCGGTCGCCTCCTGTCTCTCGCTTGGTCCTGTCTCCTTCTCCTCCTGCCTCATATTAGGGTCGGCCCACTCTGCACTTCGCAGCCTAATTGGACTAGCCAAATTTTGAAACAAGAGGTTACATTAGTGTGTTAATGGTCAGTATGATAGCGTTAAGGCGTTGGACGTTAAAAGACCGAGAACAGCCAGATGCTTTGCTTTTCCAATTGGGAGGTAAAGCAAGGTTATAATCTCTGCTCTGGAAGGGGAGATGAAAGCGGAGCGACATTGCTCCAGAAGAGCGAGGCACAGCCGGCGTGTTTCGTGAACGAGATGTTTAGGAGCAGCATCACTGCTGTGGCAGCGGCGACTGCGAACATAAATAAAAACTCAGTTTTGGAACTGTTGTAGGTGCTAATACAAACTGAACTATGATATGGATTATCACACAGACATGGTCTGACGTGTGAAGAATAAAACGAGGCACGGAAAGGGGTAACATACCTAATTCCATCAGAGCAGAATTAGAGCTAGAGCTCACTTCGGTTAAAAAGAAAACAAACATAAATAAATCATTAAACACAAAGTAAAAAGTATAAAATCCCGAATACCCAGACCCTGGTTGACTCCAGAATACACCGAGGAATAAAATGGAGATTTAAACCCTCCCAATCCTATTTTACAGTGTCACAACAATCTCACAAAGGGTATTAGTTTTCGTTCTGTTTAACCTGGACTTCAAGCATTCATAGCAGGTAATCTAAATCTGTCTGCACAGACGGACTGTGTGTACTTTACAAAGGAAAAAGGAAACACTTAAAACATACTAAAAAAATGTTAAGGTTATGTATCTATTAAAAAAAAAAAAAAGTAAAAAAAAAAAAAAGTACAGTCTTTTCTCTAGTTCCCAAACACAGAGTGCTCCCGTTTCCCCCAGCCGAGGCAGGCACAGCATCAATCTGGGCAGGCTGCTCCTGTGTCCCTGCCTCCTCCTGCGCCATCTGTAAGCCCACGCAAAAAATCAAGATTGCAGGTAGCAAACTCTGCAAGGAAACACGGTGTATCACACACGGGCAATGCCAGTGAGAGCATCCTCGGGGTTATTTTTGTTGCTATTTTCTTCAACTGTGAAAAAAGAATTAGAGGAATTTAGGGTGGAGAAACATTAAAATAAATGCATTACAACAGAAAACGCAAGCCTGGTCCCACGGGGAGAGATGGAGCACGTCTATGTACTTTCTTGGGGCAGTTGCGGGTTGACTGTGAAGCTTTTTCCATGTCTACATCTCCTGCTACCGGGACGGGAAAATGGAACAACTATTAATCCCAACAATAATTAGTTTTAAAGTATTTCTGAGTTGGTTCAAACTCAGGAGGCACCTCTTTGAGAGTCCCGGGGGTCCCCAGCATTTAACAGGTTGTCATTTAAATGCAGTATGTGTGGGTGTGTGGCGTGCGGTTTCTTTTTTCTTTCCTCCAAGGGCAAAATCTTGACAGCTGTTTTTCACGAGAATCTTTTGGGTGATTCTTATGGATAAAATTTACAACGAATAGGAAGGATTTCCTAGCCCAAATGTCCGCTGCAGCCTCACCAACACGCTGGCATGAGCAAACCCAGTTAGACTCGGTCGCTAACCCTTCTCCCAGTTCCAAAGTTGCAGAGAGAAGTCCAAATCCTTTTCCTCCCCACTTTCACTTCCTTTAATTAGATAAATTTTGAGAAGCTGCAGAGCCCTGATAGAGACCCTACTGCTCCTCCCGGGACTAGGGGGAATCTACCCAAATATTTTATTGTTTTGCAGAACTGCCGTATTCTCTGTTGTTGGATCGATACACTTTATTGGTAGTCTTTGCAATAATCGTTGTTATGGTTATAATGGTAATAATAGTCTGTGACTTGCTAAAAGCCGTAGTTCGTTCTGAAAATGCCTAGAAATCATACGTATAGTTATAGAAAAAATAAGAGCAAATACTGCACGAAACTACCTCTCTCCAGATGTTCCTGGAGAACCTTCCTACCTATTGCAACACCAAACCCCAAACAAGAAACTGAACTTCGGAGTAGACGGCAACCCGAATTTTACATGAGAGGCGCAGTAGTCATCTCAGTTTACTACAAAGCAGCCTCCGGACACGAGTGAGAGGACACCACGGGTTTGTTCCTTCAGGTCCTCTTTTCCTAAAAATCTCCTGAACAAATCAGTGAGAAATTAAAAGCGAGGAGGAAATAACTGCATACGCCGGGATGGGATTTTTCTTGTGAGAGCGTAGTTCTCTTCCGATCATGCTGTAAACATTGGAAGGAGAGATAGAGATGAAAGTGCCTTAAAAAATGAAATTTGAACGGATATTTTTACATTTCTTTTTAATATGAGGTCACTTTTTTTTTTCTTTTTTCTTTTTCTTTTTTTTTTTCTGTAACTGCGTGACAGGCTGCCGCGGCCGGACGCCTGCCCACATCTGATTGCCAATATGGGAATCAGAACCGCAGGCTGGATGCAGCACCCGTGCCCGGGGGGCTTATTCTGAAAGTTACATTTCCAGGTTCACATTCCTGTTTGTCTCATACAAATTATGCCAGGTGGTTTCCTTACAAATTAAGCAAGAGACTCCGTTTGCTGTAAGAACTAGCTTCTATCAATTTTTCAGTGTAAAAGGGAATTTGACAATGCCGCAGTCGAACATTTCAGCAGCCATTTACCACTAAAGAGCGCTGCTTCCAGAGTAATATACCTTGTACTACAGTTCATAAACTTGATTTATGACGAAAGAGAATTGCTGGGTTTTACTGCTCTGGCCCTCCCAGCTGGTAAGAATTTGACTGCAACATGTGGGATTTACAGTGAGCGAAAACAGCATTATATCGAAAGCTTCCCCTGTATGTGTGATCTCAGTCAACAGGTAATAGAAAACTCCATCTTACAGGAGCACACACGTATTCAAAAGCGGTTTTTCGCTGTCAGGTGGCGCAGAGAAGGTCTGCGGGCTCCTCCGTTCTCAGATCTGCCCGGTGCCTTACGTACAGCAAGTGTCCAGCCGGTGCCTCTGGAGGACCAGAGGGAGCCCGCCCCGGGGAGCCGGCTGCCCGGCCCTGCCGCCGGCCGTGCGGGGGAGAGCGGCAGCGCTGCGGGAGGGCGGCGGGGAGCCCACACGCCGGTTTTGTACTCTCCGCACACGGGCCGGCAGCTGCCGAAAACGCCGACTTTGAACTTTCAGGAACAAATCTTTTCCCGAGCATCTCTGGTTGTCCCATGGATGCAGGTCGGGGAAGAGGGTGGAATTTGTGCCAGCCTGGCATGCTAATGTTTGTACCTGAAATAAGCTGTCGATGTAGCCATGTAACCCGGTGTATTTTAATACAAGAGGGTGGACAACACGTGCTGTTTAATGTAAATCCTCATCTCCCGGGTCTTTCCCCTCGTAAAATCATAGCCCGGCGCAACGACAACTGGAAAGACAGGCTTGCTGTAACTAAAGCATTATTAACAAAACGGCGGAGAAATCAAAATGCCTCCGCATAGTGTTACCTCTGCAGCCCCGCACCCTCCGGAGGGGTGCACGGAGCTCTCTGTGCGGTCGCTCACCCAGCGGAGCGGCTCGCACCCTCAGCCCCATCGTTACCGGCGGCTCCGCCAGCCCCTGCGGGACACATCTGACGGCGGGTGCCGGGGAAAGGAGCCTCCGGCCCGGTGCTCCCCTTTCGCCTGCCCGGAGAGGAGCCCGGAGTTCCGCCAGCTGCAGCCCAGGCTGTGGGGCGGCGGGTGCTGCAGAGGATCACGCCGCTGAGAAACTACGACTGAGCCCTCTCCGGGAGCAGCGGGATTGCGAGGGGACGCGCAGGGCTCCCCATGGGTACATCCCAGCTCTTTGTTCTCCTCCGTCCCTCTCTTTTCTCCCCACGGACCGCTCTGCAGCCCTGTCCTAGAATGTGCAGCGTCTTACCGAGGAGCTTGGCAAGAGAGCTACCTCTCACCAAGGAAAAATAATAATAAAAAAACAGGGGGGTGGGGGAAGTTTCGAGCCTGTGTGGAGGACCTGGGGCAGCCCAGGAGGGCGGCTGTCGCTGCCTGTACCCCAGAGGGGCTGCTGCCGTGCGATGGGAGAAGGGAGCTATGCCTTTGGCGTAGCTGCGTTCGCCCGCCAGCTCAGAGCACCGCGAAGCAGCACTCGGGGGCATTTTGGTGGGTGGTTAGTACAAACCCGTGGAGAGCTCGGGAGTGCGAAGGAGAGAGGGAAGTGGAGGACGTTAGGGAGAGTGCAAAACTCCTTCTAGAGGAGATCTTGGTTTGGAAGCACAGAAGGATATCGTGCCAATGTGATAATTGGAAAAATATCCCTGCGAGCCAGTGTTTCTATAAGTTTGGGATTTTTGTGTTTTGTTTGGTACTTTTTCTCTCTCTCTCTCTCTTTTTTTTTTTTTTTTTTTTTACCTCCCTCTCTGGTATACCATAAGTTCATGTAAGCTTTCGACGTTTAAAGTCGTCAGAGTTTCCATCCCTCATGCAGAAAGCCACTAATCTGAGTGGCTTTTGCAGTGGCTATTTACAGGCAATTATAGGATAGGCATATGTTACCGAAAAGCAGGAACGAATGCGGTCTTTCGTCCTCTTTCATGCTTTTACTTAAATGGTTCTCTCTGTTCATGCACACTTGAACACTTTACTTTTTTCGCTCGCCTGCACCCTTTACTTAAAAAGTACTGGCATGCCACAGGTTTTTAAGTTGGGTTTTTATTATTGTTGTTATTATTATTATTACTATTATTTTTATTTTATTTTAATTTTTTTTTTTCGGTTTTCTCTCGGCTAAATTAAAGGTAATAGTTTCACTTTAGACCATTAATACTCTGGCAAGACGAGTCAAATAATTATTAGCGAGAGTATTTTCCCTTAGGGGGTCCCAGGGAAGGGGAGGTTTTGCAGCGCCGGCAGCCGCAGGCTGGGCTCCCCCCCAAGCCCCGGCCCGCTGGGTGGGTGCTCGGAGGCCGTGGGAGCGTTGCAGGGGCGGAAGATGCTGTGGAGATAAAAGGCGGCATTTTTGTTGCTATTATTATTAATAGCATTTTTTTACTATTACTATTATCATTATTACTATTATTACTACTACTATTATTGAGAAGCAATAATGTAAAAAGGCACTCGGAGTTGGAAGTGAGTAAATCCTAGTTTCAGTGGTTTTGCACGATATATGACTTCTCATATGGTCTCGGTTTTTAATTGTTGCTTCTCTCGCTGTAGAGATGCGGTCTTGACACAGCTGAGTTGTTAAGTCAAGAAGCCAGCAAGAGACAATCCCAGGCAGGGCTGTCTCCTTCGCTAAGAAATAATAACCCAACACATTGTAAACCCAACGTTCTAACCCAGCGGCAGTTTTAACTCACGCTCACCAGTGCTCTTAGCAATGAGACGCTATTCGTAAAAAATGCTCAGTAGTAAACCCGCTCGTTTTCATTTGAGGTCCCTATGCATGCCATTGCCTGATTTTCTGTGGTGTGCATTATTTGTTTGAAGTTCATAAAATTAACAGAACGGAATTTAAAAACTCCGGAATAGTCCCTTGCTAAGAAAAAGTGTGTACTCCGCCTAATACCTGACATTAAAAAATATCCTTCTTCTTTCCCCTAGATGAACCGTCTGGGGAACATGGTATCAAGCAACTACTCTGTCTGCAGCGACGTGAGGGAGAGGAGAATTCTCTTTGACAACACTGCCAGGGGTGAGCAGGACATTCAGAAATCACGATGCTGCAACTGTAGTGGGTTTTTTGGTGTTGTTTTTGTTTGGTTGGGGTTTTGTTTGCTTGTTGTTGTTGTTGTTTGGTTTTTGTTTTGTTTGGTTTTTGTTTGGTTGGGGTTTTTTAATATGAATCTCAGTGATTATCCACTGCCATCCCATTTCTCCACACCTCATTTTTCTCTGTTTTTCTCAACTCAGCCCAGCCTGGCTTTCCTTTCTCTAGAGCCAAAAGTTCCCTTTCCCTTAAGCTCTTCAAACTCTTCAAAGAAGAGCTTTTTTTTTCTTTTTTTTTCTTTTTTTTTTTTTTTTTTCTTTTTTTCTTTTTTTTTTTTTTTTTCCCACCTCTACACACCTTTAGGACTTTCTGCATCGATCCTTAAAGACTCTGGTTATTAGGAGACATGCCCCCAGGGCAGTGCATTCAGCTTTGACCGCAGCCTGTGTGTCTCCGATCTGACACACTGGTAATTCAAGAGATACACTGGAAAATGGTCCAGATCAAAAGAAGACAATCCAAAAGGTGCTAAAGTTTGAGCTGTATCATTTCCCCTTTCTTTCTAAAATATTTATTGAAGGCAACAGTTCATTAATTGGAGTAAGATAGGATAGCTCTATTGATGCCAGTGGTATACCAAAATTTGTAGCAATTACAGATCAGTATCACAGTCAACCGTCGTTCTAACATAGGCAAACACTTCAGCCAAGAAGAAAGTCTGTTACGAGGTTGGAGAGGAAGGAACAAGAAATAGAACTGGGACTTTTTTTGAAATCTGAAAAAAAGGGGTAGATCTGATTCTGTTTGAGGTCTGTGTAATTTCTTATTTTATTCTTGTTGTTCACCAATTCCTTGCTAAACAATAATAGACATTCCTATATAACTTGTTATTTAGCTATTAATATTATTCAACATGTTCTATATATAATTTAATTAAGATCCCACCGTAAGCCAAGTACTTTTGTATAAAAAGCTTATGTTCAGAGTGGGACAATTGCTCTGCTGCTTTGAAACCCCAGTGCAGTGTGTGCTCACGTAACATGGGACAATTCCTGGGCTGTTTGCAGCCGATCCCTGTGGATCCAGGCTTTTCCCTTTGTTAGACAACTACCATGTGATCTGTGTGGAGGACTGGAAAGGGCAGCCTTGTAACAACATTATTTCAGGAGGATAATAAGTAGCCATCATAAATTCCTTTTTTAATAGTTTATTGCCGGTTGTAGTCTATTGACAGTGCCTGTTTTATAGCATGGAGGAAAACAGTTCCTTGTTGGCACTAGTCACTAAAACTGTTTGATAGCTCTGTTCGTTTTTAGTGCCTTCAGAGAAAACCTAGTGTCTCATGAAATGAATCATAAATAGCTGAGCTGAAGTTGAACAAAAGACAGAAAGAGGGAGGAAAAAAACAGTCTTGCACTTACTGAAATATGTTTACTTTGGACAATAATCTATTAACTAGTTTAACAAAGATACTTTAAGACTCAATCCTGCTGTCTTAGCTGGAAGAAAAAAAAATAAATTCCATAAGGATTGTGTCTTGGGCCTTTATAAGGAGACCGTTTAGCAAAGATTGTCTTTCTTGTAGCTCACAGAGCAGTGTGTATGAAAGTCTTATGTATGAGACTTCACCTTTTTTGATAGCACAAGCAATGCAACCTAATGCTTAGAGCTGTCTTTGCATCACTATCCTGTTATGTAACATTGGACAATTTATGTGCTCTCTTGGGGTAGGTTACAATGAAATCTATTGGTATTTTAAAATGACTGAGAGAGAACTGGATGTCCACTGAATCCCACAAAATCCCAACTAGGCAGCTGTATAACTCTTCAGATGTTTACGTTTATGGCTCTTACCCGTAGTCATTTTACTCTGACCCCTAAGACCATTCATTATTTAACTCTGTTCAAAATCCAGAAATCTGGGTGTCTCAATTAATACTGGGCTCTGCTTGCCATGTAGGAGGATTTGCAGTCCTTATGAGCACCATTGTATAATTTTCCTTAGTGTCCACCCAGGACTACCTAATCTTTCTCTTTCCCCCTTCCCTTCCCAAGGGCCTATGAGCACAATGTGGATTGCAAGACTCCAGTTTCAGCCTGAAATATTAATTTCATTTTTTTCCATTTTTGTCCCTAACCAGTCCTCCCCTATGTGAACTCTCTGAGCAGATGACTTTTAAGATCATGTAGGGGACATCAGGAAGATCTGACTTTGGACCTAATTTATTTCTGGTTATATACGCTGCTAGATGCCAGCCTGGAAGACAGGACTAAATGATGCAGCCCTTTGTATAAATAGCACTGAGACAGGAGTAAGAGACCTGGGTTTAACATCTTCCTCAGCCTCAGAGGCTGAGCTATCTTAGATGAAATATGTGTTTCCCTTTTGTCATGACAATATTTAAATCACTGCATTTCTTAAGCTGTACCGCACTGTAGCAATTCATCCAAAACTCATTGTGATGCAGCTCTGGATCCTTGATATCTGGTCTCTGCTTCCTGGTCTAGTAATTTGTTTAATCTAATGCTTTTATTTTTAGTTCCTCATAAGGACACAAAGCCCCAGAACTCCCATGCCTTCCAAGTGATGCTGTGCCCTGTGTTGTCCTGCCTCTAGCATTCTTTGTTACCCCATTCTGTACAGCTCTGTGGTCCATCTCATAACTGCTTGGGCCCTCTCTTAGATGTGCGTGCACTGTACTGAAAACCTGGGGACTTTAGGCTGAATTCTGGATTTCAGTCCAGACTGACTCATGTTGCCCGTGGTTTGTGTCAGCTTTTGTTCCTTACTGTACTGCAGTCTCATGTTTTTATGGGGTGAGAATCTGTGGGGCTTTTTTCCAAGTGGCCTCACATTGCTATAGTTATCCCTGCCTTGTTCAATTCAGGATTAGATTTCTCTTTAGCCTTCTTTTGGACTCTCCTCCTGAACGTGATCCATTTCAATCTACTTCTCCATCAGACAACATTTTACCTATGATTTATTATTGGCAATCATTCCTTCTTTTGTCCTAGGGCCAACACAAAGCACTGGCCTTGCCTGATGATCTGCAATATGGTTCCAGTAAACACCTCTCTCTTCATGTCATCTCCTGAGTATTGGCACCGGCTGAGGAAGAAGACCTAATATGTATGGTTTTGTTGCAGTGGGAGATAGGTGCTTTTCTTTAAAAAACTTGTAGTGAAGAGTCATGATGGCAGAAGCTGAGTACCCCTGTGGCATGATCTGGGGTAGACTTCCCTGAGGAGTGTACAGTCTGATCTGTTACAGAATGTGTTGGAAAGACTAAGGATAGGATAGAGAAGTCCAACCAGAAGTTAATAATAAGTATCAGATGACTCCTTCATTTCTGGCACTATTTTTTTTAGTCAGTATATGGTTTGAGTAGGACTTAAAGGCATTAATAAATGAAATATATGTTGCAGTAATCCTGTCTGTTACTTGTCAAACATCTGAAACTGCACATTAAAGACATGATTGGTTTCAAAGTGAGTATGCAATGCATACCTTGCCTATTTTTGCCATGCCAAGCATCAGGCTAACATGAGTTGATTGTTGCAGCCACACACAACCCCAGTGAAACAAATTGTGTCACTGTTAGCATGCAACAGTGCTGAGAGCCACAAGTTCTGATTTGCACACAGTTACACACAGGTAACTTTGCACTGATGAATGTTTTCCTTTATTTTTATTGCCACTGAAACAGACATAATTGTTTTCTTTATCCCATTTACATTGTAAATGAAAAGTTGCTTGTTCCCTGTCAGTGCTTGCAGGATCCTGGCCTACAGCAATAAAATAAATTTAAAAATATATTTTATGTCACTGTTTCTTTTTAAAGATTCCAGTCACCTATGAGCATCTGGTGCAATACTGCGTTTTATTAGTGTGCTCTACCTTTCTTTTACTTGGGTTTCAAAGTCCACCTGAAAGGCAAAATCAGCAAATCCTTTTCCACTGTCATAGGACACCTATGATTTTCAGAAGCCTGCAGAAATGTCTGTGCATGGAGAATTAATACTGTTGTGTTTTGTTTTGTTTTGTTTTTCTGTGAGATACTCCACATATTCTGCCATAACGTTTTGTCTTTCCAGATGGTTAATTCACTATTTTATTTGATATAAAGTCTTAATCCTTTCCCCTCCAGGTTTTCTTCCTGTTGTTGGAACACAGTAAGGTGTGTAAACGCTGTGCAATACTGACACCTGCCAATATCTGTCTGGAGAGTACTAACCAACATTCCAGTGCCTCCTTGTGACCTGTCTCTCCTGCAGGGAGGAAAATTGTCTTGGCTTAAACACTAGTTGAAGACAGGCAGAAATGCTTTAGTCTTCTACCTTTTTCTCTTAAAAATACTTCTTTCTTTTTTCATCAACTGGGGAAAATAAGAGTAGAGAACTATTTGAAAGTGAAGAGAAATTTAGAATCATCGAAGCAAAATACATATGTACCAAATCATTTTAGTGATATATTAGTTTGCCTAACCATTAACTTAAAATGCCATATAAGAATTCGTAATCCACAGTAAATCATTTTGTAAGAATGATTTAAATGTATTGCTGACTAATGTAAAACTGTCTGGTTTCCACACTCAGTTGGCTGCCAAACATTGTTTAAGAAAAAAGGAAGAGGGTAATCCAAGTTGATATAAGTTATAGCAGTTATAATGCTGCAATATAGTCATGGTTTGAGGATTATTTGGTTTAAAAGATAGGAAAAAGATGACATATTGAGCACCACGATGATTGCCAGGCCAATTTTGCATCGTAATTAGGATGCTCTGCAATTCTATGTTTAATTTGTCTCAGAGCTGCTCAGAAATATCTTTGTGACCATCTTATCTGCAATGATACTGGGAAAGTGAAATGCTGTGTAATTTATGAACAAAACAGCAAAATGAGGAGGCTACTTCTATGGTAGAGGCACAGGATTGCCTCTTAGAGTTATGATGGAGGAGTAAGTGCTGAAAAACCTGTGCCAAAGTGCAAAAGGAAACAAGATCAGTGATAGGAGACACACCAAGTGAACGGATTGTTGAGGAGGGAGACTGGGAATGGCCTTGGGCTTAAAGAACAATGATGATGTGAAATGCAGTAAGCGGTGTAAACAACAAGTGTGAGTGAGACAACTTTTCTATCCCCAAGCCTTTAAATGTAGATTTTCCTTTGAAAGAAAAGAGAAACTAAGTATATATAAATACTGATTTTAATGTAGACAAGAACGGTTTTGGTGAAGTGTGTCCTATTCACTGTCTTCTCAGAATAACAGAATCACAAAATGTCCCTGGCTGGAAGAGAACTCTAAGATCATCCAGTCCAGCCCTAGACCTAACAGCACAAGCTACTAGACCATGACCCTAAGCACCAGGTCCACATGCAGTTTAAAGGCATCCAGAGATGGTGACTGCACCACTTCCCTGGGCAAACTATTCCAATGCCTGAGAACCCTTTTGGTGAAGAAATGCTTCCTAATCTCTAACCTAAACCTCCCCTGGCCCAGCTTGCATCCATTCCCTCTGGTCCTGTCACACGTCACCAGGGAGAAGAGGCTGTCCCCCTCATCGCTCCACCCTCCTTTCAGGTAGTTGTAAGGAGCAGTGAGCTCTCCCCTCAGCCTTCTCTGCTCCAGACTAAGCAGCTCCCTCAGCTGCTCCTCATAGGACTTGTGCTCTAGTCTCTTCTCAAGCCTCGTTGCCCTTTTCTGGACATGCTCCAGCACTTCTATGTCCTTCTTATAGTGAGGGGCCCAGAACTGAACACAATATCCAAGGTGTGGCCTCACCAGTGCCAAGTACAGGAGAATGATCACCTCCCTGCTGGCCACAGTGTTCCGCATACAAGCCAGGCTGCCTTTGGCCTTCTTAGCCACCTGCACACACTGCTGGCTCATATCTAGTGGAATGTTGATCAATACCCCCAGGTCCTTTTCCAACCTGCAGCTTTCCAACCACACATCACCAAGTCTGGAGCTAACCATGGGGTTGTTATGACCCAAGTGCCGGACCTAGCACTTGGCCTTGTTGAACCCCATACAATTAACCTCGGCCCACTGATCTAACCTGTCTAGGTCCTGCTGTGACCAGACACCAGCCAGATTTAACTCCATTAACAACCACCCTTCGGGCTCAGCCATCCAACCAGTTTTTTATCCAGCACACAGCATATTTATCCAAGCCCAGCACCACAAGTTTCTGAAGGAGAATGCTGTGGGAGACAGTGTCAAAAGCTTTACTAAAGTGCAGATAGACAATGTCCACAGCTTTTCCCTCATCCACTAGGTGGGTCACTTGGTTGTAGAAGGAGACCAGGTTAGTCAGGCAGGACCTGCCTTTCACAAACCCATGATGACTGGGTATGGTCACCTGGTTGTCTTGTATGTGCCAAGTGATGGCACTCAAAATGACCTGCTCCGTAATCTTGTGATTGCTTATATTATTTCTGCTGTCACAATCAAAACCTTCTAGAAAATGAGCCATTACTGGATTGTCTGGCATGTTGGATCTTTCCTTAGACTAAGATTACATCTGCATCACAGTGATACAAGGAGGGAGTTGATGATCTGTACCACAGCAGCTGCAAGGTGATGCAACACAGCTGAAAATCAATGGCGAGAGTCATAGTGGTCCCCCTGTAGCATAATGGATGAACTGTTTTAATATTTACCTAGCTTTTCAAACAATTTGTTCAGCCCTCCATGATTCCCCAGCTGCATGATTGCCAGTACCTGAGGCAGTGCTTCCCTGGGACTTCTGCCTCTGGCATTGCAGCCACAGCAGTGCAGTACATCCAGCAACTGGGCAGGGTGCCTGTGATCTCAGATGTCTTTGATACATTGGAAACACCTGTCCCATGGTGCCTGGCTGCAAATAATGCTGCCACAGTTTTGCTCTTGTGTGAGGTATGAAAGCATGCTCCCAGAGGAGGAATGGTAGGAAAATGAGCTCATTCTGCACAGTACCTATGCAGCTTCTGCAACTGCCCTTCCATGTCACCCCATTCAATGCTCTTTCTAAAAATACATCACGGATGCAATTCTTCTAGGCACTGTGCAGAGAACAGCCTTTGCAAATTCAAGTGTTAAAACACCAGACAAGGTTTACAGAAAAGCAGAGACTAAGAACATTTGAAATAATGCCTATAGGAGTATGGAAAGTAAGGCTGTTACCTAGGAAGTTAATAAATCAATTTCATTAATATATTTTATAGTCTATATGGCCACAGGCAACTAAAGACTTCAGAATTTTAATAGTTTTTTGAGTACGTAGCTGTAACACCTTAAAGCTATGTGGTTTTCTGAGAGTTAATAAGTATTTTCTGAGAATTTGGTTGCTTTTAGTAAAAGATACTGAAAAGGCAGATGCATCTAAAATCAATGTTAGAAGGATGACAGCAAAGATGGAAGGAGGCTTGTTAGAATATATTTGAGAGTAGGTGACATTGGAAGGGGAGGGGAAGTTTTGTGAAGCAGGAAACCAGCCAGCCAGGCAATTGCAATGAAACTAAGACAAAGAATTTCAAAATAACTGTTTGACCTATGTGGACCTACTTTCTCCTGCCATTATCACTGACCAGCATTTGTACACCCAGGGGTAACACCTCCCACATGGTATAGCATCTAGTTCTGTGGACCTTTAGGCCTCATGTTTACAATTCAGAAGGCCCCAGCAGGACATGCTCCATATAAGGTTGGTTTTGGCTGTGGCTGGAACAGCAGAGCAGAGCATCAGAGAAGCAGAAGCAAACATGACTTCACCTGCAATATCAAGAGGTCTATTTGGACACGAGGATGAAGTATTATGGCAGAGAAGACATCAGGGGTAGTTGCCTCTGTCTTTGTGCCATTCCTGTGTCAGGTCAGAGCAATTGGTGTGTATAAGCACCAGTCTCATTTAGTGGGAGAGCCACTCATTACTTTGGGCTCTGCACAGCCACCTGATCAGAAGCTGGGGGGATAAAGGTCCCTTGCAAAACTTCTTACATACATGTTAAAGTGAACTTCTCAGCAGAGTTTTGGTGCTTCTGCCTCTCTTTCTCACCTTCACAGATGATGATGCAGCAGAGCTCTTATCCTGGCTAGGTTAAAACTGGTGTATGATATCTGATACAACTTTGAAGGTCAGGAATTGGGCATCATATCTGTATGTTACCCATCATTGTAAACAGATGGTGTCCAGTGGGCATGCCAGCATTCCCTGCAGCAGAAGAGCAGAGACTACATTTTCCACTCTGGAGCACCAACTTGTCTTGATCCAGGGGTCTTGGGCTCAGAGTCCACACTTTCCTCCCACACCAGCCCCTTAGACCCTTTAGATCATCAAGACTTCTGTAGCTCCTGGCTGAAAAGGAAGCCATCCATGTAAGACAATTTCAAAGCTCTTTTGCTTGAAACTCTTCCCTGTCCTTTTTTACCACTTCCTTTAATCCCGTGGCTGAAGTTGCCACAACCTCTAGCAGCAGAGGTTTGCCCTTTGATGTCCTCATTCCATCCCAGTATGTTCAGCACCTGTGATGCTCCTAAATGTTTGGCCTGTCCCAGTGGTCTGTACTCCCACTGCTGAGGGAGAAAACCTTGCAAAAATGGCATTCTGAGCCACAGCTTTTATTTGGCTATCTCAGAAAGTCTTGCCTGCCCAGCTGACAGCCTTGTTAGCTGTGACGAAAATGAACGTGTAAAAGAGTCATATCTGCAAGCATGTGCACATCACTATTTTGTCTAAACAGCGACATCTCCTGACACACGAGATGCAGCTGTGTTAGTGGGTTACTACTCCAATAAAGTTGTTGTTGTTGTTACACACAGTAAATGGCCTCCTGAGGGCCACCCTTAACAAGAACCATGTCTGCTCCTGCGTTTCATTCAGTGCCAAGCATGCTGTCAGCACTTAACAGCTATTAATAATAACAGAATGAATTACAAAGCTTCATGGGACAGAATAAAGCCTGCTTAAAGGCAATTCTTTGAGGGCTGTCCTACTTTGCTTGTATTCATACATCCAAACTGGATCTATTTAGGATGATAAAGTTAAAATTACCAACGTAATATAATTCTGAGTTTGAAGCTTTGCCAGGCATTAACTGCTAAGACTATTTCTATAAACAAAGTGTACTTTCTAGAGGAACATTCACTTCAGCTTTTAACTGTGATTTCCTGGGGAAAACAGTTGTGTTGGGGAAAACAGTTGTGTTGGTAAAAACTCAAATATGCAGTTTATTCGTACATTAATTACAAGTTGCTTACAAAAGCAGCAAAGGTTTCTGTTTTGGGCATTTTCTGGCAGCTATTTGATTAAAACTGGTTTGAATAGCTCATCATATTCTTTGGCTCCTATAGCTGCTTGGTAAATGTCAGCAAATACTTGATATGAAGGTAATTATTATGCCAGATGTTTTCAGCTAATCTGGGAAAACAGGAGTCAAGTGACATTATTTTAAATTGTTACACCTAGGGAACCATGGCTGAATTTAGTCCAGTACTGCAGGTAATAAGCACCTTAGAAGTTTTCACAAAAGGCTGAAAAACATGCTTGTATATGAATCATGAAAGAGAGTGAGTAATTTTCCACTTTTGAAACAGATAGATTTATCTCAGTTCTCTGTGGCAGGTCAGGCAAAATTAGTCACACTGGTGAGAGGCAAGAGAGCCGGGTAACACAAATTTATGCTGTTAAGAGACATCATATGCAGGATTATATGCCATTTTAGTAAACAGAACATGGAAAATTTATCTGCAAGATACAAATGATGATATTATTTTATTATTAGGCAAATTGTTGTAACTCTTATTAAACTGAAAAATTAAAATAATTTACACTCATATAAGGAACAAACAATAACATCAACTTCTGAAAAATACCAATGGATACCTTTTCCCTAATATTTCTGTTCCTATTTTCCAGTCTTCAGTGATTTAATACAGACGTGTGTCAATAGGTTAGATCAAGACACATGTATTTTCGGTGTGCCTGTATGTGCAAATCAACTATATACACTCATGCACCCCAAGATGCTCTTAATTGGCACATGACTCCACACTCCAATCATACACTGTTTTCTGTTCTTGTTGCTCCTACTGTGCATGTAACTTGACTAAAATATGTGTCCCATTGCAGCAGAAGAACATAAGAGCAGAATTCCTGTTCTACATTCAGGATCCTCTTATTGTCTCTATGCTCTTGACAGTGAGTTCTTCAGACTAGACTATTTTTTTTATGTTCCCACATTGATTTTCATACACTGTTGAAACAATAGCAAAAAATCATAGGCAAGCAACAACGATTATATTCAGTTCTGCTTCCTGGACATAAAAAAGCACACGATATATCTGGCAACCATGACATTTTTGTTAGTTATTTTATGGGGCCTAAGAAAAATCTCTGATTTATATTGCTATGTGGCAGTTTAATGATGTGGCTTGTTATGAAAAATTGAAAGACCTAGTGCTCCCAACACCAATATAAGCAACTAAGTGCCAGATAACTTGAACCTGAGTTCATTAAGTTACACCTGCACTAACAGTACTCAGGCTGATACTCATTCTGAGCAGATGATTTTACAAATGAATTATTATCCAGTTAGATCACAAGCCCGGCTTTGATTATGAAGGCATGTTCATTCACATTAAGGTTTCATTATTTGTTTGGAAGCAAGAGCAAAGTTTTGCAGCTCATTTGTTGTTTCGGGTTTGTTTTGGGTTTTTTTCTTCTTTGTGTTGTTTTTTTTTTTTTACTGAACAGATGGAGGAGATCTTGTTTTTTGTGAAAATAACAGAAAGGTAACATAAAATACTTGAATGAGTAACATAAAACTAAAACATCTTAGTAATGTTACCCTGTGGGTCACCACCTTCAAATCTGTATGGCTAAGTAAACATTAAAGATTAACACATTTGTTGCTTGATTTTGATTAAACATCAATATTAAGGGTAACACACAGAGTATGGGCTGAGTAGGCAGAGGCCTTTAAAACAGGCAGCACAATCTGTAAAAGGAGTTACCTTTTTTTTTCCCCTAGCCATCAACTGGTTCTCTCTTTTCGGCCATGTTGGGTCTTACTCTACCTTCTTGACTTTTTCCTACTTTCTATTAAAAGCAAGGCCAAATCCTAACCAGTTCTAACACGGAGCTTGAACAATTTATGAAAGGGCTTGTGCAGTTGCCTACCACAGCAGGAGCCATGCTCCCAGTGCTGTAGTCTCTCATCAATTGCTGAACTAGTTCAGTGCCCAGTGACACAGCCCAACAGCAGGTGATTTTAAGCAAGTCATTCTACTCTGTGAGTGTGCGTGCTGGTGTTCATGTGTATCTATGTCTGTGCATTCTTGTGCTTTGTACATCCAGTGTAGTATTGTGTAATGTAATGTGCAAATATAGTGGAATTTATTCAGAAATGCGACTCTAGGAGGAAACCTCAAAGGTATTTACTTGGAAGGGTTAATAAATTAATTTTAACTGAAACATTGCCTAGGAAGGTGTTCACTTGAGTAATTTAGTGGGGTGAAGATCTCCCCATTTTTTCCCTCCCCATCACTAATTTGTCATACTTGCTCTGTTTGCCCCTTGTCCTTCCTTGTCATTACAGAAATATAAGAACAGAAGCCATCCTACACTGGCATTCCCATAGTTCCCCATTCTTCTATCTTCCTGCTTTTCTGGACATTTTTTGCCTTTGCCCCATGGCTATCTTGAACCTGTATGGAATTTGATGTCACTACAGTTATGGCAAGGATTCGCAGATGTGATTTGTACCGCAGCTTCTTCTCCAGGTTCCTTCCTATTCTTTCCCAGCATATCCAGCTTTCAACAGGCTGAAAAGAACTCCAAAATTAAAAAATAACTTCTATATCTGATGCTATTGATTTGTAAATATGAAGCACAGGTGTATTTGCACAGCTTTTATAGACACAGCTGTGCTCATTCTGTCTGTGAAAAAAAGGCATCTGGTCAAAAATCAACCCTGTGACCAGCCAATGCTGCCTTGAGCACTGGCATGGCCTGTTACTAGCTGGATTTGGGTGGCAGAGCAGCAGAAAAACAAGAAGAGAACCTCAAGAGGTGTCCATTAACATGGAACCTACCACCAGTTTCATGGTCAGATGTTTAAAATGCACACCTCTCTGTTTTTTTGGCAGGCACATATGCGGTATGCATTATTTTTCAGTATTTCCTGAGGCATGTCTTCAGACTGACAAGCCTGAAGCTTTATCTTAAAGCTAAGCTATCAATAGTACCCACAGAACAATCAGTAAAGAGGAAGCTATAGGTAAGGAAAACACAATAATATCTGGCCATCAACGTGGGGCTGTTAAATAACATACTCCAATCTCTACGTAGCAAGGACAGTGTCTGGCACACAGACTGATGATTCAGCTGAAAAAATAAAGAAAAATTCATCCAATATCTTTAAAAAATCTGTCACGGTATAACCCAAACAGGACAGCAATATAAAAAAAATCTTCTCATCCAAGGATTTTATAAAAGATGTACAGCAGCTTCCCTGCTATAATGTGTGCTATGGTGTTTGCTAAATAGCTGCAGCTATCATTAGAGTTTTCACACAGACACAAGCAAACATGGCATTACTGATTTCCACTTGACCCTGTACTGTTATCACATATGGGATGAGGTTCGGGAGGGCATTTTCTGTCTGATCGCATGAGCTAGAGAGCCATTTATACCTGTTCCCTAAGGAAAACCTTTTCCATTACTTTGCAAATGTTATTCAGGAAGACACAAGCCTATTACCTCCCAAAATTAGACTATATGCAACTTTGGAGGTGTCAACACTATGCACTGAGACCACTCTACTGGCACTGAGAGACTGTCTCCCCTGAGCTGGCTGGTGTCAGGAATCTGAGGCAAGCCTCTCACATAGGTCCACATGGGACTGCTCCTCCTCATTCAACTCCTGCAGCTGATGCAAATCACTCTGCCTGTAAGGCCACGAGTGTTTCTAAATCGGGCACTTTCGAAGAAACTATCTCTACAGTCCCCACGTGCCCCTGTGAGGCTTTACATCACATCACAGTTGTGCACTAAATAACAGCTACTGGATGAAGCTGAACCAGAAATCACTCCCTAAGAGAGCAACTCCTGTATTTCAACTGCTAATCAGCATCCAGTCCAGGGGACTAACTCTGATAGAAATCTGTCCAGCATGCCATGAACAGGGACACTGGGCTCTCCCCACCTGCTGGTTCACTTTGCAGACCCACTCCTGCTGAGCAGTGCCGCTCAGCTAACGCAGGCACCGCCCCTGAGATCCCACCTGGCTGTGCTGGGCGCTTCTCTGCCAGGCTCACTGGTGCGCACTTGGGGATGGAGCAGCCATAGCCACGTTCAGCACACCCTATTGATGTCTATTCACTCTGACAGCTTAAGTGGAGCCAATAATGATACTTGCAGCAGGCACAGATTATCTTATGTGCTGTATACAAACAGCATGTCCTACTTCTTCGCGAATGACCCTTGGACTCCCCCCTGCTCCTTCATGCAGAGAGAAGTCTGTCTCATTAGGTCACCGGCGTGAGGAGGAGGGTACATGTGAGTGCACTGCGCAGTCTCTCCCCAAGCTGCAGTCCTTCCAGGTGCCCAGCTCTCCTGTAGGAGGGCGCACACGAAGTTCTTCGGTGCTTTCCCTGCGGCTTTCACAATAGATGTTTTTTTCCTTTGAACAAGCCAACCCTCGGCACCCTTAGTGCTCGTAGCAGGGGACGAAAACTCCCGCTCTCCTGGCTCAAAAGCCCGGTGGCACACAGCAGTTCCAGTTTGGGCGAGTGAGCAAAAGAGGGACCCGACGAGGGGCGAGGGCGGCCCGAGCGCTGCTGCTGCTGCCCCGCCAGCCCGGCCCGCAGCGCCGCCCGCGCCGCGCTCTGCGGTGCCCCCTGGCGGCGCTGCGCGGCGTGACGCGCGGAGGCCGGCGGGGCCGGGGGCGTCTGATCAGAGGGTCCCGCTGGCTCTGGGGGTGACCCGGCCAGCCCCGTCCGGGGGGCAGCGTGTCCCGGTGGGAACGGGCTCGGGCTCCACCCAGGACTGAGGGCGCGGCCCCGAGCATCCGTGCGCCGAGGGCCTGGCATGCGCATCCTTAGGGCTCGAGGGGAAGGAACGAGCCACACTTACAGGGTTATTTTTTTTTCCTGGGGCCCCAGTTTCTTAAATCCCGATTCGGTTTAAAAATAGCTCTTTGAAGGCTTTCAGCACTACTACTTTTGCACACCGACGTGCACGGTTTCTGCTCGGATCAGTGTACGTGGGCGCTTGCACAGGAGCATCACTGGCAGAAACAGGTACTGCTGGTGAAATTAGGCATTGGTGAGAAAGTGGCACAAGACAAGCAAAATGCTACCGAAAGTGCTACCAAAAATGTACGCAAACGCTACAAAATGCTACGGAAGTGCTACAAATCCACACAAAGCAAAGCAAACCTTGACTCGGAGATCCCTGCACTTCCTGACAGGTATGGCAGAACTGGTGCCAAAAAAAGCAGACTTTGGATTCAGATTTTATCTGAGAAGTTTTCATCCTGCAGCTGTATTTGGCATGTGGCATTTCGTGTTTTGAAAGTGCTCCTCGATCTCAGAACAGGTCTGTTTGGGATTTTTACTGCAATAAACAGATTGTGCTCAGCTTATTCCCAATAGACATGTCCCTATCAATTTAACGTGTTAATCAGCTTATGTTCAAAATCTTATAAATGGAGTGACATTACCGAATACTCACAACAGTCTGTTGGTATGGCTAGCAACTATAATAAAGCATCATTCTGCAGGTTTGCAGTAGCCTTGCAGGCAATGTGAGAGAAAGTAATTTTGCTTAAAGAGTACTAGTTTAAATGAAAAGTGGATTGAGCAGAATCTCAAATACAATCTTCCAGGAGCTCTGAGGAGTTTCATCAGTATACTCAAGCAGAGCTGTGTCAGTTCGGTTTGTTCCTTCACTCATCATAGGGCAGAAAGAGATCACAATGCTGAGAGATGAACTGCTGTGACAGTTGTGTCACTGAGGATATAGTAACAAAATTAAAAAAAAAAACAAACCAAAACACTGAAGATTAAAAAAAAAAAAAGTAAAATAGAAAAAAGCATGAAAGTAGAAGGTGGAAGGAAGAGGGGGGGAAAAAGCTTTCATAGAACATTGCTCTATTCTTATAAACAATAACCTATAATCAGTACAGCAAGGAAATGTTGTTAAGTCAGAGCTTCTCAAATATCTGTGCAGCACAAAAAGACTCCTGCAGAATTCAGGCAGAATTACTCTGTTGGGTCAAGATCATTTTAATGTGTAGTTATTTACATTTATTTATTTAGCCTTCCTCTAAGGGGAAACCCAAGGCTCTTTCAATGAACTTAGTGTCTGCAGGAGTACACTGTAAAACCAATACAGGGTCCACTATGCAACCTTCTAGATGTCTCATATTCACTCTGACAGTACAATCTGATGTCAGAAAATTAAAGCTGTGATTATGCCATGAAACATGCTATGCCACCTATTTGAGCAGGGGGCAGGATGGCTGGGTGGGTGAGGTGTGACTGTGTGTGTGTGTGTGTGTGTGTGTAAAAAAGCAGCAGCAAAAGTCTGTGGTTTCTGATGGAAAGAATTTTCTTGTCGTGGGGGAGGGTGATCGGGTAGAAATTTTGACCCTGGTCCTGCAATTGGATCCATCAAGCCTGACCTCTGTGCTCCTGCAGTGCTTGCTAGAGTCAGCAGAACTGCATGCTAAGTACAGGGATCTGTCCATGTGGAACTAACTGAGGATTTGGGACCTTCCCATTTCCTGCTGTGGAGGGAGGATGAATTCACCTCTATGTAAATTCTGGAAGAGGAGCAAGAGATTTCCGTAAGAGAAGTTTGCATTTATTTTTAGACCTTCTGTTCTCTCACTAAGTCCCACAGAGTTCAAGCTGAACACAGAGTGCCTGCCTTCCTCCAACTACACATGCCTACCTGCTAACACCAGGACATTGCTGCAGAAAATCAGTGTGGCCCATATTTCTTGAGGGTGAAAAACCTTGTGTGTAGTTTGCAGTCACTGTTCAGTAGCTGCTGCTGCAGTTGCTAATCCATCTTTGAGTCAGTTTAAATGTTGTCTCCCAACTATAATCTCTGACAGAGTCATGCCCGTCACTGTGGAGCACAGTAGTTGTCTTGTGCCCTGCTAAAAATGCCTTTTTTCTTGTCAGTCTCTAAGCATATAGGGCAGAGAGGTCAGTTTGCCCTGCAGCTTTTGCAACTGGACAAGGTTCTGAATGCACATCTCCATCCAGAGCTATGTCTGCTGATGACTAGTGAGGCTGCATGGACACTCAGTGCCTGTGCTCAACACCATGCTTCTCTAGCCCTCAGGAATGATATCAGTGAGACCAATCACAGTTCAATGGCACTGGGCAGGAGCTGAGACAGCTGTGTTGCCAAGTCAGAGAAAGCTCATGCATTCCATAATGAACACCTGCTTTTAGCCCCCGCTACTCCAGGATGGGAGACTGACTCGCAGGCATACCAGTAGCACACCACTCGTTTACTTTGGATAGTGACCATTGCTCTCTAGATCATTTTGCATGGTGCCTGCTCCAGCTGTGTGGGCTGAGAAGCAGCTTTTGGTCTGAGCCCTTAGAAGGAGACAGGCAAAACTGATGGGATCCTGCACAGGGTAATGCTGACTTGTCCAGCTGTGTCAGACCACCTCTAGGCATACTCAAAAGCAGAACTTGAAGCATATGTAGAAACACAAAATAAAAATGAAAAGACTCATGGCATTCTTACTGCTCTGGGGTTTAGACAGATGTTGAGCCAAGCTTTTTGGGATCTCCATCTGGATTGCAAGATTTCAGAGCTTATGCACCTCAACCTTTGTTAGATAAGGCTGTAAATCCATTTACAGACACAATGCCTCGAACCATGTTGATCATCAAAGCTGAAAGAGAAAGTTTGCTGCAGCACATAGTTTCCTGGTTGCTCTGGGTGAACCTACAGCCTAAGTCGTGTGCCTAGGACATGCATTCAAACAAGAAGGCACCTCAGGAGGGGTTCTCCCATGGCTATCCCACAAAATGAGGGTGCAGCAGGGAAAAGCTATGATTATTAAAGCATTTAAAACTGGTAGGACCACAAGCCTCTGTCAAGGCTTCAGAAATGTGCCATTTTCTTTAGATACATGAACCTAGTAGTTGTTTGGGCTCCCAGTGGGAGACAGTACTTTGCACACCAGCAGGTGGGGAAGGGATCTGAATTTAATGCATGCAGGATCTCATAGAGGTCTGAGTAAAAATGAGCAGAGGTCACTATTTGTGTTTCCTATGTTCTGGGATGCTCTGGTTCAAGCAGGGTATTCAAAAAATGCCTACAGGACTGAATTGCACAGGTGAACCAAGCAGAGGAAATCTAATCTATAAGCTGTACTTACATTAATGAATGAGCTAGTCTAAAGAATCAGACAGAATTAAGACATTATAGACACTTTCATGGATCTGACACTTGAGCACGTTTGAAGTTTCCCAAGCAAGCAAGTCGGAAAACGTATCAAGAATCAATCAAGCGTTTTCTAATGAAGCTGAATGTCCATGAGCAACCATGACCTTCCACAAATGTCTTGTACATTCACAGTTCACACTGGCTTCAGCAAGTCTGAAAATCAGGCTTCTTTATGGGGAACCCTCATATGGATTTAAATCCTTGAGTTTAATAGCTTTGCTATTAATAGTTTTGCTTTAAAGAATTAATAGCTCTGCTATTAAACTGCATAGCAAAAGGTGAAGGAATTTTGAGGGAGAAAAATAAAGGATTATTAAATACCTTCAGTGATACTGAACTGTGTATCAGTACCAAGATCTTGCTCACACTTGCTTAGTGTGAAATTGTTTAAAGAAAAGATTCTTTGGGATAAAAAGCTGGTGTCTCTGAGTTGTCATCTGCCGGCCATGGTTATTTTACAAAGACAGTGGGTATATTTCCTCATAACGTGGAGGTAACAAGTTATCACAGGTGTAGTCTTCCAGCAGTTCTTCTGGCTCATCAGAACTGTCCTCTGACCTGAAAAAAACAAAGAGAAGCAGGTGTAAAAATAATTTAGCAAACACAAAGCATGCAAATAACTTAAGTGCTGCTTCCTGTCAGCCTTATCTGGGCAAAGTGCTTCCTGATTTCTCTAGAAAATGCTACGAGATGAAGTTTCACTGCAACTTAATCATTTGCTGTGTTAATTTCGTGAAGTATAAAAATGTCAGGAGGTGACCTTTGTTTTCATGCTGCCTGTGCATGTCACACATGTTGCTAAGGACAATGGGTCAATCAGTAGTTTTTCAAACAGATTTAAATTTATTAACTAAAAGTGATCTTTGTTCTAGAAAGGGTATAATTCTGAGCAATCCCTGCAATTACAGTATTTTCTCCTAGAAGAAAGAACTATATAAAATTATTTTGACTCTGATTAAAGCCATTTTGTACTTTTCTGTAATACCAGTGGTCTTGTTTATGCCCCAAAACTGGGCAAATAATAGGGGCTGGAAGGTTACTACAGTAGGAGAGGAGCATGTTGTGGCCAGGCATAATCAGGAGGAAGAGCATCTGGTACCAAAATGATTCTTGCACTGTTGTAAAGATGCTCTTGTGTGCTGACTTGTATGTTGTGATTGTGTTTGGGTGGAAGCCTCTGGATGTTCATATAACAACCTGCTAGTCAACAGTCTAAAGGTAGTAAGATAAACAAAACAAAACAAAATAATAGGGCAGGAGAATATATACTAATATCTTCAAAAATAACATGAGATTTTAGTAGACTGATAACTAAAAGGGATCTATAAGTGAATTACATTTTTTCAGAAAAAGCATATCTCCAAAGTCGTTACTCAAGAAAATACTCCTAACAAAACAAATAAAATAGTCCAAAAAAAGATAGCACTCTGGACTAGCTTTTGCTTCCTTTGAAACCATACACACAATCTGAATACTCAGAAGCCTGTGTCCATACACACTAAGGCAATTCAGAAACGTACCTCTGATTCCTGGTATTCTCTGCAGGATAAGCAGTGTAGTCCTCATCTCTGGTAAAAGCTGAGTTATCCATGGGGTAGGCAGGGCAGAAGTGAGCAGAGCCTGAGGTGGGACTGGGTGAGGCAGCGGGGGAACCAGCACCGCAGCAGCTGAGCACGGGGTGAAGGCAGGCAGGACTCACGGCAATGCCTTCCTGGGCTGGGTACGGCGGAGGGATGTACTGTACCACTGTGGCGCCGTGAAAAGTGATGGGCTGGTTAATGCCAGTGAAGACAAAGGACTGCCCACTTGAAGTCTGGTCGAGATCTGATGTATTTTCATCTCCTTCTTTACAGGGCTTGCATGTAAGCATGTTAAATTTACAAACAGCAATCAGAATAAAAGTCACCCCGACAGACAGCAGAATAGGTCCTAGCAACTGAGTCCACTCCAGATGAGTAATGCCGTCGTATTTTATCCATCCCATCACAGTGAAAGTGATCCCCACCAGTCCCAAAAACACACCTGAAAAGAGTAATGTGGTGCCAGCTTTATCCCCATCTGACACCAGAACATCGGACCTGTTTGGCTGATAAGGAGTAACAGAAAAGACATTTAAGGAGAAATCTTCTACATTGTTGTTATTCTGCTCCATTACTGACTACAACGTAACTGCTGCCTCAAGAGAAAGGAGGCTTGCAAGGGACTCAGCAGAGCATTTAAAGTTGAAGGTTCACTTTAGTTATACAAGAACTTTGTTTGTGTATGGTTAACAGAGTCCATCATGTGAAAGAATAAACTTTGCTTAGAAGAATAAAGGTCTGGGAAGTGAAGCCCAAAATGATTACTAAAATCTTCTTGCATTACCACCATCACTTCCGAAGTGGCTTCACCCTTGCGTGTCTACTTATCTCTTTGTTTATCCTCTCCTTTAATTTGGCACCCACTGATATTTCATCACTCTTTGCATGCCAGATGGGAGAGAAAAGAAGCTGCAGCCATCACAGCTCTTCCTAGGTCCCTTGCCAGCTGATGCATCCAACATATGGACAGCATACATTTAGCTGTCAACAGCAGTGTGGCAACTCTTGCTCTCCATAGCCTACCACTTCAACAACCCAGATCCACAAGAAAACGTCACCATTGCTGAAAGTGCTTTGCAGTGCTCTGAGTGTGACATTTACAGCCACGTCTGGACCTCTGTTGCAGCTCATTCTGCAGTCCAGAGCTTCTGTGGTTTAAAAATATCAAAGTAGGCTTTCTGATATTTTGCCAAGGGGGAGCAGTGTGTGTGGGTGGGAGGGTAAGTGGCAACAGGATGGTGAGGGCTGAACAGCCTGGGAGAGCTGCTGGTTGTGGGAGGAAAGTTATTTCTAGACAGCCAAACTTCCCAGCTGTTTGAAGGTAGCATAATTGCTCTGCAATTTCCCCCTGATTGTGGACATTTTTTTGTTGTGGGATCTCCACCGCTTCCTCAAAGTTTATACTGAATAAAGCCCACATACCCCGGATAGTGCACCACTGCAAGAATGAGAAAGTATCTCCTGTAATGTTAAACTTGGTAAAGCGAGGGATCTTATCCTCTTAGAGTATTTTTTTACGTTGCAATGAATTGCTCTGTTGAACACATGTTCCATATATTAAACAGACAGATAATTAGAGTGTTGAGATTTTCTGTTTCCTAACAGTTTCAGACTAAAATAATTGCTGTTGGAGGGTTCTGGTAGAAGATCTTTGTATAATTCATTAAGGAGGAAAAATCTCCAACTATTTGATCAGTTTTGACTAGCATGGCAGGGGAGTACACACAAAACAGAGATTACTCCTCAGGTGGCAGTACATATAATGCTATTGCCTGCTAACAGCTGCTCTGGGGAAGCAAGATTTTTAGGATAAAAATAGCTTTAGAACTAGAAAACTCACCTTTCAGACTGCTTCTTCAAAATCAGTCAAGGTGCCTTTAATCTGCTGTGCATTTGTACTATACAGTGTGACAACAGCTCACTTCCGAAAGGGGCTGCTAACTGAATTTGTTGTCTTCGGAGTTGGTGCTGCATGCAATTGCAGATGTATCTTTCTCATTTGTTAGCAGACAGACCTGAAGGGATATTAGCACCAGACTCCTTTAAAAAACATCTGGGAAGCTTCCAAGTCAGTATTATGTCTTTTCTATTATCTGGGGTAACAACAAATTTTCTGACCAATACACTCCAGATCAGCCCATCCCCCAGCACCAAGTTTAGGACTCTGCACCACTGGAACAAAGTGTTATGGCTTAGTTTTGTATTATGACAACTAGATTACAAAGTGCTGAAACACTAGATAAGCTGTCCTTGTGTAGGGAATTATAGCCAAAACTTAAGTCACCTTTAACCTTGTATTTGGTAAACTTAATGCAAGGAACTTCTGTTACTACTCTCCAGAAGTCATGTTTTTCCATACCATGAATAACTCTTGTCACTGTTTGCTGAAGCTTCCAGGCTTTCCAATATCCGTTTAAAAGCAGCATGGCACTATAATAGCTGTGTAAATAATGGTATACACAGATGTAGGGCCACCTTCCACCTCTCATTTATTCAAGAACTCTGCAACTGCTATTTGCAACAGGACTGTGCTGGAGCACTTTCTTGGTCCTATGCAATGGTCCTTAGATGCTGGCTGGAATCAGAGTTTACTACATTGGGTGTTGTATTATTCCAAGGATGACTCTTTGCCTCCGGCCTAGGACATGACTCCATGGCTGCTGAGCACGTGTGCAGCAGAGCTGGAGAATATGGGTAGCATCTTCCCAGGCTACTTGTCACTTGAACTTTGAAGCTGGGATGGAAAACACTTTGTGTTTGGTACAGCAGAAACTCCTCGTCTTTGTAAGTCATAATTTCCTCTGAGCCTCCCCACATTTCTCCCATTATTTCCCCAGTGGCAGCGATGCATTCAGCTGTCAAAATCTCAGGATGTTACCAGATCACATTGATTTTTTAAGGCTAGTGCTTTCCTTTGCCAAGTAAGTGTGTGTTCTGAGAACTCAAAGATGCCAATTTATTAAATGCACCCCCTTTTACCAGGAATAACTCCTAACCAAACACGAACAGTTTTGTGAACCCTAAGCAACTGGTCAGAATGAGATCTTCAGAATGAGTGCTGTTTCAGCTCTCATTACATTTTTGCTCCTATCTGCTTCAGGGACCTTACCTCTGAACAGAAGCACTGCTTTGCTTTCTGTCCCTCAACATGATTTTCTATCACCAATGCAGACCTTCCCTGCAGGGCCTGCTGCTTGAAGCAGGCTTTGTATAATGCTCTGCACTTCCTCAGCTCTCTAACCTGTTTCAAGGGTCATCCTAGTAAACACTGAGAGGTCTTCACTTGACCCTTTTCTCCTCTCCTTCTCTTACTAATTTTTACATAAGTGTTCACCCTATAAACCCATGATAGTGAGGTTTTGTTTTCTTATATGCCTGTAATGTAGTCAAGGACTTAGCCATACAACATGCAAAACCTGCCACATAAAAGAAAATTATGCCATGTAAGCTGATTAGCTTTTAAAAAAGAGGACATACAAAGTATCACTCCACAAAGAAACACTCAATTGCAGGGAGATTAAGAAGCTAAGGATTTGACTAAAACAGACATTTTTTTCCTGGAGAAAGGTGACTGTATGCAGCATCCTTGGGGGAAAATATGGATTACATGTGTGACAACAGCACCTAAAGAAACACCATTGTGGGCCTTGCACCCTGGGGCCCAGTACAACTGCACTGCCAGCCTTAAAGCATAAAGAAGCTGTGAGAAGTACATTCAGCCATCTGACCAGAGCGGTACCTACATGGTTTTATACAATCCCAGGGAATATCTTACCAGCAGGCACACCAAATTCAAGGCATTTCCATACCAAATTATCCAGATACACACACATGTGATAGAGGGAGGAGAACAGATCTAGAGGAATGTTGACACATTTGCTGCAGAAATGTGGAGGCATTGCCAAAAATGTCTGCCTGGACACAGAAATGCCCCACAAGCCATGACTCTGAAGAGGCAGGACGGAAAAGGGATAGATGGGTACAGCGCTATCAACCACAAAGGGCAAGGATGGTGTGGATGATTGCTGCTGTCCTGAAAACACAGCATCGTTGCAGAGGTCTGTGCAATCTCAGTTTTTCAGATGAGTAAGCTTTCCATTTTTTTTAGCTGCTGGTGATGCAGGAAGAAAAACTCCTCCTGGAGGGGAGGCATCCATTTATACATTCATGAATCCTTCTCCTATCCAAAGGATTGTAATGTTGCAGTTAAAAGCAGAGCAGTGTCAGTGCAGGCAGCAAGGAAGAGAGACCTTAACCTCATTTACAGAGGATGAGCAGTTCTTACCTCCCACTTTGCCTGTTAAAGCAAGTGTGAATGAGTAACCAACTTGCTTTGCTCCTTAGCATTTCTATGTCAAACACTCAAGGCAACCTTAAGGCAGAAAGGGGGTTATAGCACCATTAGTGTGACAGTAAAGTGTCTCACTTCCTCAATAAAAATGCTATTCCCTATTATTTTAAGCTACTTTTATAGTTTTACAAGGTGCTGCTTCCTTTCAAATATGGACATTTCACCCCTACTCCCCACATGAAAAATTACTCCCACTCATACTGTTCATCAGTGGTATCCTTCAGTGGTGGAGGAGATCTGCTAGCCTCTTTTATTTTCTGACCTTGCTGCAACAGCTTTCAACAACATGGTACTTGCGTATGGTTGCCCTGGCTATGTTAGCCTTCTCAGTGCTGAGTGGGCTACGGAGATGCACCCAGCACATTCACTGAATTTTCAAGGAATGATTTTCCAATTCAGAAATACTAGAAATTAATAGACTCATACATTGAACAATTTCCTAATAATCTTCTCAAAATGATACTGAGAGAAATTACATTTTCAATCCACGTTTTCAGAGGTAACACCTATCGTTCCCACAAAATGCAGGTGCTGGCTCCTAAGAGTCAGGTCAGCAGCTTGCTAAAGTATACTTTCTGTGAAGACTGCTTTTTTTTTTTTTTTTTTTTTTTTTTAAATATAGTGATCAACGCAGGAGAATGAACAGTAGATCAAAACACAATAACCTGGAAGAAAAACAAGATCATGTTTCATTTCCAGAGGACTCAGCTCAGAGTGAACATATTCTACTTGATTTGCCTGGTCTCTTGGGTACATCTTGGGAACTACCAACTGAGTAAACTGCAGGCAGCACAAAAGGTTAGTACTTTTACAGTTAGCAATCAGACAAGACTGTATATTTTTTCAAGACAGTGACTTACTTAAAGATTCACTTGGAGTAAATGCTTTTTGATGTTTAACCTTTTTAGCAAATGAATGTTCATTTATAATTCAAACAAGAGAACAAAGCCATCAAGGGGTTTTGTTTGCATGGGATCTTTTGAGTAAAATAGCCCAGCTTGTGTAGTTGCTATATAATAGCATGACAAATGCAGAGAAACAAGCTCCTTCCACATGTGCAAGGCTTTGTATGCATGAATCATGCAGGGCAGTGGGCATCACTGTTAAAAACCAGGTTAGAGACAAAAGCTCTGGAAAAAAAAAAAAGAAAAATATGGTAAACCATAGCTTTGGTTACAGAAGGTATTCAAGGAACAGCATCCTTTAAAAATTCACCATGTAAAAAACACTTGAGAGAAAAGAGGATCAAATGCTTGTTAGCTTTTTGTGGATCTCTTTCCTTCATATAGATATTTCCCATGCTTGAGTCATGCCAGTTTAATCAGCTCCCACATACTAAATCCCCCTCTGTGCTGTGTTTGCTGATTACTCTGCATGCATAAGCCTCTCAGCTCTCTTTCTGGCTAAATATACCTCCCTCACTGGCTAGTTTGTTTTTGTGTGGCTGCATGAAAAGATGCGCTAGCATGACTGAGTGAACAATTAAGAGGTGGAAAAAATGGCCAAATACAGGAGTTGCTGAAAATCTCTACATAACTCTGCAGGTGAGAGGCATGTTCATTGAAAAATGACACGAGGCAATCTCCTTTCTCTAGACATAGGAAGAAACTTGAGTACTTAATTCAAAGTCTGGCATTCTGTAACAGCCAGGTTCCCAGAAATTGAGCATGACAGAGGTGTAGCTGAGATTCCAGAGCATGCAGGTGTTTAGAGACTCATCTTAACAAGACGGATATCAAACTTGCAGGATGTTTTAATGCTGGGACATTCAAGGTCAGGCTTGATGAGGCTCTGAGGAATCTGTTGTAGTTGGAGATGTCCCTGCTTACTGTAGGGGGTTGGACTAGATGACCTTTACAGGTCCCTTCCAACCCAATACATTCTACGATTCGCAAAATAGAGCTAGAACCTGTTGTCACCCCATTCTGAAGGCAGGAATCCACTGCTAATTTAGGGGCTTCACAGAGACAGATGAGCAAAGAGAGCTCTATCTTTGAAGGGTCTGTCTAGTGCTGTGCCATTTAAAAACATCCGTAGCACGTGTTTCCATGAAAACTGCCTCTCCTGCATTTGCCAGCATGTAATGACTACACCTGGAAGACACCGTTGCTAAGTGGTGCTCACCCTCACAAAATCAGTTCTCCTTGTATGGACCACAACTGACGATATGCAACTGCAGTGTAATCCCCCTGAAATCAGTCACTACCACAGCAAGACTGTTAGCCTATTAACTATCCTCAGTGTTGCCTTAGGGCTCTTAACTGCCAGCTAAAACTGCTTTTCATAGGGATTATACTTACGTAAGGACCAGAGAGGCTCTAAATTAAGCTATGGAGTGTTTGTTACCAGGCAGACCAAAAAGCAAACATTTGAGTTCTCCATCTTAAACACCCTTACTTGTAATGCTCTCAGAGTACATACAAAGTTAATGGCTTTGCAAACAACTATCTTCCACTAAAGTAACACAACAATAGAAAAAAACCCACTTCCTAATTATTTCTTTTTTCAAGCTCCAAACAGATTTAATTAAAATAAGAAAAATATTGATCTCTACTTAGTGACTCCATTATATAAAGAACAACTGAGAACAGAAACTGAAGCTGTAACAGAACAAAATGAGCATTTAAAATTCTTTCGGTGAACTGAACTTCTTCAGAATACTTGCTCAGAGGCCCAGCATTACCTAGTATTTCTTGAAACCCAAATTAATAATTTATGCTTTTTGATGAAAAATGAGACACAGTCAACATTATTGCTTTTATTATAAAATAAATAAATTCAAACATTGTGTATCTGAATGTACAATTCAATTTAAAAATGAAGTCTAACCAACAGTCCTCTATGAGCTGGTGTCAGATGTGGCTAAAGAAATAGATGAAGAAGATGAAGATGGAGAATATTCATTATTTGCTATTGATGCTTTTTCTTCGTATTTTGGAGGTGATTCAGAGAGGTACAGCACTGGCAAAATATCTGAAGGTGAGCTGCTTCTAGAAATTGTATATATGGTTTCATAGCCTCTGACAGCAACTATTCTTTCATCATCTGTAAGCTGTGCTCTATAAAACACAAACATGCATATTAGTGTAATTAATTTCTCCACAGTGAGTGAAATTCCACTTGACTTACATAAACATACATGTATGCACACACCCCCTAAAAATCCCAGAAGCAAAGAACTTGCATAAGCATTTGGATCTCATTCTGAGGGCTACATTATGACCCATATGAAAATGCTGGTTCTTCAGAGGGGAAGGGCAAACAAGCTCCCTTCTAACCTTCCACACCACCAGTCAGTCTGGCTTTTGGGTATTATCTGCTTCTGGAAATGCTATCTTAAAATCTTATTAAACTTTCTTTTGATCCTGAGCTCCTAATGTATCTTCCTTTTTGTAGTCTACCACATACACACTGTCCCCTTCCCTTCTGAAAGACAGTTACTAGACTTAGAACTGCACTGTAAAAAACATAGTCCTTAGTCATTTGAGATCTCATATAAAAGGCAACCAGAAGCTTGTATTAAGCTCTTTAGAAAACCATGGTAGAAATAAGGAGTAGCATTCCTGCTCAGAGCTGGAGAAACCAAAGCAACTGGTAAAGACCAGGCTGCTAAGTTCCCAAGCATTCACTGTTGTAACAGGATCCCAGAGACCGGCACCTGCATGGTTCTGGTACCCTGCTCATCTCACTCTGGAGGTGGCCCTCTACATATTGCCTCAGTTGCTTCCCAAGGAAAGGGAAGAACTCGTTGTCTCTCACGACTTGCTCTCACAGCTGACTCTTGTCTTTCTGCATACATCTGTACCCCCACCAACAATGCATGAGGAGAAGGAACAAAGTGTATGGTCACCTCATCTTCAGTGCTATTACTGGTACATGAGAGTGTGTTTAAAGGAGAGAGATGAAAACACACATGACAAATCCTGAAACACTATGTAACAGATTGCAGGAAAATCTAACCTGGGATGAGACCATGACTCAGCTTCCTAACAGCTCTCTCATTCAGCACAGCCTCCATCACAGCACTTGAAGCCAGAACATAGAGCAACTGACTGAAGAGGCAAGACACCTTTGCCTAGTAACCATCCAAGTATAAAATGAGTATTCTCTTCCAGCTTCGGGACCTTTGACCATGGCACTATATCAGGTGAAATGAGGCCACTGCTTCTCCTCCATGAAAGGGCTTGGGAACCAATCTGCTTGAGTCAAGATGTAGTGGCTGCTGCCAAATGCTGAGCCACAGGAGGGGGTCATGGAGTGAAATACACAATGGTAGTGTCAACTCACAGGGTCTTTGTGAGGACCTGGGGGAGCATGGAAGGGCAACAGCTAGAACACTGCCAGCCACAGATCACCAAAGCAGGAGTTTGGGAATTCTGCATCTATGGTTCAGGTGTTTTGTCCACTCCACTAGAAACTGCCCCAACAAACTAAGCTACAAACTGCCTCTTTGCATACATATGTTCAGAAGACACATAAGTCCAGATAAGTAATCAACATCTTTGACAGAGCATGGACAGTGGGATTGAGTGCACTCTCAGCAAAATTGCTGACAACACGGAAGTGTATGGAGTGGTTGACACCCTAGAAAGAAGGGATGCCATCCAGAAGGACCCTGACAGGCTTGAGAAGTGGGCCCAAGCCAACCTCACAAAGTTCAGCAAGACCAAGAGTAAGGTCCTCCACCTGAGCTGGGGCAATCCCAAGCACAAATAGAGCTTGGGCAGATAATGGATTGAGAACCGCCTTGAGGAGAAGGATCTGGGGATGTTGGTCAATGAAAAGCTCAACATGAGCTGGCAACGTGCACCTGCAGCCCAGAAAGACAAATGTGTCCTGGGCTGCATCAAAAGCATGGCTAGCAGGTTGAGGGAGGTGATCCTGCCCCTGTACTCCACACTTATGAGACTCTACATAGAGTACAGTGTCCAGTTCTGGAGCCCTCAACACAGGAAGGATATAGAGGTCTTAGAGCAAGTCTAGAGAAGGATCACAAAGCTGATCCAAGGGTTGGAGCACCTCTCTTATGAGGACAGACTGAGAGAGTTGGGGCTGTTCCGCCTGGAGAAGAGAAGATTCCTGGGAGACCTTATAGGAGTCTTCCAGTACCTGAAGGAATCACAGAAAAGCAGCGGAGGGACGTTTTACAACAATGTGTAGTGACAGGACAAGGGGGAATGGTTTTAAACTGGAAAAGGACAGATTTAAGTTAAACATTAGGAAAAAAATCCTTTACTGTGAGAGTGCTGAGCCACTGGATTGCCCAGAGAAGCTGTGGATGCCCCATCCCTGGAAACATTCAAGGTCAGGTTGGACAGGGCTTGGAGCAACCTGGTCTAGGGGAAGGTGTCCCTGCAGGGGAGTTTGAATTAGATGATCTTCAAGGTCCCTTCCAACCCAAACCATTTTACGATGGGCTGTCACACACAGTTCAGAGCATCAGAACTGAACATTCATGGACTGAGACAGTTGATTCAGTTGGAGGGGATTTTGTAAGAGAATGGGTAAAGGAAAGAGGTATAAGCACCAGCAGGGAGAACCCACAACAAGTTTGAGTAATCAGATTTCACACCATTCTGCCACTGCCCTTTGTTCTTCCTTTTTCAGTGCAGGATGTGCTGCTCACATTCTTTCCCACCTTTTGATAATCCACACACTTCATCAAACACATGGGCAGGCAACCCACATTTGAACTGGGGGCCTGAAATTACAGAGTAAAAAAGACTTGTGGCCCTCAGCTTTGCACACTGTACTTTTACAGACAAGAGGTACCAGAGACACTGTCTCTCAGCTGCTTGTGAGGCTACATCAGAACACATATGTTCCAATATCTGCCCCAGCTATCCACTCTAGCCTGGTATTCTAAATATATTTAGACTGCTTTTTCAGAGTGTCTTTGGATCATATTTTAATTGGCTGGCTCAGGGCTACCAGAGGTCCAGATTCACACTCAGGGCAAGTAATTTCTCCACATACATCCATTTGCTTTGTATGTACATATGTGATGTACATGCCAGAAGGGAGCCATGCTGCAGGTCCAGCACAGCCAGGCTCAGTGTGGTGCCTAACTCCAGGACTACCAGCAGCTGACATGAAACACCTTCCAACTGTAGCCACCTTCACCCAGCCCAATAAGAACACTGAGACTTCATGTACATTTATTCTTTCAGCAGAAGGAGTTTATTTTCGCTTCTACTTGTTCTGGGTGACCTTTGATTGCTGAAGTATAGCTCTGTGAGTTATATTTCACTTGCAGTTTCTTCACACAACAATTTGGACCTGGTCATGAGAACCACTGATCTCTGGTGAGAACTGTTACATGATCAATCCCCAACATCTACCTGTGTCATCCTTAACTGGCGGGTGTTTAGGGCACCAAGTAATCGACAGATTCTCATCAACTTTGAAACAATCTAGGTGGAAAAAAAGTAGGCTGAATGAATTGTGTGCAGCTAGGGTTGCTAGTTATTGCATCCCTCAGCATGCCATCAAGGTCAAACTGGATCTCAGTCAGCGGTAACCAAACACGGACTGTCTCCCTTCCCCAGGGGGTATGTACGTGATCACTTTCTTTTCTGGGGGCCAGTCCCACTGTGCACTAGAGACTGTTGCATTAGTAGCAAGGAAGAGTGAGTAGGGTTTTTAATAGAGAGCTGTTTGTTCTATGTTTAAAAAAAAAAAAAAATTCTGAGAAAAGCAGTAGGACAGCATGGTTTGTGGTAACAGCTACAGGAGGATGCATCTGCTGTCTCCAAGAAAGATGGGGAGAAAATGTTTTGGGGAGTGCCCTAAGAAATGGAAACAGTATGAGAAGTTGACAGTGACTGACTAGAAAACAGAATGCCTCACACAGTGGGCTTAAGCCTCAAGAATTCCACAAGTATACATCAAAAGACAACAAAAACCAACAGACATAGCTGCACACAGCATGATAACAAGAGTAAGACCCATTGCTAACACAAGTAACCTCCTCCTGTAGCATTCTGGTCTTTGGGCAAGAAGAGGGTTCATGCTTGTTTGATTCAAAAGAAAAATCACCACTAGAGTTTTGAGGATGCACTGACATCAGGCACACCACTAGTGCAGCTAGCCATGGAACACACGACCTTATGTGAATGGAGGAATGGATAATGTGTAATGATCCTACATATAGATCTGGAGTATAGTGAAAAGCTGTTAAAGCAATGGCCTAACAACAACGACTGGACACTTGCTGCATGATGGAGTTTAGGATGCTGCTGGTACAGCCCTGTAAACTAAAGTCATCCAATGCAAGTGTCTCACACCATCTACTGACTCACAGATCAAAACCTAGCTAACACAGGACCTCTCAAAAACTAAAGCCAAGTCAACTCCAGATTATTAAGGGCCTGAAAATAAGTTGGGGGCTCCAGGCATGTGGCATCTAGTTCTCCTGGCCAGAAGTAGTTCTGGCACCTAGTCCATGGCCCTTGCAGTGACCTCTACCTCTTCACTCTCAAGTTAGCTGCCCACTGCTGGCAACCCACAGTGGATAAACAGCCCCACAAGTTCCTGTGGTGCAGACAACTCTTCACTCAGTTGTCAGCTCTTGCTCCCTAACCTTGCATCCAGTAAATCAGCTATACTCAATATGCAGAAGAGTGGCTCCATGGGTGTTCTGGTGTCAAGGTACAACATCTTGAGATGAAGTTGGCACTGCACCTCCCTTTTAAGTTCCCTGGAGCCTCCTGCTCTTCCCCTATCAAGGTATCCTTTTATCTTGACACGCTGTCACAGAAGAACAAGACAGACCAGCAAAGCATGTCCCACTTCCTCAAGGCAGTGAGATACAGGGAGAACTGAACACACTAAAGTGTTCCCAGGGCCTAGGGAGAGGTATCATGAGGACTCGCTGCATAGGTTCTACAGACGCTTCTTAAAATCTGGCAATGTGGATATCATGCCACTGGGGCACTGCTCTCAGGGACACCTCATGTTGAACGAGCTGCCAAAGAAGTCTAATCTAAGTATATTTAGATAAGGCTACTAATTTAAGGCTTTGTTTTTACTTCAGAAGTTCTCTTCAGCCATAAATCATTCATAAAAATTCAACCTTCATGAAGGACACACTGTAGCTCATGATTCCCCTTTGATACTAGCCTATTTGAATGCCATTTCATGAAAAGTACCTGAGGTAAGCTGAGTGATGCACTAGAAAACCTTGCAATGCCTAGTAGAGAGTCAATTCACAGTGATTATGGTCTTGGATACCTTGATAAATATCTTCAATTTCCAAAGACAGTGAAGAAAACATTCTTACCCATTGCTGAAGATAGAGTGGTACGGTGGAGGACTTTCACTTCTAGGCAAATCACTTGACATGAGACAACGTGTCATGGTTGGTGAAACAGCATCAGCAAAATAAGGAGGTGGTGGAGGTGGGAATACCATGACAGCATCACCTACAGAAAAAAACCACCAGTTACTATCACTGAAAAATTTAGCACCACTGTTTATTCTAACGGTATCCTAGAATAGTTCCTGTCTTCAGAATTACTGGATTTTTACTTGTCTACCTTTTACGATAATGTGCAATGATCCCACATACAGAACTGTTATATCCTGGACTGCTTGAGTATACTGGAGGTACATCCAAAATCTAAATTATCCCAAAATCAACATTCAGCGTATTAAAAAATGGAAGATTTAATTGAGAAAATATGGTTGGGAAGGAAGAGTGTTCCATTCAGCCAGGAGACACAAACCTCTTGACTACTAGCTGTCTTCAGAAACCTGAAGTGCAAAGCACACAGTCGCTGTTGGCTCATTTTAAGGGTATGCAACTATTTAGTTTTCCTCATGTACCTAAAACAGGGCAGTTTAAGTGTCTCCACATCTACTGCAGTGTTGTAACAAAATATGAGTCATGGTTCTGATGACCCACTGTGTGTGCCTTCAGTTTCCCTACTAAATTACTTGTAGCTGAAGGAACACTACTAACATTAGTATGATGACACTACTGATACACAATTCACTATTAAGTGTACCGTGCAGCATTACCTGGCAATTTCAACTTTGTAATTGAAGAGTTTCAAATTTATTTATTTTTTAAAGAGAAAGTTTATATCAGACACTGAGCTTGCATAATTCATATAAACATTAATGGCAGCTTGGCACCTTTTTTCCTTTGTAATTCATGTGAAGGGACAAGTCAGGGAGCATCAGAAACCTTGAGTGGGGTGGCAGGAGTCTTCTAGCTGAGTCACCACTGTTCCAGAACATTTCTTTGCCAAATGGACTTCAGACTTCAGTATTTCAGTTTTACTGATGGAAGTGTAAAAGGAATCCACTAATTTTCCTTCCTTGCCTTTAAAGAAAATCCAAATTCCTTTCTACGACCCTTTGGTTTATCCTGATGGTTGAAAAACTGACTTTAAACCCTCATGTTAGCTGAGGATCACCAGGTTACAGGTCTATACAAAGGACTGACAGGCAGAAGGAAAAAAGGTTTTGCATAATGAATTTGAAGTCCAGTCAGTCAGACAACAGTAAAGCAATGGTATGATCGACTTACTAATCCTTTTCTGAGAGCTAGAGAGTTACCAGAATAATCTATGCATTCATGGGGTAATAAAAGCAGTGCTCAAATACTGTACAATTAACACAAACAACTTGAAATTACATCTCTGATAGACAGAAGATGTAGCCATGATTCAAAAGCCCAACAATACACTGCTTATGAATCAGATTTGCCTGTTCAAGCTTGGAGTCAGAGCTCAAGCCTAAAAAAAATCTTAAATACAGTCACAGAAGTCATTAGACCCATGATTTGCAGTGTCAGCTACACCCTTTGGGAAAGGAATTGGGATTGGGGTCACCTGTATTAGATTATGTGGCTTCTTTTGCACAGATAGATATTTCTTTTTATGCCAAAGGAGACGTTTTGTCTTTGAGAGAAAGGTAACTGAACTGACCATACGGAAACACAGGCAACAAAACAATATTTTTCTGGTTTGGCTGGTTTAACGTGCCAGAACTGACCTGCCTAGAGCTCACATGAGTAATAGTCAGAGGTAAATCATTAGTGGAAAAAGACCCTTACTAACTCTCAAATGTAAAGTTCACACATGATTTACCCACCTACTGTAACCTGAAAAGATTCAGGGCTCTGAGGATGTTCTTCACTTTCGAAAGATTCTTGGTTGAGATTTAAGTTTTGTTTCTTTTTAACATGAGCTATCACGAAGAAACACAACCCAGTGAGCACAATCAAAGGTCCCATGATTTGGAGCGAGAGAAATCCACAGCCCTGGAGATTCACATCAGAAGTGCCGGTCTGATTGAGCTGTATGCTGTGCCAGCCGGGGCTGCAGCCAGGAACCCAAATGCCCAGGATGCTAATTAGCATTCCACTAGTTAAAAACAGGAATCCAAATATGAGAAACTGGGCAAACTGACAGCTCCCACGACAAAAAACAAGGCTGTACACCTGCTCATTTTGCAATTGTCTTTGTCTTATATACAGCCTGGCCCTTGATCGTGCAAGTAAAACACAAACCAGTCCAGTTACAGCCAGCACAGGCCCAGCAGCCTTAAGGACCTCGTTACAGTCACTGAAGGTTCCAGATGGGCATGACTGGAGAATAAAGACTGAAAGCAGGAATCCAGCACAGAGCAACACAGCTCCAAAAACAAAAAGGGAAAAAATAAGTTTCCCATGTTGTCCATTATTTCCTTCACCTCCAGGTGCAGGAACAGCCACTGGATACATTACAACAGAGTCTCTTCAAGCAGACGAGTTGGTTTTGTTTGTTTGTTTGTTTCCTGTTAGCATTAAGTGGCAGAAAACTACAGTAGATCTGTGAACATGAAAATACACAAATCAAAAGAAGAAAAAAAACAGTGGGACTAGCTGCATTACAATATTTAGGTCTACATTTGCTACTCATCCTACATGGTATACTCCTGGTGTTTTGCAGTAACTCAATTACAGATTAAAAGGCCTAATCAAGTTTGCTGCTGTTAAATGCCAATGACAAGACAGAACTTCAGTTAGACTGAAAAAAAACTGTAATTGCTGCTGTACAGCTAAATTACATGATTTTTTAGATACACAGTGTTATGATTTTATTTTTAAAGGCTGAATCTTGAGAACAAGGACAGGCTACCTTTTCTCTAAAAAAAAAAGCTAGGGGAAATTTCTGTCATGAATGGCGGGAAGTGACAACTCTTGAGAGAAAGAATATTAATGCAAGTGAATATTGATAACTACTGGAATTTTGACCAAGTAAATCTTCTAATACACACCTTTTCAAAGCCCATAAATCTTGCTTCTCCTTCCACAGGCAATAAAGAGCGTTCTGTTTCTCTTCTTAAATCAGTATCATGCCATATACAACCGCAAGAGCAAGTACACAGAATTTTGGTTCTGTTTTGAAAGAACAAAAAAAAAAAGTGCCATACTCAACACTACGTTGCTCAAGTCTCACTCACTGTATAGTTAGAGATGGTAAGCATACTGCTCCCACATTTCTTTTCAACTTCCCCTGCTCCTGAATCCTTTGTCTGTGCTTCAAGAAACCTTTAAAAATAATTATAATTGAGCTGGTTCCCAGAAGACTTCTAAGCCACAGAAATCTAGATTCAGAAGTAAAATGTAAGAAAACAGAAACTTGCACTGGGGCCAATAATAGCTCATATGGGACTATGGATGACAAATCTGCTGTCTCAAACTGAGACAGAGAGAACCTGACTTAAAGTTAGGACAGGGCACCATTCAGTGAGCCCAAGGGAAAAACTAAAATACTTTTGCCATTATCCACAAGGAAGTTTGTGCTGCTTGACACTCTGGCCTACAGCCCTCAGATGGACACCTGTACAACACACCACAGTAACCAGCAAGCAGGGAGATCTCACTCCAAGTGGCTACCATCTACCAAAAGTCAACCTGAAACCCAAGGGAACTTCAGACTATGGAAAATAAGTCTGATGGACCAGGAGAAAGGCATCTCCTGCCATATTGCAATGTTTTAACACCAGCAGTCTCCCATAACAGACTTCATCTGTGACTTGGATATATCAGGAAGGAATAGAGGGACTGGAGGAATCTGACACAGAAGGAAGCAGAGAACCACCTTAGTTACTTCTGTTTGTTAGTTAATCTTCATCCTTTCCTCTACCAGCTTCCACTGCCCTGCTGACTGGAAGCTAAAAGTCAAGTTAGATATACTCCTCTTACATATGCTTCAACAACAGTTATTCCCCAAGAAAAAACAAGTACTATGTGATTTCTGGAAGCAAACTGTTGAATGTATGTCAGCCACAACAAGCTTTGTGTCACTCACTCCCTGTAACAGTAGTGCCCAGCTGGGATGAAAACAAAATACAACCATAAAACCTACTAGTCACTCAAATATATAGCTATCTGTCTGCAACATAAGACAATCTATCAAGTCACTTAGCCACTTGTAAGACCAAGACACAACTAACGAACTGGTCTGACATATCTGAGTGATTAAGTTACCAGATGTTTTACTGCTGAGCATCAGACTTGACTCCCAGCAGCACGGGGGAAAGTAGAGAGCAGCATGCAGGTAAGAGATATGGTAAGCATGAGACTGGATGGGCAAGGAAACAGGCTGCACCACACAGCAAGAATGCCACTGCAGGAAGCAATAATGTCTCCCAGATGCCTACCTCCAATAGCAAGACTGAGGGACCTCTCTTAATCCATTTAATTCTTGTGGTCAGCTAATTTGTAACCTATATCTGCTAAGTGTTTCTTCAGTGTTCTGAATTCAGTCTATCCCTCTACTAAGATTGGCTCTGAAAACTGCCTCCTTGGTGGAAGAGTCACAGCTTCACTTTGGAAAAAAAGATGGTTATGAAGAACACTAAAGGCAGGACAGTACCTCACAAAAAAGTAAAGTATTTCCCTATATATCAAACCCAAGACTGTAGTCATGCACACTTTCAATACTGCATGAGCTGGAGTCCCTTTGAAAGCACTACTTCCAGGCAGAGGAAATGGATTACATTGGTCACTTCTCCTTCCTAAGTTTCACAGGTCTTTCCTATCTTGTTTTCTCATAACTGCACATGATCTTCCATGTCTAGACATTTTCCCCATTTTCCTAACTGATCTATGGTGGCTCAGATTTCCTGACCTACCAACAAATGCAAGTAAAGTGCCTAAAAAACAAATAAAAATAAAAAAATAAAATAAAAACAAACAAAACCACAAAAAAACCAACAAAACAACAACAACAACAAAACAAACAAAAAAAAATTCAGACACAACAGTTTTTGGATATTTTTCTGCTGAGGCACACTAACCATGATAACATCAACATATGTATAATTAGAGAAGTTTGAATTCTTTCTTCACAGTTCCCTCTGGGGAAGAAAACATGGACATAAGTACAAGTAAATTAGAACAAGATTAAATAATGTGAAGGAAAAAAAAAATTAAACATTTAGTCCTTATAAAGAAAAATCTAGAGATTTCTTCTCATTACTCCAACACAGTGCCTGCTTCTCTTCCACCAATCTCGTTGTTACGAGATTAAGTTAAAACACACATTAGAAATGTATGCATATTTTCTTAATTCTTTCAGGCCACAAAAGAAGGAACATCCAGAACAGTCTGTTGTGGCTTTGAAGATGAAAGCCACATATTTAATGACACAAAAATCCAAGGGAGAACTAATTTTCATTTATGCTACCACCAAATTTTAACAGAAAAAAAACATGCAAGATTGACCCCTGTCTGAGGGCAGACATGGAAATATCAGGTCAGAAACTACTGGAACAAAATCCAGTAGTGTGGAGGCAGTTAAGTATAAGGGAAAAGGGAACTGGAAACACAGAGTGCAAAGGAAGTCTGGTTATGAGCTTAAGTGATATAGAGCTTTACCCTTTTGGAAGTCTAGCCCATGCCAGGTATACAGAACAGGAAATAACATCACAACTTCTTGTCCTTCTTCTGTGTAACACTTGTAATACAACTTTCACATTTTGCATGACTCCAAGAATTTTAAAATGCAAGTTTTAATGATGAAACTAGGACTTCTTGACTTCTGTTTCAACTTTCAGAGTTCATATTGCCCAAGATTTCCACTGCAAACACCAGGGCTATAAATTTACTCTGCCTTACTCATATGAAATTTGATAGCCTCATGCAGTCAAATGAAGTTAGGAACTGAAGATTAAAAAAGTAATGGGAGAATTCAAATACTGCTGTCTGTCTGTTTTATGTTTCCCAGACTAGGCCCCATTCCTGCTCTTTTGCTTGCCAAAGCACCCAAACCACTTAATGAAGAAGTATCAGGTCTAGCATGTGTGTTATTTCAAGAACTACAACACTCTGTCACTTTGTGGTCCACAATGGAAACCCCAATAGAAGTAACAAGCCCTCCTTTTCAGGAGTTTTCTGTTTAAGTGTTTTCACTCATACTTCCAATTTTGAACAGCTACTGGGAAGTTGCCACTGTAACTGTGTGATTTTTATTTTTTCTTCTTCTTCTTCCCAGGTTTCAAACTAAATCACAACTCCTGACAGAACTAGCTACCAGGAAGAAATAGTCCTCTCAGCTTGATTCATTTTAACTTCCACATCAAAACATTAAATGGCTCTCCACATACTCTCACTCCCTGTATCTAATTTCCCCCTCCATTTACATCTGCCATGGCAGGCATACCATTTTCTGTTATTTCTCATATCAAAGATGTCCTGCTGGATTGAACTCTTAACTTGACATTCAGCAGAAGAACCTACCCATCCGCACTGCAGGTTAAACTAAGGTGAAACCATTGTCCGCTGTCATTCCCACACTTTCGCCTGCCTGTGGATTTTTTAATCACTTCTATTAAGAGCTTCGGGGAAAAGCCCACCAGGATGCACTTTCAGTTTTCTACTTTCAAGTACCATTAGATCTACAAGCATTGACAAGTTCTGAGATGCTAAACTTACCCAGTTTGACCTTTGTGTATGCAGTCTCTGAATGCCTGACAGTGCTCTCATCTCAGAGCATACAACTCTGGTATCCCAGGAGGAGGATTTCCAAGACTTGCTCCCTAAGCAGGGAGCAGATGCCACAAAGAAAACCTGTCCATATGTGTCAACAAACTGATTGTGTTAGCTCACAGTATAACAAAGGTAATGCTAGCCTGTTCTTTACAACCACTGCAGATGGGGCAGGAGTCAGTGAAGAAGTGCTGGAAATCATCAGCAGTATCAGTTTCCAGAAAACTGGATGAATTCTGCCAGTCTTCAGACATTTGTGCAAAGGGATCCTTCTCGCCACAAACCAACAGAGTCAGGGATTTTGATGAGTACCAGACAACTGCACCCTGTGAAGAAGCTGCAACTACTATCCCTGTGGGTTTCAAGAGAAAAAAAGCTAGAGTAAGAGTTGGTCCACAAATGTTTCCCACTCAGTTTGGCAGGGAAGAGAGGCCTCAAGTCACCACAGGATGTGAAAACCCTGAAAGGTCTGGACACAGAGAGGAACTTGCAAAGCAAAGCTTGGTAGCCCATTGGCTGGATGTCATGCAGGCAACTAGGACAACAACTGAATTCAACAACAGGTTCTGAAGGGTCCCATGCACATGGGTGGGATGCTTTTTACATGACACACTGGTAGCACACAACAGCTAAGACAAATCAGCTCCTATTTTCTGCAGTACCTGCAGGGAGACTGAGGAGAAGGTAGACAACATAGTTAAAGCCATTTTTCAACCAGGTAACAAGACAGAGCAATTTCTGGGAAGGCCTGGGAAGGTCTGTCCCATGGGGTTAATGTATTTCAAAGCAGCAAAAGGCACAGAAAAAGAGACTTACAGATCTATGACAGGATACAACTGTGACCATCAGGAAGATGCAGGACTTCAAAAGCTGCCAAAAGCTTTCCTGACCCAGTTTCTTGAGGTTGTACAGAGCATTAAACCACAGCCAACGCATGGACTAACAACTAACCTCTAATCCACCTGGGAAAGGCAGCATCCTATGCCATACCCGTCCTCACGCACGAGCCCATCAGGCATGCTCTCTTCTAAGACACACCGAGGTCTTCAACACGACGCAGTGCCTGAAAAGCACAGCTCCTGTGCGGGAGTGGGGAAGGGCAGCCAGTCCACCACCTCTCTGCGAGGAAGCAGCTCCTGACTCGCAGGGGTCAGCCCTTCACCCCAGCCCGTGCCTCCTCTGCTGTATGCCACCAGCAGCAACTGGAGCCTCCTATGGCAGCAGAATGACCTGTAGAGGCTCCCCCAGGGACACCCCACCCTCTCACCGGGATGGCACAAAGATCGCTGCCACGAAGCAGCGTGGCAGAGGTGGGATCTCCAGGAAGGAGATGAAGAGGCTCTTTTCACCCCAGGACATTTATGCCCTAGATCAGCAACACGCAGAGGCACATCCCTAGCCTCCACCGGGACGGGGAATGAGACAGACGGCAACGACCGCGGCCCAGCCAGCCGCGCCGGCCCGCCCGCCGCAGCCCCCTCCGGGAGCGCTGGACGAGCGGCCCTCCAGGCCGCGCCCGCCGCCCGACACAAAAGCTGCCCATCCGAGGTGGCCCCTCTGCCCCCCGCACCCTGCCTCCCCTCACAGGCTTCCCCTCCACCCCTGCAGGAGCAGCCGGGACCGCCCGCCATCTCCGCGCCCTCCTCCTCCCAGCGGCGGCGGGAGCTGCGGGGAAGCGGCCCCGCCAGCGGCGGCCCGGCCTGGGGCCCGGCCTGGGGCCCCGCCAGCGCCAGCGCCCGCCCCCGCGGGCAGGCAGGGGGAAAAAGCCGGTGCCGCGGAGCCCGCAGCGCACACCCCTTACCTGCCGCGGGGCCAGGCGCTGCCCCGGCGCGGCCGCTATTTAACCACCCGCGCCAGCACCCGGGCGGCAGCGGCGCGGGCGGGGCGGGGCAGGGCCGGGCAGGGCCGAGCCAGGCCAGGCCAGGCCAGGCCAGGCCGCCCGGGGGCCAGGGCCGCGGCGGCACCGCCTCCCCCGCTGCCCAGCGCCCCGCCCGGCAGCGGCCTGGGCCGCTCGGCTTCGCCGCTGGGCAGCCCCGCCCGCCCCGCGGAGTTCCGGGCGCTCCTCGCCCTCCCGCGGCCCACGGGCCCGGCCCGCTGGGGCGCTGTGCCGGCGGCCGGGTCCTCGCTGGGGGCCTGCCCTGGCAGCCGGGAGGAGGTGGGAGGCCGGGCCGCGCCAGGGCCCCCGTTCGGGGCGGCGGGGCGGTCGCTGGGCGCTGGAGGCCGGGCTGAGGAGGCCCGGCCGGCTGGGCGGTAAGCTGGCCGTGCGGGCGGGTCTGCCGCCCGGCCCGGCTGGGGATCTCCGAGCGGAGGGGCTGGAATGCAGGCACAGGCCTGTGTGCGTGGCCGGGGTCTAGTGTGCACCTGAAATGCCGGCGTCCTGGGGGTGAGGTGGGTGAGCAGCCTTGTCAGGGAGGTTGTGCCGCGTCTCCCGGGTCAGGAGCCCTTCTTCTTGTGGTCAGGTTAGCCTTACTAACTTCAGCCGTGCTTTGGCACACTTGGGAGCTTGATAGGCGTTAAAGACAGGCCAAGCTTAGATGGGACCCACGTCCTTCAGCGGTGAGCCCGTTCAGCCAGTGGAAATGGGAGAAGACCGTTTTGTCTCTTGCTTGGTTGGTGCGAGCGGCGTGGAGGAATAAGCTGGCTTTGGCAGCAGGAATGAGAGCTGCAAAGTGCAAGGAGCAGCTGAGCAAGAGGCTGAGGAGCCAGGGAGGAAGGTCATGATGTGCCGCCTGTGAGTGGGTGTAGTAGCAGTAGAACCTGAATGACAGCGGGACTAAAGCTTCCCTGCTGGTGAGGCACAGCCTGGTAGCTAGTGAGATGCGAGGGAAACGGCCTGAGTGTGAGAGTGTCAAAATGAGAGGAGCCAGAACAGGGATGAAAGGTGGAGTGATACTGAAGAAGCAGGTGGCAGGAGGAAAAGGGAGTGGATTAAAGTCTTGCTGGACAGAGATTGGTGAGACAATGGCAGTGGGGGAAAGTGGGACATACAGGTTTTCAAGGGGATCTGAGTTTGGTTGGAGAGCTAGGGAGAACTTGGAATTGAATGAAGAACCAGAGTTAAAAGAAAATACATCTGGGATATAGGAAGGAGGGTGTGTTGGGGTAAAAGGCTTTAGTCTTTCCAGAGTTGTAGGTTCCTGAATGTTAGTTACCCTTTTCTGTCTCGACTGTTTCATGCCCTTACTCAGCTACCACTAACGGCTGTGAAGAGTCTCGCAGTAACGAGAGACTGGGATGTAATGATTCCTGTATTCTGTGAAGTGTTTCTGTGAAGAAAAATAGCAGGGAATTAAAAAAGAGCCTGAAGAGAACAAAAGAAGATGGATGCTGTTTGTTATGAACAAAAACTGAAGTCTTGCGAAGAGTGAAAGAGCATAAAAATTTGTATCGGATTATTTTATTATGTGAACTTATGATGTAATGACAGTGACACCAGGAGATTAAATTCTGTTTATATGGTAGTTTTGCAGTGTTTGATTCTGGTTCTGTTGTTCTTTCAATATAGACCTTCAATAATTAAAGAACAAACATTTCTGTGGTGCTCATTTCTGTACATAGTATTTTGTCAGGCTAAACTTTCTGATACTGTATGATTGAACCACTGCTCTGATACATGTTCTTTTTTCTGTTATGTAAATACTTTTTTTCCTTTTATGTAAATATTTCTTGTACTAAGCATAACAGGTCCTAAGAATTTAAGTTGGTTTGTTTGTTGTTTGTTTTAAATCAGTCTTCACTGAAGTTAACAAGCTTGTTGGTAAGCATCTGCATGCAAATTATTTGTCTGTCCCGATCTTGTCATCAACTTCTCTCCCCCATCCACTGACTGGGTTTCTTACAGTGTAGAGCTTCAATATTTGATTCATAGATGATGAAAGAAAGGCTTTCAGGAATGTCATTCTTCAGTTTGTGAGATTCTGACTCAGCCTGGTGAGAGTTTTTGATGGATTAAAGTGGATGTTGATTCCTGTCTTATGACTGCAATCATAAAACACTAATTTTGACACATATTTTGTTATTTAAGAAACCACTTTAAACTTTTTTAAAAAAACTTTTAATACAGTAAATGTTTAACTATGACTAATGTGTACTTTAATTGCAGACCATAATTGGTAGTATTTGGCAAAAACTGAGTTGAAGTGTTTTTCGCCATACAGGAAAGTGCTGAGACAGCTTTTTGTGTCAGGTGTGTACATAATTGTATGACAGTGCTTTTTGGATGTTGATGCTAGTAGAGAAGATAAAGTCTTTTGGACTGGCATGGGAAACAGTCCTAGAGCTGTGGGAAGCTACAGTGCATTTGCACTTGGAGTATGATAGGGAATCCAAAACTACCAAGAAATAATTGCTTTTCAGGTTATTTCTGGAGTCTCAGTGAGTAGCACTTGTGAAGACACTGACAAGATTCCCATTTGGGATCATGAGCAGAGAAATACAGTTGCTGATATTTTATTCGTTGAGAATTAGTCAAGGCTGTTTTGCTGTAAGCCACTACTTATAGCAATAATCTGATTAAATTTAAATTAAAAAAATCCTAGCTTTGCATTATTTTTTTTTTTTCCTTCTTTAGTTAGCAAACATGTTTATAAGTGGCAAAGCCATTTATGTGGTTTAGATTTAATTTAATTAGATTTAATTATCATCATTAATCATGATGTTCTCCAGAAACAAGGGCACAACTGCAGTAACTTAAGACAAAATGCCGGTCATTTCTAGCATAAAATTCCGCTATGCAGAAGATGTTAATCTGTTACAAGCAATATGAAACTGGTCAATAGAATCAGAGCTGCTAGAGTGATTTTTCTTGTTTGAGATTAGGCATGTGAAACACTGAGTGATGCTTCAGATCAAAAACACTAAATGTGATCTGCAGGAAATGTTGAGATGTTTGAAAACATGGTGAGAGAATCCAGACCGTCTTGATGAGAATGCAAGCTCTAGAGAAATATCTAGTGTTTGTAATTCACAGCATACTTGGAAGATTTTCTGTTGTGTTTTTCTGAAGTGCTACAAGATCCTTGAGTCAAGGCTTATGGCTACTTGCTTTGTTTCAGAGAGAGCTTGACCTTTTATTAGTATGCTTTGAAGCAACAGCTGCTGAAGAATGCCTGGCAGTAATGCGTAGTATGTTTTATTTTATGAGAGAATGGCTCAGAAGTTAAGAGTGGCCCAGTTCTCTAATTCCCATTAAGTTCTGTACACAGCACGCTTGCACAGCAAGCACTTGGTGTGCATAGAAACTGCAAAGCTCAGCTGAATAGCTAAGAATTGTGTGGTTTGATTTATTTAAGTTTTGGTAGACTCAAAAAAGCTACACTTAGAAATATCAGGATATAAAAATGTTTGTCTTATTAGAATCACCAGTTAGTTCATAGGCTCAGAAATTACAGAAGCATCGCTGCCAACATTCAGTAAGCTTTTGAACCAACCTTAATTAACCCTGAAATAGTTCTTTGCAGCTTGGCAGATAGCTACAAAAGAGCCACAGAGAAGGGTATCATACTGGCTGTACTGGAAGGGAGGGTGAGCTATGCATTGACACCCTCCCCCCAGCAGAGCAGCTGCTGGGGCAATGGCATGGTGCTCATGCATCATATGCTAGTGACCTGTGAAGATCCCTCCTCCAGGAGAAACTGCCAATAACAAAGACCCAATAACAAACCCAGGAGGACTTCTTGCTTCAGGGCCTGACCATGCCAGGACTATTTATGGCTTGGCTGGTGGTCACTGTCTACTCTTCCTAAATCTTCTTTCCCACCTTTCCCCCCATCCCTCTCAAAAGTGTGTGAATGCAACAGTCTCTTTTGAAGGTCATCCAGTCCAGCCCTTCAGCAATGAGCAGGGGCATCTTCAAAGAGATGGGGTTGCTGAGAGAGAGTCCTGTCCAACCTGACCTTCAATGTTTCTGGCACAGGACATCTACCACCTCTCTGGGCAACCTGTTCCAAGGTTTCACCACCCTCATCATAAAAAAACCTCTTATATCTACTCTGAGGAGTACCTACCCTCCTTTAATTTAAAACTCTTACCCCTTGTCCTGTTGCAACAGCACCTACTGACAAGTTTGTCACATCTTTCTACTAAGCCCCCTTTAAATATTGAAAGGAAGTTAAGACGTTTAGAGAGAAGTGATTAAAAATTAATAAAATTCAAAGAGGTTATGCATTAACCCTAATAAAAACCAAATAGTTTTGTTTTGGCCAGGAGAGGTAGACTCGTATCTCACATCTGCATCTTAATTTGTTGGGTTTGCTTATTGTGCTTGCATTTGATTTTTAAGAGGAAGGCGTAACAGGTACTTCAGCTGGTGGCGCTGGTGGCCCGTAACCTGTAGCACTGCACTGTGATGCCGCTGGGAGCAGGAAACAAAGGTGAGGCCTGCGAGTGCTCCTGCGTGCTGCAGCTGCCCGTGTGGGGGCTGCAGTGCACACCCCTCCCCGGGTGGAAGGCTCGGCTGCCTCTCGAGGGGAGGAATTGAAGCCTGGAAAAAGCCAGCTTGGTCGTGCTAAGGAAGGACACAAAAAGGGATGCAAAGCTCTTCTAGTTCTTCTCATCCAGTGCACACAGAGACCTAGTTTGTACTTGATGAAACCTTTCTCTGTGAAAGCTGCACATTTCTAAAGCAATTAAAGTGCCTGTAATTTTCTTCTCAAGAGTTCATCATCAGTTCCCTTATTTAAAAGGAACAAAAGGCCAGTAGGTTGAGTATACGCTCAACCAAGAGAAAATGCATGTGGATGATGTGTCATTGACTGAGTCCAATTAACTTCTAAATGTGAGTAAGCAAGTGGCCTCAGTCGAGGAGAAAGGACTCCAAGGGCTGAATGTTTATTTCTAGGCTACAAGATCAGACTGCTTGCTTTCTGTGACCTGGGAGCCTTCTGTTTTGGTTTGCCAGAGGTCTGCATCTGTGTGTTTCTGTCCTTTCATCCTACTATATTTCCCAGAGCTGTAGGTGCTGGTTTTGCGTTTGTCCAAATGACATCAGAGCTTGAGCAGAAGAGAAATACTCACCTTCTCAGACTGAGCACAAGTCCCAGATGGGAGGTTATTTGCAGGTGAGGATCTGTTTGGAAGTACACAGTGAGGTTCACACTGCCAAAAATGCTTGAACTGAGTGGCCAAAATGTGTCGCTTTACATCTATCTCAGTGAAAGGACCAATATTTATATGAGAGAGATGATGACACTATGTCATCAGTGTGTGACACCAAATCTAAGGATGCTATACTGAGCCCTTTCGGATTGACATGTGCTGAATGGAAAATAACACATCTTTTAAGGCTACAGAGCAAAACCTTGCCACGTTGTGTGCCAGATATTATCGGCTGGAGGAATATTTTGAGCACTCTTTTAATTAATCTTCTGTGGTTAGTATTAACCAAAATTACATTCTGAGTACAGTGTTAGAAAATACTTTTTGTGCTCAGACATTCAAGTGGTGATGCATAGCTGATCATACTGTACTTTGTTTCTTCGTCTGTCAGTAGAGCATTGAAATTATTACTAAACTTTTGAGTTACAATCTGTAACATATACCTGTGCAGGGTTTTGGCTGGAAAATAATCTGTAAAGGTAAAATTTTGTGTTGAGGTATCAAAAGTGCAGGACTTGCTGTTTATAACACATTGGAGGCTTTCTGCACATCTGGCACATTTCTTAGCTGAGACCAAATACTTTATCAGAGAAAAAAAAAATAGTGCATTTAATTTGATGTTGTGGTGCTGCAACTTGAAGAAGTACAGACTTCCTGGAGTGTAAAAATTCTTTCCTGGGGGAAGGAAAGATCAAGTCTTAATGAACTGTGATTAGTTCAGCAGCTTTTTTCCTCCCTTTTTTTACTTCTTTCCTTTTTTTTTTTTTTTTCCCTTTTGTAACATTTGTAATGATATCTAATTTCTTTTTCGACAGAAGTTACTGGGCTATTAGATCATCAGCTTTTACTACTTTTACCACAATTGGCCTGGCATTTTCCATTTAGATCTCACAGTTTTGGTGTTCAATCAGTTCTTGCACTTTCCAAGCAACTTCTAAGTTCTGAGCATGATGATATTTTAGCTTTGTTTTCATACTTCCACTTATACAGGGGAAAATCCACTTGGCTTTTTGTTTCACTTCTCTTGAAGATTTGGGCTTGGGTATATTTGAAAAGACAAACCTGGCTAGCAGTGAACTGTGGTGGGCGAGGTTATCAGGTTGCTGTTGAACCTGTGTTCTCCAGCCGTCTCCCCGTAGCTGCAGTAAGTGCCCTTTACATGCCTAGAGGTCGTAACAGCCAGGTAAGTCAAACAAAACTTTTAGGTGTTCCAGGAGTATAGCATGTGAGTGGGACTTGAAGGAGGTGCAGTCTTTTGACACATGAACAATTTTTTCTGCAGTCCTTTAATGGACTACTCCTTTTAAAACCTACTTTTAAGTAGAACATACAGAATATACTGGGGGCATGTCAGTGTAGGCTATGATTACAGAGCTCTTCTTGCTTCCAGCTGCTTATACTTAGGAAGTTCCTGAGAGCACAGGCTTTTGCATGAAATTCACTGCTTCATGAACTTACCAAACAGTTAAGTGATGCATGTAGATGGGTTGCTTTCAAGCAATACATTTCCTTTTAACCAGCCTGCTTAGTATTTAGAGAGGAGGACTTCTGTGAAATTCAAATTTCATTATGTTTTGTTGATCAAGTTTAATTGATTTTTATGGATCAATAAAATGAGTTATACAAAGTTTAGTTTGCCTGCTGAAAACGCCAGGTGACATATCAAATGAAGGCTTCATCATACCAGGCATGCTTTCATGTAGAACATATCCCTGAAAAGGTTTAATGATTCTTCTAATTAGATATATAGACAGCTGAAGGAAAAGTAGGAATTCTGCAAGAAAAGTATTCTTTATGGTGCCTTAGTAATGCAATTTTCACATACTATGTCCTTCTCTTCAGGTTTGTTTTTTTTAAAGGAGGCATGCGTAGAGTGTTGTTTCTGTTGTGTAGGTTACTGATCCAAACTTAGGGCAATGCTTTCTAATATTGTTTATGTCAGCTTACAAATTAATATTTAAAGGATACACATCTCCAGTTTCAAAATAAATATGAACTGCATTCCAATGGATTAGCAAATGAAGAAAAAACCCAACAACAAACAAACCAAAACCAAACTACAAAGAATCTACAGATGTTTTTCTGATCCTTCAATAAAGAAGTTGTAGTCTTGGAAGGATTGTTTATTGGAATTGTATGTAAGGTGGTTCTCAATAACTGTTGTTCAAACATACAGCTCATAAAGCACCCCAATTTCCTAGTACAGCCTGTGAAATGCAGGCTGTGGAACATTCCTGTATCACCTCCACCTTGAATTAGAGCATGTCTTGAACAGTTACACAGTCTTTGTTTTAAAATCAAGTAGCTAAAGAATCTAGCACAAACCCTGTTAGTTATACACATGTATAGTTCACCTTTCCCTGACAGTGCTGTTGCCACACGCAGAGTGCAAGTGCTGTTTTTCTGACTGTGTCTGCTTCAGCCGTGATGAAGTCTGTGCTTAGACTTTGATAGTATAAAATCAGCTGTGATCACTGGTCTCCTCTTCCACTTATTTTGCAAGTCCCAAAGCTTTTTATTTAATACTTTCCATATTCACTTTGAAGTAAGTTAAATGGAGTGATACTAAGATTATTTTTCATGTCTATACCTTTGCTTTTTACATTTTAGTGCATCTTGTTTAAAAAAAAACAAACCACAACAAACAAAAAACCAAGAAACAAGGAGTGATAGCTTAATCATTGCCAGTAATTTCACATATGATTATAGATGAAATATTTGGGTTTTCTAGAGAATTTTTTAGGGGTTTTTTGTTTTGTTTTGTTTTTTGTTTGTTTTATGTAGAGGCACCTTGCCTAAGCTGATTTTTTTGGTACTGTTTTGCTTGCTTTATCTAATTATTTTGCCATTATAGATGATGAGACACTATTTCTGTGCAATCTCAAGGATTTTTCTCCTATACTGTGGAATTAATCACTATAGAAGAGAGGCTGGCTACTGAGTATTCTGAGTGCTATAAGTGCATGCCTGTGCAGGATGTATCAAGGCACAGGAGCTGAAAGCCTTTCTCCAGCTGATGTTACCTATAGGATGCTACTGCCAGAAATAAGATTCTTGTCTTTCATTGTGAAAAGTGATTTAAATTGCTGTGTGACCCCACAGTCTGTTGAATTCTCAAACTCAGATTTCTTCTACTTGTTCAGGAAGCTTGTATCCACAGCTAATTTCTGAAATGCTTGAGAGAGAAAAAGGAGAGGGCTGGGTTATGTGCCACAAAGAAGTGTTTCAAAATATTTCTCATATGCTTTTTCTGGTATACTGTCTAAAGGCCTTTTTATACCATGAGTGACTGCAAGCAGAAAGTCACTGATAACCTTGGATTATCTGGATAAAGATTCCAGAAACAGAATAAAAAAGTAACTGGGAGACTGTTGTATCTTCTCTCTATGGTACCTCGCTATATCATGCTGTATAAAATTTAGATCAGCTTTGTGGCTAGAGCTGCTATTTAAGGAGATAAACATGTTTGACTTGATCCTTTACTCTTGGTAAAGAGTGTTGCTTCTGTTGCAGTTGGACAAGATCTGGGACAGGATCTGTGGAGATGTGGTTTGGACAAAGTGAAGCTCAGAAATTGTGTTTCAGTAGGAGCTTTTGGTCAGTCTGGAGAGAACCTTGACTCCAAAAGTCTTGTATAGGCAGATCTGTCACATTGGCCTACAACTTTTCCAGTAATTCTAGTGGAAGTAAAAGGTGCCAGATAGCGAGTTTTACTGAGGTGGAAAAAAGTAAATTAAAACAGAGACTTACCTCATTATTCCATTGAAGTCAAGAGAGTAAAATCAGCGTTTCTTCGGGGGTCTTGTTTCTTCATAGAAGAAAACCTTGAAGAAAGATGCTGAGAATGGAGCTTCAATCAAGTGGCTGTGAATAAAACGAGGAAAAGCCTAAGGTAAGAGTGGTAGTTAAATAGATGTTCACTGAACTAATGGACCAGAAAGCCAATATAGCCTGGAGAAGGTTGTATGGTCAAATGGGGGAATATTAGTTCCACAGAAATCACTCTTTGTTTTTGGACATTTTTGTTTTTAAAAACACATTTTGATCTCTGAAGAGATCTCTCTCCTTAGTTTGATGAAACTTCAGGTCTTTGTCCTTGTTTTGAGTGGGGGAAATGCCTAATCTCCAATGGTCCCTTCTAGACTCAGATCTCTGTGATCCCATTAAGATCTACAGATTTGTTGCTACCTGTTCTAGCCCTGGATGTCTTTAAAGAATATTTCAGAAAAGTCACAGAATCATAGAATACTAGGTTGAAAGGGACCTCAAGGATCATCTAGTCCAACCGTTCTCAGTAATACTATAGTTTATATGAGATGGCTCAGCATCCTGTCAAGCTGAGACTTAAAAATGTCCAGTGTGGGGGAATCTACCATTTCCTTTGGGAGACTATTCCAATGGTTGATTGTCCTCATGGTGAAAATTTACCTCATGTGTCCAATCAGAATCTCCCCAGGAACAACTTGTGCCCATTACCCCTTGTCTTTTTCATGTGACTCCTTGTAAATAGGGAGTCTCCATCTTCTTGGTAGCCACCCTTTAAGTACTGGAATGTTGTTAATAAGGTCTCCCTGAAGTCTTCTCTTCTCAAGGCTGAACAAACCCAGTTTTCTCAGCCGCTCCTCATATGGTAGGTCCTCCCGTCCTCTGATCATCCTTGTGGCCCTTCTCTGGGCCCTCCAGCCTGTCCACATCCTTTCTGTAGAGCAGGGACCAAAACTGAACACAATACTCCAGGTGTGGTCTGACCAGTGCCGAGTAGAGTGGGATGATGACTTCTTCATCTCTGCTGGTGATGCCCTTGTTGATGCAGCCCAGCACCCTGGTGGCTTTCTTTGCTGCTGCAGCTCACTGCTCACTCATGTTGAGCCTGTTATCCACCAAGATCTCCAGGTCCCTTTCCACAGGCTGTTCTCCAGCCAGGTGGGTCCCAGTCTGAACTGTGCTCCTGGGTTACGTGTTCCCAGGTGCAAGACCTTACACTTCTCCCTGTTGAACTTCATAAGGTTCCTGCTAGCCCAGTCCTCCAGCCTGTCTAGGTCATCCTGGAAGGTGGCCTTCCTTTCTGGTGTGTCAGCCTCAACACTCATCTTGGTGTTGTCAGCAAACTTCCTCAGGGTGCTCTTGATCCCAACATCCAGGTCAGTTACTAAGATGTTAAACACCATTGGGCCCACTATCAATCCCTGGTGGACCCCACTTGTGACTGGTTGCCAGTTGGAGGAGCAACTGTTTACTGTCACGTTCTGGATATGGTCTGTCAGCCCCTTCCCCACCCATGACACAGACCACTTGTCAAGGCCATAACAAGTCTATTTCTCCAGGAGGAGGCTGTGTGGGACCATATCAAAAGTCTTGGAGAAGTCCAGGTAGATGATGCCCACCTCTCACCCTGCATCAGCTGAGCAGGTTACTTTGTCATAAGCCATCAGCTTTGTCAGGCACAATTTGCCCCTAGTAAATCCATGTTGCCTTCCTCCAATCACATGCTTCAGTTGACTTGTGACAGTCCCCAGGAGGATTTGCTCCATGACCTTTCCAGGGACTGAAGTGAGGCTTAATGGGTCTGTAATTACCTGGGTCCTCCTTTGAACCCTTCTTATAGATGGGGGTGACATTTGCCGTCCTCCAGTCTTCAGGGACCTCTCCTGATCTCCATGACTCCTCAAAGATTATGGAGAGCAGCTTTGCAATGACATCAGCAGCTCTCTCACCACCCTAGGGTGGATGGCAGCTGGACCCACTGATTTGTACAGGCCAGGCTCCTGCAATAGTTGACACATCAAATGTTCTTTCACTGACAGCAGGTGGGTGTCTTAGTCAACCGGGACCTTTATTCCTATGGCCTGGGACCCAACAGCACTGGTAAAGACAGAGGTGAAGAAGGTGTTGAGGACCTCTGCCTTTTCAGCATTGTTGGTGACTAGTTCACCTCTCCTGTTTATTAGTGGGCCAATATTATTCCTCTGTTTCTGCTTGTGGTTAATGTATCTGAAGAACCCTTTCTTGAAGTTTTTGACATCTCTGGCCAATGTCAGCTCAGGCTGAGCTTTTGCTTTCCTGACTCTCCATCTCTGCATACCCTGGCAATGCCTTTGTAATTTGCAGTTGGTAATGCTAGACATTTCCACTTCTGCTACATTTCCCTTTTGGTTCTGAGCAGACCCAGAAGCTCGCAGTTAAGCCAAGGGGGTCTTTTGTCCAACCTGCTTCCTTTGTCTTTAGAGGGGATTAATTGTTTTTGTGCATCTAGGAGAGTGTTCTTGAAAAACTCCCGGCACTGACTTGCTCCTTTACCCTCCATGGAAGTTTCCCATAGGATCCCTTCCATCTGAGCCCTGAGTGAGCTGGAGTTAGCTCTTCTGAAATCTAAAATGTTTGTCCCAGAATGAACCTTCATCATGCTCAGCAGGATTCCAAACTCCACAATATTGTGGTCACTGCAGCCAAGTCTGTCACTGTCGTGAGCCCCGTTATCCCACTTCTGACACCAGATGTCGCGAGCCGGTACTGGGGGCTACCGGCTGTCAGGTGCTTTTGCGACTGCCCCTCCCAATGTGGTTTTTGAATAAGACCGAGGGTCACACGCGGCGCTGCCTCTCACAGAGGAACGGCCACCGCGGGACCATATTTCAGGGTGGTAGTTAGAAAGCACCCCCACCCCACCCTGCTCAGAAATTGCCTCTAAAGCCAAGGTTTACTCCACAAACTGATTGGTTTATTAAGGGTTAACACAAGCTGAGGGATGATGTTTTGGGACAATGTAAATGGCGACCAGGGATATAAATATGTATGCAGTGAGAAAGTGTCCTTTAGGGAGGCAATGCAAAAGGTCCAGTGCTTTTGAGGGAGAGGGTTAAGGACCAAAGGGAGGAGGGAAGGAGGGAAGGAAGCCTGACGCCGGTCCTCCTTAAGAGGTCACGCTGTGTGTGCGAGTATGAGGGGAGGAGTGTGTGTGTGTGTGTGTGTGTGTGTGTGTGTGTGTGAGGTGGTGTTACCCTCCGGCAACTTGTCCAGCGTCAGTCGGTGGCCGGAAGGCAGGGCGGCAGGTCCGTGGTGTCGGAGGGGCGGCCTCTCGGCAGCGGGTGCAGCGCCCGTTGGTTTCCTCTCAACTGGCAGCAACATGGGGAGGGGCCTCCAGCCCCGGCCCCAGGGCTCGGGACCCCGGCACGCTCGGTGCTGAGGCTCAGGCTGGACCCGGGGCAGGCAGGCAGGCAGGGTCCCAGCACCAGTGCCCGCAGCAGGGGGGTGTCCCACGCAGAAAGCGTCCGAATGGGCCTCAGGGAGGAGGGAAGGGCCCACCTGCTACCCTCGCCCCTTTGATACCCCCTGACCCACCTGTCCCCTCAGTGTCACTGCCCAGAGCCAGTGAGCGTCCATGAGCCCCACGTTAGGGTGGTGACTGCCAGGGGCACAGGATGGCTTGTCATCCATCCTTTCTGTCCTGGATCACATCTGTTGTTTTGGGTTCAGTTGTCCTTGAGAAGCAAGTCTGTTTTAGTCCGTTAGCTGAGGATAATCAGGAGAGGCCTTCGCTGGCTTAAAAGGCATTTTGTTTAGACTTATGTGGGGAAGAAGAGAACAGTTTCCCACCGTCACTAACTGAGATATTGCAGAGCAGGTTTCCTTGGTTAGTGAGCAGTAAATCCAGCTGTGCCCCATTCCTGGTTGGCACATTCAACATTTGTGTGAGGCAACAGTCTTCTACACAGTCCAGGATGATGGATGTCAGGTGAGCTGGAGCGTTGTTCATCCTGCAAATGTCTGGGTAGTAAAAGTCTCCCATAAGGTTCTGTTGACCCAAAGCTTGTCTGAGCTACCCCAGTGTTGCTTCATTGGTCATGTTGTCTTGGTCTGGGGCTCGGTAACAGATGCCTACTGCAAGGTCACCCTTGGAGACAACGCCTTTAATTTTGACCCAGAGGCATTCAGCAGGGCTACCACAACTACCATAGCTGACTTCTATACATTCAAGGTTTTCCTTAACAGACCATGACTCCACCACCTCTGCCTTGCCTGTCTTTACAAAACAGCCTATAGCCATCAATCACGGTCCTCCAGTTGTGTGATTATTCCTATTATCTAATAGTAATCTGACTGGACACAGAGCTCCAGTTACTGCTCTTTATTTCCCAGGCTGCATGTGTTAGCATATGTACACTTCAGGTGGCTGATCTTTTAGTTCTCATTTAAGAAGACAGCTGAGGCACATTTAACACTACTGTGGTTGGCCTGGTTTATTCCCCAATCGGTTGTAGTGGCGATGGTGGAATGATCATTGCCATTTTGGATCCCACCCCCCAGGTCCTTCAGTTTAAAGCCTGCCTCACCAAGTTGGTGAGCCTGTTGCTAAAGATTCCCCTGCCTCTCTTAGAGAGGTGGATTCCATCCCTTTCCAGCAGGCTGTAGTCATTGTAGAAGGTCCCGTTATCCTAAAAGCCAAACCCTCTTGGATACACCAGCCTCCTAGCTGACCTGCACTATGTGGCTGTTTCTGATTGCCCCCAGTCCTCGAACCAGAAATATTGAAGAAAAAGTAAGTTGGGCACCATAATTCTTGACCTTCTCCTCCAGAGCCTTAAAGTCTTTCTTGATGCTGCCTAAGTTTGGCCTTATGGTGCTGTTTGTGCCCACATGAAAGAGTAATAGGGGATTGTAGTCTGTGGTCTTGAGAAATTGTGGCACTGTCTCGGCAACATCATGGACCTTAGTTATCCCAAAGTGATAGGTTATTTTGTCCTTATTTATTTGATCCTAAAATCTCTTTCTGCTATTTTGTGTGTTGATGGTAAAAAACTGTTTATACATGAGATCGAGCTTATTTTTTTCCTTGTCCTGTCTTTTTTCATCTGGAAAACTTCCAATTTGTAATATCAGGTAACTGGAAAAATATTAAAAATATTGAATACTATGGAGTCTGCAGAAATCAACCAGAAATGTGCTTGAAGTTGATTCCAGTTTAGCTACATCTTTTTAATCTAAATTTTTAATCTATCATGTTCTTGCATTGCTCTGGTTATAAACCAAGGTGTTGTGTACTGCTAAATCAGGTACCTTACATAAATCTTTTTTCTTTGACCCTGTTACTCTTATGAGGTTTTTTGTTTGGTTTTTTTTTTGTTTTTAATGATGCAGTGTTAGGTTCCTTCTAACCTTTCAATACGTTCCAGCATTTTAAGATTAACTGAAATAAAAACTAATGGTCCGCAGTATGGCTTATTCAACTTATTAAATTCTTGGATGGTGTTTATCTGATCTGCTGGTTTAAAAATATTTAGCTTAAGTAGATGATGCGTAAACATCTCTCTTTAGATACTGTTGGATTGCAAAGAATTTTCACCATGCGACTACATGATCTAGATAATCGTTAAGAAACATGTCAAAATATTTGTCAAACACATTTCTCTCTCCCTGTTCTGTGTTCTTACTCATTCTGGTATTTCCAGCTAGTAAGGGTCCTGTAACACAGGGGAAGTCAAAGAGGTTTTGTTGTTGCTTTTTGGACCAAACTCCTTTCTGTCACTCTGTTAAACTATTACATGGACTTCCCAACCCCCTGTCTTTATTTGCTTTCTTTATCATTCTTTTAGAGCTTATGATTTCCGGGTTTATAGCCACCATTAAGAGAACTCTTCCATTACATCACTGGAGCCACCTGCTTTTAGTTCCCTTGTCTGGCTGTGGTTTAGTTAGCAGCTGAGCTGGGCCAATCATGTTTTGCTGACAATAGGGGGAGATTTCATTCCCTACCTCTTCCCTGCTCTTAGTTTGGGAATTCCTATGCCTGATGTTTGCCAAACCCTGCCACAAGCTGGCTCAGTTGGCTTAGTTTAGCATAAATCTTAGGATAATTTCCCCCCCACCCCTGGTTTGATGTATGTCTGCTTGCTGAGTTGACTCATAAACATGTATGATGCATGCTAGAGCTGGTTTAAGGTGTGGTGGAGGATGGACAGTATGGCTTATGTCTATTGGCAATATTGAACTCTTCAACTACGTCATAATGAAGCTGTATCCTAAGCCAGTTTGGTTGTTTTCAATTAGTGTAGGCATCTCAACCGTAGGATTATTGCTTTATGAGCAATGAGAAAATGTAGAAGTTGAGCTTTTGAAGTACCACCTGCCCATACTATTTATATAACATGATTATAAGCAACAAATGCAATCAAGTATTCATGACTTGGTTGACACTAATACTTGGCTGTGCAATCCAGCCGGGCAGCTTAAGATGAGGCATAATTTATGGTTCTTTTTTTGGCGACTCCATCAGAATGTTTAATTTCTTTTTTTCCACATTCTCCATGCTCCAAGCTCCAGTTCTGAGCTCAGTTTGAGACACTATAAATGCTCATAACCTGCTCACAACCAGGAAGAGTGGGGGCTTCTGAAGAGTTTAGGACCCTCCTGGAGGAAAGGAGCTGCTGTAAAAAATTAGCAGAGCATGGAGTTTCTTAACTCAGGAAAGTGACAGGCCAAAGGCAATTTCCAAGATTAGACATGGCTGACAGCAGATTACTCAAATGCTAAGAGTATCTCTCTAAATCAAGGAGTTATCTCTCTATATCAAACTGTGAGCAGACCAGTAGTTCCAATATGGTCACCAGCAGCCCTGTGTGTTTCTGATTTAGAAGTACATTTAGACTACAGCAAGAAGGTCTCTTGAGTCTCAGTACAGTGTGCTTCATTCTGGAAGGATGGCACCAGTTTATTCACTATATAAATATTCCAACATTATTTTTAACATATTCCTTGCCTTGACCTCATTGCTGCTATTTCCATAGTTGGGTTACAGAGATGACCGTGGACTGTGCTGAAAGTATGCTCTGTAGAGCCGGTAATGTCTGGGGACAACGCTGGAAAGATGTAGCTGATGTGATCTAACATCCGTTTTAATCATTGTTTGCAAATGTCTGGTTAGATCTTGTTGTGTATCTATTGCAAACATCCAATTAATTTGTGTCTTTAAATATAGCTAATGGCAGCAATAACAATAAAAAACACTACCTTGCTGGGAGAGAGGCGAGGTTTTGCCAAACATTCATGGTGGAGATCCAGAGGCAGGCACAGAGTGCTTTAAAATGTCTAAGGGAATAGAAAAGCCTTTAACTAAAGTGTCCAGAAGAGACTTAAAAAGAATTCTAAAGCAGTTGGAGAACTCTGGACTGGACACATGGGTGATGGCATATTGTTCACTATGAACACTACCCAAGTTCTTAAAAATATTCTACTGGTTTCATAATTCCAGAAAAATAAAAAAAGGGAGGGCCGGGGGTGGAGGGGAGAAAAAGATCATGGGGGTTTGAATATAGTAGCAAGAGATTTCAAATGTTACCAGTTACCTTTTACAGGATTGATGTAGAAACCAATCTTGTGTCCAGACTGTGTTGTATACAGGCACAGTATGCTGTGAATGCCTTACAGCTTCTGTGACGAGGACACAGTGGGCTACTGGTACAGTTGGACATCGGAGCAAGGTCTTAAGATTTGCTCTGGATGCTAAAATAATGGCTTGTAAACTGTTGTGAGTAGTTGAAATAGTGCACATGGTTTCTGGATTGACAGCTCCTGCTATGTGTCAGTACAAAAACATACTTGCCTTTACTGGTGATGTGAATAGGAGGTATAGTTGACAATGATTCTTGAAGGGTAAAATTCAGCACAATTTTTGCTTATAAACTGGTGTCCAGGTAACAGTCACCACTTTAAGAAAGATGCAACAGTTTTCAAAAGCTTCTTTTCAATGTGTAGCAACTGTTGGCTCTTGCTAACCATCAATAACGTGAAAAGCAGGAGGCTGAGGTGAACTGTGCTCCCCATGCTCAGCCAGCACTGGGGGCAGTAATGACAAGTTCTAGCTCATAGCTACAGGGACAGCACAGCACTTCTTGAAGGAAAGGACATCCTACATGCTTGCCCACGGTATTAAAGACACAACTTCAGTTTTGAGAAGGTTGAGGGTCTCCTCAAATATCTTGCAAAATGACATGAGAATAGCTGTAATGGCCCATCACCTTGAATGTTTTGGGGTTTTTTTGCTGTTTTTGTTTTGTTTTGTTTTTCAATTTTCTGCTCCTTTATGTGTAAGTTGTATCAAATACATATTCTCCCCCTTAATCTAAAGGGAGCACTGGAGCCCTCATTTGTTTTCCCACGTAATTTCCTTACTCTGTTTCCCTTGAGGGTAGTGTTTGCTCTATCTTAACTAGAGAAGTTATGACAGAGTTAACAGTGTGTTCATCTGAGGCCAGCTTTCTGGTTCTATATGTACAGGATGCAATGCTTAGAAGCAAGAAGCGACTCATGCAGAGGTTGAGGGATGCTGAGATGTGGAGGAGGAACTTGTGTTCAAGAATGAGGTCAGATGCTTAGTCAGGGGCTGAAGGTTGTGTGTCTTGATTCTCTGTCAAAATCCACAGTCCTGTAAGGCTCCAGAGAAATGCAGCAACACAAGTGGAAGGGAATAGTGTTTGAGCTTCGTTTTTTGTAGTTTGGGTTTTTGTTGTTGTTGTTTGGTTTTTTGTGGGTTTTTTTTGGTGTGTTTTGTTGTTTTTGTTGTGGTTTTTTTTTTGTTTATTTGGGTTTTTTCCTTCTCAAGTTGTGTTGATGCATCTTGTCTGCAATGCCTTTTAAGTGCTAATGCTGGAACAGCTTTAATATTTCTGAATTACTGATGGCTATTCATCTAGCCTACCAGTGACAATATTGGGAAGCGGAAGGGGAGGCTGTGGATATTATGTAAGGACTTTATCTAATTACAAAGCAGGAGGGAACACCTGAAAGGGAGACCCTGCAATTGTTCTAAAAATGGTCTGCTTCATTCAACCCCAATGATGAACATTTTACCACTGCCAACTTCCTGGAGCATAAAACATGACTTAGGAAATAAGAACTTCAAGAGGCAGATTAGGTGATGCTGAGAGGAAAAGCTGACTTTGGTAATCATAGTGGTGAAGTTAGCCTGAATTATGTCTTGTGATTATTAACCTATTTAAAAAAAAACAAAATGTTGAGCTTTAACAATAGAGGAAAAAACCAGCTAAGTTACAGAACAAGGCTTTTTAAAAGAAATATAGCTGGGACAACGCCAAACAAAGTAACACTTTAGGTTACAATAATTAAAATAGCCATCCCAGATTTAAATGCAGAAAGAATGGATTCTAAGGGAAGCAAAAGCAGCCATAGAAAATACAGAATTTGAGTATTAAATGTTTAATAAGTAATCCAGAAGAGGGTTCTTGTGTTTTTAAGATTATTTTATTCCTTAAAGACTGTATGTTTTCTATTGGTTATTGAATGAACTATGGGAGAACTTAGAAGTCAACATGTCAGTAAACACAGAGGTCAAACTGAGCTGAGAAGGAATCCTTGGTAGTGTAGTAATATGCAGAATTGAAGATAAACAGTAAGTTTTCAATTAAGAAGCCTGGTAATCAGTCCAATCAAGGGCACTGTACAGTAAACATGTTAATAGATTCTTTAATATCTTGAACTGTTTTTAGCTTTCTCTACCCTTGGAGGAATTTCTGAGGTTTTTTTCTTGCATGCTTTAAAGTAAAATTGCCATTTCATGACATCTGAAATGGAAACCAATTATCTAGCAATTCTAAGAAAACGAAAGGTACACAGGCATTAAGATGCCTATCTTAAGCTTCTCAAACACACAAGACTTGAAATGTGATCCTTTTTGGCATGATGCAAGCCCTTTCTTTTTAGTTAGATAGCAAAACCCACCACACTTCTAACTCCCATACTGTTCCAGTTGATAATCAAATATCTTAACTCCTTCAAATACTTCACATAAATATAATATGGCAGTGGTAGAGGCAGTCAGTTATCCCTGAAAAACTATCTGATCATGTACTTAGATAATCACAAACCTGCTTAAGCAGTATAAATCCAGTTTGTATTAGCTGTGAGTAGTACATGGGCACTGGCTTACAATAACAAAAGTCAAATGTTAACAGAAGTGCCAGAGCAGTGGTCTCTTTTATTCTTCCAAGTACAGTAAAGACTAGAATAACTGAGCAGTGCTTTTACATTGCTAAGCAGAAAATGAGGATGCTGGCAGCATGGAAGGGAATTGGCCTGTGAACTCTCAATGCCACAGTCTGTTGTTTGGCCACTGTTGAAGCCAGACTGCTGGGCTAGGTGGACCATTCAGTCTGACAGTTGTTCTTCCTGCCTTGCAGCAGAAGCATCATGCCCTTGGACTGTTGCTTTCCAGCCTGACAAGAATGGTACTTACTGCAAAGATACCCAGCCAGCTGAGAAAATAAATTTAGTAAGTCATAACACAGGCTGTGGAATTAGTAGGAAAGAAACAGATTCAGACACATTTGTTCATCTTTTGTTTCTGTGCTTGTAGCTTAGAGATTTTTCTGATAAACACCCCACAGTTTTGCTTAATGCAAGTAACTAGTGAAGCACATTAGTAAAGACATTAGCCATTGCAGACACCTCAGGCACTCCTGTTTAGTAAAGATGCAACTCTTTGCAGAAGTTACCTTTCCACCCACCTTCTCTGTAGTGCTTTTTAAGTATCTAACAAAGTTTGTATATCCTCTCTATCCTTATATTTTTAAAGTCAAATAACACTTGAAAAATGTTCAACACAGGCATATTTTTGCTGTATTATCTTATTGCTTAGAAGCTCTGTGAGGCTACCTGCAAAAGTATAGGCAATATAAATCGATATTTAAATTATATATTACATGTTTATTATGGGTGCAATTTTTTAAAAAATTTACATTTTATGAAAAATCAGAACTATTTACAATTTTTGTAAGATAAAATTGTATGCTCTAATTTACAGTTTGACGTAGTAACAATTCACAAAGATTAAGATCCTTTAGAGTTGTGTTTACAAATTAACTTTCTTAGGAGGCAGCTACAATGGATATTGCTGTATACACAAGCAAGAACCAGCTTGCTACATATATTTGTTCCTTTCTTTATCAGATGCTACACATTTTTTACATTGTTTTTGAATTTCTTTACAAAACTTGTATATAAACTTGTATGGCTTCAAAATTGTAACCTGCACCCAATGCAAATGTATGTATAATCACCTGAATGAAGGCTAGTTTAAAAGTGCTGAAACATAACTACTTCATTTAAATCAGAAATGAAAGTAATATTTGATAAAAAATAGCAATACATTTTGGGTTTTCATTAATAAAATATTGTCATGTTAAACACAGGTTGATAGCAAAGCAGATTACAATTAAAATTCCAGTAAACAAGACTGTATCATTTTTTGAATTAGAAATTTACCATTCAGTAAGATTAGCAAATTAAGAGCCACATACACTCTTCAATCAAATCTACACTACAGTATGTGCTTAGTACTAACAATGGAACTCTTGTCTGCAAAAGTGTGTAGTATACAGTGGAATTTATGAAGCCTCTACCAAGCTTTATTTCTTGTAAAGCTTCAGCAGTCCGCTTTATTTACTGGTTTTGCATTAATTAGTTCAAGCACATTTTATTGTTTTAATAGAGCAATTGAGACACCAGTATTCAAAATAGTCATATGAAATCCCCATGTGCAGGTTATTCAATTACTCTGCCCCAAATACTTTTGATTTCAGCATTGAAAAAACAATTGATAATACAAATACACAGAAGATTTTCTAAATTAGTTACTAGCATTAAAAAAAGTCACTTCTCTGTGCTTAGGCTGTAGCAAGCAGATTAGATGACAATACACATATTAAAAATGGTGGTTATAGAAAAAAATTAAACTAACAGAAATGGAAGTACTTGTCATCTTGCTGCTAAAAAAAACCCTTCCAAAATGCTATTCCTCCCAAAGCACTATGTTTACATTCACATCACACAACTCCAAAAGCACTCAAAGACCAAAGACTTGCAGTCAAAGTGAAGGGAAATGCTGTTTGCTTTTAAAAGTTTACTTTTACCATCTTCAGTGATTTTTCAGGATTCTCATCTTTGGAGACATTACAGTTAACTATCTCAAAGTTTCCAAGTTCTGTATGATGCATCTCCCTTTACTACAGCTGCATTTATTGCCATTACCCCATGAGGAAGTAATCCAGTATTTTAAACGTCTTTTAAAATGATCCCCAGTTTTTGCAAATCTGCCTTGTAAATAATTCCCAGTCAAGGGAATTTTTGTGAAGTTGTTTGTATTACAGTCACCGTGCTTTTGTGATTAAGAGCTCAATTTTTAAAAAGGAAGTGAGGCACGTGAATGACAAATTCAATAGGCACAGGCTTTTTAAAAGGCACAAATGTTATGCAATTCATATAAAAATAAATTAAATCTACAGCATTAATTCAAACAATCACAACGCCCATAGAATTTACTAACTGCAGAAGTAAATCTCTGCTGTGTTTTGCAATTTTGTAACACATTGCACTTAGGAAAAAAAAACCCTATATAAACCAACTTATGTGTTAATAATATATGATACGTGGGCATGAAGGTACATATTTTTATACATCTCTAACTCAGCTGGTTTTGTGGCAAGAGTAGATAGAAGAACTACATGAAACTTTGCCTCTGCTTTCTTTAAAAACTGGCAATTAAAGAATCTGACAAATGAATATTACTTATAAAAAGCTCAAATATTTCTTACTCGCTCTCCTACATTTTTAGGTTTAATGTTTACAGTATAGCATACCATTTCATACTTTCATTACAACTATTGGTTAATATTTTGACTTCATCTATATAAATTTACTAACATTTCAACAAATTTTCCCAAATATTGCAGTTGATCATTTACAGACAGTGTTGAAGTTAACTTCAGTGCTATTATAAAGTAATAAAAAGTTTGCAAAATGACTTTTAAAAGTGCATTTTCTGTTCTGTAGTTCAGACTCAAAGTAGGTCAACATATTGAAAAAATTAATGCATGTTAAAATAGTGTTTGTAGTAGAGAGTGAGCTTCTTGCACTCCCTTTGATCCAATGACTTTCACAGGTACATCAGCAGTCTGCCATATACCATCCTGAAAAATAAACACAGCTTTTTTTCAGTCAGAAGACAAAACAGATTTTGTCAGTATTTTCCTGGAAAACCAAAAAGTCAGTGCAACAGCTTTTGGCCATGTTTTAATGCAAAGTAACTATTTATGCATTACTTATTTAACAGTTTACTATTTTATAACTTAACAGTATAGAGTATACCATATTAATTTGAATATATAAGCTTGTCAGTGTCTTACCAGTGGCAAACCTCTTTTTGAGGAGGGAAAGCCGATAGCCAGTGCCTACGAGCTCTACATCTACTCCTGAAAGGGTGCTTCCTTCACTAATGAATTGCACTGCAAGTGTTGCTGGTATACTGGGTCCCTCTGAAAGTTCAAATTTCGCCCTGAGGGACCCAGAACCTGTAAAAATAACAAAAGTGAAAAGTTGGTTGTTTTGCAAGATTAAGACGATCTCCTGATATTTTTAGTAATAAGAAGTGAAACTAAGATGGTGACCTTTGCCATCTATTCCTAGCAGCAGTCCTACATACATATTCAGAATAAATTGTTTTTTTCCAATAACAATGACAAGTGAATGATTTAAAGAGAAACTATAATAATTTCTGCAAGATTATACAGAATGTGTATCAGACAGCCTGGTAATCTCTTACTACTTGAAATATCTGATTGGTCCCAGTAATCATCACTTATGCTTGCTGGTCTGTAGGTACTTCATACCACCTATCTCATATGTCATACTTTTCATTAGCAGACCTGAAAGTACATCAGAATATTCAAATGTTGTCATGATCTGTCTGTCTGGACGAATGTACAAGAACAAAACCATTGGAAGAAATGCTGCTGTACAGTAATGTATGTACCCAGAGGAAAGATAGTCTTATTTTTCTAATAAAGACAGGGTCAGATTAAATACTTTCCCCCAGAAAGTTCAGCTGATTTTTCAGAGACAGTGATGATGTCATCACTTCAATGCTATTATAAAGCAGTACTAGTTAAAAATTACTTTAAGAACATTTCTGTGGTTAATGGAAGGCATTAAAAAAACAACTTGCTGTTCCTAGTAAACAGAATTGTTAAATGACAAGGAAAGTTAGTTACTGGAGTACAAGTGGGAACTAATGAAATTATTTTATGCAGTGGCTTGCTCTTGGTAAATTTGGCTTAGAATCCATTTAATTTCTTCAGTAGGCCTGTCACAGTTTGGGTGAAATGGAACTTCGTTCCGTTTTAAGTATGGAAACTCATACATCCAAGTGCTTTGAAAGTTTGTTATATGATTTATCGCTGTCTGCAGTCGACAGCTCTCATAATGTGTTGGACCATAAAAAAACCCCCATAAAATTTTACCACCCTGTATGCAAGAATAAAGAAGACTTCAATAATTTGCCCTAATATTAACAGTGTGTGTGTAGCTTCTCCCTTTGCTTCTCCCTTTGCAAGTGTAAGACCTGCATAGTATTACTTTTTCTTAAACACTGAATTGTGAGTACTATGTGTTTATACTCCAAGAAGAGGGGAAGAGAGATGTGGGAAAAGAAGGGAATATAGCAGAAGCAGTGGGGTATGTGCAAGTCTGCTGAACCCACACAAGATGCAAATCTGCATCACTGGCAGCCCATTTTATACCGCTCTGCAGGTATACAGTAGCCCTCCATCTAGCTGTATTTGTGTTTTAACACATTTTTTCTTTTGAAAGAAGCTCCACAGTGTGGAAAACAAAGCAACAACAAAAACCAACCAACAAAAAAAACCCAACAAACCACAACAAACAAAAAACAAACACAAAACAAAACAAACAAAAAACCCCAAAAAACCACAAATGAATTAGGGCTATTCCTGCATAATCATAATGGAACACAGATGGCAAAGAACTGTGAGGTCAGTGGAGGACAAAGTACACCAGACTACAGCAACAACCTCTGGCAGATAAAACTCTCTTAGTTTGAATGATGACCACAGCTTTGCAGCCTTTGAGGAACAAAAGGGCGTTCCCTTTCCAGGCATATTTAAATGCAAGTATGTGTTTTCATAATGCCCTTCACTAAATTCTTAAGAGGGCGAACAGCCCTCAAAGCTAGAGGCTTGGAGAATGAGAGGCCTCCCTTTGGCTCCTGTTTTTCTGTGTCAGAAAAATATTGCACCTGGAGAGGCTGCAAGGGCTGTGCCACCATCTGGATCTCAGGGAAAGATAGCTGGGCAGAGGACACCGGTACGTTACAAAATGCTATATAAATTACAACACAAAATGTTGGTCAAGAATCATCTTCCCCCCAGTTCTTCCACTTACCATTTTCTACTTCTTTTCAAAGGTCAGCATGAGGAATGACACAGATATCAAACATATTTTCCTTTGAATAACTGCTCATATCCAAATACCATTGACATAATAATTTCCTACCCAGTCTAGACTCTAATTTAGACCTACTAATTGCTTTCAGGGGGCTTACTATTTTTCATTTTATAGCTAATTAATAAATCTATGTTTTGACATCTTACTGTTAATGCAATCTCTCAGGTGGAAATCAAGTGAGAAGAAGGTGAACTGGTCAACATGATACAGCATGAGAGGTAGTGTAAACAGGCATGAGGGCATAGAGACTACATTATAACCTTTCTACTGTTAAAATTTTTCTGTACAAGAAAACAAAAGAGTTCAACTTGCCTCCATTCTCAGACTTCTCTGAGATACTAGATATTTTCCAATACGCTTTCATATGGTCTGCATTCCTGTAAGAGAATGGTAGGTTAGTTACAAGCACCAGTTAGTATATTATTTCCCTAAATTTACATGGTATATTACTCTCTAAATGGAGGTTTATAAAAATACTTGATCATTTTAAGGTCAGTTTGTGGAAAACTATACAAAGCAAACAGGAAAAGAGAAGAGCGTGTCTGCATTGCCCCAGTGCAGCAAGAGTTCAGAAATACACACTACCTCTTATAGAGTTAACACTGTCCTGTGCCACAGAGCTAGCTACACAACTCAAAACCTTGTGTAGTCTCAAAGGGTGAGGACAACCCTGGAAGCAGTTTGAAAGCTATGTCCTTATGCCTCATGACAACAGTATGAGGGAGTATGTTGGTTCCTCTCCCCTATGTGAGACTCTTGGCAGCATTCACTTTATTTTGTTTCCATTCTAGTAAAACAAGTAACATTTGGCACACAGGGTTCAAGCTAACATCTCATGCTGCAAAGGGGCAGAAAGGGCACCAAGCACCAGAGTCTCTATGCTGACAGTGCATTTTGACTCCTGGAATGGTTTTTAGCAATTCCATCAAAGGAAAGTCAACACCCTAAAGCTGTGAGCAGCATGAAGTGCTGATGGGTTTGAAATTGCTTTTGGTATTGGTGTATCATAAGTGAAATGCTCATGCAAGTAACAGAGGTGGTAGCAGTTACTTGCAGGATACCAAGGTATAAAACATCTATTTTTACAAAAACAAAACCCCACCACCCAATCCACTAGACCAAACAGGTAGCACAACAGAAATACTAGAGGTGCCTGGGACATTACTATTTTTAGGTTTGTTTGTTTGGTTTTTTTTTCTTGTTTTCTTTTGGTCAGTTTTCCAGGCTCAGGTATCTGGCTTGGGTCATTGCATAGGTGAAAGACAGAATCTGGACTCAAGTCCCTTATTCTGATGGATCTGTAATGAAACTCAGATTTGAGTATTCCTAGCTAACACCAGGTGTTCAGGGTGGTGTTTCTGCTCCTGCTCAGGCTTTCTTACAGAGGAGTCTGTGAAAGAACGCTTCACCAGATGTTCTAGTCTTGTTGTTCAGATCAAACCACAGGTGCAGTGATTTAATTCTGCTCAGTGCTTGCTCCATGGATGTGCTGCTCTGCCTAGTCCCACTACCCTCTCCTTTTTTTCACTAACTTGTAGAAACACAATTGCCTGAGACCTGTGTCTCACTTTCAAGTGCTCCTGTAATTGCAAGCTTGGAAAGTGGTGCCAAGTAGTTGTTAAGTCAGGTAATGATCTGCATAGTGCTTCAATTGAGAAACAATGCTACCTGGATTATAAAGAACTCCTCAGTTACAGAATCACAGAATTATTATTGAGGCTGGAAAAGACCTCTGAGATCATTAAGTTCCTTCTACTCTCTCTGTGTAATTCATATATATCGATTTATTTATAGCCTTATACAAAATGTTTTTTAACAGTTATGATAATTTGGTTTCAATTTACTATCCTGTTGGCCAAAACAAAACAAACACTGGAAGTTTCACAAAGGCTTATATTATTTCACAGTTGGAATGGGTGCATTTTGTCTCATTTTAGTTCATGTGAATTGGTTCCACATGATCTGTTTGGGACAGAAAATGTCCTAAACATCTGATACTACACATTTTATCAAGACAAAAAAATTTAGCTGTTTCTTTCAGTGAATTTTTTCAGGCTGTGACACTAATGAATACACTGTAAATGAATCTGAAACAATAAAAAGGAAAGTATTAATACTACCATTTTGCAGGTGGGAGTGATTGCATGTTTGTTACTCCACCATCTACTGGAACCACAACCTGGACATTAGACAGTATACTAGGCACATTCATAGACTCTGGATTGTATTTATAATCCACTCGCACATCAGTAGTGCTAGCACTACATTTCCAGTAGGTTGCAAGATTCAAGGGAGTGGACTGGATGCCATTTGAAGATACCTGTAAAAGAATAAACCATTGAAAGAAGCTTAATTAAAATATTCCTCTTCTGACAAGAATTATGGAATGATGGCAAAGAATATATCTTTAAATCCTGACAAAATATCAAGTGAAAAATTGACTTCTGATTTCTTAATTCTGAAGACTGCTGCAGCGTAAAGCAATTCCTGTTCTTTTAATTTTAAATTAAAATAATTACAAGAAAAGATTTAAAATCCATGTGACCCCCAAGGGTCCTTCCTGTTCTGGCATTTTATAGGTCAAAACAGTTTCATTTTAGTCTCATGTTCTGCCTCCCATCATAAGCATGCTTGTGCTAAGATGGCTTCAACCTTAGCAGCTGTGTGCCAGTTCAGCTGCCCCAGCAGACAGCAGCAGAGGGCAATACCTGTCATTATGGGACAGGCAGCCAACAAAACAGTTCTCATCTATTCAAAGCATTATTTTCCTGCTGCAGGAGGCTTGCTCCTGTAGCCGAGCTGGTGCTACTGCCCTGCTGAATCTCTACCACCTTCCTAGCCTAGCTGAGGAACATTCCAAGTCTTGGTGCCCACAGCACAGAGATTTTTCTCTCTACCAAGGTGTCTGCATGCCAATGCCTCATTTTCCCTGATGGTAAAGATCTCAAATAGACACCATTATTCCACAATACTAATTTCTGCAATCCAAAGTAATGTTTTGTTCTTTCCATCTTTCTCAGGAATTCTGTGTGCCTTACAGGCATTTTCTAGAACCAGTATGCCAAGATATTAAACTATAGCGAGAGGATGTGGAAACTACAATGGTATTAATAACTGGATGGACAGGTTATTTTGTCCTTTGATAGAATCACAGAATGCCAGGTTGGAAGGGACCTCAAGGATCATCTAGTCCAACCTTTCTCAGTAATACTATAGTTTATATGAGATGGCTCAGCACCCTGTCAAGCTGAGACTTAAAAATGTCCAATGTGGGGGAATCTACCACTTCCCTTGGGGGAATATTCCAATGGTTGATTGTCCTCATGGTGAAAATTTACCTCATGTGTCCAATCAGAATCTCCCCAGGAACAACTTGTGCCCATTACCCCTTGTCTTTTCTGTGTCTTCCCTCCTTTTAAATAGGGAGTCTCCATCTTCTTGGTAGCCACCCTTTAAGTACTGGAACATGGTAATAAGGTCTCCCCAAAGCCTTCTTTTCTCAAGGCTGAACAAACCCAGTTTTCTCAGCCACTCCTCATATGGCAGGTCTTCAGTCCTCTGATCATCCTTGTGGCCCTTCACTGGACCCTCTCCAGCCTGTCCGCATCCTCTTTGTAGAGCAGAGACCAAAACTGAACACAATACTCCAGGTGTGGTCTGACCAGTGCCGAGTAGAGTGGGATGATGACTTCTTCATCTCTGCTGGTGATGCCCTTGTTGATGCAGCCCAGCACCCTGGTGGCTTTCTTTGCTGCTGCAGCTCACTGCTCACTCACGTTGAGCCTGTTATCCACCAAGATCTCCAGGTCCCTTTCCACAGGGCTGTTCTCCAGCCAGGTGGGTCCCAGTCTGAACTGTGCTCCTGGGTTACACATTTCCAGATGCAAGACCTTACACTTCTCCTTGTTGAACTTCATAAGGTTCCTGCTAGCCCAGTCCTCCAGCCTGTCTAGGTCATCCTGGAGGGTGGCCCTCCCTTCTGGAGTGTCAACCTCAACACTCATTTTGGTGTTGTCAGCAAACTTCCTCAGGGTGCTCTTGATCCCAACATCCAGGTCAGTTACTAAGATGTTAAACACCATTGGGCCCACTATTGGGCCCGCTATCAATCCCTGGGGGACCCCACTTGTGACTGGTTGCCAGTTGAAGGAGGAAGTGTTTACTGTCACGTTCTGGATATGGTCTGTCAGCCCCTTCCCCACCCATGACACAGACCACTTGTCAAGGCTGTCAACGAGTCAAGTTCTCCAGGAAGAGGCTGTGTGGGACCATATCAAAAGTCTTGGAGAAGTCCAGGTAGATGATGCCCACCTCTCACCCTGCATCAGCTGAGCAGGTTACTTTGTCATAGGCCATCAGCTTTGTCAGGCACAATTTGACCCTAGTAAATCCATGTTGCCTTTCTCCAATCACATGCTTCAGTTGACTTGTGACAGTCCCCAGGAGGATTTGTTCCATGACCTTTCCAGGGACTGAAGTGAGACTGATTTAGACAGTTGTTCCAGGTGTTCACCCATTTCAATGCAGACCTAGTAAATCCCTGTTCTCCATCTGAGGTGAGTTTATGCACCTTGAATTTTTGTGAAGATTTTTCATTGACTGCCATAACATCTTCTTAGAGATTCCCCAAAATAGTTCGAGTCAGATGGTACCTCTGGAGGCCATCCAGTCCAACCTCCTGGTTCAAGCAGGTCTACCTTAAGGCAGCTGCCCAGGACCATGTCCAGATGGCTTTTGAGTATCTCCAAGGATGGAGACTCTACCACCGTTCTGGGTGATCTGCTCCACTGCTTGGCCACCTTCACAAGTGTTTCCTAATGTTTAGAAGGAACTTTTTGTGTTTCCATTTGTGCCCATTGCCTCTGGTCCTGCCACTGAGCACCACTGGAAAGAGCCTGGCTCCAGCCTCTTTATATCCTCCTTTCAGGTGTTCTGTGTACATTAGTAAGATCCTCTGTGAGTATTTTCCAGGCTGAAGTCCCAGCTCTCTCAGCCTTTCCACCATCATCTTTGTGGCCCATTACTGGACTCTCTCGAGTATGTCCATGTCTCTCTTGCAATAGACAACACAGAACTGGACACATTACCCCAGGTATGGCCTCACCAGTTCTGAGCAGAGGGAAAGGATCACCTCCCTTGACCTACTACCAATACCTTGCTCAATGCAGCACAGATCATTTACTGCCTTTGCACAATGGCATGTTGTTGGCTCATGTTCACCAAAGCGTCCCCCAGGTCCTTTTCTGCCAAGGTGATTTCCAGCTGGATGGCCCCCAGCATATATTGGTGCATGGGGTTGTTCCCCCACAGGTGCACCTCTTCTTGTTGAACTTTATGAGGTTCCTGTCAGTCTGTTTCTGCAGCTGGTCAAGGTTTCTCTGGAGGGCAAAATGACCCTGTAGTGTATGCAGAGGGTCCTCTCAGTATGGTGTCGTCAGCAAACCCACTTAAGGGTGCTCTGCCCCACTATCCAGATCATTAATGAAGCTGTTAAACAGGACGGTAAACTCAGTATTAACCCCTGGGGTATACTGCTCTCCAACTAGACATTCCACTGACCATCACCTTCTGGGCCTGGCCATTCAGCCAGTTTTCAATCCACCTTGTCCAGCCTGTACTTCACCAGTTTCTCTACAAGGATGCTAGATGAAGAATGACACTTCATCTGCATGCCAGCAGGCAAGGAACAATTCTTTTAATTTCTGTGTAGATATCAAATCTTTCAGAGTTCCTTAAAAATTTCCTAAGGTAAAAAAAAATGTTTACCTGATACTTTAAAACATCCACATTGTAATAGGATGCAGATGGATTCTGCTCTGATAATTTCTTGAGGTAGACAGTTATAGCTTGCATGTTCATCCAAAAATCCTTAGTACTGGAGTCACTTTGTGACTGATCACTACAAAGAAAAATAAAGGTAGGAGTCAGAAGGCAGTGAGTTTTATTAGTTCAGATACCTAAAAGATAAAATTAGACCTCTCCCCTTATTCACTATTTCAAGCAAGGATTTATTCTAATGCTGTATAACTGTCCTGGTTTGAGCCAGGATTAAGCCAATTTTCCTTTTTACTGATTTTTTTTTCCTTCAGTGAGCTTTCTTTTAACTAGCAACACTCTGTTCTAGCTAGCCTGATAAGACATTGGAATGTTTTTCTAACTGCTGGGGCTTCAAGGTCGCACCTTCACTCTGCCGGCTCAGACACTACGGGGAGATCTGTGACCCCCCACAGGAGGCTGAATTAGACAGACAGCAAAGTTGGCCAGAGATATTCCATTCCATATATCTACGTAAGCTCCTTCCTGCTTCTTCTTCCCTTCTCTTCCATCCATGGCCGGTGTCCGGGGAGGACTCCGTCCATCCATCACCATTGACCCCCAGGCTCGAGCTCTCCTGACCCTCCTCACTCTCTGCTCTCTCCAGCAGCAGCTCCGGGATTTCTTGGAACTGTTCCAGCTCAGGAGATGCTGTGGGAGTTGCTGGGGGTGGGGGGGAGGCGAAAGGCTCTTGCATATACCTGAACAGATCTGTATATAATTGTATAGATTTTCTTTTATCATTGGTGTTTAATTAAAGCTGTGTAGTTTAGTTTTCAATCCAGCCAAGTCTCTCTCTTTTTCTCTCTCTCCTTCCCTACCTGGGTGGGAGGGGGAGGGGATCGAGAGCGTTGTTGTCGGACCTGAGTCAAACATTAACAATAACATATGATTGTACCATTTTAAGTATTAAGATAAAATTAACTGCTTGTTTTATCTAGCAAAATTCTCCTTCCAGGTTGTGGAGTAGTGATGAACTGCATCACAAGATGGAGTTAATGCTGATTTTGGATTTTACCTTCAATAAAACACAATTTTAGGAAAATTAGGTGCCATGAGGAAGCATGGGAGATGGGGATGAAAGTGGTATTTGAAAAGGTATGTTACCCAATTTAGAATAAATGCTAAAATCATAGTTAGCTTTGGTTATGACATAACTTCACTAATACACTAAAATAAGAACTGTGCTTACCATACTTTCATATATTTGCAGAGAGTGTAAGCTTTCACATTTTTTTCCATTAAAAGTGATTTTCAAATTATTAAAACACCTGTCTCTCGGATACGTACAGTTGCATTCATTTTAAGTAACAATTTATTAGATGTTTTATATATAGTATATACTATTTTATATGTAGATAAGGGCACACGTGACTGCAGAAGCAAAATCCTGTTTGGGACCTACTGGAACATGGTCTGCAGATAAAGAATATTTGCAGCTCTGGTCAAAAGATTATTTTGAATAACGATGAAGCTTTTAAGGTCTGGTTAAAACCAAAATTGACATAACTTAAGATTCAAAGACCTCCTCTGAATGTCTGTGGATACAGTAAACAACTGCATCCATCTCTAAGGAGGAGTGTGGAGTGTGCCCGCAGAGTGAAAGCTGACAATGAGCAGCTGGAACACAGTAATTATGACTGCAGTGGTTTGAATGTCCTAGAACAGTGACTTACGTACCAGTAGTCTATCCAATCTACTTAAAGTTTGGATCTCAGTACACTCTTGTCATTCATTAAAATTTCATTTTCAGTAAAATATATAAACACTTGCTTATCACTACAGAGACATTCCACAATTTAAATAAAGGAAAGCAGAAATAAAATCTTTCTGCTGCTCCACAACAAATTCAAATCAGAAATTCTGACATCACTGCAAATATCACTTTATAAATACCAAGCAAGTTATACCCTTTGCAGTATATGATGAAAAGTAAAATTATTACTATATAGGTTTAGCTTCACAAACATCCATTTACAATTATGCATCCTTTCCAATAAACAAAAGTGTTCAGCTGAAACAGATCTCTGCTGAGTAACTACAGCTTTCATATATTTTTAAAAAAGAATTCCAAGTGCTATGATTTCAACTATTATCCTGCTCAATCAGCAGCCTTTTTTCTTAAGAATTCTCTCAAGCATGTTGCTACATATCTGAGACTTACAGTTATGTAAAGGATATGATCTATGGTAGAAATGACACGGCTTCAAAATGCACTGAGAGTGAAAAATGAGACTGTGTGTAGCTCCTACTACTTGTTTTCTATTTGAGGCTCATGTTTCATCACTTATTACTGAATAAAGAAATAATTTATAAATGCATGTAAAAACACAGCTACATTTACTAATTTTTATGTCTCATGTTATATTCAGCATGTGTTTTGAGTCCAGTAATCACTGAGATTTTAACAGTGGCAGTGGAGAGAACTGAGCTGAACAAGATTATCTTGAGAAATTAAATTAGGTGTAAGCAAATCAACACGACAGCAGTGAATTCTCATTTACATACACACATACAACACTCATATTTTACAAATCATGCAGTTTAGTATTATATATTAAGAAAAAATACAAAACCTGTATACAAGTTGTGCATTTGGAAGAATCTGCTGCAGTTTGCTTGTGTTTTTTACCCTAAAGCAGAGCACAGCTGGAGATGGGTTGCTGGTGAAGACTTTAATAATCCCACTTGGGAATGACACTGTCATATCACCAGTAATCTTCACAATACATCTAGAAGAGAATGAAAAACGTAAGTTCATTGCAACTCATTAACTGCCTAGTCTTAATACTAATTTTAAAGCAATGACTGTACTTTCATAATCTGATCAATGGAATTAAAAACAGAAAATTGATGTTGAATGAGGTTAATGTGACAATGAACTGTCACTTTCAATTTGGAAGTCAGATGAAATAAGTAAAGAAAAAACGTTTAAGCTGGTTAAGCATACAGTAGTCTTGGTGAATATTTTTCAGACTTTGGAAATATGGCACAACTATGCTTAGGCAAGGCCTAAGTAGCATAGCATAGGATACAACAGAAGGAATGAGGTGCTTTTAGCTGCTCAAATTTACATGTAGCACCTATCTGACTATGATAAAAACCCTTATCTTTTTCAGTGCTCACACTTAACACCTTTTTGTAAAGCAGGGATATATGAACTTCCACAGGATGCAAGCCAATAGAGGGCAATAAGCCACTGTTGTCACTTATAGCAGGGAAAAACATCCTTTGAATCCCCCTTGTAACGTATAAACATTTTCCCCCAGAATATTAAAAGTAAACCCAGCAATTTTTGTTATTGTAATTTATTACATTCAAAACAATTCACTATTTAACTAACTTCATGGGATCTGCTCCTTTAAAGTAGGCGTTAACAGATTCAGTTAGGGCTACTGCAACAGGCAAGGTGTCCTGGTTTCCAAGGCTGACAGGGCTGGGACCACGTGAAACACCTAGAATACATACAGTGTATAGGTTTAATTCTCAAAAAGCTTAGTAGTAGATTTCAGAACGGTTGATTACATCTGTAATTTTCACAAGAGGTGACTACCATCAAGGTCACAGTAGTGTCTGAACATACCATCAAAAAGCACTACTTAGCAGCCTAAGAAAACAGGACTATCAGTCTGACATTATGTAAATGGACAGACACAAGGAAATACGTATGATACAGAGGAACACTGCATTAAAATGGCACCTGATGAAAGTGAAGCCAACAGATCCAAAGGAAATTAGACACTGACTAGAATACTAAAAAAGCCATACATATAATCCCTACTGTATGCTTTAAATGGTCACAGGAAATGCAAAAAATTCACTTACAGCATGCATGAACTTCAAGGCAAATACATTATTATCACCCTACATAAGTGAACTGTTTAACATTCTTTTAATTATTTCAGCCAACAATTAGCCAAGTATTTCCCAAGCAGAAACTACTGGAGAAGCCTTCAGAGATGCCTGTGCCAACACAACACAGTTCCAATGCATAGCTATAAAAATAAACTCAGACCTCATGCTATGGCTTTTTTAAACGTGTCTGTACAATTGATGAAATCAGTTGTCACTGGATTTTACTTTTCAACAATTTTTTTTCATGTGTATTAACTACAAAAGAAAATACTGGAAGTATTTCAGTATCTTACCGATTTTTTGTACCACTGCTGAAATGGCCTGTATCGCATAATACTACCTATCACAAAGGAGGCACAATCTTTCTCATTCCATGAGTAAAATGAGAATTTTTCTTTCATACCTTAAAGTTGAAAGAGAATGCTTCTTTATAGTATTGCTCATAGCGAACTAAACCTATTTACTCTAAAACAGTAGCTGTACCTTTTGAACTCTTTCAGAAGCAAAAAGGAAGTTGGAATCTTGTTTTTCACAGGAAGCCTAATATCACCTGTCTTCAATTCAGAGGTAAGTGAAAGGCGTAGTAACAATAAGTGAGTAGAAGACAGGATTTGGTCTAATTCTGCTACTTCATACATCACCTGCCATCATGATTTCTTGCCTAAGGCAGTAAAATGTTCAGAATACTTCTCAGCACCACAGAAAAAAATCTTAGTGCAACATTTAGGCCTCCTTAGATAGAAAATTATACTCTAGTCACAAGTGCTTAAAACAAATAAATTCTTAGATTAATTAAATTATAAAATTGGCTACAAAACATCATTTGATTTATTTTTTCAATATGAACAGTAGGGTGGTTTTATATATTCTTTCAAGACAATACATAGTGTTGCTTCCAAAGTTTTATTTCTTGCTCTGAAAACTACCAATAAAAGCTGTAAATCTCAATAGTCTCAGGAATCCAGAAATCATTATTTCCAAGCACCAAATGTGTAATAAAATAGTGAGTTAAGAACCAGAAATTATATTTGGTGAAACACTGAGCTCCAGAAGTATCCTCTGCTAAAGCCAAAATATGCACACAATATATATGGCACTATGGTTGCCAAAGAAATTTCTTGCCCTTTTTCCCCAGATTACTAAGGTAGAAAAAATAACTGCAGGGCTGGTAGGAGGTGATTACCTTCTATTAATCACACCAGATTGTTTACAGATGTATACATTACTTTAAAATCTTTTACTTATAGTGGTCTTGTGCATTTTTTTGTATTGATATTTGAAATAATGAAAAGTAATGTAAATATATAAATTATATTCCTATCGGTAAAAGCCAAATACTGATTTATTGACTGAGGAGTGAAATGCATTAGGAACAATACTATTTTTACTTTTTTTGGAAGGAACAGTAGAATAAATAAATAAATAAATAAATAAGTATGTATATACATGTCTCTGAGATGTATTGGAGTGACCACAAATGAGACACTGTCTTTATTTGTTCTGCCCCCACTGTTAATCACCCTGTCATTAATAAAAATCTATGCCTTCTCCTAAAACAAATAAATTGAGACTAACATAACTGGGTATCCTATGGAAGTCATGGTTTTGTTGCCTGGCTGCTGAAGATACAATGCAGTGCAGTAACACACAGACTTAGGGTCTTCCACACCTGCTGCGAGCTCCCACAGGGATGGGACATCACAGAGCTGCACCAAGGCAGCCTCACTGCATCCTAGGATGCAGTCCAGCTCAAGACTTCAGTTCTAGCAATTTCAGCGGTGACAGCAGAGTCAGCTTTCATGCTCTGTCACCTGCCTCAGCCCTTGCTGCCATTAGCAGCAAGCAACAGCCTTGAGCTGTGCTGACACAACCATGCAAACAGTTGCACTGACACACTCAAGAGGTTGCCAAACTGCAGAAGAAAAGACTGCAGCATTGGTCATAAAAAGGGGCAAATAAATAAACCTGATCAAATGGGCTTAGTTTAGTTTGGTTTAGGAACAAACTTTCAGACAGTTTCAATATTAGCTAAACAGCTGTCATGAAAGTAAAATTTATTTTAAAAAATATTACTTCATTTTTTTGTATCTTCAAAGATTTGTATTATGTGTAGATATCAAAACATTTTTACCTGCTGGTCTTAGGAGAATGAGGATTGTCAAAGTAAAAATGTATTCACTTGAAATAAAGTAGTAACCAGAAACCCATGGAACAAACCCAAGTTTCAGCCTGTTTGGGTGGGGCAGGGGGGACAGACAGGAGATTACATTAAAAAGAAGTGGTTATATCAAGTTTTGGTGATTTTAACAACATATAGCTTGTTCAGTAATTGACTTTTCAGGCTACTTGTATCTGCCAGATACCAGACATAGGTAAAGAAACTTATTTAAAAAGAAATACCATTTTATTAGGTGTAGTGTATTAGGATGATTAGTTAACATGTAAATCTGCTTTGTGTACAATACCTGCTGGTGGTTCACAAAGCTTTCCAATTGTAGGAAGATTTCCAATCAAATGATCATCTTCTATTACATTTAAACAAAACATTGCAAGAAAACAAAATATTTCAAGCAAAAATAGATGTTAAAAAATAAATAAAAATACTTTGCAAATTAAAATAAGGCTAAAGCATAAAAGAAATTTTCAATTATGCATGCCTTAAAATTCAGTTTGAAAAATATAGATAAGAGTCAGCTCTCCATCACTGAGAACAAATGGGGTAAGGGAAACACTGGATTGTGCAAAAGTCAAAAGAATACAGACAGCAGCATAGAGTATATCCTCATGCCCCATTGTCATTCAGTCATCTGCACTGTCCTTCCCAGCTCCCCAGGACTATTTAATTCCTACAGCCAGTGCAGATGGAACTGGCTTTGGTGTCAGCACACACCTCCTTTCCTCATCCTTCACCTCATGACTTCACTCTTACTGTCTCAAGCAACATACATGCTCAGAACTGGGGCTATTGATGCTGCTACCAGCTTTTGGTTCCTGCGCACTAGTGCTGAGGCCTGAGGATGTGAGTCTGGATGGGCTTTGGCAACCAAAATAACACTTCTCTTTCTGTGATGCTACTCAGCATTTGGGAAACTGGTGGATACTGAGCTGTAGCAGCTAATGCTGAGTCCGGCATAGGGTGGAAACAGCTGCACTGCTTTCAGTGCAGAACTCTTGCTAGAAGATGCACACATGCTCCCCTTAACTGATGAGCCTGGAATCCCTGGCATCCTTAGATAATTAACTCAAGAATCTGATTTAACTTGAGACTAAGGTGGTAGTAGAGTCCAGGAATGAAATACTTCAATTCTGCTAAAGAAAAAAGTTAAAATGTCTTTTAAAAAATACAAAACAACCCAAAAAACCCCATACAAGTCTCCTTTTCATTTGTTTTAACCAAATGTAAAAACCAAAGAACCTTCTTTTAAAAATATAAGAAAACATTTTGAAATTAGTAGCAATACATGAAGGCTAATTTGCTTTTCATCTTCATGTTATTGTTTGTTTTGCTTTTACTAAAGACTTCTATTCAGCTTATGTACTTCACTAACTTAAAGAAAAAGATGCATTAATTATTTTGGAAACTGCAATTAAGGACAGCAAGCAAAATAAAATAACATGATAATACTCAATCTTGTGTACATTTAAATTAATTCAAATTGATCAGTATCCCAAAATATTTCTGCACTTACACAGTAACATCTTCTGAATAAATACTTGATTACACAATGTGTTTGATGAATGTATATACATGCATAGCAAGTAAGAATTCATGGGATAATAATTTTGAAAAATATTTCCTAAAAGAACATACCATAATTTGAACTGTGGTCTAATACAATTAAATCCACTGTCCTGCCTCTCAATGTCATTTCGAAACAGGTATTACAAAGCATGCTTGAAGTACCTGGACTGGACTCATGGAGCAACTAACTCCAACGAATGGTTTTCCTAACAGGTGGAACCTAGTGACAGGAGTATGCTATTTCTAAAACAAGTTAAAATGCTTAATTTAACTTACCAACTGTAGGTGTGTTTGCTGCACTGAGGGAAGCAGAAGAGGATATTGAGGAAATGCTCTCTGCACGTGCCAAGGGTGCTGCAGGAGGGGGACTGGAGTTAGAGGTCAGTGGAGGGCTGAATGGCCTAGGCTGAACAAAAGAGATTAAAAGAGTATTACATAGAGTGGTTTTAAAGAAATGGAAAAAGAAGAGTTTTTCATTTCATGTCCCAGTAAATTTCAGTATTTCTTAACATAGTTCCTTTACTGCTTTATCTACTCTAGTTTGTATTGTAAAACAGAGAACCCATATTTTCCTTTGGAACAAATTCCATTATTTCATAGATTAGAACTATTAATTTTTTACCTGGGTAGTTAAGTCTAATATATTTAATTATGTAGCCTGCCAATAGTTTGCTATAACACAGTAGCAGAACATAAGCCTACAGCCCTTTGTAGGATGTGGAATTACAGGGCTAAAGGAGAGCTGCTATTAAAATGGAAGTGAGTCCAGCAGAGGGCAACTAAAATAGCTGGGACTGAAGTAGTGGAGAGGGACAGGCTGAAGAAGGACCTGGTTTTCTTCAGCCTGTAGAACAGAAGCCTGAGCAAGCCACCTACTAGAAGGTTTTTACTAACTAAAAGAAGACAGAAGCAGAGTCAGGATATTCTCAGAGATGCAAGAACTACAGCAAAGGAAATTTCAGCTGAATTTAGGAAAAAAAAAAAAAATCTTTCTTGTAACCTCATGGTCAAAACCTGAGACAGGTTGCCCAAAGAGACTCTAAGATGTGCCTATCTGAATATTTTCAAAAGTCAGCCTATCTCTAAGCAACCTGATGCGATTTTGAAGTCGGTCCTTCTTTGAGCAGGAGATTGGCCTACAGATCTTAAAAAATTCCTTCAATCCTAAATCTCTGGATGGCTTTATGAATCACTTATCTGTTAAGTTATTTAATTGACTGATGATAATTTTGGAATTAACCTATCCAAAATGTACTGGAACAAATGAAGCATCTGTTTTGGCTGGCTAACTGTCTAGCTTTTTAATTTTGGTTCTATCACACTTGTCACTGAGTATGTGGCTTTTATACAGACTATGTGAATCCTAAAATGACTTGATGTATATTGAGAACAACTGTCAGTCTCCCACTTGCAGAAATCATACTTTGTGATGCAGAACAGCACCAACTAAATTCTTCTTTTGAATTATTATGACATTAAGAACAGAACCTTTAGTCTAAGACCAATTACTACAACTTCATATTGGGACTAGAAAAGAATTTCAAAACAAAGCCTATTCTGACCTTACAGAAATGCAGAAGTTTAAAAATATTTCAGTTTGTCAAAGCACAGGACCAGAATTTTTTGTGTAAAAAGAATATGGCAAAAAGAAGATCATACCACAGTAAATTTTTCCAAGTCAGTAAGTCAAATGAAACTCAAAGAATTCTAATATTCACAGAGGAGATTAAGCATGGCTTGCTCTGCTGTGCTGTCTGGGTATTTGCATTCTTTGCCACATTCCTTATCGGCAGGTGGACCTGCACTGCAGGCAGTGAGCAAAGACCAGGCACTGTGCAACCTCTCGATATCTTGACGGGCAGCTGCTGCAATCTGCCACCTCCCTTTTCCACCAACCAGCACCAAGGGCAGGGAGAAGTCACAGCAGGGCTACTTGTGTCAACACATGGCTGATAAGGATCAACTTAATACCATTCATTCCCCAAAGCTTTGGTGATATTCCTAAATCAATGGAGCTTTGTTAATAACTTCACTAGTAATTCACATTTTGAAAACTTCCATCTCATACACATGCTACCCTTTAATTATCTAATTATTGATTCGTTCAATTAAAAACATTCAGCCAATGCAAAAATTATGTTTTGGACCTTTGTAGTTTTACTAAGATTTATTTTGTTACATTGATATTGTTATCAGGAACAACTTCCATGCCTATCTGGCAACAGTGAAAACTGTATATGTGACTCCTTGAACACTGGCTGGCAAGTATCTCCACTGTAACAGTGTAAATTAATGATATATATGAAATCAATGGAAAACTAAAAAAAATAAAAAACAATACATACTATTTCATTAATCCCACTAAGTTTCCCGGTAGACAGCTTTGGTCTTGAAGCAGGCCTTGGAGGGGGTACAATGGTGCCTACAGAAAGAGGAGTAGTGGGCCTTGCTGAAAGAAAGCAAATTTAAGAACAGAAATATTATCAAAGTCACACTGAACATAAACACGTACTTTCTTTAGCAGAATACTTGGAAGTTATGTTTCTATGAAAAGTTCCTATTTTACAAGTTCAATTTTGTAAGATGCACCACTAATCATAAATGCATTTAAAATAGGGCGATGTGATACCCTGAAAAGTGACTCTAAAAATGGCACCATGGGCTTCCTCCTTTCTCTTAAATATGTTTATACTAGTTATTCTTGGAGGTTTGTTTGTAAAAAGATGGTTTTACCAGAGTTTCCTTTTGTGTATAAACTGTATAGATTCAGAAAACAGGACAGTCTTTTATGTCTCACCACAAATTCAGCAGAAATTCATATTTGGTCTGGCTGACAATGGCATAACTGTTTACACCAAATTTTGCCCTCTGAAATCCCATTTACTTCAATAAGTATACACCAGTATAACAGATAAATGACACTTGATTGTAAGAGCACGCCAACTCATTATATTTTAACTGAGCCATTAGAAGTAAAAAGCAATAAAAAACATAAGACAGCCCTCCTTTTCTTCCAAACTTAAAAGAAACAAGTAAGAGATGGTGGCAGCAGTACTAAGATGCCAGTTTTACGAAGTCACTTTTCTGAACATAACAAATAGAACTGTGTTTCAAAATAAATGTTAGATGCCAATGAGTATGCCAGATCTAAAATTGACTTCAAAACAGATTGAAATCCTAGTATTTGATTATGTTGTTCCAGCACATCTTATTATCTCCCTCAAATTATTCCCAATGGCTCTTTTTTATTTAAATCAGTTTATATTATTTAAAATGCAACTTTTAAGTATGCAGTCTTCTCAGGCATTCAGCGTAACTCGGCTGTTTAAGTACATGAGTTTCATCACTGACTTGGGAAGACAGAAGTTAGGCTAATACCAATTACATGCACCTTAAGAGTTGCAAAATCAAATGTCCCCAGATAAATTAATTTCTAAAATACCCGTAATTCTTTTAAAATTCTTAGTATGCTGCAAGAAAACAATGCATGCTAAAAACAGAGTAGTCTGCTGCAGTACCACAGGTATTCGGTGAGTCATGTTATACTTGCCCAAATGTGCTTTTATTTGTGCTTTTAGTATGTAGCATTACCATGATACTTATCCACATTTTAAAACATTGTGTGTTTAGAAGGAACAGTTTTAAATAAAATTATTTAACTTTACTTAATCTGAAAATATCTATACAAAGCCATTTGGGAATAGAAGTCTTTTTGCAAATGCAATCACTTAATCTTCAAGAGCTCACTACTCTCAAATTCTTTTAGTTCTTCTAATTTCAAGCTGAATATTTTCTTAATTGTCTTAACTTCCAAGGAAATTGGTGCCATCAGGCAGTTTAGTACATTCTAAGTAAGAAGATGAGTTAAATTTAACATCAGGTGAACGATAATAACAAAAAGAAAAATGAGTCCAAAGCTTGATTTTTAGAGTCAGTTATTAGCAAAGAGCAATACACAATGCATGCTTGCCATACCCTTATTTGTATGAGCACAAGAAGACACTAAGCTATATTCCAGTAGGGTTGAAGATGATGCAGAAGAAGTTTCAGCAGCATTGCCAGTTTCTTCAATGAATAATTGTTCATGACATACAGTATTATTGAAAAGGTCACTTTGATCCTCAGAAGCACAGCTGTTGGAAGAATTCCCAAGCAAAGCAGAAGAGGCAAGGCAGGCATTTTCACTTTTAAAATGCAATCTCTGGGGCTCCTTCTTGTTTGCACTTGTGTGTCTAACTGTAAGAAGTTCATCAGCAAAGGAAATCCACTGACTCTGAGACTGTGAAACACAGGATAAAGGACTGGTGCTCCCTGATGGAGCTTCTGTAACACCAGATTTGCACAAAGTGCTAATGATAAAGTCTGGTGAGGATGGGCTTGTAGACCCAGAATCTGTCTGGTGAACAAGCAAAGACTGAGATACTCTATACCCCAGCAAATCAGTGGTAGATGAGGAGGAGCTCCTATTGTGGTCTTTCAGTGTAGCTGAAGGAAAAGGGAAGAATTGAAACTAAGACCAACACTGAAAAGACAGAAATTTCAGTATTAAAAATATATTAAATATCCACTGCAGGAGGGTTACTAACCAGCATAAAAACCAACTTCTCTCCTCAGCTGACAATATCACCACTTACCAGTAAAAGAAAAAAACAAACCAGCCTACATGTACTCCATTCATACAGCCAGTCACGGCACTTTCCATTTCTAGTAAGCCAAAAATAATGTGTTTCTCTCCATTTAAGGCCTACTTCTTATGATTTTCCTTGACTTCCTATCATGGTTTAACTCCCTCACATCTTTGTCTTTCCTTTTGTGTGTCCTACTCCATTTTTGTTTCCTCTCCACAGATTTCTGTTTTGAATTAATTTAATCAGACCTATCCTATCCTGTTCCTTCCAAACATTTCGATCTTCTTATCCTTCTGTAATGGAAAGGTCCAACATAAAGGGCTGTTCAGTGAATGAATGAAGACTGCAGTAATGAGATCCTGTTTGATACTCCTCTGTCTGTATCAACCTGTATCTAGTGAGTAACTGTGTATAAGGCATCACATCATCCAACCCAGTAGATTTCCTCTCTCATCCTATAGTGATAAGGCTGCTGGAAAACAGTAGTTTTCCACAAATATTCCCTGCATTTGGTGGTTGCTTTTTGGAGTAAATGACAACAGAAGCAGAAAATGCAAGGTTAGTAAACTCTCAACATCTTGTACATTGTCAAAGCTAGGAGCAACAGCAGAATGACATACAGAACAAAAAATGAGAACAACACATTTAAAAGTCTGGATCTAAAGTAGAGGTGTCCCCTCTATGGTGGTCCTTTTGCCACAGACAAGTACATTCTCTAAGCCTACATAAACAGAGTTTTGCCTGTTTATGTAGGCTTAGCTTTACCATTCTAACAGATATTTTGCATATCATTCACAGGCTTTAAAATATTACTATAAATCCTATCCAAAAACCGATGCGGAAAATTTAAAAACTATTTTAAAAATACATATGGATGAAAATGAGGAAGAGAAATGAAAATAAGCATTCTTACAATATCAATAGCTGGCTAAAAAATGTCTGTTGTGTTTGTTCAAGATAACAAAGTCATCTTAAATGTCTAATAAAGCAAGATTATTCACGGATGACCAAAGTTTACTTCTGTGCTGCATAAACCGCTTATTTACACCACGATTGCTCAAATACCATAGTAGTTTAAGTGTCTAATGATTAATACAGAGTTATGAAACAATAGCTAAAGAAATTTTTTAACAGTAAAAAGAAAAAAGGTAATGTGGGACATGATACATCATGATATGCAGATATACTGTATGAAATCCAACTAATTATGTAACTTCACTTTTTGATTAAGATTTTCAAAAGCTTTAAGCATTAGCTTACCTACATAAACCTTCAAGTTGAAGATAAAAAAACTGATTTAAAGGAAAATACAATTAGATCAAAGTAGTAAGAAGTCTTTAGAATGAAGCTGCAGGTTAGTGAGCATCAGAACTTGATTTAAACAACACTATGACCTACAAGTCGGACTACATTGATCCATACTTTTTTTTTTAATTAGTAATTTGTTATACTTTTGAACACTCACTTTTACTTAACTCCATGGATCATTTCACAAATGCAAATATTTTAATTAACTCCTAGAACAACAGTCCTTTAAACACCTTTAAACAATTATCTGGCAGAAACACTTTGCCAAATCACAGATACATTTCAAATTGATTTATGCCCTCAGGACACTATATTGCACCAATTTCAATGAAATGCAGGGCTCTGTGCATGAACTTCTTTTGGTTATGAGAGCTCAGGTAGATTACTACCCCCCAGATATGGCTACAAAGGATGTTATGGATTCCAAATACCTGTCACTACTCATCAACCAGAGACTACTCTCTCCCCAGTTCTACTGCTAGAAGGGACCCTGAACATTTCCTAACCTGCTTTGGCTGCTCATCCAGATGTAGTAATAAACAACTGGATACAACAACAACCACCAGCACAACAAATCAAGTATTTTCTGCCTTCCTCTACACACTCCCAACACGAGACCAAAGCTAGCAAAACAGACTATTTTGAGAAAGCACCACTTCTTTTTAGCATATTCCAGCAATACATATCTCTATATAATTTATCTTTAAATATGTTAAAAATTTGGGTCCACTAGCCAATAATCTTGCCTGGTTATCTAAGTGAGGAAGAGACAATCTAATTATTTCCATAAGCTAGATTTGTTAAAAACCTACCTTTTAAAGAACACAAATTTGTAGGAAAAGAGTAAGTTCCACGAAAAACCTGAGGGGTTACATAGCAATGCTGGTTGCTGCCAAAAGGACATTACCAAGGCCAAGAATTAACACTAGTTCTGCTGAATTCTGCTGTTGTGCTGAATTTCCCTGTTGTACCCTTCCTTACTGTTTTATGATCAAGCACACAAAACATCTAGGAAGCTATGACTGGGAAAAAAGAAGTGAGGTCTATTACAATTTTTGGAATATGAATAGCTAAAAGAAACAGTTTACACTTTCTTTTTCAGGCATATGGAAGAAGTGTCTCTACATTAAGACAGAAGAAGTTGGAAAATACACAGTAGGAAGCCTAAAAAGAACTACGGAAACAGCGTATCTCCCAATGTCAGTAAACAGTAGATAATCAATGCAAATACTAAATCATTTACATAATTACATTAATAAGCAGGTCCCAATAGCCATAGTATCTGTTTTTGTTTTGGACTCTCCTTCCTTTTTCTGAACTAGTTTCTTAACATCTCCTGCTCTCAGCCTCTTCAACACACATACTCACTCATTTTATTATTTATTTTGCCTCCCTCTCCTTCACTGCCTTTTCAATTTAACAATCAAGATTGACTCTTTCTATGATTTTTTAATTTAATTCAATTTCCTCAAAGACCAGGTTTCAGGAAAGCAGTGTCCTGCCCACACTAATATGCTGCAGAATTCTGCATCCCAAAATTCTCATGCATCACCTGCCCATACTCCTGAGCTTACCCTTTTCCTCCAAATGCTCCTGCTCTCAGGTGGTGCCAGGAAGTCCCCCTTAATTCTAATCTCAGTTAGAGATCCTGCCATTTTTATCCAGTTCCCTGTGGATTATGGCTGCAAATCTCCTATTAGAATCCTAGTTTCTTACAGGAAAAAATTTCCTCACAGCAAAGCTCCAAGGTGCCTTTTTACTACACAGATCAACAGGCTTTCATGGAATGAAGAAACCGATCCCTACTCAGAGTGCAAGCTCACTTTGTCTCACTGATGCTGGGACAACATCCATTTCATCTCCCAGGCCTAGCAGCTGAAAAAATAGGATTATATTGCAGATAGTGACAGTTCTTTTGAAAAGTGTGACAAGGTGATAAAAAAAGGCAGAAGCAAGACAGAATTCTCCTAAAGTTTCTAGTGTTCCCCCTCCCCCTTGCTCTCTAGCTTGAAACCCTGGCATATGGCACCCTCAGTCGGGTACTACTTATAAGACTTTATACGGCTTCACAAAAGTTTTTCAATAGTCAAAGCACATAATCTTGCAATAACTAAAAAAAAAAAAGCAACAACAGAACATCCTGAAGAATACAGAGAAAACATTTTCTACTATTAGATTTTTTACCTGAGGAGGATGAGGATGCCAAGGAAGCTGAAGAAGAAGATTCAAGAGAACTGTTGAAGAGTGGATCCCATGCCAGGAGGTCACTGTTCCCCTTTCTATATTAAGAGTCAGAATTGGAATATAAACAAAAGACACATATATTCATAAAAATCAAACTACAACTTCAGTAGTAGTTTGATAATATAAAAATATGATACATAAATATGATACATTAATCTTGTTAGTCTTTGCATCAAAAAAAAAAAAGTACTTACAAATTGGAGGTCAAGGAACTGATTTACACATGAGGCTATCTGAACTGACACTTTGATACAAGTTCATGTGTGGATATACTTAATAATGTCAGTTGAACGGTTTTCATTTAAGGAGGGATACATCATCTTCAAATCCATTTTTTTCAGTATATCCATATATAAGCATTGTATACAGACCTGTCCAACTCTGGAGCTTGTACTCCTAAATCCTTTACCATGACACACTGTAGGATAGAAACTAAACCTGTCTTATTTAAAACCTGAGATTTTAATAAAACCCAGTATTTTGTAATCATGTAATATAAATAACAGCTGAGGCAGATCACAATGAGGCAAACACATTACAAGGGGAAAACAAATTAATGGAAATCTCCATTGTTGCATAATCACCCCTTAATTCTTATGATGCAATAGATGCCCAGTTTAAAATAGCAGGTGGTATTTGCAATGAGTTTCTGGGTATTAGATCAAAATAAGTCCAAATTACCACAAACTGAATTTGACAGAATTCTAAATTTTAACTTACTCATTAGTTGGAGCAGAAAGCTTTGATTTTGCTAGCTCTTCACCTAAGCAAAAGACACAGTATTATCACCAGAGCTGTGGCTGTCTAAAATAAAAATTTCAGCTTAATTATAAAAAGACAGAAAACATTAACTTCTTGTTGTAGTTCAAGAATAATTGACAATTACTAACATGGAAAAGAGAAGACGCAGTATTTCTAGTAATACACATTCAGATACTCCTGAAACACCTTCTAACAGGAGAGGACTACACAGAGCAATGCATTTTGGGAGGAAGTGTCATTCACTTGAAATATCTTCCTTAATTTGCACTATTTACATCAATATTATTCCTCAGCAAATCTGACTCAGTTCCCACTGAAACAAAACCCCTACCAAACAGAGGCTAATGCTGTGTCCTCTATCTCCATGGCCACGTTTTATGTGTTTGACTCTAAAACTGGTAAAAAATGCTTTGTTGGTTTGTGGATCCTATTAAACTTGAGTGGGTGGAAGGGCTTTAAGAAGTTCCACAGGAGTCTTTTACATAGGATTCCCCCATCGGCTCTTGAATGTTTTCCTCATCACTGTCAGAGACAGCTTCATTTACTTTCCCAGAACAGGGAACAGCCAAGTATATAGGAAAAAAATAAGGTATCTAAAACTAACAAGATAAATATATTTTTCTATTTAAAATAAAAATACTCAAGAAATTTATTTCTTCAACAATTAAAAAAAATTTAAAATATTCCATGTTAGAAAACTAACATAAATAGACAAAAAGTTAAAGATTCACACTTACTGGATGAATTTCGATTCATTTGTGCCTGAAATGGGGAAAAAAGGTTAGGAATAAATTCTTTTACTATCTGTCAAATAAAATGCTTAATAGTCCCAGAGTTCTTATTTCCACTCAATTTTCTATGAGATACTTTGCTTTCAGTGCTAGACAAAACATTCTGAGCTTGCAGAAGACCAGAACGTGAACAAGGACAGAGCAACCAGTGCCCACCTGCCACATCAGTAAGAAAAGGGAGGAACAAACACTGTAGAGCTGACAAAGGGAGCTTTATTACTAAATCCCTTTACAGACTGGGGCAGTAAAATTAAACTGCTTATGTATCACATGGTATATATGGAAATAAACATTCCTGAGGTTTTCCCAATAACTCCTCTCACATACTACACTTACTTGGTTTTAATCTAAACATGGGAATTAAAAGCCATTCTGTACTTACAGGACTGTGTCTCTGCTTTCAAAACATGAAGGGGGGGGGGGGAAGAGAAAAATAATAATTATAATTTTAATATGTTATGTGCAATGTTTTCCTTAAAATCAAAGTAATTCTTACTCTGGTCTAATATTGTACTAGTGAACTTTAATACTATTTATTTGTAATATCACCTCATGGCATAAAGGATAATTTTATGGATTGCAGAATACATTAGTAAAGCTACACTGTAAATGTTACATGTATCCACATTATACGATCTATTTTAAAGGTTTGTGTTATTATTCAATACTAATTAGTAAAATGTGTTAAAAACCATGCTCCACTAACTCCAAACTGTATTAAAATGTTTTGTGGTGGCAACAGCAGAAAGACAAGGACTGAGCACTCCCAAGACTCAAAGGAAAGTTAAAATCTGAGAAGAGAGAATTAATTAATGTTACAGTGCAATGAAGTGTACTGAAGATGACCCTAGTACACAAGAGAAAAAGAATCATTGAACTTGAATCTAGAATAAATTCTGAACAACAAAATATATGTTTACACAGAAGATTCTTTACTGCTTTTCTCTTACTACACATTAAAAATACAAGGAACAAAATAACTTACAGATATTGCTGGAGAAAGAGTGATGTTTCCTATAGATACTTTTAGTTCATCCAAGGAAGGCATGGTATATTGAGAGCTATTATTTGGCTGGACAGGTTTTATTTCTACGTGGAACCTCCTGGGTTCATCATCTTCAGAGTCAGAATCACTGGATGAATAGAAATGGTTCTCTTTGGTATGTTTTTGTCAGTTAAGGTGGAAATTAATCTGCATAACTGATGTTATAATTATACTCTACAAAATGCTCATATTAAGTGAATGCCATAGATAAACAATGCTGCCTGACCTCTTTGTGCACTTACACAGACACTTCAAATATATTCACTGTCCAAAATTCACAGCACAGAGTTAAAATTTAGTTTTTATATTCCATTAACCTTCATAACAGTATTTTGTTGTCAAAAGCACAATGTAACTGGATATTGTCTATCTGGACCTCCCAGAAGCATATGACACGGTTCCCCATAGAACTCTCATAAAAAACTGGCTGCTTATGGCCTGGATGAGCACATGATCTGTTGGATCAAGCACTGGTTGGACAGTTGGGCCCAAAGAGGGGTGGTCAATGGGGTCAAATCCAGCTGGGGTCAGTCACAAGTTGTGTTCCTCAGGGCTCAGTGTTGAGACTGTTTCTGTTTAACATCCTTACTGATGATCTTGATAAGGAGTATATTATCAGTAAGTCTGCAGATGACACCAAGCTAGGCAGGAGTGTTGATCTGCATGAGGACAGGGAGGCTCTACAGAGAGACTTGGATAGATTTGATCATTGGGCTAATGTTAATGGTCTGGGCTTCAACAAGGCCAAGTCCCAGGTCCTGCATTTGGGCCACAACAACCCCAGGCAAGGCTACAGGCTTGGGGAAGTGTGGCTGGACAGTGTCTGGCAGAAAAGTACCTGGGGGTTCTCATTGACAAGCCTCTGAATATGAGGCAGCAGTGTGCCCAGGTGGCCAAGAAAGCCAATGGCATCCTGGCTTGTCTTAGAAATAGTGTGACCAGCAGAAGTAGAGAGGTGATTGTGCCACTGTACTCAGCACTGGTGAGGCCTCACCTGGAGTATTGTGTCCAGTTTTGGGCACCTCAATTCAAGAGAGATATCGAGGTGCTGGAGCGAGTACAGAGGAGGGCAACAAAGCTGGTGAAGGGCCTAGAGAATCAATCTTATGAAGAATGCTGGAAGGAGCCGGGAATGGTTAGTTTGAGGAAGAGGAGGCTGAGGGGAGACCTCATTTGTCTCTACAACTACGTGAGAGGTTGGTGCTGGTCTCTTCTCACAGGTAATTAGCGACAGCACATGAGGGAATGGTTTCAAGCTGCAACAGGGGAGGTTTAGATGGGACATTAGGAAAAATTTCTTCACAGAGAAAGTGCTTAATCACTGGAACAGGCTGCCCAGTGAGGTGGTTGAGTCACCATCCCTGGATGTGTTTAACAGATAACGCAAACTGCTTTTACCGGTACAGGAATCTTCAGTGGGGGCAAAGCTGATGAAGACAGAGAAGCTATGGTGATGGACTGGCCCACTTTAAGGTGCTGTTAACTGCTTAAAAGTTTTCAAAATTTAAGGTAATTGCATAATGTAAGATTACCTTTTATCTGCATTACCAAGACAATTCAGTTAATACATTTCCAAAAATGAGGCAATATCTTGCCAAGGTATTAAGCTTGCTTAGATCTACAGCTCTTAAATAGAGCTTCCTTGTGTTTCCAATGGGAGGAAAGAAAAGGACAATTTTTTTTTCCTTCAAAGGAAGAACAAAGAAAACTCAAGAGCCTGCATAAAAAATGGCTCATAACAAAAATCTATTATGTATATCAAAGCTATTATAAAGACAAGAAAAGCTAGAAGCATCAATTAGAAATAGCATGTGGTATAATGACTTAATTAACAGAAATTCTATTTCTAGATAGCTGGAGCATCCAGTCTTTTCAAGGGTGTTAAGAAAAAGTGGGAGGGTGCATATATAGAACAGATATCCACTCCGTATGCTTAAAAAGTTTACAAACTTTACTTTATGAACTTTCTCAAAGCTTTTCAAGTAGAAAGACCTGCATGGTGACCTTAGAGCTTTTGTTCAGATTTTTTTTGGTGTTGTTTTATTTTGGTTTTTTTTATTGTCAGACAAAAAAACAACCTCTTCAAGTTCCCAAGACATTTGATCTAATAATTAACATTTGAACACACACAAAATCAAAGATAGACAAAATTTTGTACATTTTGCAAAAGCTATGAACATAAGAATACAAGGTAGCAACGTAAGCATGAATGTCACTCATCTACCCTTGCTTAACACTTTAATCAGTATTTATTCTCTCCAAACAATCAAAATAACATCAAGTAACTTGTCAAAATAATAGTAAAAAGGATATCCTGTGTTGTTTCTGGTTTAATGCTGAATCCTTCATCATCTACATCAGGAATGTTCTAAAAAAAACCAACCCAACAATTATTATTAACAATTATTATTAACTATTGACAAATAGCTAAAACCCATGCTTTTAAATAATGCCATTGGCAAATTAAAATTTGATCGTGACAGCTCATGAAAGTAATATTTTTCACCATCAATTAGTACAGTTATATCAAGTTATGCTCTGTGGTTCAGAAGTAACATGACAAGATACTTAAGGAACAGAATGCAACAAAACAAGCTCCAGATTTCCTTTGAAAACTGGCAAGTTTTAATGCATTTGCTTTTACTGGTCCTCTACCAAAAAGATTAGAAACCAACAGAAACATTTCAGCTTTACTATTTAGTGTTCAATAAGTCTACAATCCTCTTGGCCCCAGGTGTTTTCCCAATTTCTACTAATTCTCTTAGCTAAATGGCTCTGAATTCTCTTAGCTACTGAAGGCTCTGATGGTACAGCAGCAAAACCTTTAGTAAGAGCTAGTCAATATTCTAATAGGTGAGTAAAGCATTCCAGGTTGCATCAGTTACAGCTTCCTCTCCCCTGCAAAAAGGCAGCAAGCCTCACTGTTGCTTTAGCAAAGAATATCCACAATAATTAAAAGACATGAATGAAACCTGCTACAAGTGCTCAAAATCAGGTTCCAGAGTTTTTCTTTACACATCTCCAGCAACATTCTAGATTTCCAAAGTTAATAAGCATCTGGGAACTTCAGACTCGTTCAGATTTTAAGTTCTTGCAGGTAATGAAATATAAATTGAAGGCAATTATGTTAAAATAATTTTGAATGCTTAGCTAAGCACTTAGCTTCACGAAAAAGCTTTGGGGCAGAGAGAAACAAGTCTTTAATAATATAAACTTAATTTTAAAGACGTGCAAAACCCCACACTCACGTGTATTATATATAAAGGGATACACTTAGATACACAGATACTTTACCCACTCAGAACAGAAAAGCCCACTCCTGGCTCCATATGCATAATTATTCTATGTGAACTGCTCAAATGCCTCCGTAAGTTTTTAATAAAAAACTGGCCACTCAAATATCTTAAAAATGTAGTGTTTTCACCAGTTATGAATTACTTATAAAAACTGTAAGATTAATATAAAAGAGCAATTTTGTCTGGTGTACCAGTCAGTTTATTTTACCAGAAAGTAGGCTCTGGGAGGTAGTTTGACTAATAGAGATATATAATTAAAAGCCAAAATATACCTTGCTGTTATAAGTCATGAGATATAACAAAATGACTTACACTGGAGACATCAAGTGGACTAGCAAGCAAACACTTGACTTCACCTAACATTTGAAGCCAAATTTAAAGAGATATTCACTTTGATTAGCTTTTGAATTACAGAGGAAGATACACATAAAAATGTAGTTGTCCCACTATTTTTTATACAGATATCACAAATGGGATGTTTGATATTTTACTAAGAAAGACCATCCTCTGTACAGATCTCTAATATCAGAAATTTAATTTTTAATTAAATGCAATGGATTTAAACAAAGATAATGCTTTCTGCTAAAAAGAACAAGAAATACAGTCTCGTATAGGAGATGTAATACTGTATCCAATTAAATAGCACATCAAACTAAGGCCAAAAATAATCTTTAAGCTCAAACCTTAAAATAGATACAAATGCAACTTCTTGAAACACTTGTAAGATGTAGATTTCACTGCTATTTGACGGCTAAACAAACCAAACCGAAACAAAAAACAAACAAACATAACAGAAAAGGAAAAGAACTGAACAAAAAAAAAGTAATAAGAGTAGGATCACACGGTCCAGTACCTTAGCTCTACTTGCTCAAATCAGAGTTCTTAGCTACGCTTGACCTCAGGCTGACCTTGTTTATATACCAAAAAACACTAATGAAACTTGACATCAAAGTAAACAGAACAAAACCATACAGCTAGAGGGTAGGTACATTTTCCTACAATACTCCAACTTTTGAATTCTGAAATTATTTTAGTTGTCATACTAAGCAATTTTCAATAGATCAGGATCAGGCATATCTGAGATTAATTGAAAACCAACCAAAACCTTTAAATATACAATATTTAATTCTTCTTCCAGCTGGGCCACATATGTAAAAGATATTATTGTTGGGCACACACAGGATGCAAAATACAGCTGGAAAATCTGCCTATTTTGATAAAAAATTGTGAAATAACTTTGCAAAAGTTATTTCAATTGCATTATTTTTTAACTTAATGAATAAAGTCCAGGATAAAGCAAATCCTTAGAAATACTGAAGTTCCTAACTTATTAAATATTTCTTAATATTTTCATGATAATTATTTCCGATCTTGAAAAAGGTATTTGAATCACCTATTAATCAGCAATGGCACTTTACCATGTAGCCTGTATTCATAAGTTCAGACAAAAAAAGTCAAAGTTAATATTCACATAACAGAGATGGATGCTTTCCAGCTTAAGTTCTGAACTGAAATATTCCTTGTTTCTTTTTTAGCAGTCATACACTACTGCTTTTCTGTAGCACTGTGCAGAAAACTTAATTTGTACTTCTACTTTTTTCCTATTTCTAAAACTTAAATATGTGTAATTTAAGACATCTGACTCTACACAATGTGTACAAGGTCAGAAATAATCCACTTTATATTTCTAGCTTTGTCAATGATTCAGATTAATCTTGTATCAATTTGTGATCATTCTTAAAATACCTTTTGCTTTCATTAATGAGATGTTTCATTTATATTTTTGTGTAAACCAACAAAAGTAAAGTCAAAGATACAATCACTGTTCCATTGTATTGACAAATTGTGTCACATACAAGCAAAATAGTACCACAAAATCTTATTTGCAAGTTAAGTAATTATTGTTTTCAGTATTTTCAATGGTTGAACAGGTGAATGGTTCTGGTTTCTGAAATATCAGAATTTCATTTACTAGTTTTGCAAGACTGGAAGAGGACACAGCATTTGGAAAGAGATACATATTCACAAATCTGATGTTAATAAAGGCATTTATATTTACTTGACTAATTCGTACTCCCTTTTTCACACTCCTGCAGTTACAGATCTGTATCTAACAGTGCATCTTTAAAGTATCAGCACACAATACAGACAGGACTTAGTTTGCCTACCATGGTGATCATAGATAAAAACTACAATATTAATGTATGCATGTGTCACTTTGGACTTTAAACACAGAGACGGACGATCTTTGCAAACTTTGTGTTTCTGTAAGAAGTTACAAATATGACAGGGATGAAGGTCACGAACACATTATTTGTAGTTTTTGCGGTAAAAAAAAGCTCAATATGGATGTGAATTGAACTCTGGAAGTAAAGGGAAAGGCAGACTTCCTTAGAAGAAGGTTTCACATTCTCAGAGGTAATTAAGCAATTAAATGTATAGCTATAAAGACCACAGAGGTGAGATTGCCCTGTGTTTGCAGATGTAATACAACGTATTAATAATTAAGGTATTATATATTTTTAAATATACATGAAAAAATAGGACTTATAACTCGGCCTTTGCATTAGTATCTTTTACTAATCTTCTGGGGTGAATAATTTTTTTCCAGAAATAAAGCATAAGGACATAATAAATAACAAAATAAAACTGCCTATACAAAAAGTATAAGGACTAAACATTCTACTGCCAAAACTTATTTTTTGAGTTTTAGTGAATACTAAAACTCTCAGTTTCCTTGCTCTGTCCTGTCATCCAAAAGCAATGGAAAGAAGCCACACCATTACCATGTCACTAGTTCCTCTGGGCCACATACAAAGGACAAGAAAGGAACACGTGGAACATATTGCAATCTAGCTGCTTCATTTGGCCCTTCCTCAGCAACATTAGTGCTGTTACAGTGGGTAAGAAGGAAAGAACCTTCTGTACATTTCAGCTTGATTTCCGTCTGTTCTCTCTTCTCCTGGGATACCTACAGTAGTTACGAGAGCTCCTTACAAAGTTTTTGTCAGCATATACTTCAGGATAGAGTGCAGCTGAATGGCTGTTTCTTTTTCTGCCTGATGAACTTTATACCATTTTACTGAACTGGACTGATTTCCTGTAATTTAGATGAGAACTGAAAGGAACTCAAAGCAGGTGAAGCTCATAATAGCCTGGGACAAAAGAGAAAAAGTCTCACCACTTTTCACATACTTGAGTTGTAAATTTGACTCAGGTGTTTCCTTAGGTTAAGGCTAATTTATTACATACAGCAGCTTCCTCTCCTTAGTGTGCCTATTAACTCAAAATATATGGATCAAGACAGTAGCCAGTCAGTTTCTTCCATTGCCAGAGATGCAGAAAGAAATAAAAACAGATATTTAAAGTGCTCCTGTCTTGTTCTGTGACTACTAAGCCTTGTACCTGCATCAATGGCATATATTGAAAATATGCCAGAACTAAACATTTCAAAAATACAAATAAAAACATTTGAATTTAACTAAATACAAGGTAACGCTTGTGTGCCAGTGGAGTCTGATCATTTCAAATGCATGCACTCTCCAGCAATAAAAATTATGTATAATACTACACAACCGTAATTATGCTACACTCATATGTAAGAGGTTAGAAGTTTTTGATGCCTCGATATATTTGTTTACCTTCTGGTTTCCTGTGAAAAGAAGTTTCAGCATTATGTTCTCCGCATCTGTGGTTCTTCATTACTTTTGAACTTACTCAACAATTTCAAATGGATTTGACAGATAGAACAGAGGACTCAAAGATAATTACATTACTACAGTCTTCATGAAAATAGGCAGTCAAGTAGAAGAAAGAGATCTGCAAGTATCCCAGTGAAGGGAAGAGCTGCAATTCTAATTCAGATTCTACTGGACACAAGTTGAACCTTGTAAGAGCTTTCCCAAAATAAAGTTTTCTACTAGAGCTTTTATCTTCCTACAAACCATCCCTTGAGACATGGCAAACCCATGGGAAACAATACAATTAGTTCTGCCTTCGGAAAAACTTTGTAGGCAACAAACACATACAGAGTCGGATTTCAGTTATTATCCCCTTCTAGAGTACACATAGTTAACTCTCTACTTTTCTTAACTACCAAGGCTTAGCTTAATGGAAGCTACATGTGTGGATTGACACATAACAGAAATTTTTAATCTCACAACATAATCTCATACATACTGTAATCTGTATTTAAGCACAGACTGCTTATTTAAGTGGTCAATCTTTTAAAAAAATACCAGCTCTCAGCTCACAGATGCCTTCCTACTCATGAGCACACAAAAACCTCTTCTGATAAGAATTCTGACAGGAATTAACAATTCATTCAAATGCATCACATTTCCCTGTATATATAACCTGACAGCTACAAAAAGGATGCGCATAAGTGGATGGCTTGCCACAGATAAATTTAAGAACTTCCATTTTGGTACCAAAACCATGTTTAGGACCATCTGACTTTTTTGTTTTCTGGAAACAGAGAATACAAGTTTCAACTCACTGTATGATACACTTTGCAGTAGTGAGAAGGCCCTAATCGTGCTGAATACACAATGTGTATTAGAAGATTCACAATATCATGTAGAACTGGTAGACAAAGTTTTGAAGTCAGTTCTTCCCAGATCCTTAACTTTTAAAATCTCAATATATATAACTCAGGGCTTACAGTTATAAATAATTCTAGAGTTGTTATCTCTTATATTCCTTTCACACAACTAAAGTTCTTGACAAATAAACAAAAGCCACCTTTAAAAAAAGATCATATTAATAATATAAAAGCCAGACAGAGATTTTCTTTGAGTGACCAAAGCAATAATCGAGACACCTCAACCTTAAATAAGAAGAATTTTCTCAGGGCTAGTCCTCTGTATTTTCTAGCAATGAAACAAAAATGATACTTGATTTTAATTTATTATTATTTTTTTCCACTAAAACTTTTCCAAGATCATTTTATTGAAACGTGTTATTTATTGCGAAGTTTCATACAAAACAAATCCCCACAGAGATAACACTATAACTATTTAGATCAAAATTGAAAAATTAATCAGAGATGAAATTTTAAAGTAAAAGGCAAGCAAAATTAAAAACATTTGAAATGGGACCTTCCAGAAGAGGATACCAACCTTAAAATGCAAAAGCACTCTGGAGTGCTTGTTTGTAACGGGTGAAATTAATCTTCTCTATGGTAAGCTGCATAATTTTTTATGACAATGACAGTAATGGCTCTGCCATTGAAGCATTCTACCATTTAGAATAAGTGTTGCTTGTAAAAAGCAAAAAAAAATGACAGATCAAATTTTAAATTCCCAGTGCAGTCATGAAATTTAAATTGGGCTTTAAAAAAAAAAAAAAAAAAAGAGAGAGAGAAAATGCAACAATAGTATCAGTTTTGTTGTTACACACTGAAAGTTAGAGGTCTTTTTTTTAACCAAGTATAAATTATATGTAGAAAGAACAATTATCTTAGATGATCATATGGCATGCTTCATGCAGCCATAGAGAATGTCTGGCAATTTACTGTTCCGTTCTTTTAACTATTTTAAAAAATGATAGAGACCAAAATAAGCAACGAAGACAATAAACACTGCAAGTCAAACCCAGTTGTGGTTCACTCCAGTGACTCAACCTGAATTGTCAAAAGATATTATTTCTATCAAAAGCCTGATTATAGGGATAATTCTAAAGTTACTTTAATTGTGCACAAGGAAAGAAATTTGCTCTAAATCAAGACGACTTTGCACAAGATAAAGTAACTGTCTCAATTATGCTCACAAGGCTGTTCTTACACATCCAGTTTTATTATGTGGCAAAACTTAGTTTTCCTTATTTAGAAGAATGGTTCTAACACATTTTTAAACCAAGTTTTTCAAAGGCAGATTTAACACTAGGTATTAAAACTTCCAATTATTAAATGCAAAGAAGAAAATCCACAAAATAGGTGACCTTGGAAACAAAAATTGTTTAATATAATTGGCATCTAAATAAATAAATGGAAAAACAAATAGGTCTACAGAAACACACTTACATTATTTTATAAATTAATCCCTGCTAAGCTACAGGGAGCTGCAATCTCTGTTACATATAATTGAAGACAACATACATGTTGAAATAAAGTGAAAAGGCTCAATTAAGGAAATTAAAAAAACAAAACAAAACATACTGGTTTAATTTGCACTGTCACTTAATTGAACTTAATACATAAAATTGTAAGATGTATCACAGATCAAACTGACAGCAAGGAGAAATGGGCCATTATTGCAGTGTGCATAGAGATACTGCATTTAAAGCTGTATTTTAAGAAGTATATCCCTACAGTCTATTGCCACTGATAAAACAGAACTCCACTATTATAAGGATTTCTCAAAGGACACAGTAGTAAGTAGAGGAATATGATGCTGCAAAGGTCAGTCCACAATAAATAGAATCTTTTTCTTACTTAAAATATATTAGACAAGCAATTTGAACTATTAACATGAAAGATAAAGAAGCAAATACTTGCTGTAAACCCACCTTGTTTAAACTGTTAGGAAATATACACGTATTATTGGCACGTATTTGCATATACTGCTAAAAAATTATGTACTGAGCAAAATTAACACTTCAATTATGTTATCAAAATACTAAATCCTGCATCAGATAAATAATGCATTGCAGGGACTGTATGTGGAGTTCTTTACAATATTAGTATACACATTTATTTTGGAAATAAGTCTACTTACAACTGAGTCTGCATCTGGACATTCCCTATTAGAAAAAAATAAAGAAAATATACAATTATAACATGCACAAATTATTTTATTTGTACAGTTCTGGTACATCTTTTAATGTTTTCAAGTAATTTGAAACATTGCATTTGGCTTTTTACCTCTCACACGCTGTTAAAATTTTCTCTGTAAACAACCCATATTAAACTAAACAAGATATAAAAAAAAGCTGGAAGTTTATGCTTGAAACACCACAAAAGAAAAATTAGAAGAAATGCAGAAAAAGCAAACCCTCATCATAGTGAGAGGGGAAAAAACCAATCAGGAATACCATGCTGTATTCTGGATGAATAAACTTGATTATGCACAATAAGTAGAAGTCACCAACCCTAATGAAACAGTCCACATGCAACTGGCAAAACATTTTGGACAATGACCAATTCCCAAAGAAATTAAGACTATCCTTAGATGAATTCCCTCTTCTGGAATTTCATTCTTAGTTTGTGTTTCTCAAGCACAGTTACAGTCAAGCACTAGAAAATGTTGGAAAAAAAATAAGAGTACCCTCCTAACAAGCACTATTTTGAAGGAAAAAAAAGAAAAAAAAGAAGAAAAAGTCATCATCAGCAAGGCAGTGATTGCAAGCACATTCTTCACAATTGTTAAATTTTTTCACGATAACTTTGATTTAAGTGGTAGTATTAAAAAATATGAATGACACTGACTCTGTCTGATGTCTGAAAACAGCAGAAGCAATTACATTCACAGAATGTGGGAATGCTTGAGCAGTATAAAAGTCCTCTCTAATTTTTTATTTTATATAATAAAAATGAACATCCTAAACATGGACATAGAAAAAGAGAGGGAAAACAAAATAAAATTTATTGCAGTCTGAATCTTCTTTGAAGGGTTAAAAAGGTTAAATATAAAAACTATGGTGTCTTTAAAAAACAGGTACAAAAACGTGCTAACTTGAAAGCATTAATATGAAATTCAGTACAGCCCGTTAAGGAACTGACAGTGAGATTATGGATTCAGTCTCCTCTGAAAGGCCTCACACAAAGTAAAACATATGTGACCAAGTTTCTATTTGACTTACATCTTACCTCCCTCTGCTGGCTAAACTGAATTAATAGCAATAGAAAGAGATTTTTTAAAAGCTATTTTACAGTGAAAAGAGACAAAGTATTAGACTTCTCTCAAAAGATACAACAAAAAGATTTTCTGATGTGTTTTTTAAAAGTGCCTATACTCAAACGAGACAGCTTAAAGCCCACAACAATTAAGAAATGTGAAAGATGTGAGGCAAGCTACAATGAAAGCAATTCAGCCCATAATGAAGATTCTTAAAATCAGTGAGCTAGAAGATCTCAGAAAGTAATGGCAGATCTAGTATCATTCAGAAGAGCACCACCAGCACCTCCCAGATCTGTTAGCAAGATACAAAGAAAAATTCAATAGTTTGCGAGTACTCGTGAAGTAGAAAAGGAGGACATCAAGTTTTAGACAAGTGTGCTTTTCCATTGCTAGATGCACGATCTTTCTTTTAAGATTAAAGATCTAGGTCATGCTTCTAGTGTAAGGTAACATTTCAGCAAATGGGGATTCTGTAAGGCAACTTAAGGATTGTAAATAAACACTAAAACACAGTGCAAAACACTGGTTAGAAAAGCAAGTTAAACCCTTGATTAACCTGTACAGCAATATGTAATAGAATACACTGTGTATGGTGTTTCCGCTGTAAAACCATTACTAGACACAACATTCAGTTTAGGTGTCAACATTTAAAAACTGTATTGATAAACTGAAAAGCCTACAAACCTTGAGAGCTTTTCTAGATGTGGAAAGCCCACCCTACACAAACTAAACAAGCTTAGAGCACACTTTAACCAGAGTAAGAAAGGACTTGACCTCTACGTGCACAGAAATTTCTGAAGATACAGAGTTTTATGAAATACAGCCTGTAAGAGGATCATCAGCTAAAGATGAAATCAGACAAAATTTAGACTAGCAATAACATTTTTCACAGTGATCATAACAAATAGAATATTATACTAAACACGTAATGAATCCTGTTACTTATTTTTGCTGTTCTAGTTAATGTAGAAGCTATGGATTAATCCAAGAATCTCTGTAAAACTCTATGGCATGTGTTACATAGGAGGCTAAAATCATGCCATCATACCTCTTTCTGATCTCAGAATCTATTCTTTTTTGTATTGCTTGTAAATAAAGAAATGAACAAAACAATACAAATCCAATTTCAGTCCAACTTGTTGGAAGCAAGGCAAATTATTTTCCCATCTCAGAATACCTAAGCTGATTTAATGAATTTTTTTAATTATTATTTTATTTTATTTTTTTTCTAGGAAGAGACACTGTTATTATTATTCAACATTAAATAAAACATCTTTAGTAAAAAGCAGCTTTTAGAAAAGTATTCAGATACTACAATGGGTAAACATACAAAGGTAGAAAGTCTTTCACATAGTACAGGAGCCAGTTTTCAGCCCTCAATGCTTGAGAAAATTTTATTTCTGTAACAGGTCAAAAGAATACTTTGAGTCATACACCTGGAAAGAGTTAATTTGGAGCTTCCAGGCGTTTACTAGCTCCAGAAAAGGACTATTAAGAGCCCTAAATCTTTGCTGGGGCCAGATTACATTTCATCATCTGCCAAAGAATGGATGGAAGGAGATGTTTGCTTTGCAACAAACCTTATAATATACATGAGATTAGTCTAATTATAAATCATGTGGTGGCAAAAGAATTACTTTGTTGGACAAGAAAAGCTGACAGCTACAGAATTCAATCCTACAACAGCATTCAATAGTATAAAAATCACTACTTTGCAGTTAAGAAAATGCAAGACAAAAGGTAAATGTTTGCACACAGTTTTTTCTACTGTTTGATACAGTTTTGCATCATAAAAAAAAAAAAAGTGTAGTAAATAACTTTAAGGAGAGGATGTTTAATCAATTGCTTCTATTGAGAAAACAGATCTAGAAATCAGGAAAAAAATACAATGAAATTTAGAGATCTTAACTACGAATGGGTAGACTGCAACCAATCCATGTAAGAACTTTTACTCAAACTCACTCCTGGAAAACAGAGCACATGCAATGAATAAGGCAAAGGATATATAGCTGGGACATCAGTCATGAGTTAGAATGGTGGTCTTTCAAAACATAGCGTGTACACGATATGCTGACACAATTTGATACTGTACACAAACATTTTTCTAATTACAGCAAAACTGAAGATTCAATCCTGCAAACACAGTCATCCAGTACTTTTTCCATGTACAGAGCTATTATTTCATTAGGAATACACAGGAGAATCACATTATCTACAATGTTCAAATGTAGAACAAGGGAGAACTACTTACCTATGTATGGGAAATAATGAAACATGAGTAGACCACTATGAATACATTTCTGTTACTTCCTTAAAATCCTTAGTTACAAAAAATCTTAAACAGCTGTGCTATTTTCATATTCATAGCATACGTCTAAACTTCTTTTATAAACCTATTTTTCATTATCATCAGGTAATATTTATCCCCATACTTTTACTAGTTTTTGTACAAGACAATGCTTTAGGATGGTTATATACTTACACAGATTCAGTATCTTTTTCTTTTTTCATTATTCCTGATAAACCAAAAGGCTTCCTCTTCCGTGGTTTTATCCCTAAAGAACAGTTTTCATTTAAACATCAAATAGATAAGCATGTATTTAGTACTTTCTAACACAAGCACATACCAATGCCAACATATTTTAAATGCTGCCACAAGTGATACAAAAAACTAACAGTGGGGATAGGTATGAAGCCAAATTAAGGGAACATTATTTCAATTTGTTGTTAATTTATATATATATATATATATATATATATATATGTGGTTCAACACATTAATAACATAAGCCCTTATAAAACTAATTTGCATTGTACATCCAACTCTCCACTTGGGTACGCAGACTGTCACTTTTTTTTTTTGAAGATTAGTGTACTGCCGGTTTTGAGGAAAGGAACTCTGCTCATAGAAACTCAACAGGAGGTACCTCTCCTGTTGAACAGCCAGTGCCCTTGGATCAGAACTGAACCCTGCCTCTCCCAGCTATTGCACCTCAACACCCTGTTGTTATTTCCCTGCATGTTCCCGGTAGCTGCAAGCCCCGGTCCCTCCTAAGCGGTAGGATCTTGGTCCTGTGAAAAAAGAATGCTTCTTGCTTTCCAGCTGATGTTGAGCTCATGATTTCCCAATGTTGTAAGGCTGGCTCTAACCAAGTCTGGAATCATGCCTCCCCTCTTGTCTCTTCCTCATTTCTAGCACTGGATAGATAATAGCTATAGTAAAGGAAAAAAGTTTCATAGCAAAGTTTAGTGAACTAAAATTAAAATATATTTAAACATTCCAGCAGACTTTCTGTTATGTCTGTTTCTCTCCCTAGTTTTTGCTGAAGCATAGTAGACTGACAAACAAAATTACTATGTCCAAGCATCTGATCCAGTGAAGTCTACAGTTTTGTTTCGAAGCATGATACTACTGACAACATGTTTTTTATTAGAACGGTGGAAATAATTTGGTTTCTAAACTTCAATAACTGACAATTCAAGCACATAATTAAAAAAAAAAAACAGCAAACATAATATTCCCCTTTACAGAAATAGATTACACAGCATGCAAGGAACCTCTCCACTCTTAGAAATTGTGAGGTTTAAATAACAGAAAAATTCTCAGATCAAGTAGCTGTGAAATCAGCCATAGCTTCTATTTTAATAGAGACAGAATTTGCTCCAAAATTATTTTTAAGTGCTAGTCTGGGCTTTACTTCTTTCATGTGCCTTATGCAGCCCAAAATAATGACAAATGGTGAATGCTAGTAATTCCTGGACATAGATCCTCCTCTGCTTCAGCCAAACAGATCTCAAGTCTCAGCTGCCAGCTTTGCAACTTAAAGTTGTTGGCTGCTATAGCTATACTGTCAACTCCTCTGTCATAAAAGCAAATATACAGCTTATACAAATAAAGCAGTTCTCAAACCAATCCCATTAGCAAAATCAGCTATGCCAACAAAGAAAGGCTGTGTGACCATTACACTGCATTTGACTTAGTATAACTAATGTTTTGACACTTGTAAATTAAGTTACAGCAGTCATAAGTGAACAAAATCCAAACCTCTTAAAAGACACGGTCTCAGCCAAAGTGTATTTATAAAAAACATTAACATTCTCTGACCTGTGTGCATTGGATTAATAAAATATCATAGACCCTATTTTCATTGAAGTTGGTTTCTCAAAAGGAAAACTGCTTTATAGTCTACTGCAAGACTTTAAAGCTATACAGATTAAAACACTGAATACCCTTCACCTCACACTTTCAGGTCCTCATCCACAGCATTCTTACATAACCATCTTACAGCAACTCACCTTCTACTGCATTGGATGTGTTACATTCTTCAAAATCAATAGGGCCTTGAAGAAATGAAAATGAAGAGAAATATTAGGTGAAATTTAATTAAAGAACTTTTAATAAGTATTAGCATTTCCTGGAAATACTAGATAACCTAATTATAAATTTACCTGGTACCTGAAAAACACAATTACCTTGATAATGCTCACATAGACTGCAAAATCATACATGCACAGTGAATCATCAAATATTTTCACACATACTGAAAAATTAAAATACCAGTGCACACTGTCTAAATATACTTCAATTGCCTATGTTATTACAACCACATGAAACATCTCTAATTTGCGTCCTCATTCAAATTTGCATCTATAATTTGCATGAGTGGAAAGTTTTCAACTCATTGTCTTTTAATAAAAAAGGGCTATATAAAAAAAAAATAAAGTAAAAAAGCACAGCTATAGCCCTGATTTTGAGACTCACACTTGCTAACTCTGCATTATTAGTTTTTCTGTTTCCTGTTTTCCAATAGCCAATTGCCTAGAGAGTGAAAAGTCCCATGCAGAACCTTTAAAATAGCAATAAAGAGTAGCAATAAAGAAGATAAAAAATTGTAAAAAAACATTAAGACTACACCTGGCGGGGAGAAGGGGGTGGAAGCAGAGAACACTATAATACTATTAAAGTGCTGTATCTAAATAAATTCATTATTACTTCCTTTTTTTTTTGTAGGGCTTTTTTTGGGGAATGGCAGCAGCACACCAGCACTTCAAGTTCTGTGTGATAGCACTGCGACATGGGGCTTACTACTTATCTTTTTGTGATCATTTTGAGGGGTTACACACAATGTTATACATAGGCATATTACAGATAACAGAGAGGGGGGAAAAAAACTCCACGCATTCCCAAATCTATACCTGAAGTCAGCCAAAATGCCCCCTCTCCCCACACTTATGCAACTACATCAAGTGAGAGTTTTAAGTTTTGAAAATTTCCATTAAAACTAACTGCAAATTAGGATTATTTGTGAGCACCCACCATAAAATCAAGAGCTGTGCAATTTTCAGGGTGTTTTAATGTATAACAAAAGGTGTAGTTGAAAGCATTTTCCAGGATTATAACTTGTATTCTTTTCAAAACTATTACATCATATTCTTAACTCTTAAAATCAATAGCTGATATAAACTGATCTCAAGGACAAGAAATTACAATTGAGATTACAAGCTTCAGTTTGATTTTAAATAGTACACTGTAGAAAATGATTGTGCTGCAATTGGAGATGCCACAATGAAGGCAGAACATAATTTTGCTGTTAATTAGCATTTAAATTACACAACTGGGATTAATTTGTATTTGCTTCATGCAGCTATGTACCTCAAATGGTTCTATTTGTAATGTAACCACCAGTATGTATATTTAACTCTTGCAGTGCAAAATTGTGTTTAACTCAACATAAACACTACATTTTGATAACATTTCTCTAAACTACAAATGAAAAAGTATCCTTATGCTAAACAAACTAAAAAAACAAATGAGAAACTGATGATGTAACTCAATACTCACCAATGTTAAGTAAATTTAATTATTTTACACGTATCAGATAAAAATCTACTAGATATTTTCTTTGAAAGGCTGCAGACTTCTAATTATTTAAAAAAAAAAAAAGTAATTACTTGTATTTATCGCAGTCTGAAAAATCAATACCCCAGTTATGATAATGTAATTGCTTGGCCTGCAAATGAAGCTCTTGAGAGCAGAATACCAAAAGAACAAACTCAAATGGTCAATCTTAACTGCCTCTCAAAAACTAACAAAAAAACCCCCAGAAAATTAAATTTGGAGAACTGTAGATGCCTACATAGAGTTAAAGAATCATAGAATTGTTAAGGTTGAAAGGGACCTTAAAGATCATCAAATTCCAACCCCCCTGCCATGAGCAGGGAACCCTGCCACTAGATCAAGTTGCACAAAACCTCACTCAACCTGGCCTTAAAAACTTACAGGGATAGGGCATCAAAAATCTCCCTGGGCAACCCATTCCAATTCCTCACCACCCTGATAGTAAAGAATTTCTTCCTAATATCTAACCTAAACTTCCCCTTTCTCAGTTAAAAACCATTATCCCTATCACTATCTTCTCTGATGAAAAGCCCCTCCCCAGCTTTCCTGTAGGCCTCTTCAGGTACTGGAGGGTGCTATAAGGTCTCCCCAGAGCCATGTCTTCTCCACGCTGAACAGCCCCAACTCTCTCAGCCTGTCTTCATAGCAGAGGTGCTCCAGGCCTTGGATCATCTTGGTGGCCCTTCTCTGGACCCTCTCCAACAGGTCTGTATCTTTCTTGTGCTGAGGGCACCAGAACACTCCCACACTGATTCCACTAACATTTTATTTTAGGAATTTAAACTCCATTGTTCAAAATGTACTGAGCAAGAAATTCAGAAAAATACCATAAACCATAGAAGCTGAAGAACAAATCCATTACTTTTCAACACTACTTCAGACAATACATATTTCATCACTTTGCTAAGGACTCAACTATTTCTGTTGCTTTCTTCTATACATATTCCCATTTGGCCAGGAAAAAAACCCCAAAAACCAACAACAACAAAAAACAACAACAAAAGAAATGCCAAACCAACCACAAACACTCATCCTCAAAACAAAAACAGAAGGAAAAACTGTAAGTAACAGAGACTTGAACATATTTTTAGAGAAAAACAATACTCAAGCTTTTCCAGAATACCATCTTTTTCTTCACTCTTTCCAGCTACTAAGGCTGATCTCCTCAGGCTTTTAAGACTTTTATCCTAATGACTGAAATAAATATTCAAGGCTCAAGTAATACTAATCTTTATCTCAGATCAGTATCTTTCACTTTTAACACAAGCAGGAAACAAAGGTTTTCTTTAACAACAGAACCAAGTTCCTTTATTTTGTCCGTCACACTCGCCTAGTATTTGTCTTGGAAACTGGGTTTCTTTACAGCCTGATAAAAACTTCTTATTTGAAGAGAAAAACATTCATGCTTAGTACAGGAACACACATGTAAAAACCAGATAAGCACTTTCAATTAGATTTAACAAAGGCCAGTTTACCCCTAACAATTCACTCTCACAACAAGGTATTCTTTTCTCATAGAGAAGACTATAGTTACTGAAGAACTGCCAGAGAAAGCAATGAGATACAAGCTACATTAAATATTTCAGTAAGCAGGTCCCATTTTTTACTAAGGCATATAAAATTAATGTGGAAATTTTAAATACACTTTCCTCTTAATGATACTTATTACCTTGGTTTATGCTTCACCAAAATGAGCAGAGTTATCCTAGGAGTTTCTTCTCCCTCTACATGCTCTCTTTGCTTCTCCTGAATCTACCAGGAGCTTTACGGCAGCAAAGATAAATATCAATCACGAAAATACCATTACCTTACAACAACTTGTGTCAATCAGTTACAATTCGAAAGGACCTTTTGATCCTAACTTACTCTTCCTACTTGACCCAAATCTCTATAGTGTCCCCCACCCTTTGGAATCTTGGAAGTTCAAGATGCCAGTGGCTGGTGCCTAATGAATCCACAAACATTAAATAATTAAGTTCAGCATTTTCCAACAATACCAATGCCCAAAAATGTTTGCTGTTTTTTGTAACATTTGTATTTAACCTGCCTCCATCAATATAACACACACATGTTGAATTATTTGCTTGGAGCAAAGGCAAAATCAGACATTTTCCACTTTTGAGTAGAGTGGAGTGAAATTTGTAGCCGTCTTTGATTTTCTTAGAGCTTTGCTCTGTAACTTCAGCTCTCCCAACAGTTCTGCTTCCTATGTGTCTGCTGTAAAAAGTAACATGTTTTGCCCGAAGAGTAGTATTTTTAAACCAAAACAGTGTTACAGAAAGAGACATTTTCTGTGGCACTTTATGGTGAACTGAGTCAGGAAGACAGTTGTGATGAGCTTTTGGTAGCCCACATAAGAGATGGAGTATCCTGTGGGCAGATGTCCTTGTGCCCAAAGACGTAATAATGCTGTTGCCCAGCCAGAAGTGTGTACTGTAATCACATTGTCTCCTGCTAGAACCAGCTGCAGTCTCCTGTCCAGCCAAAAGGCTTTAGGCACACACACTGCTATGGGAGCACGACATCAATAATGAATTTGGATGCTATCTTAAGAAATTCCCCTGCATTGTCCTCTATACTTCTGTATATGGAAAAGCATCTGCACTATCGCTGCAAAAAAAACTCAAAAAGCTTTCTTCTCTGAATCACTGTAACATTTTTCTGATTCCTGATTCATTAATCATTGAATGGTGTAGTCAAAAACTCCCACTGCATTGGTGTTAATGGAGATTGCCAGACAGGTATATTACACAGATGTAAGTCAGAGCATGCAAACTCATGTGCTGGTACCACAACAGCTTTAATAAGAGCTGCACAAAGATTTTAAGGGGGATGCACTAGCACTACCTTTTTTCTGTGAGGCAGAGAAGTTTTCTTATCAGACTTTTGCAAAATTATTGAAGTACAGACAAAAGCTTAACAGCAACAAGAATTTCAGCTCAAAATTTACTGTCCATTGCAATGTTTAAAGAAAGAAAAGCAGCTGTTTCAGATTTAAGGGGTATTGCTGATTTTGGGGACCCAAGTAATCCCCTGAAGCAGTCTCGAGGTTCCCTGCCACATGGTATCTCAAAACCCCAAAAATGACAATCTAGATGTTGCCACACCACAATAATGACAATAATAATAATGATAATAATTATGATAATAAGGACATTCTGCAACACTACACTCATCGCATTGAGATGTCCTTTGTTCTTTTTCCCATAATAAGATAACAAAACAATGCAAATTGAGAAGGAAGTCTTTTCTCAAGCTTTCATATGAACACAAAAGTGCATGCTAGAACTACAGCAACAGTGTAAAAATAATAATTAAAAAAATATTTTAAAGACTCTCATTAGACTAAGAAAAAAATTATAGCTGAGATCCAGTCCAACCCTTGCAAAAGTCTGAATTAATGTTCTGTTGGGTTAAGAATGTATAGCTTCATGCTCAAGATAACTTTTTACAATCTGGTCTGCCTGTTGTTACATGCATCAATACAACGGTAACTACGGCTTAAGCATCTCAAATACATAGACTTGAAAGTATTTGCTACTGTACACACATAGAATAGAAAAAATAATAAAGTGCATAAATTAAGATTAGCCTTTAAAACAGAAAGAAATATGAGTACCTAGTGTGGTTTCAATCACTTCATGATACATACCTAGCTATTGGGATGCTAATGAGAATTGAGTATTTAATGAAGGGAGCAGACCTAAAAGAACCTGTAAGCTCCTTTAATTGTATGTAAACATTCCCACCAAGCGTCAATCTAGAGTATTTTTCAAGGCAAGCTGCTGCAGCCCACAGCATTCTACCAGCTGGGACAGAGATGGATGAGAAGAAAAGGCAAATAGATGATGGTTTCACAGACACATGGGAGCAAACAGCTTCTATTTGACAAGAGACTGAAGCAAATCAAGAGTGGGTCAGTTTGTGGGCTCTTGGAAACAGGGAAGCTTTGGTTTGTTAGAACAGAAAGGCAAAAGGTAATTTGAAACTTTTTCTATTTTAATTAACGTAATAACTTACAGTAAGTGGCATAAATTAAGCACCAGTGACTGTGCAGCTCTGGATGCATCTCCTAAACTACTCAAAAAACACATGTACTGTTTTCCTTTTTACAACAGGCATGTGACTATGTGTGCTTTCATGACACTAAGAGGCAAAGTGGATGGCTAGCAATAAGGAGATACTGATCTTATAAAAAGATAAAAGAAGAAAAATTAATTGCACTGTAAATTATAACACAGTATATACTATATATTTAGCCCATGTCTCTGTGAATAGTATTTTCAGAGTATAGACAAGGCATCTACAGAATAGACCTTATAAATAATAACCTTACACCTGCTACTTAATTTATCTATGAAGTGACACTAATTATTTTGAAGACAATCAAGTTTGTTGTCAACTACCTTGGAAAGAGTTAGAAAACCTATCTCCACAAAATCCTAGAGACAGGTTTTCTACACAGTTTGTGTACATCTTACACTAAACCTCTGTGAGGGAGACATTGCAATAATGTTTTCTTAAGGCAAAAACAATAAAATAGTTTGCACTTCTTTTAATGTGTGTATGTGTGGAAGTTTTACTGATTGAATTCTTAAACAAACAAGGCAAATACAAAAGCCAAATAGCATTACTAGGAAGGAAAATATAGTATTATGTCATACCCTGAAAAAGAGCTCCCAGTAAGTATATCAATGAACTGTAAAATCCTGCAGTTTAAAAAGTAAACAAATCAAGAAGTCAACAAATCAACTAAAAACTGCTTTGTATTTGCATCTGCTTTTGGAAACTGTCGCTTTTCTAGCTTAAGGGGAGGTATATTTTCATTAATTACACTTAATTTTCAATAACTGGAAACACTGAGACACTGGAGGGGGGGGAATCTGCCCTTCCCCCCATCCTGAGGAATCAGTTTACACACACGCATGCACACATATAAATATTAACATATCTGTTTCAAGCAAAAGCTTTTAAAAAAACTCCATAAATCTGTACTTGTAGTTACAAATATGATAACAAACCATATTCTTGTTTTTGATAAAAACAAAAGTTTCTCTCTTTGAGTGTAAATCATGCATAAAAGGAGGACATTTTTTTTTTTCAACGGCATATGCTTCACATGCTGCTTCAAATGGCAAAGCTTTGCGTGCCTGGCTCAGTGCCAGTTGACAGCTCAGCTGGATATCAATGCACATTCTGACCCCCCTTGCAGAGTGTCACTTCTGAATTGTTTCCGCAGTAGAAAGTTTATTCAACCTCTCTCTCAAATTCAGTGGACCGACCATCATTCTGCTATTTAATCATAGCAGAACAGGTTATTTTTCTGACAGCACTAAAGCCAGACAGCAATTCCTAATGAACAGCTTGATACAAGTGGAATTTCGACTGTTTTAGCCTCAATTAATTCTGCTGTCAAAACAAATGACTGCTTTTAGTGTTTAGATGTTAAGCTGCATCACAAAGGTCAATTTTGTATGTACACAAACACATAAGCAATCTTTTTTTTTGCTATCATCTGATCCTGTGACATAAAAAAATTATAAGCTTTCAAATTTAGAAGGCAGGAAGCTAAAATATATTTTCTCAACATTACTGTTTCTAAAACTAACTTCTCGGTTTTATTGCCTGCCCAAAAAAAGAGATGTGTTTATTTAAAAAGATAAGGATAATTTTATTTCCCCCCACAAAAAGACTTCTTATTCCAGATTAAAAATAAAACAAAACAAACAAAAAAACCCAACAGAAACCCAAAACAGAAACAAACAAAAAAAACCCAACAAACAACAAAAAATCGACTAAATTAATGCATATCTTATTTGTAGGAATGCAGACCAAAGATGAACAGCTGTTACCATCTTTGAGGCACATAATGTTTTTTTGTTATATCTATCATGTAAGTAGCAGATTGCCACAAGCAAGCACTAGTTGGTGGATTTGGTCAGCTCTAGTTTGCCTAAAGTAAGGGGAGGAAAAGGGACAGAAAATATAACTGGCCTGTTAACAGGCCAATCTGAGGGAAAATATTTAAATAATACTGGTAAAACTGTATTCTTTTATCTAATTCTGCAAATATGTGGTTAAAAATAAAACCAAAACTGAACTTCTGACTACTCTTTTTTACATCCTCAGGATTATATATATATATATATATATATGACCCTAGGTGATATATAGCCTCAAGAGTTGCTTAAGACTTCACTGATCTACCTTTTTAAAAAAATAATTCATGTTGAATAAAGAAAACTTTCGCATGGTGGTAGTAATCCTTTTGAAAAAAAACCATAAAGACATGATAGTGGCAGCATAAATGATTATTATGACTAGAAACACAGGTGGCACTTCCAAGGACTTTTTTTTTAGATTAAGAAATTAACATAGAGAGAGAGCATCTACTATAGAAGCAATCAATAATAACCCCGATTCTGTTACTAAGCTCTAGCCCTGCACTCAGCTCACCAGATCAAAGGAAATATTATTAATCTCAAGCTCTTCTGGTCCTGTGGGCACAAGACTCTGTGAATCCAGCAAGTATACTGCTCTCAAGGGGCAGTATTTCCATGTGGCTTATAGAGCAAAATCAAAGCAGAAAAGGATCATAATCTGAGTAGCTTTAAAATAATTATCAGTTAAGATGTTTATCAGGAGCAAGAAGAAAGAAGATTTTTTAAAATCTAAGCTAAAAAGGTGGCAAACATATTCAGTTACCAAGAAAATATTTTTATTGCTCAGATAATGCAGGAATTTTCAACAAGAAACATTAAACACATACCCAAGGCAACATTTCAAGTTAGAGATCCAACCAGCCTGCAACACTTGAATATGACAACAAACACTGAAAGTTTTAGCCACAATTTATGAAAGCATGAGGTCTGTAAGCAGAAAAATTAATGCTAGCTAAGACACCTATCTGCAGGGCACTATGTTCCCTGACTCCAGTCTTCCACACAACTCCCAGCCTCTTCTCTCATCCTTTTCTGCTCTTCTCCTGGTTTATACTTCATCTTCACTCTGTGTTTCCTTTCTGGCTGCATAAACAACAGGATGAGATGTGGCTGGTTTTGAGCTACCGACAGGCAAAGTGGCTGGCCAGTACACATACACACATACAATCATACACATGCTCAGCTGCTTCCCGATTCTCCAAATTAGTAAATTAAATCCCTACAAATGCCTTTTCCTTACACAGCATGAGTAGTTTGTGTCCTTCTCTACCCTACTCCTCATTTTTATAAATTCTTTGAAACCTCTGCTTTTCCATTAAATTGGTTTGAAAGTAGCAGTGTCTTCTGAAAGCTATATAGGTGTGTGAGCAATAATAATAACAAGCAGCAGAACTGCAAAAATCTAGTCTATAAATATAAGTATCTGAAGAAATGCCACTTCCTAACTGCACAGTGCATAATTCACCTGCTGAAGGCAGACCATGCAAGTGTGCAGTGATAAAAGAAATACGCAGAAAACATTTAAGTGTTTTCTTCTTAAAGTAAATTCAGCTAAGATTTTGGAATACCAGACATTGTAAATATGTTAACATATAGCCCTCATATTTAGAGATTGCTTCAAAGAATCATGTCTTTGCTCCTGTAATACAAGAGAGGTATAGATTCTTCCTGAAGTTCTGCACTTAAACCCATTAAATCATCAAAGGTTAAGATGTTCGATGGACCCTTTTCCTATAGACAAAAACAAGGATAATACATTTTAAAGCACCCAGAATTTTTCAGACAAAAAAATACTTTTTTTAGTTACACAAGATCCTCTCCATGGGAATGTTTTCCTGCTTTGTAGTGCTTTCCTGTTTACTTGGACAGAGGATTAATTTTGTGGAGAAAGGAAGTATATGTGCTTAACCTCTCCACCCCAACTATAAAATGGGAAGTATTGATTAGCATATGACAGTTGCCACACGTGTGCCATCAATAAGCAAAGAAAGTCAATGTAAAATTCTTCCTGATGTGCTTTTCCTGCAGCTTATGGTATGAGACACTTCTTTGTGGATGAAGTTGAAAGTACAGGAGTAACACTGAGACACATGTTATTAAGGATTACTACAAAATCTCCCTTCCCCAGGTTTATGCTCAAAGAGCTGCCTGGACCCCAGACTGTATAGGTTTAACCTTGAAATACGTTTCAGCACTTAAAGACAATAAATACACATACTATTATGCAATATCATCCATAACAGTATCCAATTCAGTGGTTGCAAAGATGACAAACACATGGGACAAGACCCTGATTTTCCACTCCTGTCTGATCTGATTAAGCCTGGGCTTAGGTCTGCACATTTTCCTTTTTCCTGCCCCCATACTATTCAGGCAACAGGTCAAGGGGTACCCCACTGCACTTTACATTGCAAAAATGCAGACAAATCAATAACCATAATTTAAAATGGAATTGCTCACACAGAAGGCCACCCAGGTGATCTGTAACAATTAAGACAACAATAAAAACATAGTAAAGACAAAGCAGAAATAATTCTGCACTTCCTGAGAATCACCATGGACACACAAGGTCAAATCATAAGTCAAGTGAGAATTCATTAATTAAATTAATGCCAGAATAAATATTTGTGTTCAGGAAAGAGTATGACATACAGACCTAGTTGACCAAACAGCCAATTCAATGTAGAAGTTGTCTAATGGTAGTTTTGCCTGGTATGAAGTACTATCATGTTGCAGTATTATTGCCAATGAAATTATGAGTTAATTAGAAGCAGGACCCTGTGCAACACAACTTAGTGACCACTAATACTATAAAAAGTTTGTGTCACTTACAAGCTTGAGTCACAAGACTCAAGCCATTGATCTTCTCTAACATTGTAGTCTATTAAGAATGAACTACATGTACAGATGCTTATAAATAGGTTTCCAAAACAGGAAAGTTTTGTTTCTTGTAAGCTTTATCTTTTGATAGTAAAAATAACAGAGGAAAAAAATACACTTCTTCCTTCTGATTTTGCTTAGTACACTTCCTGTGAAAATTTCATGTTTGAAAAGGTCATTAAATTAATGGCCTGGTTAATTCTGTCTAAAGAAAATTTCTTATCTTCAAAGAAAAATATGTCTCCAATAAATAAATTTAAAACTTCAAACCTTTCCTTCAGTATTAATTACATATAAGGCTACACTCTTAATTAAAGTACAGGTCTTATTTACTTTATTAGCATAAAACACATCTCAGGATATTATTTTTATTCTCAGGTGTTTAAAGGCTCAGTATCTTTTTATTTTCATGGCAGCATCTATCCTGCATACTATTGGATTTTCTGAATACTATCACCCAATTAATATACTTTTCCCACTGAAACTACTGAAATGGACATTGCTCCCCCCCCAGTTATTTGACTTGGTCTGCAAATACTTTTGTTCATTTTTAACAAGAAAATTCAAGAGGACCAAACAGTGCTTCATCTTACTGAGTGTCCAAGATCATTCAAAACCCAGCTTTTGCCCTCATGTATCTACAGATGTCGTATGAGTTATTTTCCTCAATGCTACTAGAATTCTGCTTGCATTAAGACACTTTTTGAACAAAACTTGCACAATTACAACTCCTCAAACCATTACAAATTTAAAAACCCCACAATCTAAAATAAGTTTGAAGCTTCGGTATATGTATTTCTTACAAATCTGTGCTGCTAGATGAGACTTTCTAAAGTCCACATCAGCTTTGGCAGGTTTGTTGTTTTATGAAAGGATCCAATTTTTGCAGGCAAAATAAAAGAAGCATCTAGGACAGAAATTAAGATCCATTTGCTGGTACAGCTCTTGAGCTTGCAGCTCCTCACTGAAAACAGAGCACTACAGGATGGTACCTTTGAATACTTTTTTACCTGCCTCAAGTCCAGCTTATCTTCAAAGGTATCCACATTTAATTTCCTCCATTAACTTCTGAAATATAGCAATGGTCTGCTTTCCTTTACAAAGAGAACTTCTCTGAATCCTTTGGATACTGTCAATGTTGATAAACTGAACTCATTTCCCCCAGTCAGCCTTCTGTGTAGTATTACATGTGGGCACAGGCTTTGAGATACTGTAACATTTCAGGCTATTTATGCACCTAATCACAAGTGTCGGCAGCATTAAAATATTCAAAATATTTACAGAAAATATAAAGAAAGTAATTTATAAGAGCATAAAATGAATAGTTGCTTTGTTACACCTCCTTGGGGAAAAAATGCTCAAAGATGTCACACAGAGCTGTTCAAAAAATACTATTAAACATTTTCAGTGTTTACTTCCATCTACGTTGTCGCTGTTTAATGTCCTAGAAAAGCATTTAAAAAAATGCTTTAAACTATTATGCTATCAAATAAACCCATGGAAAAAATAAATGCCACACCCAGCAGTGTTTCAAGTCTCTCCTCAAAGTAGAATTCATTATTCAAGCACATAAAAAAGCTAGTAGCTTTAAATCAAAGCAAGCTTCAATACCACATGGTCCTTGTTTTGCCTCTCCATCTCTGGGAAACAACTGATTTGTTTCTAAAATTTCTTAGGAGTAATGCAGTTATTCTTAACCATTTTTTCCCTATGTTATTGACATGGATGCCAGGGTATCATTTTCTATTATGTGCTACCTTGTGAGGCAGCAGAGATCATAAAAAGACTATTAGTAATAATTACAGACAGACCATAGCTGTCCTAAATCACTGATAAATTTCTCAACTCTAGACTATCTGACAGTCTTCCCAGAAAGAATTTCAAAACTACATTAAAAAAATTCCTAAATTAATGCCTCCCTTTGACAATTTTTTTCTGGATGGGCAATTAAAGCAAAATAGGTTTCAGCAGCTCCAACAAGCAACACAACAAAAATTATTTTAACCAGTGCTGCTGATCAGTTACTGGCAATTTCAGGATTTGGTGGAAAGAGGAAACAGTAGGGATTCTACATCTGTCCTTTTCTGAATCTTGTTATCTATGGAAACACCATTTGATTAAAAGGACTTACAGTATTATTCTTCAAATCTAAAAGGACAAGGTGGACGAAAGTAAAATGTTTTACTATACGTGCAAGAGCCAGTGACAGCTAATCAACAGCAATTGTGGATAATGAACATTGTAAAGTAATTTTGTTATCAGTTAATCCAAAGAGCTGATGGATTGCAGACATTAATTTTACAATGTTTTAAAAAAATGCAAACTTCTAGCTCATCCATAAAGTTTAAATTTTTATGATGGGTAATGAAAGGAGACAAGAAGTATTTTTATGGACTTGGGTTCTCCATAGCCCAAATTCTAGATTATTTTACTGGTACACTTAGAAAACAACTTGCATGTGACTACTCCTCTTTGCCAGATCTTTCTCTGCCTGCTTCTCGGTCCATCCCTATTCAATATACTCATCAGTGACTTGGACAAAGGGATAGAGTGTGTCATAAGCAAGTTTGCTGGTGACACAAAACTGTAAAGGGTGGCTGACACACCAAAGGGCTGTGCTGCCTGCCTTCCAGCATGACCAGGACAGGCTGGAGAGCTGGGCAGGGAGAAACTTAATGAAATTCAACAAAGGCAAGTGTAGAGTACTGCATCTGGGAAGGAACAACCCAATGTATCAGAACAGATTATGGGCTGACCCTCTGCAGATCAGCTCTGGAAAGAAAGACCTCAGGGTCCTGGTGGACAACAGGCTGACCATAGGCCAACAATGTGCCTTTGCAGCCAAGAAGGCCAATGGCATCCTGGGGTGCATTAAGAAAAGTGTGGCCAGTAGGTAAAGGGAATTTGTCTTCTCCCTCTATTCTGCCTTGCATCCAATTCTGGGCTCACAGAATCACAGAATCGCATAATGTTAGGGGTTGGAAAGGACCTCTGGAGATCATAAGAGTCCAACCCCCCTACCAGAGCAGACCAAAACTAGGGCAGATCACTCAGAAAGGCATCCAGACAGGTCTTTAAAGTCTCCAGAGAAGTCCAGTGCAGGGCTACAAAGATGTTTAGAGGAATGGAGCATCTGCCCATGCTAGGGCATCTCAGGAAAAGGCTGAGAAGGCTGGGGTGTTTAGTCTGGAGAAGACACTGAGGGGGGATCTCACAAACACTTAAAAGGGCGGATATCAGAAGGATGGGTCCAGTTTCTTTTCCACAGTGTCCAATGACAGGACAAGCGGCAATGGCACAACCTGGAGCATAGGAGGTTTGAGTTAAACATAAGGAAACACTTCTTTACTGTGAGATTAACAAAGCACTGGAGCAGGCTGCCCAGAGAGGTTGTGGAGTCTCCTTCTCTGGAGACATTAAAAACCTGTCTGGACATACTCCTGTGTGATCTACTGCAAGTGACTTGGCTCCAACAGGTGGATTGGACTGGATGATCATCAGAGGTCCCTTCTGACCCCAACCACTCTGTGACTGTGAGTGACAGGATGAGTGGGAATGGCTTCAAACTAAAAGAGGGTAGATGTAGGTTAGATGTTAGGAAGAAATTCTTTACTGTGAGGGTGATGAGACACTGGAATAGGCTAAGCAGAGAAGCTGTGGATGCCCCATCATTGGAATTGTTCAAGGGCAGGCTGGATGGGGCTTTGAGCAAACAGGTCTAGTGAAAGATGTCCCTGCCCATGCAGGGGCTTGGAACAAGACAATCTTGAAAGTCCCTTCCAACCCAAACCATTCTATGATGCTACTTGTGTGTTGCAGTTGCAAATCGTGTTCTGGTTTACTGTGATTGTGAAAGATGTGTCAAACTAGTACAAAACAAAATACTTTAAAAAAACCTTACAGCTAAAAGATGACCCAGAACCTCTCTTGCACTGAATTATGGCACAGCACATGTAATAACTGCCACCTATCCATCATTGTTTCATTGGAGGGCTAAGGAGACAGCAAAGATTATGGCTTTCCATTTTTTGTCTGCATCACAAATATTTTTATTTCCTCATTTTTTTAATGCAAAAAGAAGAGGAACATCTTAATAAATTACAAAATGCCACTAACAATGACACTAGAACAAATTAATGAAAACAAACAGTTTACATTTGGCTTTTGTTTCTGGTTTATTTTGACAATGCAGCACATGAGTCTTCTCATATGGCCTTCAAGGCACCTTCCATGTTAACCGTGTAGTGAGCAAAAACTAATACAGGGACAAACACCCTCAATTCGTTTTCCACATCTGAGAAGAAGGCAGAGTAATTCAGTAGCTAAAAACCAAAACTCAGTCATAACCAACTATAGCTAAATAGGCATTCACTAAGTTCTTCAAACATGTTAAGATATTATCCTGTCAATTTCAGTTATAAGATCTGAGTTTCTATTTCATGCAGCTTCAACTTTTCATGCTGAAACAAACCAGTCTTTTTACAAGTTTTACAAGATTAAGTAAATAAAGTTAGGACTCATTGATATGTTATTAATCTGGAATAGACATTATTGACTTAACCTATATTTTGGGTGGAAGAAAACCAGACATTTTCTGTCATGCAATAAATGAAATTTACAAGGAACATAGAGCAATGGCCTTTCACAAACAGAAAACTGATTCAGAAGTGGCCAAAAAATTTTTATGAACATTGGAGGGGACCATGAAAGAGACAAACTGATGGTATCAAATCTGCAATTAGGCCTAATAGCAGGAACATATCAAAGAAACATAGAATAGTTTGGGCTGGAAGGGACCTTTAAAGGTCATCTAGCCCAATGCCCCTGCAGAGAGCAGGGACTTCAACTAGATCAGGTTGCTCACAGCCCTATCCAACCTGACCTTGAATGTTTCCACCACAACTTCTACCGGCAACTCTTTCAGCATTTCGCCACTCTCACTGTAAAAGACTTCTTCCTTACATCTAGTCTATAACTACTTTCAGTTTGAAACCATTGCACCCCTGGTCCTATTATAACAGGCTCTACTAAAAAGTCTGTCCCCGCCTTTCTTATAAGCTTCCTTTAAATATTGAAAGGTCACAGGCAGGTCTCCCTGGAGCCTTCTCTTCTCCAGGCTGAACCCCAACTCTCTCAGCCTTTCCTCGTAACAGAGGTGTTGCATCCCTCTGATAATTTTTGGGGCCCTCCTCTGGACTTGGTCCAACAGGACTATGTCTTTCCTGTGCTGAGGACTCCAGAGCTGTATGCAGTATTCCAGGTGGGATCTTAACCAGAGCAGAGAAGAGGGAGAAAATCACCCCGTGGACTTGCTGGCCATGTTTCTTCTAATGCTGCCCAGGATATGGCTGGCTTTCTGGGCTGCAAGAGCACATTTGCTGGCTCATGTCCAGCTTTTCATCCATCAGTTTCCTCAAGTCCTTCTCCACAGGACTGCTCTCAATCCTTTCATCCCCCTGTACTGACACTAGGGGTTGCCTCAACCCAGGTTGCAGGACCTTGCACTTAGCCTTGCTGAATCTCATGAGGTTTCTTTCTCATGGGCCCACTTCCCAAGCTTGTCCAGGTCCTCCTGAATATTAAAAATGGTTCAGAGAACATATTAAATTATGACCTGAAGCCTTAGTGGTTATTGCAGCTTCTGCCAGCTCTCTGTTTTTCAATGTTTTACAATAAGCAATGTTTTCTCAGTTAAAATTATAAGAAATGCAAAAGGATACATGTGGCTATTTTTTTTTACACTGAATGAAAGTGGGAAAACAAGTAACAAATAAAACCTATACAAATATTTTGTTACTAAAAATTGTAAACTAAAAACTAAACTAAAAAAATATTTAAATTCAGTAAGAAGCAGGTGATAAAGCTGACTAGATAAATTATTTAGGTAGCAGTTAAAAAGCAGCCATTAGCAGTCTATAGATAAAGTTTAAAAATCTCACAATTCATTACTGCTTGAAAGAAACATTATTTGTACTAGAAAACCAGTGTTAAACTCTAGAAACCCGTGTATATCACTACTCCAGGTGACAGAAATTAGCCACCAGAGGGAGCCCACATAAGCTGGTAGAAAGGACATCATTGTACAAAAAAAATATTCAGATATACAAATAAGAGTTTAATAAAATAATTGCCTACATATAAAAAACTTCCCTGTATGTTGTTTATCATCCACACAGCAAAACATGTCTTCTTAATACTTAATTTCATATTAATTCTATTTTTACAGATAGAGAAAAAACAAGTGAATTCTGCAATGAAGAACTGTAGCTTGAATATACCAAAATAAGTTAAAATACTTTGTTGTGCACTACATTTTTAGTTTATTTTGTTATCAAAATTCAGTATTTCAGAAAGTGACCCACCATCTAACTTAGTATACTAGTCCACAAATAAAATGGAGGGGAGAAGGCCTACATAGTGCTTGGAAGTTTTAAAGCATTTCCTTCAACACAGATTTAGGATGGGAATTTTAAGCAACAGTGACATCCATAAGACATTTTTCTGAATTTGTTCTGTATGCCAAGTCAGTATAATTTTTACATTGAATATTTGGACTTATCTGAGCAGCCTTCTCCAGCCTAATTAATAAATACATCACACACAGAAAGAATTCTTTTCATCTTTCCATTTCATTATTAGAAGGCTGATACCACACTTTGCCTTCCAAGTCTTTGTAATTGTCAAAGCTGAATGATTCAAAGTTAATATAATTAACATAACAGAAGCAGTAACTTTTAATTAACATCACTAGTGGTCCATGTTTCCAGTCTTTGACACTTCACAACATCTTGTACATTTGTATTCTTTTACTGCTGAATTTGCCTGTGCTTTCCCTCCCATGTAAAACATGACTGTTTTACAAGTTGTTATTAGTGCAATAATTTAATACCATAAAACTCAAACTAGTAACATGGATGACAAAGTACACAGTGCTCTAGGATACATTAGCAAGGGTCTTTGTAACTCAGGGGTGCAAGATGGAGATCCCCAGTCACAACATCTTGGCAATAGCTATATAAAGAGGCCCGAGCACTGAATTTTCATGTGTCTTTGTCCTGATTTCAACCTTACCTCAGCTCACACAGATACCAGTACTGGTGGACCACAGAAATAATATGAAACAATGTTATGTTAAAAACATGTCATAGAGGCATTGTAAGATACCTAGCAATCATATTTAACAATTTAATACAAACTCTCAAGATCTACTCTCTTATGTATATCCTTGCCCTGAAAAAATCCTTTGTGCTTCTATACTAGAAGACAGAGATGCTAGTTAGGACTCCCAGTGCTGAAGAAAACAGTACTACTGAATTGCTGTATTCACACACCTAGTGACTGTATTTATGCCCAAATTAAAGTGAACTCCATTTTTCTTGTAATGACAGATTCTGAGTACTGTGAGGTTCTCTTTTTATGCCAGTCCAGAAAAGTTACACGGCCCACCCAACTAGCAATTCTTTCAGAAAGTACGGCACATTTTGCAGCTTAGTAAAGAAACTGTCTACATACAATCTATTGAAATGGATAATTTTGTAAGTTAACCAGATAAAATGATGCAGTTTTCCCAAAAAGACATCTATTCCGAATATATCAATAAATATACATTAAATAAAGCTTTGAAACATAATATATGCAGAAAGACACAGCACACAACACAGCTTATGCAAAGAACTTGTTTCTGGACAAGTATCACTGATGTGCCAAGGAGCAATATAGTTTAAAAGCTTCCTTGAAGTATACATAGTGGGACTCAGAGCAACAAATGACGGATTATGAACACAAATACCACATGTACATAATAAATTGTGTGTTATCAGTTTCTATTAGTCATTTAGTATCAAAGACAATTTCCAATTCTTACATTAAAAATACATCACATTAAGAAATAGGGTGTTAAACTTTTATTAGGAGTGGAAATCTATGGTTTTAAAATCAACATTTCCTACTCAGTCATTTTTAATCTCTTACCAGGTCTTTCCTTGCCAGTTCCTTTCGAATCAGCAAATTTCTGTATTAAACTCTCAACTGTAGTATTTGTCATGTTATTAATAAACTCTTCATGCACCTTCAAAAAACATAAAAGGAATTTAAAAACCAGCAACTGAAAGGAAGCAGCTAACTTTAAAAAATGGGTTTCTCTAAAATACATTACAGGGCTTTCAGAAATCAACAGGCATTTTACCAAGGAAATGTCTTCTTTGCTTTAGTATTAGCAAGTGCGTGTACAATACACACATGAACTAGGAATGAAAGAATACAGCTTGATGACGGGTCGAGTATTTACTTCCATTTCTTCCATTTAAACAACTGGTATATTTATCATTTTCTTAATTTGTCAGCGACGTGTCCCACCCCAATGTCAGGAAGACAAGCAGTTGCTTAAGCCAGCACCAGTTGAGGGTGTGAACTGTTTCTACTGTATTATCACAGCTCCCACCTGTTTGAGTAAAAGCATTGTTGCTATGTTTTGCTCTGACAAGGGAACAACCACATGTTGTTAATATAGAAGTTTTTTTCCAACAGGGCAGTATGTGCATACTTTAGAAATAGAGAACATGGCCCTTACAGCCACCATTCATTAGCAGAAAAAAACACAAACCAAGGAAAGCAGTGACTCTAAGTATACACAAATAAAACTACAAAATATCTAAAAATTAAGGCCTACTTATAAGGATTATTAATTAAACCAACTTACACCGAAAGAGAAGATACTATAAAAGCTTCTGGTATTGAAGATCTTTTGCTCATAAAACCCAAAGTGTATAAAAAATTTGTAAACTTTTCAGAGTGATAAAATTTCAAGTTCCAGTCAAAGAAAAGCATAAATATCCCCGTTCTGAGTTAAATGACTGCTAGTTTAATATCTAGGGAACAAAATTTTGAAATACACTAAAAATTCTTTGAATTGTCAAAATATTTTGTTTTCTCTTAAGACAATGTATTTACTTATTTTGTAATTTCTGTGATACTGAACTTAAAAATGCAACAGGAAGTCATAAACATTTGAGCTTATGTTGAATTTACAGTCATTTGAAAGATGAGACCTTGTAATCACCACAAACACAGTAAGAAATGCTCCACTTAGTAGTTAAGAAAAATATGTAGATTAATCCAAGCAAGCACATGATGATAAAACAAACACATGAGGATATAAAAATTACCTCTCCTATTTGTAAATGAATTTCTTTTATGGTATTTGACAATGACTCTATAATCTCTTTCATACGAAGAAGATGTGTTTCTTCAATGTCTTGAAATTTCTGTAAACCAATAAAAGCTATTAATAATAATGAAAATATTTATTAATAATAATTAAATTATAATTATAAACATTAAATTTTAATAATACACTAAATGTGAAAAAAAAACAACAACTCCATTATTGTTTTCTGATCTTGAGCACAGTAATAACAAAGTTTAAGAAGGAGTGGAACTCACAGAGTTACAAAATTATGTACTTTAAAACAAAATAGCTCCTTCTGGAATCATTATCCAATTTTTTTAATCTTTAAGCCTTCCTCAATATTGATATTTCAAAAAAACCCTACCTATTTCCATTAAAAGAAAATAGGGTTAGAGGGTATTAAAAAAATACATCTATCTTCTCCAATACTTTAGGGTCTCTTTCATCTAAACCTAGAAATCTTATTTCTGGATCTGATTTGCCCTTCCTTCTCAGCAACCTTTCCTCCTGCTCACAACATACACATGCTTTCTCTTTTTCTAGGTAAATCTATATCTTTTGCTTCTTTAAATGTTATTAATTTGTTTGATCTTTAAACTTACCATATATATCTCTGCAGCTTGTTCCATTTTACCAAGACTTCTAGCTGGCAGCCATTTTAAAATCACACCAATGTTTTCAATTACTCCAGCCAAAGATTGGAACTAAACATGTCCTCCTCCTTCCCAGTAGTCATCTGTAATTGTCTTGAAATTTTTGTTTACACTTGCTCTTTCCTAGTTCTCTTCCTATTTCTGTAACTGCTCTTTCAAGTGTATCCAAACTTTGCAGCACCACTTAATCCTTTCTCCAATTGTAAAGGATTCTCTGAAGACTACTTCTCCACATTTTACACCTCCTGCTACGATGATTCACAAACGCTTCTCCATGCAGACCAACTTCTAAACTCTAAATCTTTCTTTAGCCATACTTACATACTTCTCTAGCCACCAATCAAGCAGATTAATGTTATTTTTTGTTCTCTAGAAGCCTTCCTCTTCATTACAGAGGATATGGTCATCTTCTGTAGCCTACTTTTCTACTGATTGCCTTATTATCAAAACCATATAATTTTGCTTCGTATGGTCCACCTCTCTGCTCTCTGTCTCAGATCTGCTCTCAGTGACTGTCAGGGTGTCAACACATGGACATGTGTCCTTCAAATGTGTGCCTGTTTCCATAACTTAATTTTAACCTAGACAAAAAGACAAGCTGAAATTATACCAATCATGCTTTCTTTATACTTGGTTTGAGCTCTCCATAAAACTTTTGGCCAAAATGGTTGACCATTCAGATTTTTTTTGTCCCTCATGTCAGTGGAAAGCATTATCCTCCTCCAGTTGTTTCCTTATTTCTTATTTATTGTTTTATACTTTAGATCTAAAGTCTTTGAAGAAGTGCCATCTTGGCCTTGTGTAACACATAATACTAAGAAGTTCTGATAAAAGAATAAAGCTAGGCACTATAGTACAATCATGTAATTCATATCACAGATATAATAATGAAATTGTTTACTTTCACTTTGGAAAGATCAGTCATTTTAAAAAGATATACTGAAATGACTCAGGAAATGCAAGCCACTTTTTAGTCTTTTAAGCTACAATGCCAATGAAAAATCAACAGGATCTTTAGCTGTACAACTTATAAACTGTGTGTATACACCGTTTAAGTGAGTATTACTCCTTTATATAAGCATGTATGTCTTCTAAGTTTTGCAATTAAAAAAATAGAAAAAATTCTACTCATTCTTGAAATGTATCTATATGGTGGCAGTGTTCAAGGACAGGTTGGATCAGGCTTTGAGCAATCTGATCTAGTGGAAAGAGTCTCTGGCCATGGCAGGTGGTTTCGGATTATATGGTCTTGAAGGTCCCTTCCAACCCAAACCATTCTATGTAGCCTGCTCAACAGCAAACTCATCTGTACTCAACTCTACTCGGTTATAGATAAGACTGAAAACTTTTAAAAAATAATTCAGCACTTTTCAGCTATTTGATCCTTTCCAGCTGAGTTTTCTACATAATTTTTTAAAAGCTTCTAACAAAGTAGAAAAATCTGGTAAATAAGACATCATGTTTGCTTAGCAACTGCATAGCAATTGCATAGGACAGCTATAACTTTACCCAGAAAAATCTTTCAATGTGAGGAATTTCTGTTTCATCCAACTTCTTAATGACAGTCAACTTTATTTTCCTACTTCTTTGATCACAATAAAACCATCCATGTTTATCAACAACACAAATCACAATTTGAAACTCAAGGTTAGGAAGATCATATGTTTCCTAATTCAACCTCTCAAAATAACATTTTGAAAGTTGCTTCACTTTGATTATTGTAGGTTTAACTAAGAAAAGAGGAGTGAGGACATTATTAGATGATTACCTAGAATAACTCTGTAACAATCCAAGCTGTTTATCCTCAAAAAATAGTATGTGAACAATATGACAGATTTCAGTTAAACCAACTGATTTTGCACCGAATCAGATGACAATGTTCACACTTGTCATTAATTTTGTTTTCAGAACTAGAATATTTTAAGTGAAATGTACTCTAAGCTAAGATAATCTAGGGTGGCCTTCATGAAGAAGCAGGCTTCCACATATTCATGGGTGTTTTTTTTTTTTAGTGTTGCATCATCCTTAAAGCAGACCTCCTGCACCACTACACTTAAAATTCCACAGGTATCACTTACACTAGCAGAACAGCAATTTCATTTTAATGTGGACAGGTGTGGAAAGCTTCCAGGTGTCCATTACACAATAAGTGAAGAATTAAATTTGCAGAAGAGTTGTTTCAATTAAGGAACTTAGGACATTAGACAAATATGACTTGTAGTGAGAGGTAGCTTTGTACCACCTTTGTATTGGGAAAAAAATTACAAAAAAAACCAAACAAACAAAAACACAGACACACAACCCCCCCCCAAAAAACAACAACAACAAAATAAAAACCAAAGCAGTCCAAAAGCATGGTGAGATTTTCCCAGCTGTAACATCTGATGGCAATATATCACAGCCTGGTATAAATACATAATATCTCCCAATAAAACAAATAAGAAAGCTGAACATATTCTGGTCTCTAGATACAAAATAAGCTGTTATCTTTCTCAATCTTTTGTTGCAGTGGATCGTTCAAAGGAATTATTATTTTTTTAGTACATAATGAAAAGCCCAGCCAGTTTGCTTGCTGAAAGCCTCTACATTTCCCTTCACTAACTCACTGACAGTAAAATCCATTTCAAGTACTCTATGTTTACCTTCTGTCAGTTCTAAACAAGAATACCTCATCATTAGTCACAGCTTTCTTGCTCACAGGAGATGAGTTTACACTGTGATTTTTCTGGTTTGGTTTGGTGGGTTTTTTGGTCTCAAGTGGCTCTGGTAAGAAGCTGAAAAGCTCCCCCCACTCCAAAACCAGCCAAGGAACCATTAGAGGGACATTAGATGCGCCTCAGTGATTAACATACCAAAGAACTGAAATGAGACCTGAGCAGAGGAGCACAAAAGGGAGAAGAGATGGGTTGGGGAAGGAGAGCCCTGCTGGTGGTTGATGAGGAAGAAGTTTCACTGCAACCCATGGTGAGATGGCAACTGTCCCCCTGCACTCGTGGAGGAAAGCAGAGGAACATTCCCTGAAGGCACCAGGAGGGATGAACTTGGCCAGTGGACTTGGATTTTGTAGCCAGTGGGTTTGCTGCCAGTGGACTCTTATTACGCAGCTGTGGAAGACCCTGGCGCCAGGGGAGGTGGCTGTTCCTGAAGCAGCCCGTGACTGTGTGGAAAGCCCAGGCTGGAGCAGCTCCGGACCTTGTGGGAAGGACTCATGAAGGAGAGGTTCGTGGAGGACTCTCTCCCATGGGAGGGACCCCGTGGGGAAGCAAGGAAGGACTGTAAGGAATCCTTCTTGCTGAGGAGGAAGGAGCAGCAGGAACCACCAGCCTGTGAACTGACTCTAAACCCCATCCCCCGTTCCCTTGTGCCGCTGGGGGGAAAGAGGGAGAGAAACTGGGAACAAAATTATTTGGGCCTGGGAAGAAGGGAGGGGTGGGGTAACATATGCAAGCCCTTCTCTTTGTGTTGTCTCTGTCCTGTGTGTGTTTGATTAGTGTGAAATTAAATTACTATTTTTTCCACAAGTTGAGTCTGTTTTGCCCAGGACCTTAATCAGTGAAGAACCCTCCTTGTTCTTTGTCTCAACCCATGAGCTTTGTCCTCCTCATCCCAGAGTGTTTGTGTTTGGGGGGGCAGTTGAGTGAGTGGCCATGGGGCTGGTTCTTTGTTGTCATGTTGTCCCAAACCCTGACAGTGATTTAGCAAGGCCAGCTTATTGAAATATTTTTTTTTTTTTGGTTATTATTGCTGAGAGCATTAAGTCAACTACTATAAACACAGTCTTTTTCTTGTAAGGTAAGGAACAGACAGCAGACAGCTTTTATGAGTCTAAATAAAGACATAAAGTAACTTGATTGGACTTGCTGTGCAGTGGATCAGAGGTATTCAGAATCTGTTTCAGAGGGGGTTCGGTAACTTCCAGAGCAATGTAAATAACAGGGTAGGAACTTCTTGATGTGGAAGAGCCACACTTGTATATGATGCAAGACAAATAAATGGAACCATTCAGTACTTCTTTTGGTATTACTCAATTCCTTTGTAGCTACAGGTGGGGTCAACAGCAATGGTCAGACTGAATTACAATTTATAAAAACCACACAATGATGGAGTTACTGGAAGGCTTACTGAGCAAATACAACAGTTACATTAATAAGAACATTAAAACATTAATTAGTTACATTAATAAGAACATCAAAAAAGTTACCATTTGTGGTAGCAGCAGACTGTGTTCACTGTTTGATCCCACCTACACTTATTTCTGAAAATTCCAGGAGGAATGTTACATACACTTCAATGATTCTTTTGTTGCTATTATATTATATTTGTTTCCAAGAAATGCTTAAAGATACATATTAGTTAAGTTTAAAAAGGTTGCCTAGTCCTGAAATTCTCAAGTGATTATAATTACACATGCCAATTCCAGTCCTAATCTCTGTCAAATTGCCTAGGTATCACTTATAAGCAAATATTTAAAGTTATAGTGAGAGATACACAATGCTAAGGCACCAGATGTAAAAGTGTAAGGTGGAAGTGCGTCCAGGCCAGTGTCACATGTTAACCACATTCAGGAGGCAATTCTCTACCCTTGGTATCACATTGCCTCTGCTTTTGTGCCAGTACAAATGCTTGTGGTGATCTCTTACTAAACCAGACTGCAGGTCTTTTCTGAGTTAAAGCCAACCTTTCTTCAAAAGCCAAACTTCCTTCATACATCAGTTTTAGCTGAATTAGTTCTACAAGGTATTTCCTCACACAAATACTTGACAAATGAAGAAGCATGGAAACAGAACAACTGCAACGTTTGACAGCAAGATTAAACTAAAAAGTATATTGAAAACTTCATACAACAGAGATGAGAGAAAAGTTCAATAGGCCTTATGCCCTAGACCACAGTACCCATTAATTTTTTGTTGAACCTTTACTTTTAATATATCCTTTTTGTACTGCTGAGTAATTGCAATCATCACTGTTTCACAGCCCACAACAACAACAGCAGCAGCATTTAAAAGTCACAGATTTTTTGAAAGGAGGGGGAAATAATGTACATAACCACATTTAACTAACTCAAGGGAGTGCAGCTCCTTCAACAAGAACTGAGTCACAAAAAGATGCCTTCTGCAAATTCTTCATGGGAAGGCTGTCAAGACTCCTAATATAACAGATATTAAAAGCTACTTTTTCAGTAGCATGCCTGGGCACTTTTTTGTTGAAACTGCCTAGACTGGAGGGTAGGAGGAAAGAGTTCTTATATGTGATATTCTTCCCCTAACACCTGTGTCAAGTATCTATTCAGCGGTGAACTAGATAAAATTCTAATGAAGTTCTCGAAGTAGGAAAGAAATCTACAGTTCAGGACAGGGCAGCTTTTTACATGTCAGCCTACACAACCCCCAAGCTGTGAAATCCTAATTTCCAAGGACTTAAGGAAAACCCTAACACTCTCCTACTTATATGTAAAAAATACAGTTATGACTTACTCTCCCTACTAATTAAATCTATGCTTAAAATTTAATCTTTGAAACTAATGAAAAGAGCAAAAAACTTTTAACCAAAATAGAAAATTCCTATACTGTAAAAGCTTTACTAAACCAAGAAACATATATAAATATGCAAACCAGTTCTTAATTAACTGTTACTACTAAAAGCTGAAATGAAGTTTGCTTTTTGAAATCTGGGGCAGTAGAAAAGAGTCTACTATCAACAGATTTGAAAACGTAATTTTAAAATACAACAGGAGGCAGCATAAGCAATGATACAGAGAACTTGATGTCCTCTGGAATACAAATGAAAAGACTAAAAAGAACCCCAGAAATTTAAACAAATGTAAGGGCTCTTCACAAGCTCAGGTGAACCCTGGAAAACACTTTTACAAGCTGTAACTAAAGCATTTTGCCAGAATGATAATGAATAAACCATGATGGATCCTGATATTAAAACTCCTACAAATGACTTCTGGGTGTTCAGGAACTCATAGGGTTTCCCACATGATCACAATGCATCTACGAGACTTCCAGAAGTTAATTTTATTTTATTCCTTCAAAAAGTCTTTTTAGAGTGTTAGTGCTTGACTGACTATGCCATTCAAGGACAGTGGCATCACAACACACAGAGACAGCATTTGCCTTTCAAACATATTACTCCTGACATTATTGTTCATATCAGTTTCCAAAGGAGACCGTTCTATCTTGAACCAATTTTTCAGAAGTTTTGTTTTTAGGTGTCTTCAGATGTGAAATAGCCTATATTAACCTATTTCAAAAGTAACTCATTTAATATAACACTTACCTGTGCAGTTTCTGTCATTTTCTGTTCAAAATCAGATTTAAATGCAGCATATTTCTCCACATATAGTTTATAGGTATCTGTAGCTTTTTTTGATTTAACTGCTGCCTGTAGATCAGTACAAAAAAGTGTCAACTGCCATACATACAATCTGATCCAAGGTTTTTAACATTACTGTTAAAAGTAAGCCTGGGATGATCTACAAAAAATATTCAGGGGCATATCAAAACAGTGAAGTGTCATAACAACATTTCACCACCAAATAATTCAGATTCAATCCATTAGAGATTTCTATTTAAAGATGTATACATAAGCCACATAAAAAGGTAACAAAGCATTTATTTAATCTCAAGCCCTTCCCCTTATCACCAATAACAAATTCATAACATACTTATTTTGAAGTCAGATTTTTATTGCTAAAGTTAACTAAGTAGGTCTTGTCAAATATTTAGGACTACAACAGAAAAACAAGATGAAAGTTTGGTTGGAATACAGAGCAAACAGTTATTTGTGCAATTCTGAAAGAGTTAATGGTAAAACCAAACCAAACCAAAACAAGAAGGTGCAGTTCCCTATTAGAAATGAAGGAAAAAATTCAAAATTGCAGGAGTTACATCCCTGGAAATGTTACGATTAAGATATATTTGAAAGTGAAGTTAATGCAGAACACACTAGTGGCCAGATCTATGCAGCTCAGGAAAGTTTTTTTCCAAGTTTACAGCATGACACACATGAAATGGAGTTTTTAAAACCTTTGATACTCTTGCTACTTCCAAGTTAAAAACTAATGAAAATAAAAGTTTTATCTCATTGAAATTTACCATTAGTTATAACTCAGAAGTATTTCTGAACTGTAATGACAGTAAAGATATTTGTAAAGATATTTGTGTATTTACTGTTTGTTCTAGTTCTGAATAGCTGTCCTCTCCTCTTTCAAATTTATTTAATCTGTCCTACAATAAAAACAGAAACTATTTCTCATTTGCAGTAACCTGTAAAGCTGACCAATATCTACAACTTTCTCCTTACAGAGAGCATTAATTTGAAAGTTTCATTCTGCAATTTCCAAGAGAAAAAAATAAATGAAAATCAAGAGTAATAACATTATAGCATTAGCACTTGTACACCTGGTGAAATATCAACCAGGACTTCAGATGACGAGGAACCAAAGCTACAGTTTCACTGTTCCAGTTCCAAAGAAAGCTTAAGCAGATCTTTGCTAGGTAGTCTGCTAAGTCCAGCATTTCAGAGCCTGAAATAAGTCACTGTACAAAAAATAAGGAACCTTCAGGCATTAAAAGGAGAATATGACAAGTTGTATCAAACCCATCAATTACTTGTCCTGAATTTAACTTCATGATTCTCACTCTTCCACATTCACATAGAGAAATTACAAAGAAGAAAACAGTCCTATCTTGTTTTCCAAATACTATTTACTATGCTGAAAGTACAAATTAGTCTATGAACACTTGCTTTTAAAGATAATTCAAAGTGCTTTGCAACAAGATGATTCCAAATTTAACCATTGAAAAGGAAGGACATGTCAAGTTCAAATATTTAAAAAATATATTTTTTTTGGTAAAGCATTATTATTATGTAAATTATTATGTAAATAGAACCCCATATGCATGGGATTTTGACAAAACCAAATGTTCTCTGTCTTTTGTGATCATATTTAATGATTAGCAGAATCTGAGTGTTATGTGCTGAAAAGCATCTACAAAACCCAACTACTCAGCAGGACAGACAAAATGATAAAACACATGAATGGTGTACGACTAACTAGTAATCTCTTCTGAAAACAGGGAGTGTCTATTCTCAGGTTCAGCAATTGCTAGAAATCTATTTAGTAGATTTACAGTAAATGAAAGAACAAGGAAGAGTCATGATTTTTTGTCAAGTCACTATAAATAGAGAAGTTCACATGTCAGAGAACAACAGGAAATTATTTCACAAGTTAACATTAATTTTTGGCTGCAATGGAAATTACAAAGTCTCAGATACTTCCCTCACATTCTTCAGTATTTTTCTAATTATCTGATTTTGTGATAAGTACTTAGCATATTGATGCAGATCCACTGCTTTCTGACAAAGTAGTTATTCTGTGATATTGACAGAAAATATTTTTCATGTTGTGCTAGAAGTAATAAACCTATTGTCTGCCAAAGGAAAAAAAATATACAGTCTTTGTCCTAGTGTTTCTGAAGCTACCAGTGTAAATCTGAATGAAGACATGACTACAGAGATGTGATGGTCACTGTTACCTGCTCCCACTGGAAATATGTTTTAAGTACTTGCAGAGCATTCAACGATGGCCTGATTGTTCAACCAGAAATATCTAGGGATGATGCATAAAATAGTAAAAAATTGCACTAATCCTACAGTGCTTCCTTTTCTCACTTCTCCTGTAAACGTCAGTCAGATGGAACATTTTTTTGTTTCCAGCTGAACAAATATAATGTTACCTCTTAAAAATAAGCCTTCTATCAAGTCAACCTTTCCTACTGAAACACTTCAATGTGTTTAGAAGAACTGAGAAAAACTACTTTGAATAGACTGGCAGGAAAACATCTGCTAACCCACATACTTCTGATTCATTTCTAGAATCCAACATTGACTGCCATTTGAGAAGAAGCTAGGAAAAATGCTAGATTTATATTAAATATTTAACAATCAGAACACAATAAACAGGATCACTTCTGTCATCAGTGAAAAAACAATAATTAACTCTATTTGCTCTATCAAGATAAAGGGCATAAAGATTAACGGGTATAAAGGGCTCTAAGATCATTCTAACTAGAACAGAGTAACACAACTGAAATGGAAATAGTAGGCAGAGTTATAAGATATAGCTAGAGACAGGGAAACATGACCTCTTTCCTCTGCTACTTAGTTCCCTGAAAACATTAGTTGCTCCAGCAGGTTATCCTTCCCTTCTACTCAGCATTCGTGAAGCCACATCTGGAGTACTGTGTCCAGTTCTGCATTTTCCATTGCAAGAGAGACATGGACTTTTTTTCCAAAAACATAATAGATGAGATAGATCAGTTCCTGTGGAACTGTGCAATAAAGAAGCTCAAAGAGCACAAGTCCACAGGACCTGACGAGATCCATTTGTGACTCCTCAGGAAACTGGTGGATAAAGTTGCAAAGCTGCTTTCCATCATATTTGAAAAGCTGTGGCAGTCTGGTGAAGTTCCTACTGAGTGGAAAAGGAGAAACATCACACCCATTTTCAAAAAGGGAAAAGAGGAAGACCCAGGGAACTACAAGCCAGTCAGTCTCACCTCTGTGCCCAGCAAAATCATGGAGCGAATCCTCCTGAAGGCTCTGCTAAGGCACATGGAAAATGAGGAGGTGATTGGTGGTTATCAATATGGCTTCATCAAAGTCATATCCTGTCTGACAAATTTAGTGGCCTTTTACCATGGGGTAACAGCATTGGTGGACAAGGGGAGAACAAGTGATGTCATCTACCTGGACTTGCGCAAAGCCTTTGACACTGTCCCACATAACATCCTGGTCTCTATATTGGAAAGATATGCATCTGATGGATGGACCACTTCATGGATAAGGAATTGGCTGGATGGCCACACTCTAAGAGTTGTGGTCAACAGCTTGACATCCAAATGCAGACCAGTGACAAGTGGGGCTCCTCAAGGGTCAGTACTGGGGCCGGTGCTGTTTAAGACCTTTGCCGATGACATTGCTGGTGGGATTGAGTGCATCCTCCCAGGTTTGCCGATGACACCAAGCTGCGTGGTGTGGTGGACACACTGGAGGAAAAGGATGTCCAAAGGGACCCTGACAAGCTTCAGAGGTGGGCCCATACAAACTGAATGAAGTTCAACATGTCCAACTGCAAGGTCCCACACCTGGGTCAGGGCAATCCCAAGCACAAATACAGGCTGGGTGGAGAATGGATTGAGAACAGGCCTGAGGAAAAGGACTTACGGGTGTTGGTTGATGAGAAGCTCAACAAGAACCAGTCATATGTGCTTGCAGCCCAGACAGCCAACCATGTCCTGGACTGCATCAAAAAAAGTGTGCCCAGCAGGTCAAGGGAGGTGATTCTCCCCTTCTACTCTGCTCTTGTGAGAACCTACTCAGAGTATTGTGTCCAGTTCTGGAACCTCCAACACATGAAGAACATGGAGCTGTTGAAGCAAGTTCAGAGGAGGGCAATGAAGCTGATCAGAGAGCTAAAGCACCTCTCCTACGAAGACAGGCTGAAACCATCAGTATGTTTTAACCTGGAAAAGAACCTGGGGAGACCTTATTGTGGCCTTCCAGTACCTGGAGCGGGTCTACAGAAAAGCTGGAGAGGGATTTTTTACAAAGGCATGTAGTGATAGGACAAAGGGTCATGATTTTAAACTGGAAGCAGAGAGATTAAGGTTAGATATTAGGAAGAAATTCTTCACTGTGAGGGTGGTGAGACACTGGAATAGGCTGCCCAGAGAAGTTGTGGATGCCTCATCCCTGGAAGTGGGATGGATGGGCCAGGTTGGATGGGGCTTTGGGCAACCTGGTCTAGTGGGAGGTGTCCTTGCCAATGCAAGCGGGTTGGATCTAGATGATCTTTAAAGTCTTTTCCAACTCAAACCATTCTAGGATTCTATGATAGATGTTGAAACAATTATATGCAATATCTGTAAAAAACACTAAATAAATTTATCATATCATGCAGGTATTTCCAAAATAAAGAATTAGAACAGATAAAGAAGTTTAAACAAAACATAACTAGGTACTCAAATTATGTCAATTATTAAACAACCACAACTACTACTTTTTACTGCTTTTAGATATTTCTGAGCATTTCCCTTACTCGTGCAAGGTGAATGTGTTACTCATTGACAGCACAATGAATTAAAGTAAGATGTCAAAGTACTACCTTATCAACTTCTCTCTGTGTTGCTCCTTCCTTTTTCAAACGTTCTTGTTCGACACACTTTGCATTGTAGTTTTCCTTTGATTTCTGTAAGGCCTGAGTGATACTTTGAATATTTTGCACAGCTTCCAATGTTCCTGAAACATCTTCTTTAGTCTGCCAAGTATCACATGGTTGTAAAAACCAAATAATGTTAATTTTAATGCTAACAAGTCATTAGACATGCATAAGAAAAAAAAAAAATAATAACCTTTTTATAGGCTTTGATTTGTTCATCTCCATACTTGTGAACTTCTTTTATTAGCTCTTGTAATCTTCGCACAAGATCCAAGTGACAGCTCGCTAGTTTTTCTGTTGAAGTTTTGAAAACATCCCAAACTGGTGCAAATGTCCTAAAGTGAGAAAAGTATGTAATGTTCATATGGATTTTTCTACTTGGCTATGATTATCTTTTAATAATACTAAAGTATAATTGATAATTTTAAAGAAGTCAACTTCTGTTTCTAAAATTAAAACAAACAAAACCCTAACAATTGCTAGAAATGCTCACTAAATTTGTTTTAGATGTACTTGGAATAGTTTCTACTAATTTTTTTCTATGTTTTATGTTTTACCTATATTGGTTCTAATGAGTAAAACAGCAAGTTCACTTAATCTTCTCTGTCATCAGCACACAATATTGTCAAGTGGTATTCCTAAAGATGATGCAAGATCAGCTCAAAATAATTTCACATGTAGAAGAAGTACTTTTACGTGCACACTTGAATAGTGTGAATAGATCAGAAATTACTTGGTTGGTTAAGTTTTTGTTATGTTACATCATTATAGCCACAAGATGCAAGAAAATACATTGGCAAAGATGGTCTGCCACTGAAAGGGATTACTGATTAACAGAGCTTAACCATGGCAAAAGAACGCGGAAGACAGGTCATTCCTCAGATTCAGATTTCTATACTGAATGTACTTCTCCCGCTGCTCTAAGGATATACTTCTACCTCAGTTCCCTGGTTAATGCTGCTGAAAACTCAATACTATACATAGCCTTTAAAGGTCTGATGTTCAAACTAATATGCAGATACAGAACCTTTAAAGAGCAGCAACAATTGGTATCAAATTATGTACTGACAAAAGCTCCCCACATCTCTAGCTGTGATTACTACAAATAAAAGAAAAAATCTATCCTCATTTAAGAATCTGTGTTCTCACTGGCATCTTTCTAACGAAAAAACATCCATTAATCATTTCAGTTTTAAAAAATATACACCATGTATAAAACTTTCATTAAACTATGGAATAAATCTAATGAAAAGTCTCATTTTTCACATCTATGGGGGTGGATAACACTCCAGAAATCAGAAATAATATAAATAAATATACTTTTCATTGCATTTGCAGACTGTTTTCCTCAGAATAATTACCATAGGCTTGGGAGCCTATGACATTTCAAAATTAATTTTTATTCTTAACATGTATTGAGTTACGTATTTCTTTTATTACACTTACTTACCCAAGTTGTGTGTAATTGCTCGCTGATTTGGCTAGTTTTGTCATTGACCTTGAATATGCCTCCTCTATTGTAGCCCTGTCAAAGAAATCCATCAAAAGCATAATTGAAATTTTGAAGATATTTCAATATCTAATATTGAATATGCATTCTGAAGTTGCAAAACAGAGGACTACTTCTAGGAATACCCAGTTGGAGCAGCAGATAGAGTATAGAAATATTATACTACTACGAATTGAACACATTAAAAACTTTTTTCTTTTTTTCAGATGAAACAACTTTGCAGTTTCAAAAGGTCCTCACAGAAGTTTTGAAGAAAAACTTTATAAAATCCTTAAGCTGACTATAATTAAAAAAACCCACAACCAACACACTTTCACACATTCTACATAATCTTTTAATTTTTTGTGGCTATTTCTAAGGCTGGAGAAAAGAGAACAACGGACTTCTCTGATTAGGCTGCATACATCCAACACACTATTCTGAACAGTACAAGTAACAGAGATTGGCTTAATACATGCATGTGTCCTTTGTGCAGTAGGCAGTCTGTACATCCAAACACATGCTCAATTATCTTTCTTTTCTCTTTAAGATGGAAAAAATAAAAAACAGGAAAAAAGAAAAAAAGACAACTTCTCTGGCTAGTCTGGAGACTCCAGCAATCCTGACTAACCAGGTGATTATTGTCAAACAGTACATATAAAGGTTAAATGCTCTAACTTCTTGAAAGCACTATCATCAACTCAAATCTGTTTCCGCCACTGCAATTTTCACTCTCCTGTGACTTCAATTCTGAAAAAAAGGGCCACTATGTTTAACAGTAACAGAAGGGTAGATATGGACAGTTCAAACATAGTTAAGTCTAGTTTCCATAGCAAACAGTTCAGAAAAGCAGGTACATAAAATCAGGGCATAAAACCACCAAATGTAGGAGGCTCATAATAAATGTTGATCACCCACTTGCATATTTCTAGCAGCAAAGAGTACTGCAAAAAAATAAATACATCAGACTACACTCCACAGAATATGGAGATGAACAGATAGCCTCTTAAATTCTTTGCAACATGCAAAATAGTACACAGTCAAGACAAGTGGACTGTTGTAAAACACTGCTGAAATACTGCTCAATCCGATTTCTTTTGAGATCACAAGTTTGACCCATGTTTCCCAGAAAATCAGCTTCACAACTTCACAACAGCTGTGATGGGCTTCACTGCCTAGATATGGACAATTGTAAACATTTTTATTCAAGAGAGGATGCAAAATATGTAAAGTCTATTATTTTGAAACTACACACCACATGCCAGAAACTACCTCTAGCTTAGACTGAGACGGATCAGTGAGTCACCCCTCACTTGAAAAGTACCACCTATTCGGCATTCAGTTGCTTTTTTTAATGGCAGCCTGGCATACTGAGATGCATTAGTAAAGCAGGGATGAAGAAAACACACTGGAACAGATAGGATACAACGTTTAACATCCTGAGAGGAGGAGGTGACTGGAAAGGAATGAACTTACTGCTGCTGGCTTGTATTACTGGTAGATGTTTTCAAATCCCAGTGGAAGTTGCTTTTAAGAAACTGTATTGAAGCCTTGTCAAACAATTGAAAATCTAGCACTAAGATTCTAGTGAATCTCAGTGTGCTAATGAGAACTGAAATTTGTCACATATTTTATGAAAAATGCTGTAAGATGGCTGCGTATCTTTGTGGCAGATGCATAAGAACAATATCCTTATCCATGCACAATAACAGAAAATAGATTTCTTTATTTCTCATTGAGGATAAAGTAACCACGTGGATCCTCATGTATTCCTACATGGCCATTAATTTTTAGTCTTTAAATGTTATTTAATCTTGTTTATCTGGGAAAAATTTTTGCTTCCTTATTGACAAATCAATAAAATTAGTTAGCAGAAAATTCAGATGAAACATTTTTAGTATGTGGAGAAAGGTAAAAATGTTTTATTTATGGATTGCAAAGGCATCAAAATTTAATTTGGAGGAGCTTATAGTGAGAAAAACTAAAACGCCATATGCTTTACTAGGTATTTTGTGAAGAATGAACAGTCCATTTTTATTTATGCCACTATAATAAAGCAAAGAATCCAGGTAAGAAATAGCATGAGGTTATTTTTGTCTATTTACATTAGACTTCTCATCTTAGAACCAGTATGAATAAAATTAATCATGGCCAAAGAATACCGCATAAAGCAGAAGACTCAGTTCTCAGCTAAATATGGAAGTAAACCAAAATGTAACAGATGTAAAACTAATAAAAGTAAATGTGTCCAGGTGATGCACAGCTTAGGTCTATGACTTATCACTGTAAAAACTAGTGATTCCAAAATTGAAAGCAGATTTTAAAGGAAAGATCCAAGCACTCACAATGATAACACAAGGGAAACATTAAAAACATTTAATATTAAAAGTGCAAGCTTGTGAAGCCTTAAGCATTTCATACTAAATAGGAACAGTGTAATGTCCCTCCACTCAACTCAATGCCAAATTTCACTGGAACCCTGTCTGGCTTCGTAATGTGTTCTCTGGAACCAGGGATTCTTGGAAGGTTAGTTCCTTGGGTTGTGTAGTCCTTCCAATAAGAGACTACCTATCACACACAGATTCTACAACTCACCCGTTTCTGCTTAGTGGAAAGGTCTTTGTCATTTTTTCTAATTCACTTTGAAACCATGCAAATTTGACAAGATTTGTGGAGGTTATATTTTCTGGAAATGTAAAGTACTTTTTTGTTGAGATCTATTTGAGGCCAAAACTGAAATTGTGATGCAAAACTCCAGAAAATAAAAGCTGGGGTTTTTGACAGCTTTTAATGCAATAAACCTTCACTGAAACAGGTCCTCAATCTCTTGCAATTTTTTTTCACGCATCATCTGGTGTCAATAACTTAATTAATAAAAAATTCGGAAGCAGATCTTGTCCAGAATGGAAATGGCTATGTTCAATGTAGCAGAAACAATATTTTTTTCATTAAGAAGCAAAAACAGCACAAGGTCATCTGCTTTGGAAGCTGTCACATCTGCAGATGTGAGCTCTGCCCCTTGCATTCCATAGAGAAAAACCCGTGTTATCTTCTGTGTACTATTTTTGTGTTCCTATGAATCACTTCCTCTTCTTTAACAAATTTAATTTCTTAACATCTTAATCTGAAAGTATAATTTTTTTTAAAGATCATACAAGTAGTTGCTAGTACCCTAATTTTATATTAATTATCAAAAACTTTGTAGGACTGAAAATTTTTGATACTTTTAATTTCTTCATTTCTTCCAAACATGATGAGAAAATGCGATAAATTTAACGAAACTGCTGAACATCTAATGTGATTTTTAATTTATTTTTTTTTTAAATCACAACTGAAAAACTAGAAGCTTTTTATTAATTGTCACTTAAGACTCACTATTCAGTTCTAAGTGAATGGAATAAACTGGATTTTCTTGTAGGATATACTTCAAAATTCTCCTTTTACATATTTTGCATGTTATAGTTAAACATAATGATAAACTTAAATAAAACCCACAAACAATATTTTTAAGAGCCAGATTACCAAAGAAGAATAGTTACCTTTCTCTTATAAAGTCTGCTAAGTCTTTTGTTGACAAATGTCCATGTTTCATGTTGTGATAGAGGACATCAAAGCCATTGTTCCTTTCCCCCTAAAGATTAAACAAAGATGGTAGAACTATGAAACACAACATGCTAAAACAATTACAGAAGAAAGTACAGAACCCATGCATTTTGATAACTGATCACCATTAAGTGAAGGATTTCTAATGCTTCAGCTTTTTACCAGTTGTTCTTATTCCCCTTCAATCCCCTATTTATAAAACAAACTAAAATCACTCCAGCCATTACTACTATAATTTTATTTACAACTCTTCTATGACGTATTTCTAGGCTATATTCAAAGCCACTTCTTTTCTAGATTTCTACAGGTCTTGTATTCTTTTACTTCCCATCTAATTAAACACATACTTAATATTGTACTCTCTCTTCATTCTCTCACATCTTTCGTTATTTTACATGAACAGAAATTCACACTTCGGGATCACTGGATAGCCTGCTTCCCCTATTCTTCATACTTCATGTATTTTCCTGCTTTATGTAAAACTGGTTAAGAAAATTAAATCACTAATATTTTTATTCTTACAGGTAACTTCCCTTCATCTTAAGTTTAGTTTTAAAACTTAAAGCAACCTCTTGGCAAAAAAAGGCTGCCTAATGTCCAGTCTAAGCTTCCACTGGTGCAGCTTTGAACCAATCCCACACAACCTGTCACTGGGCCCCTGGGAGGACAGATCAGCACCTCCCTCTCCATGTCCCCTACTCAGGAAGCTGTAGAGAGTAGTGAGGTTGCCCCTCAGCCTCCTTTTCTCCAAACTGGACAAGCTCAGAGTCCTTAGCCTCTCCTCATAGGACATGCTTTCCAGCCCTTTTGCCAGCTTTATTACCCTCCTCTGGATGCATTCAAGGATCTTCACATCCTTAAAATTATGGACTTTTCACAATGGCAGCTCTGCATCTCCAGTGAGAGGAGACACTCCTCCAGACATTGATAGAACAAGAGAGAATGGTTTCAAGCTGCAACAGGGGAGGTTTAGACTAGATATGAGGAATTTTTTTTTTTCACAGAAAGAGTGGTTAGACACTGGAATAGGCTGCCCAGGGAGGTGGTTGAGTCACCATCCCTGGATGTGTTTAAGAGTCATTTGGATGTGGTGTTGGTGGATATGGTTTAGGGGAGAACTTTGTAGAGCAGAGATGATGGTTGGACTTGGTGATTCCAAGGGTCTTTTCCAACCTGCATAGTTCTCTGATTCTATGATTTCTGTCCTTTCTGCTCTGGAAAAAAAGTGTTTATACAGTCATAAGGTTCACCTGATTGAGGCAATTACACAGCTGAAAAAAAGAGCTGGCAAATAGAAAGTTCAGTGATCCAGATCACTATGAGGACACAAACAGCTGCATTGCTCAGCAGAAGTGGTGGTGCAAGGGAGGAGAAAGACAGGCAGGGACTTGCCAGCTTAAGTAAGCAGAAGCAGCCATGGGTGGACAGAAGAACTTCACTTAAATAAACCTACAATGAGGCATTGCTGACCAACTTTACATGAAAATTAAATTAAGTCAGGGAAAGCAAGGGCAGCCAGTCCTTCCATTTCCCTTCATCAAGAACTAACTGTAACGATTTTCTCATGGAAATGAAAGCAATCCTGTCAGCAAATGTGAAGTCAGAATTCAGCATTTCCATTACTTGTGCATAACAGGAAACAGGTTACAGGAACTGTTTTACCAGACTACTTAATAGACTTTTCACATTTTTAAAAGTAAGCTTGTTTGTTGCATGTAAAGACGATTCTGAGTTTAAAATCTACATTTGGTAAAGCAGCCAGAAATTAACAGCAATTGAAGAAATATTTGACAATAAGCGAAGTCCTGTAATCCAAACTATGCTTTCAGAACATGCATTAGCAGTGGTTAAACATGCACGATCTTTCCTTCAACCCTTTAAGCAGGACCACATCACCACATTACAAAGAAGAAATTGAACAGACCGAGAAAACTGCAATAACCTGCCTAATCTTTTAAAAAGAGTTTACCAAACCCACAACTTACTCTCCAGGAAATCGGCAGATAAATATTCAAACTGTAACATTTGGAAGCGGTACTCCAACTTAATAGCCGGATTTCTTTTTAACGTTAACAAAGTTTAGGTCCCTAATTTACTTCAAATTGTCATAAAATGAAAACTGGATCATCTCCAAATTAAGTTTCCAAATTTCAGTTACACCTTACAACGGCCCTTGGCAAACATGATATAATGATCAAATATAACTAACATTCTTCCACCTTGTTAGATAAATGCTGAATTGGAAAATCCTAGAAAAAGAATAAATGTGAGAAACAGAATAACTCACAATTTGGGGGTGAGAATAGAAAAATTTGTATCTTTTGCCTCTTGTTTTGCTCAGGTCCAAAGAAACTGTTCTACAGCTAGCTTTACTCTTAAATCATTGTTCATACTCTGCTGTCAGATATGAGTATGGAAAAACCATACTCCTAATCAACAGACTACGCATGTAAGAATCCTAATACTGACAAATCACATTGGCATCAAAGCCTTTTTAGTAAAAAAATAAAATAAAATAAAATAAAATAAAATAAAATAAAATAAAATAAAATAAATTAAGGATATTACAGAGTTGCCTTGATATGGTGAGTAACAACTGAAGACAATCCATTAATGGGGGACAGAGGAGCACAACTCCTTCATACAGGTGAAAATCAGTATTTGCTGAAACTAGGCACAACTGTTCAGCAACTGTGAGATTTTATTTATGCAGCTTAAAAGACACTTTATTTGAATGGTTAATACAAACATTTTAGTGCAATAAAACAACAGACACTGGGTGTTCATTCCTGTAGCTCTAAAATGAAAGTTCCAAATATTAACCAAAACAAATATTTTATTTCCCCACAAACTTAAGAAAGACACATACTCTTCATTATGATCCGTCTATTTGTAGTTTCAGCTTCTTTTCATTCCCTCATAAGGGAGTAAGAATTTAAAGAAATAAAGCAGCATTCTCCTGAGAGAGATGTGAACTCATTTTAGATGCTCTGAAAGACACTGTTGTCATTTACTTTTAAACTGTTACTCCTTGTTGCAGTTTCAAATAAGTAACATATGTTTCATCTTTTCTACCTAAGCAATCATTTTACTTAATGGGCCTTGTATACACAAAAATACTTCTGTTACTATTGCAGTGTCACATTTTTGTGACACTAGCTATCAGTAAAGTTCAAGTTCTGAGCATCTGAAAGAGCTACAGAAAACTGTAGCTCGTGATATCAAAACACGGAAAATGCAGCCACTTGCTGTTTACACAGGCAATATAGCCTCTTCAGTTCTAGAAGTTTTTGAGAAGTCTGAACACAAAGGCAACCGAGCAATTTCAATTTCCTTCTTCCAGCTTCAATACATTAAAGATCAGCACCAGAGAAGCTCTACATATATGAGGAAGGACACTTTCCCCTATATCTAGATAAATAATTTTTTTTTTTTTTAAAGAAAGATGGAAAGTTGCCAACTTATGCTAGATGCATGCACACATAGGGACAAGACAAAGCAAATTCTGCACAAAGACTCTCCTGAAAATCAGTATCCAACTGTATGCCAAGCAGAGGAGTAGTACTGTAAACATATGAATGGAACTCCAGATGGAAGCACAAATCTCAGTGTAACTCATATCACATAAGTGCATTAGACATGCTTCCTAGAGCAAGCCTCTACACAAAGCTAAAATTACTAACCCTGGCTACTGCCAGCCTTTACATGTTACAAAAGCTCTTGAAAATAAAGGAGTCCTCCTCACATCCATTCTGATAAGCTACAGGTAGCACAAGTGATTAATAAAAGTCAAAGCCAATTTAAATAGTTTATATTCCAGAATTTTCAGTTAGTAAGCTCAGTATTATAGAGACCAGTTTCAGCTATACACAAAACTTCCAACAGTTTAATCAAATTTAAAAAGACTGACTCAATTAGAAGTGACACAGTTGACACAGTTTAATAGACTTACAATTAACAAAACCATCACCTGCATCAGACAGTTTAAACACAATGTCAAAGCTTATGCAACACTTCCTAAGCAGTGTTAAGAAAGCAGTACACCAATGATAACAAACATTTTTTATTCTACTATACCAGTTTGAGTGTACTCAGTGACAAAATGTAGCTACGATAATGGAAATTACTTATGAGAGTGCTCCCTTTAAATTACATCATTGTTGTGATGTAGCACATACATAGCAGCAAGCACCCAGTGTTTTATGACAACATCCTAATTAGGAGTTGGGAATGTTTGGCCATGTGACTTTCATGCCTAAAACTCAGTCATAAGAATCAAAGCCATTTATAGCCTGTACTACTAGTTCATATTTTTTGATATCACAAAAAAAGTAACTGTCTCCTACTGACTTCGAAAACTGCTGCTCTAGAGTGCTGTGCTATTAGCAGAACCCTACATTTTTTAAGTTATAGTAAAATTTGTCAAGTAGCAGTACAGGTCTCTCTGTACTTCAGCTTTACACATCCTGAAAATAGTTTATTTCACAGCCACCTTTTTGAAGCAGTCAACAAATGCAACTATTTAAACACTTCTAAAAGCAGCACAATTTGAAAGTCTTATCATAAGCTTCAAGACTATTACAATCAAGAAGCTAACATTTGTTTTGTTTACACAAGCACTTTTAGGAAGTTCTTAAAAGACAGCAGCCTAAATAGTGTGCAAGAAATGAATACACACTGACATATATGTCACTCCTCTTTTCTGAAGAAATCTGTTAAGCCCCTAAGCATTTTGTTTATTTATGTGGGGAAGAAGAAGAAGAACTGTTTCCCACATCTCCTAAAATTTCTGATATCTTTTCCTGTCAGTTACAGAAAATTATCAAATCAGGAGAGAGAACGCTACAGCTCAAGATGCCAACTTCCATTTTCAATGCACAACTTCAGCTGCAAATTGATGACAGCACATACACAAAAAAATGAAATATTAACTACATTTTGAGTTAGTTTTGACATCAGTGCTTTAGAAAGTATAACTATCTCTTTCCATAGATGACAAAAGATTTTGCCTGGTGTTACCTAGAAGGGCAAGGCAAAAGCAAGAAATAGAAGACAATTCTTCCAAAGTTCTACACACTACCATCTTCCCTTCTCCTTAAGGATTTTTCTTCTTCATTTTTAGTCACTATGCATTCAGTGCATTTTAACAGCAATCTTCTAATTTCCATCTTAACTTTCTCACCACATTTCAAAGCCTATATAGATTGTACCCAGTTTTCTAAAGCACTGCAGTAACAATTCTGAACAATAACCTATTCCAATAAGTCACAAGGAATGGGGAAGCTTAATGATTAAAAATTCACAAGCCAAAAATGTATGCTTGGTTCTGAAGACATACAGAAATTCAATAGTTTCTCACTGGAAAAAAACATCATATTTAGATATTACAGTTAATCTGGAAAGCAACTTACCCACAATAGCAAAGGAGTAGTCCCTATTCCTCTGTATTTTACTTCTGCACAAAATAAAACTCTGTCCATGGTATTACAAGGGTTTCTCTGTCAAGTCATATACATTTAAGACCCTGTCTAATATCTTTGACATCACAGCAAGACAAACAAGAATATACTTGTCCCGCTTTCCATGATTTTTGGAGGTAGAGGAAAAACCTGCAGCAACAGAAGAAAACCTCCTTCTCCTGGTATTCATCGCTGACCTGAAAGAGGATTTTTGCCAGCAAAGCTACAAGGTAGAGGCTTTGTAGAGCAGAAAGACAGAATGGAAGTTTGGGTAGACGTCTACTAAGTCATATTTGCTGGTAGCATTTATGAAGACACAGACAGGGAAACAGAATGTTGGGGAACATCCAACTGCCTTCACTGATTTAATAAAATTATTTGCTTACTAACAAAATAAAATACAACCAATCACACAAACAGTGAAATGTACCATAGTACATAACATAGCTAAGTAGAAAAGTGTTTGATCTCAGTTGAGATAGCTGAATAAAAAGCTTCTCTTTTACTTTAAGCTTAGGTGATAGTAACTTTTCCAATGAAAATATCACATTTTGTATTAATTTAAATCTTATTTTTATGAAAGACAAAAAATTTCTACATATTAATTTAATACTGATCTCCCACTTTGAGGCTTCAAATTAAGCAGACTGGTATGACAAGAGAGCAAATCTAACATCTCATTTAAATAAATTTTAATATTCTGTTGAAAGCAAAACTTAAAGAATCAAAGTTAAACACAATGCTGCAAACAAAACATGGAACCCAGCTTGAGCTATGGCTTATATTCAAGAATTGTATATTATATTTGTAAAATATTTTTTTTCCTAAACATTAAGGATAACTGTTGCTTATGCAGAAAAAAGTAGACACCTAGAAGATATATTTCTTTTCTTTTGTTTGTTTGTTTTAAGTCTCAACAAATAACTCTGTTTATGTTTCTCCTATTAATTGGTAGAGAGGCACATTCAAAATCACACATGCAGAAAAGTAGCAACATTGTAAACAGCCCGACGACTACAAGAACTTACTTAACGTTTCAGACCAGCTACGGTTAAAATGAACACAAGTTTCATTTGATGGGAGCCTGAATAATAACCCAAACCCCTATTTAATTTTTTTTTTTTTCTCTAAATATGTCTACCCACTCAAAAACATGTGTCTGCGCAGAGATGACGGATAACTTGTGTTTCTAAAAGGAACTGGCAGGTCTGCTGCTTCCCCAGCCGGCTGCTGCTCAGGCAGTACCTCCGCGACAGGCAGAGAGAGACAAGTTACCGCTACAAAAGCACAGAGCTCCGAGGGGCGCAGCTTTGCGTTTGCGTGACACAACTGTTAAGCTGTTGCAGTCGGTGCTATTTCCCCGAACAACGGCATTGTTCGGGACGCTGGGCGAAGGCAGACCGGACCGCAGCCCCCCGTGGCGGTGCCGGCCGGAGCCGGACCCCGCGCGCAGGGTCTCCCTCGGCCCAGCGCCCCACGGCCACCAGCCGCCCCGGCCCCCGGCCCGAGGGGCGCGGGGCTGGGGGGCCGGGCAGCGGCTCGGGCGGCAGCTCCCTGCCCGAGCGCAGGCAGGGACCCGCTTCCCGCACGGCCCAGGCCGACAGACGCGAGCCGCGGCGGCCGCCTTCGCCCCGCTGCGGCCCCGCCGCAAGGCCCCGGCCCAGTCCCGGGGGTGGCGTAAGAGCCGAGGCTGCTCCCGCGGAGGGGACCCCGGCTGCGCCGTGCCCGTTTCACCCGGGGGGAGGTGGGGGGGGGGGGTTAGGCAGACGCGGCCCGCGGCGCTTTCCTACCCAGAAGTTCTCCACGAAGTACGCCATCGCCGCCCCGCCGCCGCTCCGGCCGGCCCGGCCCCGGCCGCCCCAGCCACCGACAGGCGAGGGAGGAAACGGGCGCCGCCGCGCGCGCCGCCCTTCCCGTCCCGGCGCAACCGCCCCCTCCCGCCGCCCGCGGGCCGCGCATGCGCCCGGCCGCCGCCCCGGGCTCCCGCGCAGGCGCGCGGCGCCGGCCCCGCCCGCCCCGCCGCTCCGGCCCTGCTGCCCCGGGGCCCGGCCCTGCTGCCCCGGGGCCCGGCCTTGCTGCCCCGGGGCCCGGCCTTGCTGCCCCGGGCCGGCGTCTCCCGCCCTCCGCCAGCAGCAAGGTGCCACCGCCTGAGGGAGGAAGCCCTGAGCCGTAGAAAGACAGACATGGGTGCGGAGGGCAGACGTGGAAAGCTGGAGTAAAACCGCTCGAACGTAGCCAGTAAGCAGGAGAGAACGGCTGGAGCGAGTGCTGCAACGCACGGAAAAGTCGTGCAACCAAGCACCTTTCCCGCCAGGCAGGACAGGATCCTTTAGAGAGGACGATGTCGAGCTCTGCTGGGAAGTGAGATGGCGAAGCCTGGCTTACCCTCCCGACTGCCGCCTCGCGCAGGATTTGCAAGTGCCAGTGGCACGCTTCTGAAAACAACGCTCTTCCTCTAAACCCAAAGAGTCAGGAGAAACAGTTTTATCTCGAGCCTTCATCTTCAGTGACAGTTGTTTCCAGACCCTTCATTTACTTCAGGTAGACTGTGTAGCCAGTGGGAGTGACACTGACTGCTGGGCCAGAACACGGAGCCAGTCACACAGGGTTCTGCTGGTCAGGGGGAACATCTTAGTACGTTCTTCATGGCACAGTCAGCACCACTGGGCTCCTTCTGGGACCCCAAGGAGCTCCTGTTCTACCTTAATTCAGTTCTTCGTTGCCTTAGACAGCAGTTAGGTTTTTGTAATTGACTAAACACAGAGGGTCAGCCCTCAGCAATGATGTGAAGGGCTGCAGCTAGTTGTCTTATGCAAACACATGGCAAGTGCTTTATCATATCTTCCCCCCCACCCCCAGCACACTTGTTCTATCTATCTTAGATGAGTACTAAGAAACTGATATTCTATGCCAGCTGTTCAAGGTCCTCCCTTCCCCCTCATGGGAATTCTCTCAGTGCTGGTTTGAAAAATCTCACCTGCCTCCACCTTAATACTGATGTCCTTTGACCTTAGTTCAGTAAAATACTAGGTAAGGCATAGAGCAGAACATTCAAGTAATCCCTAAGAACCTGTCGAGTTCACCAATTTTTGTCCAATTTATGCCAATTAAAGGCTTCCATGAACTTCAAATGGTAAGGGAAAATGTAGTTCAGAAGCTTGCAGAGCTATAGAACTCCATTAGGAAAAAAAAAAACAAACCCACAACTACTTAGGGCAAACAAAACAGACAAATCTGTATTAGTCATAGTCATAAATACAAATTGGTGTGATTCATTCTGTATTACAAAATTTCAAGCACCTTTACCAAAGATGCTTTCATGGCAGATGAACAATATAACTCTGAACTGGTATTACAGTAATTTTAAACTGACTGTAGCTTTAGTCCATCACTTTGCAGTTCCATGGTCAGTTTAGGAGTTTTTTTATTTCCACCAGTGTTCTCCAAAGATTCAGTATATGCAAAGCTTGCTAAGTTGCTAATGCTGAGACAGAGAAAACTTCTGGACTCCTTTCATAATAAAAAATTATTTTAAGAGTCAAGACTATTCTGAGTCTTTTTTTTATACTAGTAATAAGTATTTGCACTGTAATTCTAAACAGTAACAATATGTAACAGTAACAGGTCTACACTGAATAAAAAACTACTTTAGGCTTGTGTTTACTTGATTTAAGTAAGCAGTCTGCATTATGATCTGAAGATGGGGACATAGCACTTTCTGCAGTGTGCATTGCTCTGTTAAGGAGGTACATCAAGGCACACAGTGAGATAAAAGCTGCATGATTAGAGCTGGAGATAGAAAAATATCTTTCACAGGGACAGATACTATGGTATGATGGAAGGAGAGTCAGGTTCACACGTACATTTCATAGAAAAGTTCCCATTTCCCACATTTTCAAAGCTATATAGTAATCTGTTATTTACTGTTACATCTGGATGTGAAGCAACTGCTGCAGTGCTGCAGCAATCTACCATCACACAAATATCAAACACATGCTCAGGCTTTCAGTAAGTTTTCCACAAAAACGCAAATGAAATGTAGTCTTTGACCTGAACTTTAAGGCACCCTGTACCATAGGAACCGTTATACAGAAAACCACTTTGATAGGGAAGATGATCAGGAACAATAGTTACATTCTTAAGGTACTCTGGAATTCCCCACACTAAAATTGATTTCTTAAGAGTGAACTTTCTCTTGAAGTCCATACACTATAATAAAATGAGCTCTAGCAACAAAGGGCTGTTGCCTTGGGCTGTTGACTAAACTGTACCATCTGACACACTGCATGTCAATCTTGTAACTTATCTCTTAAAGTAACAAATACTGAAAAATCCTTATTAAGAACAGTCGTGTTCTGCATCTTCTTCAGAGACTGGCTTGGATAAGAAAATCCTAGATTACTGATTATGTCACTTTAAGTGTTGCTGGATATTCTGTACTGAACACGACTGAAGAATCAGTCCATGTACTGTGCCAGTATGACAGCAATATCCAGTCAGTGTTTCTACAGTTTTTCAGTCATGCTTGCATAATACCCAGCAGCAGGTCTTAGCAGATAATCAGTGTTTAGTACCTTGCATTTGAATTTAAAATTCACTGTAAAGGTGTGATGGGGAGGTGATTTTATGGGGATTGGCTATTTATGTGCTCGGTCAATATCCAGACAGTTTATTAAGGTCAAGGAAGGACTGATCTCTTTTCAGGCATGCCCTGTGACAGGATGAGGGGCAACGGATGCAAGCCGGAGCACAATTAAGTTCCACCTCAACATCAGGAAGAACTTCTTTACTGTAAGGGTTACAGAGCACTGGAACAGGCTGCCCAGAGAGGTTGTGGAGTCTCCTCTACAGACTTTCAAAATCCATCTGGATGCATTTCTGTGTGACCTGCCCTAGGTTCCGTGGTGGTCCTACTCTGGAAGGGAGGTTGGACTTGATCTCCAGAGGTCCCTTCCAACCCCTAACATTCTGTGATTCTAGAGGGTGACAGACTCCAAGTTAGGTTCACATAAGATCTTGAGGTTATGAGACCAGTCAAATACGTAACTTATAAGGAAGAAACCAATACTCAATCATACTCAAAACAAATCGTTAGACATACTAGGAAAGAAACAGAGTATTGAATCCAGTGTATAAACCTGTATGTGTGGGCACCTGCACCATGAATACTGTGCACAGTGCTGGTACCCCCTTATCTTAAAAAAACCCAAACACTCCTTCCACCCCCCACCTAATCCGCAAAATAAAAAACCCCCAACATTACAAACAAAAAACCCCAAAAAACCTGAAAAACAAAACAATTCAGAAGACTGAGATAAAAGCAAGAAAAAGGAATCCAAGATATGGTATCTAACCTCCACCAAGTAAACTAGAATTCGTCAGACTGGATAAGAGATGAATAAGAAAATACAATACAGAGAACTCAGAAGTAAGCACAGCGGAGATGAATTACAAAATAAAAATGTCTTAATGAAAGCACAGGTAGATAATTCAGTCAAGAGAGAAAGAGGAAACTTAACAGAGTTCCTAGGTTTCTCTAGATAGATAAATCCATAATGGATTACTAAATAAAAAGACAGTATCACTTATCCTGGAAGTTCCTGATCTGCAAGTTAGCGAAGTCTGCAAGAATACTTCGTAATAGTATCATTTATAGCACTTCAATCTTAACCTCTTCCCTACATATTGGCTGCCAAGGTCAGGATATTGGGGTAGGTGGACTCTTTGTCTACTTAACAAAAGAACAATTGTTCTTTTGTTCTCCTGGTGTGATGGGGGTAGACAGAATAGAACATTATTTTGATAACTACAACACAGTCCTGTATAATAAAACAAGCACTCTCATTGCATATTTTCAGAAGCTTTCATTGAAGATCCACATCGTTTTCCAGATTACTAATTTTTAGTAGAGTTAAAAAACCTAATTCCTCTCCCATTTTTGCAACCTACATGAGTGCAAGGTTGAAGAACTGCAACAATAAACCTCACAGGAAGGGTATAAAGAACTAAAGAGACTTCTTGGCAATAAGAGTTAACAGATACATGTTATTAATATAATAATTTTTGAAAAATTACTCTATTTGCCATTAATATGGATTGCATCTTGGAAAAGTATCCCTGATTCCACAATTTGCTCTTGGTATCTCAGTTAACCCACTACCCCATATTTACAGCTTCTGTTTTTATACAGCTTAATATTAACTTATTTTCAACATTCAAATTCTTGTAAAGGGTGTAGATCAGCTGAGATGTGACATTATATACAATAAGTTGTTATTTGAAAGAACTTGTAAAATATACTAAAGTGCATGTAGACTAAAGACATTAATATGATTGAAACATAAAGATAGTATATTTTGCTGTATGTCTAAGTAATTTGAAAATGGATTATGAACTCTAGGTAAAACAACTGCATTCAATAATTAGTAAAACCCTTGATAAATAAACCTATAACTGAATGCACTATACTAAGATGAAAAGAAAGAATAAAGAATCCAAACATTGCAAAAAATAATTCAGATTATTAATTACTTAATGTCATAATGAATTTCAAAAGAGCCAGGTGATATCTAAAGCTCTTTCTAAATTGAAAAAGGAGTAAGAAACTGGTTCAGGTAAAGCACATAATCTAACACTGCACTTAATTTTAAAGAAGGTGGAGGTGGAGCCATTTTATAGATCATATATTTCATACACATTTGAGTATATGCTTTGAAAAAGATATGTTCCTTTTCTCACTGTCCTTGTTCACAAATAATCTTGGTAAGTAAACAGGAATTTATACTGCCAATTGAGGTATGTCCCAAGCATTATGAGCACCAGGAGATATAAAAAGCCAGTTGTCTACCATTCTCATGGAGAAAAAAAGATGGGGAAAAAAGATAGGAGTAAATTGTTAACCAAGTCCCTTTCAAGAGTGATTTAACTTCGGTAAGTGCTGTCAGGTTACTTTGTAGGATTTAAAAAACCACCAGGATCGAGTTCCACCCAAGCAACTCTACCTGAATACCTGCAGACACTACGCAGAAGTTTAATAATTCACTTGCTTATGACCTACAAATTACCTTTGTGATTGGACATTTATTAAAACCTTTATATACAAAAATTGTAATGAAATCCCGGAAACAGAAAATAAAGCTAGAAAAGATTAGTGAGAAAAAAATCTGGCTAGGAGAAAGAGATTATGAATTTAGCAGCAAATACAGCTAACTTGAAATAATTTATGCAAAGGGTATTGGTGAATTCTCCAACACAATATTAACACAGGCTAGGCTTTTTCTGAAATACATGCACAAACTCAAATTGTGGTCTGGTAAGATACGACTGGTGAGATTATGACCTGTATTACACTTCTGGGTAGGATGGATGTTTCTAACATCTTTTCTGAGTTTAAGATAAAAAAAATACCTATGCATAGAGTTAGTTAGCAACATTTATTATAGCAAGAGATTACCTGATTTTTTTTTCCAACTTCACCGAAGTTCTTTCAAAGCCAGTAATGATTTCTGACATCTTTAACGAGCTCTGCTGAAGATCTACAGCAAGTTTTAATGACTCTGTTTTCAACATCCCTGGAATGATGTACCCCATTAGGCTGCATCATCTGACTCGCTGTATACTTAAATGCACAGTTCCGTTGATCTAGTCACCAGGCTTGATCGCATCCCATTCATTACTTCAATTACTTAAATTATGAACCCAACAGCATTGTTCCACAGTGAGTCACTTGGTGCCAATACTCCACCTTTATTACTCTTCTGCTCTGTTGCTGCCAAAAGCATGTTTCATCAAATCAACCTTCTATCAAATGGAAGGATTAAAAGAGTGAACATTAGTAATGACAAACTGGAAGAGTTTAATGGTTGTAGATTCCTTTTTGACTTCTAGTCACACTTCAGCCCTGCATGAAAAATTCTGGGAGATCTCGAATATATTCAGGAAGTGCACTACTACAGAAACACCACACTGAGCTTTTTCATCTATATTCTATATAAGATGGGGAACTAACATGATAAATTACTACAGTATAATACTGTCAAGAATACATTCAATGGTTAGCTGAATTTATACTGTTGATTTATCAATACAGTTGACACTGCGCGTTTTAGGCACTTACCTGCAAATACATCAAGCAGTGAACTTGAAGCAGCTTATTTGCAGTCAATTAGTAAAAATAACATAATGAAAATAAGACTGAAGCATTTATAGCATTTGAAAAGCAAGGAAACCTGAAGTGCTCAAAAGAGCAAGCTCTGATTGTGCAACTTCACTTAGTACCAAAGTGCTCCATAGTACCTACCACAGAAGCAAGATGTGGTGTCCAGATCACAAAGATCATCTCCATCCTATTTAGTGTACAACAGAAACAGAAAAGGTGACTGGTGGTAGAAGGGTCTGAAGCCAAGATTACATGGTATCTCAGGAAAGTATTCTTAGTACAGAATAGTGGAACAAATGGTGCCTACATTCTTAATCAAACCCAATACTGCTTGTAATTTTTAACATACTAACAAAGAGGAAGTGCAAAGGCTTGTGAATGAAAAAGAAAGGTATTAGACTGAACAGATTTTTTAGCTGCAAGAAGCAGCTATTTGAAATACTGTGATAGAGTTAAAACTATTTGGTTTTACTTAATTAGAATTGCACTTTAAAAATCAAATTGGTGTTACCAACAACATGGGCAGTGGATGGTTTGCATTTGGGCAAAAGTCATGCTAAGTGAAAATAATTCTTACCTTTTATTCTTCACAACATTCACAGATATACATACTAGTGCTAACTAACGGCAGGAAACAGCTGGAGTTGCTTGAAGAAATATGTGAACTTCACAGTGTCCTTATCACCTTGATAAAGCTCGAAGTGCTTACAAAGATGTGCAGACTCATATCACTAATTATTTAGAGGGCTTTCTGTTTCCCCACACATCAAGCAATATCCTTTTATTTCTGCCAAATTAGAAATGGAAGACACTGAGGTTTGTTTTTTTTAAAACAAATAAAAGTAACCAAGATGCCTATGGTTCTTAATTAGACAAACTCTGAGTTGCTGGGCAATTATTTGCTCAACAACACCCACTTAATTACTGCCATTTTTTGGACTGAGAACAAACTAAAAAGATGAGTGAATGCTTGCTACAAAGGACAGTTGTGATCTGAGATTAAAGGTAGCTTCCATCTGGTTTTGGCCCAAAGATAACAACAGTTCTGGTGAGTAAAGCCTTCAATAAGGAGCATGGGGATAAACAAAACTAAAATTAGCTACATCTTCCTATGACAGAGTACTGGAGAAAGTGATGCAAATATCTTACTCATGCTAAGATACATAAAAAAATAAATAAATAATTTAATTGTTACACTGTCATGTGATTAACCTGCTCTTCCAAAGTATTTCTGGAGCTAGAAGGAAAAGGTGCATATATTTATACACCTGGGGTTATTTTGGACATGGTTCAAAAATGTTTATTTGAGCATGTACATTTCAGTATGAAAAACCTATATATGCCAGATGACTATCAATGTGTTAAGGTGGAAAAAAGCCCACCATGTAAGATGACTCAAAATTTCATTTTGAGATAATGGCAATGTTAAAGGAAGACACAAAGATGCTGTATGTCAAGATGCAGTTCTGCAAAGAAGAATACCACAGAGTTTGGTTTTTGTTAGTTTTGAAGCAAATCCTCTATGTTAATTTTTTTTTTTTTATTGTCCCATTTACTATGTTCGAATTTTCAGACTAGGGAACCATTCAATTTGTACATCAGCAAGACACAGAATCCCCACAACAAGTCAACATGAATGAAAATTGAAAGACAGCTTCAGAAAACTGCAAACTAAGTATGCCCTACATGCAAGGACATTCCTTGACAAGGTAAAAGGACTGGCAAATTAACACTGCATCTCTCTGTGTACAGTATGTTACTAGAGAAACAAAATCCTGTTTGGCATTTTTATTAATCACTGCGGGTGCAGAAAGAAATAATGGGAAATTAGAAAATATTTATATCAGTTATAGTAATACCGCATCTACATTAATAGCTATCCATCCAAAGAAACCTGTATGCTGTAAGGGGAAGACTTTAAGTTCCTGTGTACACTTAACACAGGAAATTTATCAGTCTTGTAAAGGAGCAGTAAGAAATGGAAGAATGGGTAAATCTGTCAGCATAACAGTTAAAAGTTTCATTTCCATGTTTTAAATATGATTTCACATTTACGAAAACTATTAATACCTGAAGCTATAAAATAAATACCTCAATTTTCACTTCTATAATTAAAGTGTGGTAAAAGAGAATTGTGTTACAAAAATACCCTGAAAAACTACAATTAAAAAATAATCTCTTATACACCATCACTTACACATATATGTATTAGTATAGGTGCAGCATAATCACATCAGTTTTCTGTCAAAAGTAGACTGATTATTGGAAACAATCTCTTTTTAAGTCTGCCATTAGTTAGATAAACATTTGGGTGTCCTTTGGGAAGTTCTGATGGTGTATACTACTCATTTTATGCACAAGGGTAAATCCCTCTGAAAGAAATGCACTTCACATGTTAATACTTTATATAAGTAGTATGTTTCATAATGAGTCATTCTGAGATAATAACAAAAGCCACAATATCTACTCTGTGAGCATTTTACATACACACGTTATTTTACACACAAAATATTCCAACTGAAATGCTTTTTTATTCCAGTTTATCATTAAATTAGATGTATTTTTTTTTTAACGAAACAGCATGATCTACAATGAAAGTACAATCCTTTGCAGTGTTGTAATCTGACCACAAAATTAGTAATAATGTTAATTTCACTTATTCAAGATGCTAGCACTTACTCTGTAAGTCAGTAGATAAAAGGAGTAATTAACCTCAGCCTTGAAATTCAAGGCCACAGCTTAAGATCAGGCTCTAAACTGACTTTAGGAGACTAACAAATCATCTGATGTGACAGCAGGATGTTCTATCATAAGTACCTCAGAATAAAAGGGGACTGGGGAGGGCCATTTGAAAGAAAACAGAGCATCTCCCCATCCCCTCCCACACAGCACTCCCGGTGTGCTCAGCCAACAGGAACTGATCTCCCTGCTAACCTCTAGGCACCTACACTGCCATTGACAGCTCTTCTGTGGCCTTCTCCTCTTTCTGGAGGCAGAAGATGAAGGTTTCCATTAAGCAGATTTTCAGCTCAGTACGCAGCAACTAATTTCTACTACAAATTTCATGATAGTAAGTACTTATATAACAATAATGCATTTTATTAAAGTTAACCATTTAAATATTAAATATTAAATATTAAAGTTAACCACTATAATAGCTATTTGTGCTAGACATATGTAATTGTCTGAATTGTCTACATGCTATTGACCTACTGTTAAATACTGGATTTTGTCCAGAGAGCTATTACTGTTTCATACTTTCATTTAAGAGATTCCTGTGTCAGGAAGTTGTATAAATAGAAGGACAGATCTTTAAATAGTTTTTATTATCACAATCAAATAAAAGCTAGATAAAATTAGACTAAGATCACTGCAAATTTTGGTTCAACATCTTGAACTATTTTAATTTATTTCTAGTTTACTCTTTTTTTAAAATTCACATTATTGATAGTACAAGCAACAAGAACTTTCCCCCTTTCCCTTTTGGTCACACATAGCAAGCATCAGCTGTTTCAAACAGAAACACAATCAACATACCATTTTCTCGGTTACCACCCAACAGATATTAATTTTGGTTCATATAAGCCTCCTATTTCCACACTGATGTGCCCTCAAGCAGCGTGCAGGATCTAAACTGAACTGACCTTATCTGAAGAAAATTTTCTTTCAGATAAAATGCAAACCCTAACTAAAGAGACTCCAGAACTTACATGCGTGAACCAGAAGAGTGCACTACTGGGTCAGGCAAAACATAAATAAAAATATTAATCTTTAATTAAAAATTGGAATGCAACATCTATATTTAAACAACTTTATTAACATAGTCAAGCAGTGATTAACATTCACATCTATTATGTCACATCATACAAATGTAAATACAAAATTACTACAGTACAATATATATTCTCTGCATGATCCAAAATATTTGGTGGCCCCAAAAACTCTTTAAAATTCAGCAGCTTATCAAAAATTAAAACCATATTCTATTTAAAATGAAGTTCTGTTAGCACATAGGCAGACTTCAAGAAATATCACTCAGTTTAGTACAGTTTGAAAGGTTGCAGGAGGATATGTTTGAAGGAAACATTCCAACATTGTGGCAGATACAGAAACATCAGATTTAAAGCTTTCAAGCAGAACTCATACAACCTAAGTTGTCAGCAGAAAGATCCAGTCATCTTTAAACTATTTTGTATACTGCATCCAATTTAGAATTTTAGAAGAGTCTAGTATTAGTAAGACGATGCAAGACATAACTACCTATCTCTTCCCATGAAAAAAGGTAATATTATGCTGGAGATTCCAACAGCCAAATGAACTTGCTTTTACCAATCTTTTTTTTTTTCTAATTGCTGTCATTAGAAAAAACACCCAGTCTTCTCAATTTTGTTTTTTATCCAAAGTAAAGAAATACATGTCTAAGCACAAGTAGCACAATAGAACCAGCTTATAAAAAATGATAATATACTGTAAGTGCTGAATTCTTTGAGATGTGGATTTGGCTTACTTAAAATACACTGTAACACCACACAGGGATTCATCTTACAGAGCCATTTTAAACTTCCCTCATGTCAGTACATTCAAGTGCATTACTATCCTTGTTATTTTAGCATAATATACTCTACATGGCAAGCGACAAGAGTACTCGCCTTAGGTTCTCATTTAAAATAATCTAAAACTGGCTTGCTCCAACCATTAAGTGCAAAGAGCAAGCACCAGTGGCAGACAAAAAACTGTTTTCATTCATGAATACCTAGAAGACAGATGGATGGTGGAAAATGCATAGGTGAGCAAAATATACAGCTACTGATTAAGCTTTATTTATTTAAGATGAGGTTATTGGAAATACTTATGTAATATCTAACAAATATGTATGCAAACTACATCAGCGTCTATCTGAAATAACTAAAGGACATTTTGCCATTTCACTGTAGAGCCTAACCTTTATCTAAGATAAAAAGTTACTCTTTAGACCCTATATAGAAGCTTTACGCATCTATTATCCCCAGGTAAAGAGACAGTATCAAATAAATTAGTGTTAAATTGCAACTTCTTCCCTTGACAAAATCTGAAACAAACTATTTCCAATATAATGTTGCATTTAAAACATTTTTCAAGAAATTTTTCAGTTGGTTGAATATGGATGCATTCTCCTCAAGGGAAGAATGTTTTTTGCACCTTATCTGTTAATACATTCAATATGAATAAAATACGTGAAGCAAAAGTCATTGTCCCACAGTAGAAGGTTAATTTAGAGTAAGTTCAAGACAGAGGAGCTGTCTAAATGAAATACATAAACTGATATAATTAAGACACATTTTTATCAGCATGTGTTCTGAACAAAGGGGGTACAAGAGTATTCACCTGAGATAAAGCTAGTATTTTAATATTCCTAAGTAGCAATGAGTTTCGCTTGAGGAAAGCCACTTGAAGTTTTAAAATATACATTTTACTATTATACAATATATGCAATTTAAGTAATTAAGATTGATGCCAACATAAAAATCCTAATAAAAAAAAAATCACAGTGTGTATCAATATTGTTAGTTACAAAATTTATGCTACTTCCTAACTTCAAAAATTATAATGATTATAAATTCTAAATGCACTCACGTAAAAGTAAACTTTGAGTACAAGCATAAGGAGCAATAAACTAAAGCATAAGAATTAGTTTATTACAATTTAAATATATACATATTCACTGATCTAGAAAATAATCAAGCTTTGGATAGAATTTACAAAACTGGTTATTTTGCTTGCACTGGTCAAAATAATAAACTATTCTAATCCTTTTCCTTAAATAAAATGAGCTGTTTCCTGACTGTTTAATGAAAAAAAAAAATTAGTATTGAACTTTACTTAAGATTGATTTAACAGCAATTTAGAACTGCCAAAAAGATGCATTTATAAGGATTTAAAATACACTTTCTGTTACCAACTTAGGTTGATCAGCAGCTTTTGTTCACTCTCAGAATCCTTCAAAAAGGGAAACTCAAAACAGGAAAAAGGCATATATAAAAACAGTAAACACTGACCTCCTGAGGTTCCTACAACAAAAATATTCAAGTAGAAAATCTACACCATTACTTAGCAGCGGCTATTTCTGTAGTTTAGCACACTAACAGCACTTTATTCAGTGTGTAAGGAGCAAATGAAGTAAGCCGTGCTTTTAGCATGCCAAGAGGCAGAAACACTGGAATGTAACAAAGACAAACTCACGATTCTACCAGTATAAACATTCAGTCAACATTCAGGAACTGTCAAGACTACACCACAAGAATTAAGATGCTTTTTATATATCCCATGATGCAATAACTGAAATATAAATGTTAATGGTGATTCAGAACTTTTCTTACCTCATGTTATACCATAAATGGCTTCTGTAAATATCTGCGCTATATTATTATGCATTAGGAATATGGTTTATTTGCTTTAAAATATACCATCAGAGAACTTACTGATACAAAGGCTGTGTTATCAGTATTGTTTATTTCTGCCTTGTTTTAAATATTTTCCTTGCTGTTATACCAGATCAGTTTGCATCTGTACAAGCACCTATTCAAATACATGTTTTCAAAAGTAGCATGCTAAGCTAATCCGAGGTGAGGTGGAGTGGTTTTATTTGGTTAAAGGGGCTTTCCGACCTTTAAGAATTTAGTTAAACTGATTGTAGCTGTTATGCTACAGTATTATTTGGGTAGGTTTTATATTTCACAATTTGTAATGTAATTTCTCTGAAACTCATCCCTAATGTTTAAAGACTTTCAGTATTAAAGCAAGTTTGGGTCTAAAATAATATCCCACCTTGCTAAATTTTAAAGGTTTGGGTTTGTTGTTTTTCTTTTCAGAATTTGGTTTTGAAATGTTTTCAGTGACTATTACTGATTTACTTCTGAGTTAGAAATTAAGAAGGAATTTTGTATTTGCTATTGAAGCAATGTATTTCAAAAGCAAGTTAGCACATGCCATTTTGACCAAATCGAATGAATAGTATGTCCTAGCATTACTGAATGTACTGTAAGCAGCACATGTTCAGACTATTCTTCAGGCATAATCCAATGAAATTTGCAAAGCCAAAAAAAAAAAAGGGAAGGGGGAATGCACGTAAAACATGCGTGCTATCATGCATTAAAAAAAATAAATCTAAACTCTTTAAAAAGCATTTATAAGGTCACACTCACACACCTCAAACTTCAGTGCAACAGCTAAATCATTCAACAGTCAAAGAACAGAACCATGCAAAGAAGAGCAAGTTCTTAAATAAACAACAAAACAAACAACAAACAAACAAACCCCAAACTGTTATCCAGTATCCATTCTGCAATGCAAAGGTGAGAAACTAAATCTATGAAAAGGCTGTTATGGCTTAATTTTGTTTTTCAGATTAATTATGCAGCACTTGAAAAATGGAAAGGTGTGGCTTCACCTCTGACCAGCAGAGTTCAGAATCTCTCCATTTTCCTTTATCATCATGGGATACTCTTTAGGCAACCTAAATTATTAAAGACTTGCCACTTTCAGATGGACACAAGATCAAGTGTACCAGTTAGGATTTCACATTCACAGTACATAAGAAAATACACATGGAAGGAAAAGTAAAGGGTTAACTTAACAAGGATTTATTCACAGGAATACATGTAAGTAGAGAAAAAAACACAACAGAAAAGCTAAACAAATGAAATGAAGAGGATCCAAACCAACTTTCACTCTGCAGCTTTAAACTTTCACCCTTGTGCATTTAACTACATCACAAAGGGCCACCAACATGCGCCGATACAGTGTAGATACCCTGCATTACATCCATTAAACTTAAACATCTCCTTAAGATCATGCTTTGAACAAAAAGAAAGCATAGAAGGTAATATGTTGAGTGGGAATAAACACAAATATAGCGATCATGTCATCAACTTCTACAATTGTCTTTACGTGCCAACTAACATTTATGCAGCCTTTAACGGGTCTTACCATGTAAGTCATTTTTAGATTCTGATAAAATCACTAGTATATAACCATGCAGAAAGCACATCACACTGACAGCACAGAGGCAAATATTTTGCACAGCTATATCAGCTTTCCACATTGTGCAGGTTACACACAATACAATATCAATCTTATTCTTAACAGATCCTAAAAAGGTATTTCAAGGCCTAATTGTTAACTACAGTACTTTGTATCTATATTCTTAACAAAAATAAAACCAACGGAATCTTATAAAGGAATTTTAAATGCAGGGCTATATTGAATTGGTAAACTGCAACACAAAACTGGCGCAACATAGGTAAATGTATACCAATTTCACTCTATGTGATGCAAGCATGCTACTTTTCCACTAATTTAAATTACTTCTGATTACTATGAGCCAGAATGCATGCCTGAACCTTAAACTGCACGTTAAGAATAATGCCTTACTCTAGAAATTAAATCTAATGAAGTACAATAATAAAATCATATCCACTACTTTAATTCTTTTTTTAATGTAAAAATCAATATGTCAATCTTTCAAGTGTCCCTCCCCTTACCCCAAAAATGAAAGGAGTGACTCACTTGGCAGCTTGCAGGTAGCTTCATTTCGTTCAAGTTAACCTTTGTAAATTTATTATGGGGTTTCTATATTGTACACTGCAAATGCCTGCCCCTAACACAGACACAAGCTGCATTTTACCTGTACTAACTTCATTTGTGTAGTTCTTCATTAACATGCAAATACCTAGGAATCCCACCAAGCAGGATGAAATAATGTAGAAAACCCTTACTTAAAAAAAACATAAAAGAAAAAAGAAAGCCTTTTACTGTTTGTGACCCCCATTCTTAGGTTTCCTTTATTGTGCGCAAAATAGTTTTCCTCTTTACGTATCCCCTATAGCATATCCCCTATGGTTCAATTATATTGGTTCTTATTTTGGTACAATTCCCCACAGTATTCCAGAATGTGCTGTTTTGTGACTACTTTTTTTTTTTTTTTTCTTCTTCACATCCAGTGCAGAGTTGTAATAGGAGACAGATTTCCACCCACAAAGGCTCCAGATGTTAAAACATTTCCCAACATCGACTTAATACAGTGACGGCAACACCTCCCTCCCGCCCCTCCCAGTAGGGTTGGGATTGTACTGTATTCCCTACTGGTTTACCCTTCCCCCCAGTAAAGGGTAGCATTTTCCCTGGGTGCAGAGGCTCCCTCATAGTCTCCCAGACTGAAGGACCTGTAATAGGAAAAGATAAAGGTATAATTAAATCTTACCTTGAACCTTAACTGACAGACCTCTGCATAAAAAAAGATCTTTTTATTGTTTTGTTTTTTTTAACGAGTGTCAGCTTTTAACTTAAAAACAAGTTTATGCCTAGATTTTCCCCTTTAAGTCTGCTAAGACATTTTTAACAGGCAAATTACTATTAATGAAACAACAATGTATGCTTTAAACAATGAGAGATCCACTATTGTGGCTAAGTTTATATTTAAATTAAGAACAGTCCTATATAATCTAACAAGCTTTTCCACTTGTAGAACCAATTATGACACAGTTAAGATACCAAGAAAGAATATTAAATGTATCTGCTACTGACATAGTAATTTCATTTTTAGATGGGTTAAACAAGATAGCCATAGTGTCTGCTCAATTCAAACTGAGAATAATGGCTCATTTTATCACTGGATTCTTCTTAATTAGAAGAAGAAAACACCCTAACGTCAGAACTAAAATGTGCCCTTATTGATATATACGTACATGTTTTAAATTGATTTATTTTTAATCCATTGTTCAGATCAAGCATATAATTCAAACATGACTTCTTATGTCACTGACCCTGAAGAAAACTCAGGCTGACTTTTAAATAGTTGTCCATTCAACAATAAAACAAAATTGTATGATTCACTCCCATAATTTCAGTACAAAAAACCTACTGGATATATCAATTTATATAAAGACTGAATGAATAAACTTAAGTCACACACTTTTTTGGAGAGTATAATACTGTCTCCACACTATCATGCTAGTTTTCACGTGGGGAATTCGCCTTATACAGTGTACACAGATAGCATACAAAGCAAGGTGGTTATAACTATTCCAGAACGCACTATCACTGTTTCTTACTGGCATTGAATCATTCTCCACACAAAACTGTAACAATTCTGAACTGGAGCACAAAATGGAACATGGCAATAATGAATACATCAGCCTCCCAAAAACACCAAGCTCTACAGTTACAGCAGTTACAGATTAGCGTAACATCCTTTGCTCAGCGCAAAGATCATCTAGCATGTATTCAGGAGTATACTGGACTTCTCATGGCTGAAGTGTGTTAACAAGCTTGCTTTCCTATCCTAGAGGAATATTGCTGCTTAGACCACATCTGCTATTTACTAATCCATAGAATGTAAGGGAGTCTGTGTGCTTAGTGTGATGGCTTGATGATATTAATCACTTTGCTTATTAAAACTTGAACTGGCACTTTGTATACCTGCACTTCCAACCTTATCTTGATATGCTACTGTGAATATCATACACTCACTTTTTCTTTCTGTCTCTCTCTCTGCAAAAATAAAACAACAGAGTCACACAACTGTTTTTGCTACAGCTACCATCATTTAACTATCACCCCTTTTTTTCCCTTCTCATTAGGAATGAAAGACATGTATCATCCAGCATGTCTGAAAAATTCTAGTCTGATTAATTATGTTTCATATAATGCAATCAGGGAGGAAGTCTGTTTACAGCTCTGTTGAGTAAGGAAGATTTATGTGCTTACCTCTAATTATGGGACTGCAGCTACAGTGCATGAGGTTAAACTCCATAGTAAGCTGCAAGGCGCTCTTTTAAGGGAAGAGGAAACTGGTCAGAGAAACGCCTCCAATTCTCATCCCCAACTTGATTTTTAAATCCATGAAGAATCTACAAATGAGGGGAGGGGGAAGGTCACATAATCAGTAAACTGAGGACACACACGTTACTAGCAACACATGTAGTAATCCACAAACTGCTGGGTTGTACATCTGTTATCTGAATTCACCAACTTAATCTTGAAATGATACTAAGAAACAAAGGAAATCTAGTAATGTCTTCCTTAACTAAAATATTTTTTTCTTTTAAGGGTGACATATAGAATATAGCTACCCACACAAATCACTGTTCATATATGAATCTGTATGTATTTCTAATCAGTAAGGTAACCTATAACCTTGAGTTAGACCATTTCAGAATGCTAAATGTTTTAGTAATTGACATAGTTTAAACACATTAAAATCAGTCTATTCACATTTCTTCTTTAAATGTGTAATAAGTTGTGGGAAGAAAGAAGAGACAAAACTGCAGCAAGTATTTGACAGAATGAGTACCTGTCAATTTGTAGCAAAAATAGAAAAGCATTCTGTGACAACACTGTTTTTACCATGAAATCTGTAAGACAACTGTCACTAAAAAGGAAGCTGTTAAAATCTTCAGCAAAAAGACAGCAAAAGAAAACCAAAAAGAACTACATGTTTTAGTCTGGGCCTTTCAACATAATAAATTCACTACAAAAATTACATTATGCTATCAAAAAGGTCTTAGCATGTTAGCTCTGAAAACAGTAGGTTACAAGGTAAACATGAGAAAGAACAGAATCAGACTAAATGGCTCCTCTTCAAAGAAAATTATGCCAAGGGAGTTAAAAGTTTTGTTTTTCTTTTTCAAATTCAATGATACTAAGTTGGGGAGCAGCCTGTCATGAACACATCATCACAAAAAAGGCAATGTTACAGAAACACAAAACAGGGGGGTTGGAAGGGACCTCTGGAGATCACCTAGTACAACCCCCCTGCTAAAGGCACGTTCACTTAGATCAGGTTGCATGGGATTGCATCCAGGTGGGTTTTTAGTATGTCCAGAGAAGGAAACTCCACAGATTCTCTGGACAGCCCATTTCCATGCTCTGTCATCCTCAAAGTAAAGAAATGTTTCCTCATATTCACATAATACTTCTTGTGTTCCTGTTTGTGTTCGTTGCCCTTTGTCTTCTTGCTGGCCACCACTGGAAAGAGTCTGGCCCCATCCTCTTGATACATTCCTTTATATGTTTATAAGCATTGTTAAGACTCCTTCTCAGTCTTCTCCAGGCTAAGCAGATCCAGGCGTCTCAGCTTTTCCCCATAACATGAATTTTCCAGTCCTCTGATCATCTTCACAGCCCTCTCCTGGACTCTCTCCAGTAGTTCCTTGTCTTTCATAAACTGACAAGCCCAGAACTGGACACGGTATTCCAGGTGTCTCCTCACTAGGGCAGAGCAGATGGGGAGCATGACCTTCCTTATCCTGCTGGCCACACTCTAACACACTCCAGGATGGCATTGGCCTTCACAGTTACAAGGGCACTTTGCTGGATTGTGGTTAACTTGTTGTCCACCAGGACTCCCAGGTCCTTCTCCCCAGAGCTGTCTTCTAGCAGGCCAAACCCCAACCTGTACTAATGCATGGGGTTATGCATCCCTAGGTGCAGGACCCTACACTTCCTGTTGTTGAACTCCATTAGGTTCCTGTCTGCCCAACTCTGTAGCGTACCCATGTCTTACTGCATGACAGCACAGCCTTGTGGTGTATCAGGCATGCCTCCAACTTTTGTATCATCAGCAAACTTGCTATGGATACATTCTATCCCTTCATCCACGTGATGATGATGCTCCTTCTAAGTATGTTGAACCAGACTGCACACAGAACTGAACCTTGGGGAACACCACTAGCAACAGGCCTCCAACTAGACCCTGCATTACTGATCACAACCTTCTGAGCTTGACAATTGAGACAGTTCTCAATCTATCTCGCTGTTCATTCATCTAACCCACACTCCCTAAGCTTACTTACGAAGATGCCACGGGAAACAGTGTCAAAAGCCTTGCTAAAGTCAAGGCAGACAACCTCCACTGATCTCCTCTGATCTACCCAGACAGTCATGCCACCATAGAAGACTATTAGATTGGTGAATTCATACTGACTACTCCTGATAACATTCTCCTCCACATGCTTAGAGATGACATCCAGAAAACAGCTGTTCCGTTACCTTGCCAAAGATAAAGATGAGGCTGACTGGCCTGTAGTTCCCTGGGTCCTCCTTCTTGCCCTTTCTGAAGATGGGAGTGACACTGGCTTTCCTGCAGTACTCAGGTACTTCTCTTATCACAGAATCACAACAGAATGATTTGGGTTGGGAGGGACCTTAAAGATGATCTAGTTCCAGCCTCCCTGCATGGGAGGGGTCACTTTCCACTATACCCGGTTGCTCAAAGCCCTATCCAGCCTGGCTCTGAACACTTCCAGAGAGGGGGCATCCACAACTTCCCTGGGCAACCTGCTCCAGCAACTCACCATCCTCATAGTGAAGAATTTCTTCATAATGTCTAACCTAAAGCTGCCTTCTTTCAGATTAAAACCATTACCTCCTGTCCTATTGCTTCCTGCCCTTATAAAAAATCCCTCTCCAGCTTTCTTCTAGGCACTGGAAAGCTGCTTTAAGGTCACCCAGGAGCCTTCTCTTCTTCAGGCTGAACCACCCAAGCTCTCCCAGCTTGTCTTCACAGAAGAGATGCTACAGCCCCTCTGGACTTGTTCCAACAACTCCATGTCTGTCTTGTGCTGGTAACTCCAGAACTGGATACAGCGCTCCAGATTGGGTTCTATGAAAGCAGAATTTTATTTTGATGCAGCCCACATTATAGTTGGTTTTCTGGGTGGGAAATGCACCTGGATGGTGCTCCATGTGCTTGTGTTGAGCTTCTCATCAATTAACTTCCCCAAGTCCTTCTCAGGGCTGTTCTCAATCCATTCTCTGCCCAGCCTGTATTTGTGCACTGTGGGTGGTGGTTCTTCATTCTCCTGGATCCTGCCTTTGCCTTCTGTGACTGGCAAAAAAGTCATTGAGTACCTCAGCCTTCTCCATATCCCAGCTACCCAAGTCTCCCCTTTCCTTCTGGAGATGATCCACATTTTCCCTAGTCTTCCTTTTATCACTGACGTACCTATAGAAGTTTTTTTTGTTACCTTTGATGTCCCTGGCCAGATTTACCTCTACCAGGGCTTCAGCATTCCTAACCTGATCCCTGGCTGCTTGGACAATTTCTCTGCATTCCTCCCAGGCTATCTGACCTTGATTCCACCCTCTGTAGGCTTCCTTTTTGTGTTTGAGCTTGTCTAGGAGCTCCTTGTTCACTCATGCAGACCTCCTGGTATTTTTGCCTGACTTCCTCTTTATTGGGATGCATCACCCCTGAGCTTGGAGGAGGTGATTACTGAGTATTAACCAGCTTGCTTGGCCTCCTCTTCCCTCTATGGCTTTACTCCATGGTAGTCTACCACGCAGGTCCCTGAAGAGACCAAAGTCTGCTGCCCTGAAGTCCTGGGTAGTCTTCTCTATGACCTTTCAAAGACAACAGAGCATGGCAATACCTGCCAGCTCTCTCAGCACTTATGGATGCAACCCATTGGGACCCATGGATTTGCGGGTATCCAGTTTGCCTAAATGATCTCTAACCCAATCCTCCTTGAGCACAGGAAAGCTGTCCTTTCTTCAGACTTTCTCTCTCACTTCCAGGTTCTGGTATTCCTGAGGCTCAGCTTTAGCACTAAAGGCGGAAGCAAAGAAGGCATTCAGTAACCCAGCCTTCTCTGTATCCTCCATCACCAGGGCACCCACCTCATTAAGCAGCAAGCCCACATTTTCCCTAGCTTTCCTTTTGCTACTGATACACTTGAATAAGCCCTTCTTGTTACCCTTTGCATCTCTTGCTGGATTTAATTCCAAGTGGGCCTTAGCCTTCCTCATCACATCCCTGAATACTCTGACAATATTCCTATATTCCTCCCAAGTGGCAAGTCCCTTTTTCCACATTCTGTAAAATTCCTTCTTCCATTTGAGTTTTTTCAGAAGCTCCTTCCTCATCCACGCAGGTTTCCTGCATCCTTTGCTTGATTTCTTACTCATAGGGATACACCTATCTTGAGATTGGCGGAAGAGGTGCTTGAATATTAACTGGCTCTTTTGGACCTCCCTACTCTCTAGAGTGCTAACCCATGGGATTGCTCCAAGTAGGTCTTTGAAGAGTCCAAAGATAGCTCTCATGAAGTCCAGGGTTTAAATCCTACTTGTTATCCTGCTTCTTCCATGCAAGATACCGAACTCTACCACCTCTTGGGGACTGTATCCAAGGCTGCCCCCAATCTTCACATCCCCAGCCAGTCTTTCGTTTGCTAGCATAAGGTCCAGCAGCAGACCTCTCCTCATTGGCTCCTGCACCACCTGTGTCAAAGTTACCACCAATGTAGGAATCTTCTGGACTGTGCATGCCCAGTTGTGTTGTCTTTCCACTAAGTATGAGGGTGGCTGAAGTACCCCATGAGAATGAGGGTCTGGGATTGTGATGCAACTTTCAGAAGAAAGCCTCATGGACCTCCTTTTCCTGATCAGGTGGTATGTAGTAAACACCCACAACAGTGTCACCTACATTAGCCTGCTCCTTCATTCTTCTGTGTAAACTCTCAACTCATTCTGCATCCACCCCTAGGCAGAGCTTGACACATTCCAGTTGCTCTTTCATACGGACAGCAGCACCACCACCTCACCTTGCTGGCCTGTTTTCCCTACAAAGTACAAAGATGTTCAATACAGCATTTCAGTCATGCAAGCTATTCCGCCATGCCTCTGTTAAATGCAATGAGACCATGGCCCTGTGACTGCATACAGATCTTGTGGTCTTCCTGTTTATTCCCCCCCCTGCTGTGTGAGTTGGTGTACAGACATTTCAGAGGGGTAATCAAGCACACAGATTTCCCTGGAGGGGCGCATGGGTGGTTGAGGTGGTTGGCCTTCTGGCTCTCATCTTGGAAGGCACCTAACATATGTTGCTGTCCTAGCTGGCCTGGCTTATGAGTATTGCCATTTTGGATCCTGCCCCGATTCCTTCAGTATACAGTCTGCCTCACCCATCTGGCCAGAATGTTGCCAAAGATTCCCTTGCTTCTTCTAGACAGGTGGATTCCATCCCTTTCTAACAGGTTATAGTAAGAAATGTCTCATTGTTGTAAAAGCCAAAGCCTTTGTGACCTATCAGCCACACACCCAGAAGTTGATATGCATTATACATTTCTTCTGGCTGCTTTTCCTCCAACTGGTAAAATAGAGGAAAAGGTAACTTGAACATTTTTCACTTGCACTTTCAGGGCTCTATACTCTCTCTTGATCCTGCCCAGATTCTAGCTAGCAGTCTCGTTCACGCCCACATAAAAGAGACACAGTGAATAGTAGTCAGTGCTCTTCATAAGGTGAGGCACTCTCTCAGCAATGTCATGGATCTTAGCTGCTGGAAGGTAGCATACCTCTTGTGACTCCCTGTCAGGCCAGCAAGTGGGTACCCCACAGCCCTTTAACAGACAGTCACCCACCGCAAGCTCTCATAATTTCTTTTTATCCACTGTGTGTTGCTGGTACAGTTTCTCCTTGCAGAACTTGCTTGTGGCTGTTAAAGATTCATATCTGGTTTTGGTTGTGATGCTAGAAGGTGAAGACTGAAGTGCAGTCCTGCTTTGGTTGGTCACTGGGGTCCAAAGTGCCTCATTCTCACTATTGTCCTTTAGAGGAACATGGTTATAAAACACCTGTCTCTGTTCTGGTTCCTCTATTACTGCACAGTTAATGTCGAAGTTAAAGCTCCAAGTACCAAGTTCACCCTCAACACAACATTCTCAAGCAGAGTTGTTTTTAAATAGGATACAGCAATAATGCTATTACAGTGTCACCAGTTAACTGACTGCTTTTCTCCCTGAAAGAGACACTCAAAAAGCAGGCTCATCTCTTTCCTAACCCAAAGAGATAGATTAGCCAGCTGCCAAGAAACTACTGAAAATAAAGAATGTTCAGCTATGACAAAAGGAACACTTTTAAAACCATCTTCCAGTAAATTTTTAGCAAGTGAGCTCCAGCTACAGTCTTCAGAAACCTTACTTTTTATAAAAAGTTATACAAGTCTTGGGCTATGTGTCAGATTTCAACACTGGCAACTCATCTATTTTTTATTTTTTTTTCTTCAATTTTTTTTTTCATTGCTCCTGGAAGGCACAATTATTGTTGGAAAAACACCTAACAGGACTGCAACAATCATGTACTCATGAAGAAGTAATCTAAATATCTAAAAAGCAAGGATGTCCTTATGCCAAGTGACAAAGAACCAATGTGTCTAATTTGAATGCCTCATAACTTACATGGATAACTTGGAAAGAATCAAAAAAGGAGTCTAACTTACTGAAGCAAATATTCAGTGCTGAAGGACCAGTGTAGAAACAAACACTGACACTGCTTTGGACAATCGTAACAGACAGCATGATCATAGTAATTACTTAGGAATAGGCTCCATTTTTGCTTTAAGAGAAGTATAATGAAGTTTTGACGTACATCCTTCCTCAAAATCAGGATTTAACTTTACAGTTTATGAGAGGAGATACACTTCTGAACAGTAGCAAGAGTCACAGCAGTTGGGAAAAAACTGCATGTAAGAAAATATATGTTATTAAAACAAAATAGGAACTTTATATTACTTTGTCTTAAAAGGTATAGCCTTGCAAAAAAGCCTCCGTAACCATAAATACAGAAAATGCTAACAGTGGAAATAGAAAGCAAGAAAAAAAAACAGAGGATCGAAACCAACTACCATTAGGCTATACTGCTATATTAGAAACCTTACCTTACAGAACATGTCTCGGAGATCATCTTTTGGACTAATCCACGACGCAACAGCATCGCAAAAAAAAATAAAGTCCTATAAAAGTAAACAATCACATAGGTTAGAAACATAATTTTACAGGTCTAAAACCAACACCTGATATCAATTCCATGAACTATGCAGGTTCTTTAATCCTAATTCACAACTGCTTCTGTTTTTATGTATTTATTTTCCAGTTAATTCAGACAATAAATGTAAGTCATTTTATGCCTAAGTGTTCAGGAATAGAAATATATGAGTGTAGGAATATTCAATTAGCTTTTTGATTAAATAAAACTACAGTAAAAAAATCCAAAACAAAATAACTCTCCTCTCCCACAACACATTTGTCTAATGGGAATTCTTTCAATACACAAAGTTCAAGAACCAATCACCTTAAGAACAAGCAACAAACTCAAGACCTCAAACTCAAGCAACAAACTGCAGCACTCACTCACCCATTTCCAGTTGGGGAAAAAAACCCTGTTCTATAAGCAGTCGGAAGTTTTTTCTGGGACACATGGAATGTTCTTCATACAGGATCAAAACTAAAGCCCCCCCACAATCCCTATACCTAGTCTGCCTGCTGTCACGCATCACCTCCTACTACAGAATTAAGACACAAGTCTTTAATCATTGAGTTGACAATAAACGTTTTTTGGTAGGAACTGATGACAACAGCTACAGAGAAAGAGATGGGATAATGAAGAGATCTCTTAATTTTCTCCTCCTCTTAAGTTATGTGAAAGAACAAATGGACAGCAGAAGATGTAAATACTAAGTACAGAATAAGGCATTAAGTGAAGTGAACTTAGTATTTCAAAAGAAGGCAGAAGCTCAATTTTTGTGTTTCAGGAAGTATTCCAGGCAGAGAAGGGGGAAAATCATAGTAGTTTTTGTCTAGGAAAATATTACATTGGTACAGCTTTACTTTGGAGGATTGGAGCCTAAAGAGCAAATCATGCTATATTCTTCAGATATCACATTATTTTAAAGAGATGCATGTTCCTTGTCGCACTAACTATTTAAGCAATATAAAATTGAAACAGAGTCTTCCTGACCCAAGTTTTTAAAATTTAAGAGTGGTTACTCCTTTTGTTGTATTTCTTGTTTTAAAAGCCTAGGTTACACCTGGAAAATAGATTTAAGTATGTCTACTTTTGCCCTATATTTTTAAACAGATCCTGACAACAAACTGGCAGAATTATCAAAATACAGTTATTTTAATCAAAGTTCATTATTTACATATTCTCCATAAGTAAAAGACAAAGCCTGAATTTAACAAAACTCTTCTCTTTTCCTTTGCTAGGTGGTAATTACTGAAGCACCACAATACATATAATTTGCAATATAAACATTTTGGCCTCTTAGACCTCAAAATAAAGCTAAATCATGCACTACAGCGACTTACATCATGCTAAACTTGTTCGTATTTCATATACAGCTTTCACTAAGTTTCACATGAGTAAAGAAAAGAAGCTAAGATCTATTACTATATCTTACTTGGACTACTCCGCTGGGGTTGACCGAGATCATGGTACATATCCCACGAAACGCTGAATCCTTTTCCTCATTGTCTCTTATGTTTCGCAGAGAGGTGCACCTAACAAGTTGGAGAACAAAACTTAGCTAACTGTATTACTTTTTCTTCAGTTAAGTCAGAACTAAATGAAAGTATTTGATGGAATAAGTCACACCATTGAGATTATCTGAAACGCTGTTTTTAACACTTAGAAAAACACTTGCTGCACACAGTCTTTACTAGCATATTCCCATTAGGCATCATTTTACAGAATCTTGTTCTCCTGTTGAAATACATAAAGCTAGTCAGTGTGACCTGTATTCCATTAAATACAGAAGAAACATGTATCTGAAATATTTATAGAAAGTGTCATTATTAGAAGCAGAACATATAATACTATCACAGTATGAATTATGTCAGATACCACTTACAGAACAGTTGTTTAACTTTTACAGCAGCAAGCAAGCTATTTTATACATAACAAATCGATAAACATATATTCCTTAGAGCAATCCAAGCTTCGGACTGAATTTTAAATAAAGTAACGCACAGTTTAAATTTTACGGTATTTGCATGCATTGCATTATCATTCTGGTGGATTTTACAATGCTCTCTCATAGTCAAGCTTTAACACAGCAAGCATGTGACAATCTTATCCCATGCATAAATTAGTCGTTAGCCACAACATAAAGAATACATGACGGTGCTACTAAAAACTCACAAACCTGATAGGACAAGATTAGTCACATGGTTGGCAATGATTAAGGATTGAGATTTTGTAACCAACTGAAAATATATCTAAAAGTGAGATAGAGAGAAGAAAGAAAGAAAGAAAGAGAGTGAAGAAAAATGAATTAAAAAAAAAGATTGAATAATACACACCAGGGTCTTATAAACTGCTGTAGCATGGGGGCCACCTCTTGAGGACAAACGTAACCAAGACGACCAATTGTTATTGCTAAGGTAACGCAATCACGGTTATACACCACCAAACGCCAACCAAGACATGAGCAAATGAGGGGGGAGGAGAAAAAATAAAGAAAAAACAACAAATAACTCAGAAACAGAAACCAACAGAATCTGTGTATGATAATAAACATAAGATTTCACCAGTGCTGTTTATTACCACCCCCTAAATAAGAGGCAGCAACATACATGGTATACTCTCCAGAGTAAAAGAAAAAGAAGTAAATGAGAGAACACCAAAAACACAATTTAAAATCCAAAGGCTTTCTGATGTAAACATTCTGCCCTTTTCTAACTCATCTCTTACAGTGAATTTACCTACTACACATTTCAAAGTTTTTATTCAAATGTACTATTGTAGATACTCTTCATAAGAAGTAATTAACCATTTTCACTTTTAGAATCAATTATTCAAAACATGGTTACTTTTCAATATTTAGAATTCAATATTAAAATAGATCTACATGATCACAGTAAAGATATAGTTACAAATACTTTTACATGGAAAATATTGTGGTCTATCTAAAAATGCTAAATACATGAAACAGTTCAAGGAGCACCAACTACCCATCTTCTTCATAATCTCAGAGAATTTAATCCAAAGTGGTTGCTAACTTTTGAGTTAGCTTTGGCAACTAACGGCAGAAAATTTTTTTATTTTTCAATCTTTCTCCTGTTCACAAAAGGCTTTCTCACGTAAGTTTTGTAAGACTAACTTCTGATACCAAGGCATAAGGACATATGAAAAGCAAAATTGCTTCATCACATGATTAGTTTGGTCCACTGTTCTGAGGGACAGACTGAAGAAAATACCATCATGCAAATGTGTTTTAATGGTGTTTGCTCAACTCACAAATTATCTTCAGAAAAAGGAGAGGGTGGGGAATAATGTATCAGGATTACTTGAAGCAAAGTACATGAATAATACTAAAATTCAGCAGATTTATATGAAGCAGAGAAAGGAAACCTTTAAGGGACATACTATGCAACACTCTAATTAACAGGCAATTGTGAACAGTTTCATGAAACATGCAATAAAGCAGATGATGCTTTCTCCAAAAGTTTGGTGTAGGATATACTAGTAATTCGAATACCACTTGTTCCATGAAAGCTGCAGCTCACTGGTAACACATTGTTTGCCATGGTTTCAACATGCAGGGCCTAAAGTTTTCAGCAGATCTAACTTAGAAAACTGTATTTGAAGTGATAACTTCAAGGCTTTATCTGTAAATTCTCACAGCTACAGACTTTACAAGGAACAGTAATACATGGTCAAAGCTCAACTTTTTGGCATGTGCTGATTATTTTCTATGCCATTATTATTACTTAAGGTGGTCTCATGTATCCAAGAATTGCTTTCATAGCTCATTACATACCAAGTTTAAGCAGAGAAAGTAATATTCTTGTACATACTAGTGGCATGCAGCAAAATATCCCACAACAAACTTACAATACACCACACTCAACATTTATTTGCAGTTATGCATCCACATTTAAAGTAAATATTAAGAGAATTAAAAAAAAAAAAAAAGAAGTAATTGTTTGGATGCTTCCAAAAATTAACAACAATGGAAGCAAACACTTAGGCTCTAGGATGCCTCTCAATCACAGGTATTACACATCCATACAGTGCAGAGGAAGGGGATCAGGGCAGTAGCAGGGGGAAAGAAAATTTATATTGCTATGCTATGTCATGGCATATTTCACAACAAGTGCTCCAAAATTATCTTTTTGAAAAGTAGTGCCTATAATATGCTACACAACTAGGTGTTTTTTTTCTTCAAGGTCACCTTCCATACTATATGGGGAGAGGGAAAATGCAGCTTTTAAGTTTAGAGAATAGCAGAGGAAAAATATGCATTGAAAATCTCTCCCCAATTTGTCTCTTGCCTAGCCCAAAAAATATAACTGTACCACAGGATTTGCCTAATTTTCAATCATGTCAGGTATAACATCTAAACTGTAATTTTCTTACAGACAATTAGTTTAAAAAAAAAAATCTCAACTCATAAAATAGTAAGCCAGAAACCTGTCAAATCATTAATAAAGTTTTGCTGAAGTATGGAAGGTGCTCTTCATACCAGAACATGCCCTCTATAAATGCAAAAGAAACAAGCCTCAGAAATTCCGATTCAGTAAGGCATTTGGGGATTGCTCCCAATTTGGAAGGTGAAGCTGTGGGCCAGAACATAAAACATGCATGCCATTATTAGAATTCTTTTCAGAAATCTTATTAAGTGACCACGTAATAAGTGTTACACATAATTTCAGTTATGTTCAGTTATGTTGTGATAAAACTGCCATCACAGATCTAGATTTTTGTGCACAATACCACAAGTTTATCTTTTAATAAAAGGGTACCTTTTTTTGTAAAGTCAAATAATTCATTATTTGGTTTATATATGCCAATCACATTTGTTTCTAACACTGGACATATATATACAGTACACATGTAAAGACATGCATATATTAAAATCACTGTTAACTAAATGTTTAAGTGTTACTGCATACATTTGTCATATTCAATACATAAATAAAACTGGAAAAATATTTAAGCAGATTAGAAATTAATATAAACCCTATAAAAATGAGAAAGCAGTAACTTTAAGAATCTAGATATATGACAGACGGTTTGCTTCAACACTGAGACTTGTAAAAGCTTCTGCAGAACAGAGTTGTTTTTACTTATAAAACCCAAATTCATAGCCATAAAATCAGTTCTGGTGTGGTTCTCCTATGGAATTTTTAAAATTATTGTTAAAAAAATCTCTAATTCACTTCACCACGTATGGTTGAGTTTTTGGGTACCTGTGTTCTCTAACAACGTCTTTGGTGTGTTGGGTCTGTTAATTATTTCTACAAGCTGGTGCAACACCATTGGAATATAAGGCTGCATCTCTATACCTGTAACAGCCAAAAAAAAAAACCAACAAAGATTCAGAATGAAATGACCATTAATACACAATCTAAACAGACTGAGTACAATGAACTTACTAACTAGGATAGAATTTCAAATTTATATTAAATTTTAAGATGAAACTATCACTACAAAAACAACATCCAAAATACACTCATGAGGACAAACCATGCTATACGTACAGAGATTCAAAGAAAAAGAAGTCTCTTACCCATCTGAATGGAGATTTCTCCAATTGCCCAGGTGGCATTGTTACATACAGAAATGAATTCGGGGTTTAGGTTGGTTCCCAAAATTGGCATGAAATCAGCTAGAAAGAACAACATTTTAAATTCTCATCACACAATACAACGTTCTTGTCCCACTACTGTAAGATCACTGGGGAGAAAGTTTTTTTTTAAAAAATCGTGTAAGCCTATTTAAATGTTTGGAAAGTGTTACAAATGAATTAACAAGAGCTTTATTTCTGCTATGAATCAGATAACCCCGGATTTCAGAATCTAAACAGATCAATACACATCTTTTCACATTATTATTTTAAAATGTTTCTAATAGGCTTTTCCTTTATGTAAGTCTAGAAATATTTTTCTCCCCTTCCCTTGCTGGGGTAGAGGGAGAGTGGGAAAGGGGGATAGAAGAAAAAAAATCACATGTACAAGTTCTTGTAGTTTTATAGTATGGTTGAACAACCCTCAAGTCACCTGGATGGATTCAGCTATGTTTGAATAAATAATGAAGCCTAGAAGGCAATCACATCTTTGATGAAATTCTAAAAAGTTAGCCATAAAGAGCATTTGTGGTAAGAGACAGCAAATACCATAACTGATGCCATTTCCCCACTGAAATTAAAGCAAAAAAACCCAAACCAAAACGTAGCCTTTACCAAAATTTCCTGATTCATATTTATATAATATCATGTAACAACAGCAGGGAAAAAAAAAGCCATAAATTCAAGAATTTACCAAAGCAAGCATCTATTGGAACTGAAGTTTAAGCACTTTTGGTTTGCCGCATTCCACCACAACAGGTAGCTTGTTACATCATAAAAATCAAGGACAAAAAAACCTATTTCACTGTCTGCAAAAATAAGTCTTTTAAATACACAATTCAAAAGACAAAAAATTACATACCACTGCTGATAAAAGGAAAATGAAAACTTATAACACCCTGAATAGGCAACCCACAGAATAGGGAGCTTTAAAAAAAGGCAAAAAACAGCCTCTTATCAATTTGTAAAACATGTTAATTGTTTATTATTAAAAGAGACATACCGATGCAAGGCTTAACATGCTGAAAACAAGCCTTTGTCAGATCACCTAACAATGCAAAAGAACTCTGCCGTACCTCAGGCATTTTATCCTAAAGAGAGGAAAAAAAAATTACAATTATAGACATGTTTCTGATTCTTTTAAGTAAGAAAATCCCTGGATCAAACAGGTTAGTCATCTCACCTGCATGCACTGGTACATTAGTGTCAGGATATTGCTGCGAGCCACTAGCTGTTCAATGTTGCCTCCAAGTCCTTCAGCTAAACCACTGAGTAAATCAAGAGCCACAATCATGAAATCTTTATCTGGAGCCTCATATTGGTCTGGCTGAGCATTATGCAACTGCAACAAAGTACACATTTTTCAAAATAAGTATTAGATGTTCTCATGAGTATGCCTAAAAAAAAAAAGTTTCTGCACTGCTGCTTCATTTTTATATTCAATGGTTATAAAATAGATCTCCTTGCAAACACTTAACTTTACATAGGTAATACATTGGCTTAGTGAGATACTCTGAAAACACTGAAATATCAATAGAAAAATACCATGGCTTGTGCAAGGGTCTTCTGCACCAGATTTACACAACGCTGGTATACAGGTTCACAGTATGGAAGAAAGCCAGATTGCAAGGCAGTAGCAACTGATGACAGGCACTGGAAATAACCAACAAACAATCAATTAAGACAGCAGCAACTACCTTTCCTCACATCCCTGAAGAGCGTTTTACTTAGGAGAAGTAAATTAAGAGTAAAAAACATTTTAAATATACCCACATATTAACTGATCAAGTAATCATAACCTAGAAAGGGAGTATCAATTAGCTGAGTCTTCAAGTCAAGTATGAGCAAGTTGTTACTTTCGTAGCTGCAGCAGCTTAGAAATAGAAAGTGCACAAAAACTGCTACAAAATTCAGCCACCACTCACACTATACTTCAGGATCTTGACCATGTACAAGCCCTAACATTATTTAAGAGTTATGAAACTTATTTTTCTAGCAGTGCTTTTCTTCTTCACACTGAGAAAGTACAGAGAATATACTACATGGTCTGATTCATACCTTCAACTTGTCTGATGTAGTTTTAATGGAGGAATAAGAGAAGAGCAAAGATAGAAGACAAAAATAAAAGGAGGATGGAACATTTCTTTTTTACTAAAAGAATCCCAAAGAGAACACTATAAAATGGCAGAAAAAAGTGAAAGATTTCTGCTAAACCTAATGATATTTCCACCATCAGAACTTTTTTCTTTACTACAGTCAGAATATTTTCTCTGTAATGGGAAATATATATACTGTCAGCTTTTATAGTCCCAATTCCTAGTGGGAGCGTCTTTAGTAGAAATTGTAATTCCTAAAATAAGCTGATAAAACAATAAAATTTTAACACTTACCTCTAATAAAGGGAAGAGATCTTTATCTTCGTCCTTCAACATATTCCACTTCTGGATTAATGGAGGCATTAGCATCTGAATATATTCCTGTTTAGGATGAAAATAAATCAGCTGCTGAAACACTTCATTGAAACTATTTTATTTCAAAGCTAGAAAATCGATGTATTAAGACTTGATATATATTCTACTTTTTCAGAAAAAAAAAAAATCCTGATGTACTGTAATTCAGTCATTGTAATAAGTAGGAACAGTTTAATATCAGAATTTACAATTTGTGATTTAAAATTTTTTGCTGAAGAATTAAGTACCTTTGCAGAGTGAATCTTTACTCCAGGTTTGGTTTCAGTTTAGCTGCTGAGGTTTTTGCAAATCTATATGATTGCTTCAGGGCCTGCAGAAAATGTTTTTACTAGCAATGCAATCTGGCTGTGCCATCTGCCACCTACCAACCCTTTCATATTGCCCTGATGCTACCCTACATCCCTATTCCCTCAAGTTCCTAAAACTTCACCCATCAACTAACAATCCATGAAGAAAGTAATTTCCTATCCTTCCAGAAGGACAAAGTTACCCCTTCTGTATAAAGCTGTATCTTCCCTGCCACTGCACAGTCACAGTCAGAAGGACTGCAAGGGATCCCTATAGTGCTGTTGCTCGTAGAAGGCACCTAGAGATATCTAAGGATGTCCAAAGATAAAATATTCTAAGTGACTGAAGAAAGTCCCACCTTCACCAAGAGCTCCCATTGGGCTTCCTCTGGTACTGTTAAATGTCAAAGTGGCCAGGGTTGAGACACACTGAAAAAGAAGCTCTTTGACAGTGTGGGTTCTCAGATGGCAAGCAATGTGCCATGGAAAAAAGCTTCAATTGTTTTATTCTAGTGGGTCTATGACATCTGAAGTACTATAGAGAGATAAAAAATATTTCAATAACTATTACAAAAGATGCACATGTGACATGTATGCATATTCTATTAATTAATGTATGTACATTAAAAAAGCCCAATTACATTTGCCTCTGTGTTATCTGTGCTTTGTCCAAAGGATTCTGTGTTTTTATATATAAAATGAATGCCTGTCTCACTCTCTGATAAAGCAGCTTCTAGTGATGATGTACACCAATACACTGGAAAGAGACACCAAGAACAGCTACACTTAAAGTAGCTACAAAAAAAGTGTGGTCATTAGAAATTAAAACATACATTCCAACAATTTTTCTGAAGTCCCATTTCAAATCCGTATTGATATATATCTCCTCTGAGCTGAAACATTCCGAACAAGAGAAAAAACCTCATGGCAAGAGGCACATTTCACAAGCCACCTCACATGCAATCACTTATTTAAAATGGCAAATATTTGTGTACTGGGAAAATTACATGCAGTCTGTGTTTTACCCGTAAACATTTAGTATTACAGAAACATCAGCATTTGTTATATAACACATAAACCACACTACAAAAACCACTGAACCAGTTTTTCAGCTATGATGACTGCTTCTACAGAAGGTATACTCACTGGTTTATTTAAATGATGTCCTACAGAATCTGCTAGAGTTCCTATGGCATCATAGAGAATGAGAAGGTTTTTATGCTGATATTTACTAAATGCGAAGACCAAAGTGTCAAGTATATATGCAAGATAAGGAACAAGCTCTGTACAAGCCTCCTCTTCTAGAGTAGCAAAGGCACTGAGGGACAAAAAGACAGGTCAGTTAGTATCTTGCAAAAACACAAGATGATCCCAAAATGTCCCACACTACTCATCTCTATTCAAACATAAAACTGTATTTAGTCCTCAAATTCAACCAAGATACTTTTTCAAAATGGTATTACTGAGGTAATTCCAGTCTTTTTGGATTGAACAAATAAGGATTCAGCTCTTTCACTGCAATGAACAAAGTAAAAAATATTGCCATAAGACCCATTATTTATATACAGGAAGCCCCCACAGAGAAAAGCACTACCGAACACAAGCTACAATATACTAACTTAAATAGCAGAAACCATAACAAAAGCTTTTTACTGAAGTTAAAAATGGCACACTATCTTTTCCATATCCTGTAGCTGCAACTAGAAGCCCTAGTGCTCTTGTGCTGGTACAATGCCAACATGATCCTGCCCTCTCAGCAGCATGTGACATAGAGAAACAGAGAAAGAAAAAGAGGGAAAAATAAATGCAAAGACAGATGACAAACAATTTTAGCCAACCTTGGCCAAAGCACTCATGACAGCATCAAGGAAACTTTTCAGGTTGTTTGTAAACTGTTTGAACAACAACATTAAAAATACTCACTCAAACAGACAAACAAAAACCCCATACACCAGACATTCTGCTTCAGAGAAGCATCAAGGAAAGGAAAAAATTAGGAGCTGTTGAAGATTTACTGACCTAGCTTCTTTCAACAAGATTATTATTAGCCTGTCCCTCCACTAAAACTGCATGCATCACCCCATGAGGTGAACAATTCCCTACTAGTGTGCTACCAAATACAGAAATGCTTTTTTCTTAAGACAATGAAACTTTGAACTGTGAAGGGGCTAGCATTGTTACTATAATATTACGAAGTGTTCTTTCAGAAAGGCATACAATATGAGCAGGAAAACATATTTCAGTAATATATCCTTTTAGGTGTCACCAACTAAAGGAGCAGTTTCTCAGAATAATTGTTAGGTATCTCCTATGATACAGAATTTAGTCACAGAAACATATAGTATCCTGACTAATTTTCAATTTGGTAGACATTAATGACTGTGCAACTATTCACTGTAGGGAGGAAGCTTTTTGCTTCTCTCCAAGAAAGACCATTGTATTCCCTTGCAATGCAGAAAGCTTTTGACTTGTAACAGCTCTACATTTTCCTTAAGGTGGAGTTTTCCAGGTAAGTTTACATTTTAGCTGCAAAAGTAATTTTAATGTACCTCTGCTCTAAAGAAAGCATTTCAAAACAGACTATAAATCTGCAATTGAACTTTAAATAATTAAAAAAAAATAACTGCAAGGCATGCAATACGTTGCTTTGCAGCTGGTCTAAATGTTAATTTGTAGTTTATCAATGGTAAGCACTGCTCAAGAGCCAGAGTAGTGATACAGTCCTTAATACTGACATTCATTACAGTATATTCTGCAGTGATGGTTTGTGTAAACAGAAAATTTTGTTAGTAATTTTATCTTAAGCTTTACCTTGGGGAACTATACCACTCCATTTTCTCCAGAGTTTAGTCCACCAGATTTTGGACCAACATAGCTTTACAATGTCAGGGGTGTTTCTGAATGTCTTGCTGAATTTTATGAATGCTTTTCATGTGTTGGGGAGGCATAATACAACTATCCCACCTCTGAAAGTGAGAACCCATTCGTAGGGTAAAAGCTGCTGCTCAAGAATGAGAGCTGCTGCTTGTAAAGAGAATGCTTCTGCTATGTCTGCAGCTGCTGCTCTCTCCCCTACAGGCACAGACACAACTCTGACATGGCTCCTTCCTCCCCCACCGATACTGCTGCTGTTCCAATTAATGAAGTTGATTCTGCTGCTACTGCAGCAGCTACCATGGCCACACATGGCTACTAGTTGACCCTGTGACTAGGAGTAAAGCAAAACGGAAAAGCACTTAACCGTATCCAAAAGCTCCAAATATTTCAGCAGACAAGGGAGAGGATGATAAGGGTACTCCCTCTTAAGCAGGAGAGGGAGAGGATGATAAAACTGGTACTTTTTGAGTAGCTGCGGAAGAGTGTGCTTTTCTTTCTGACACAGTTATCTGAGGAGGAGGACTCAAAACCAGAAGTCACTTAAATCCTACTCTGTGAAGGTAAAATGATCCAAATTCTTTTAGAAGTCAGGTTTGCTGTATAAAGAAGGAAAGTCAAGGGGCCTATAAAAGAGAACCAGTTCCTGGGAATTAGGTGCAAGATGGGCATTGCCACATCCCAATTAATGTGATTAACAAAATATCAGCTATGTCCCCACCAAGTAACAAAAAAGGAAGTAATTTCTTTTTAGGCACTGTAGGTTTCTGGAGGAAGCAAATTCCTGGTTATAATTAGATTGTGAAACCTCTCTATGATGTGACCTGTAAGAAAAAGGATTTTAAATGGGGCCCCAAACAGTAAGCAGCTTTTGAACAAATCAAAAAGGAGATTGGGCAGGCAACGGGCCTTGGACCAATTTGAACAGGACCAGGACAATCATATATTGAAAACAAGTGTCACAAACAGATAATTTTTTTACTACAGTAAGCTACTTAGTTTGGCAAGTCATATAATCTGAAAATAGGACAAGAGAAATGCAAATTAACTTATTTCATGTTATTATAACTCAGAGTAACCTGTGACTAAAGAAGTTGCATCTATTCCAATTTAAAAGAGAAAGAAATACATTAAGAGCTAGAAATGGAGTTATGCAGTCATTGATAAGGCATTAAAATAGTTTCCCATGAAAAAGCTGTGTCAAGGATAGTATCTTTTGCTTAAGGTTTGGCTCACCTGCAGGCAGCTTCTTGTACTCTTTTGTTGCTATCCAGGATACGCTTTAGCAACTCAGTCATTAATGGCTTCAAGTATGTGTCTGGGGGTTGACTAACTACCCAGTGTGCATAGCGACTAAGAGTCCAGCATGTAATGGAGCGCACAAGAGCCTTTTTGTCGGAGAGGCACTGAATAAGATGAGGGATCAGCTCGGGAAGATACGGAATCATACCCTGCATGCAGCCTAGAAGACAAGATATAGCTATTGCAGCACCAGAATTAACAAAAAGTTGAAGGGATATATTCCCATTCTCTATCATGTAAGAATACATCTTAAAAACATACAAAGCGAGTCTACCTAATTTATTTTAAGTCCTATAAAGAAACCTTACACAAACAATAATTAAAATCCCCAATTAAACTTAAATTAATTTAAACTGCAGTTTTACTTCAGCACTTCCCCAATTACTGGATATTCTGTTTTACTTAACGGAGCATGGCAAGTACATCCAGATAAAATAAGTTTATAGAACTTGGATGTCCTACATCAGTCCTACTCAGAGAAACCAATACAACAAGTAGAGAAAACTTGGTGTTGACAACAAATCATCACATAATTAAAAAGGACTCTAAAAAATTTGCATTTCTTCTTTTTTCTCCTAAAATGATACAAATACTGACCAGCAGAAATAATGTGTCAAGTCAGCAAAGGCAGTAATACACTGAGATTTGCCAGAAGCACTAACTTTTAAATTACTTGACCTGAAATCAAAACTATCAAACAAGTTTTCTAGTCACAAATTCACTAGGCACTGTAGGAAAAGAACAATAATCAAGGCACAGACCCAAAAGTATTCCTTTAGTTGCAAAAGGGACAGAGATGCTGAAAACGTAAGCAAAAAGTCAAGTAACACTGTGAATAAGTACACAGGAACAGAAGTTATTATATTCAAATTGGAGAACCATCCACAAAAAGCAACTCGGGGCACTGAGGTCATAGGAGTGCTCTTCTCCATTTCTGAAAACACTTAAACAAAACATAATGTTCAAATTTATTAAATATTCCTCTGCTGTGAAATCAAGGTAGTATTTAATGAGACCAATAAAGACATGCTGCAGTTAAGACAGGGAGGAAAAAAAAAATATTGTCTAAGCTGTTCAGCCTTCTAAACATTAATAGATTGGAAAATGAAAAATTAAATAACTGAAGTCACCAAATAGTAGATTAATCACCAAAACTGAACCAGCTAAGGACATATACTGGTTTGAATAAGTTAATTCAACTGGAGGGAATCACAGAGCTGCTTTAGACCAAATAAAAAATTCAGCATCACAATATGCACTGTTGCCTTACCTTCAGCAATTGCTCCAAGAACAAGGATACCTGATTCTTTAACTACCCATTCAGGATGGAAGAGCAATTCCTTCAAAAGGGGCAAGATGTGTGGCAGAAGTTCATCACGAAATACATTGGCGAGGACATCTAAAGCAGCAGCAGAACATTTCCCTGAGGGGAATTAACAGTGTTAATGTCTGCTTATTGTACACGTCGTTGTAGTTAGGAAATACATTCCTCATATTAACTTACAGCTGCCCGTGGAGTCTCAGGGCATTAGGAGAAAAGATACCCCCACTTCTCACAGAGTGTACTTAAGTCAGATTTGTCAGAATTTCACTATTTTCTGCCTGGGCTTAAAAAACAGTTTGTGGCATTTTCTTTCCTTACCACATTGCCTAGTGGCATATGATCCATACAGAGGCGATCAGAACTGTGGAATCCTCACAGCTATCTCCTTTTGTCCTGACTAAGGTACTATATTCTGGTCAGAAGCAAATTCCTTATATTTAAAAGAAGTACTGGTAAAGGCCATCAGTTTTCCATGTTCACATGGAAAAAAAAAAAACCCACCCAAAATTAAAACACAGAAACCAATTTTAGAAGAAAGACTGAAGTAAAAGACAGCATTATTATGCTTACTCCAACTATCAGTGTGCAAGAGTTGTTTTTTTTAAATTAACTTAACCAGGTGATATACGATTTTTTTATTATCTTGTAGAATTAAAATGTTAAGTCCAGAAGTTCTGTTGAATTGCATCTAGCAAATGTTTGTAGCACAGCCTGCTATCTGCCATATTTGAAAAAAGCTTACAGATAGCAAGCTTTTGCCAATCCAGTTACACAGTCAAACTGTCATCAGAAAGAACTCCCCTCTATGCCATCCATCAATGATGTCAGATAGCTCTTTTTATCTACAAAAGCAAAGCCTCTGTATTCCTATACACAAAGTAACCTTTTTACTCTGTTTCTTGTATTATGCAAGTAGCTCTATTTTAAAACATTTTACACATTTCTTTGACATACTTAAATTCCAGTCAGAAATAGTATCATCATCATCAAGTTCATCATCATCATCATCATCATCTTCAATACCATCTTCTTCATGTTGCTGGGCCACCGTCCGTGAGCGATGAAAACGAGGTCTTATGTCCTGTTCACTATCTGGAATAGCTTCATCCTCTTCAACATCCCCCTGTAATAAAAATGTTTTATCAGATAAACTAGTCCAACTACATTGCTCAAGGAAGTTAAGAACGTAGTTTTAGTTCAAGATTTGATAACCATATAAAAGATTCACAACCCGTTCGTGCTGACCAGCTAACTAAAAACACATTTTGCTGCCCCAGTTTCCAGAAAAAAATGACAGGAGTAAAGAAGCAAGAGATGTAAGGTCACACAAAATATCCTTGTTAAGAAATTAATCTTGATGGGAATGAAATAGAAAAAAAAAGTGATAAATTCCAGTACTCAGACATATTCTAAAATGTACTGAAGGAGAAAGCTGTGTAGTCAACCTAGAAACTAACGATGAACATTTTTTTAGACTCCATTGTTGCAGTAGTTCGTGGACAATAGTGTCCCAGTTCTGCATAAGTTGAGTGGTCTGGGAAAGGGGAAAAACAGGAACAACAAACATGGCAGCAGTTACATTTAGTATTTGGAACTGCACATCTTGCACCAGAAAACTAATTCTCCATTGGAGAGATGGTAGGCAGGATCTGCCTGTTAAGATTTACAGTTCAGAAACCAACCAGATACTCTTACAGCTCAAAAGAAATGTATGCTCACCTTCAACAGAATAATATCAATCTCTGAATATTTCATACCATTTACCAGCACAGGTATCAGCCTACAAAGAAATATTGGTACATATCAAAATAACACACACACACAAAAAAATTCAAGGCAGTTTTCAATTATTTAGGCCATAATTTTGGTTGCAACCCTCAGCCCCAAACCAAAATTAAAAAAAAGCAAAACCAAACAACAACTTTAGTCTGATAACAAAAGGTAGTACCTAAACCAAGCTCCATGTAATAAGGTTAATCAATCCTTTGTCATCTGAAAAAGTGTCAATTTAAAATTACAAACTTTTTACTACAGGTAGCTATGTGGCTAGTTTGAAACTCTAAAAAGCAGATACTCTTCCATATGATAAATTTATTCAAAAGCACTTTTCAGAAGTTAAGTCTAAATGTTTTCATTAAGACTTCAAAGTGACTTAATACACATGACAAACAAGTTGTCTCTCACCAATAATACTTGTCACTTTATTTACTTGTGACTGAAGACACTCACTAGTCTTAAAAATGGAAGCCTAACCACATTAAGCCCTTCTATCCCTTTGTGATTACTTCACTAAGGGAGGTCCCCAATATTGGAGAGATCTCAACTAATCTGTATTAGGGTTTACTTCCAAGGGCATGCAGTGAGAGGACAAAAAGTTAAACTGAAATAAGGCAGATTTAGGATAGACATTAGGAAGACATTTTTTAGTGTGAGGGTGGCGAGACAGTGGAACAGGTTGTCCAGGAAAGCTGTGGATGCCCTCTCCCTGGAAGTGGGAGGTTGGATGAGGCTCTGAGCAACCTTGTCTAATGGACTCTAGTCCCCACTCATGCAGAGAGGTTGGAACTAGATAATCTTTAAGCTCCCTTCCAACCCAAATGACTCTATGACTCTATGATTAAACTGGCCACAGGACTCCAACTGTGCAGATACATAATTAAAAACAGTACCAAGGGGAAAAAAGTAAAGTACTTCATGTAAGTACATGAAAACACATATTACACACCAAATTAAACTAAGAAATAACTTGGACTGACCCAGCACCAGTGACAGACTTAATTGCTCTAGATTCTGCAGCTAAGAGTATTGCTTTTGAAGGTACCAGGCCAGCAATAATACTCACGCACTGCAATGGCACATTACCTTCTGAACTTTGAAGGAAGCAATAGTAAATATACGCGTTATCACTAATTTATTGGCCTTTCTGCAGTATACTAAAGGAAGGAAATAGGAGCTACATATTTCATAAGAAAGCCTTTTGGAGCAAAATGGAACAAGATGCTAGATACCACATGAACAGGTTTTTAGAAGATCTTGTCCCACTTTTAGTGTAACAAAAAAATTTAGATTATCATCAAGTACTGACAAACTTCTACAGCTCCCAAGTCAAACAGGGTTGCCAAGAAGTAAGTTGCTTTCAATGAAGATGACACTGAAAGATGATGACAGATGTTCCTCTTACTTGTTCTTCCAGAAATGTAAAAGGCTTTATAAAAATTTAGCATGATGCTGTTGCAGTTCAATGTACATATAGGCCAAAAGAGGTGTAATACTGGCAGTTATTAACTAGTAGTTATAAATATTGTTAGTCTCATTATAAACATGATGTGTGTTGGGAAACTTAAGAACTGTGCTAAGAATTCTTGTGTCTTTTGATATACAAGAGTGGGAACTGAGCAAGACCATTTTAAAACTTAAAAATTTTTTCTCATACCATAGTTTCTCCTGTTATCAATTCTATTTCCTCCACTGCTACAGTAGGTATTTTAATCTCAACTCTCCACTTTCTAATTGCTTATGAAAACTGATATTTTGCAGTTTTTTAAAAAATGGCTTCACATCTATAATGCTGATTACTACTAAGAAGAATGCGTTCTTTCCATCTGTGATTCTGTTCTTCCACTCGAGACATTGAGAGGACTGCCCTAGCAATTTCAAAAACCTTCCACGTATATATAAAAACAAAGAGTATCCATTTGCTGGAAATACAGAAAAATTTATTTTCTATTGCACAAGCTTTCAGATGTGGCAAAAAGTTAGGCTGCAGACTGCTGGCAGACATGCAGATGTTTATGTCTCAATCATGGATATTCATTCCAATTCCATCAAAAATTTAAATTTTGAGGCATAGGGTAACTTTTTGAAGCTTAGAAAAAAACAGTTTTTGAAATTAAACTACGAAGGAACACATTGTACATGCCTTCTTCAAGTTTAAATTGCAATAGCAATTGATATAAAATTGATTCCTAAATCCAAGCGATGCCATGCTGCTTTACTAGGTTCTATATAAAAAGGGCAACTCTTTGCACAACTATGCACATAGAAGCATTGCACAGAGACTCCTACATCAGCAGTAGCCAAGACAACATGTTCACAGCATAGCAGATATTTCAGGTAACGTCATAGAGATGTTTGAGCATAAGTGCACCTTGGCACGTCTTTGCATGCATGTGAAGCTTAACACCCTGTTAAGCTTGAGGTGAAACACCACAATGACACAATTTAGGTTGCTTCTGGAGGTCACTGGGCCTGAAATCCTCAGAAATATTTTCAATTAACTCTGTGCTACAGCCATTTTTACTATGCACAAGAACTGGCTACAGGAAAATTCTTCTAAGCGTACTGCAAGCCAGATACAGCCTCTGTTAGATACCTGGGAATAAGTCAAACAAAGTTTAAAGACAAGAATTTAAAAATAAGCAGGAGATGTAATTCTTAATACTTACTTAGTCAGATGCCGACATAACACATCTTTACAAATTGGCTGTTCAGCCAAAGTCAGCCAAAACTCACAAGCCTCCAAAGCCACATTTTCATCTTGGTCCTGGGTCCTTTGAAGCATGTACTACACAATATAAAAATAAATTACTGTAAAAGAAGTTTTAAGTGTCCAGAAGAAGCTACCAACATTGTGAAGGGTGTTTGCAAAACCAGACTATCCTACCATAGCAATTTTGTTCCTTTGGGATAAGGAAAAGAAACAGATGTAACAGACTACACAAGGTTACTGCGAGAATAAACGGAGAGACTTCTTTCTCAAAGCTATTCAGTCTAAATTTCTTCAATGCCTACATGAGAGTATTATTACCAAGAAACTGCAGAAACCCAAGATAATATATAGAAATATAATAGGAAACTGCTGTTTATGTTCCTAAATATATTTTTTACTAATTTTTTACTCCCCTTTCACACTTTTGAATAAAAAGGTACAACCATACACTTAAAAAAATGGAAGAACTTTCTATTTCCAGACCCATTAAAAAGCTGCCCTTCCAAATCTTGACTACTCAGCAGAATATAGTTAAGCAGAACACATAAGAGGGAAAAAAAAAATAAAAATCAACAAGTCTCATATTTTTCTAGCATGAATAGGAATTAAGAGATTAAGTATCAAATATTCAAGCTTGCTATTAAAATGTGATCCTCCTCCTACAAAAATAATCAAATACCTGCATAAACAAAAAGCCTAAGAAGACTACTGCTACATCAGTTCTTTATACACAACTTCCAAAACAATTAAGGGAATCACAAAGACTCCTGCAACTTCCAAAATAGTAATTTCTGCATTCTTCCATGCCAGCCCTTACTTCTGCAAAGGTTGGTTCCTCCATTCCTTTTAGAAAACCTCACAGAAGTCCATGCAGCTACCTTTCCTTATACACGGATTTAGAGCAAAAGAAATACCTCTTCAGTTGCTTCAGAATACCACCTTAATCTCTGAATGGGGAGACCTTTATTAGTCTCATGCATTTCAGAGATTCAAGACTTGCCATGAATGGCATCCCTTCCTTCAGAATTGCATTAAATCACAGACTTTTTCTAAAGGTTAACTATTGTGATTAAGTACTCAGAGTAACAGGATTACTACTTTATTCTGAGCTGTCAAGAGATTGCAGCTTAGAAAGGTTGAGAAGTGTCCTACTCATTGTGAGCAAGGCTTCTTCAATGCACTTTAAGTTGAGAGATTTGGTATTTTTTTCCCAGATGTGTTGAAAATCCATTATTTTGCTGTGGCTTTGTTATTTATCAGTAAGTCAAAAACAGAATGACAAAAAGTAATCTGTTTGAAGATGTCTGTCATTTCCTCTTCAAGTATGTATTACAAGTATTACACTATAGGCTCCATGAAGCTCAAAAGCAGTAGATTGAAAAGGCTATTTACAAATAGTGGTGTAAGACAGCCATATACGCAGCCTGGAAATCATAGCAAGAACAATGACCCTAGTAACAAAGCAAACTGTGGGAAGGGTATTTGAAGGCTTTGTCTTTTTTTTAATATTATCATGTCAAATTGTAATAAGTACTTTAAATGATAAGCTATAAAGTTCTACTGACTTTAGGCAATGCAAAAAGACGCTTTGTCACAAGAAATTACAAAATTCCATAGGAAGATTATTCAGAACAATTCTGTGTATTCTGTTACATAAATGTGTCCATGTTGTTAAGTCAAATAATCAAGAAAATAATAGTGAGATACACGAAGTATTAAGAACACACTCTTTGAGCAGTAACAAACATCTTTATCTAAAGAAAGCAACAGGTTGCAAAAGTCAAGATTTCCAACTGAGAAAGAGGAGCCATGTGCTTGAATAAATATGCCCTGTGAGTATAAAAGTGCAATTGAAATGTTAGATTGGTCTACTGACATATCCTGGTATCAAGTTCTTTGACCAAAAAAATAACTAACAAACCAAAAAACAAAAACACACACACAAAAAAAAACCCAAACCAAAACAAACAAAAAACCCCCACCACCTTATCATCTTTTGCTCACCTGGAAATGCATGCTCAAAAAACCCAGTGAAATCGAAACTCAGCCATTCCTTTATGCTACAGGCATTTGGAAATAAAGTTTAAATCTGTCTGCTTCAAAAGCATGATGCCCTACTGGATCATTAATATACTAAGCTACTTTAAAAGTGATTCTCCATAAGCAAAAAGAACATGATGTGGACACAAGACTTCCTTCACTTAGGGCAGCCAGCAGCAGCTATCAGCTTGGAGATACTAAATCCTAAAAGGTGCAAAACCTGACATACTTGAATGCTGAGTAACCGTCAGTTCTGACATACCACATTTGCCCATACCAGGATGTATACAGAACTGAGGAAGTCAGTAAGAGTACACAGTAGTTTCAAAACTGGAAATAAAAAAACCCAAACCAAGAACCCAACTCCAAACTTTCTGTTACAGAACAGAAAATCACTACTACTGTTTTTCTGGAGAGAGAAAGCCTAGCCATAGCTTTCTCAATAGCAAAATCCCAGATATAATGGGAATACAATCTTGAGCTGTCTTCTGGTTGGTGACATAATTTCTACCTACAAAGTCCAGACACTCCTTACTAATTGAAGAGCCTGGGAAGTTATCACTTCTTGAAAAAATTATCTCCAAAGCTGTCTAAAAAAACCCAAACATCTCCCTCAACCAACCACCCATAACACAACCCACCACCAAATATCAACAATCTTTGCTTATGTTACATGCTGACATGTCTGCAAGACTGGTGTAATGAAAATCCAGACAACATAAAAGAAGAATAGACAAGAGGCCAAGACTGGCAACAGTCAAGTCTGTTTTACACATCTTTAACACCTGTCTACAGGAGCAAAAACTCAACACCTTCTTTGTGTTGTTTGATGCTGTCCTTTCGGAATTTCACACTGATTTATGACCCACCTGTCCACATAAAATCTGCATGAGAAACATTATCATCTTAGCTAAATTTCCTGTCTGGAAAGTACAGGATGTAATTGCTGCCAGAAACTACCAGTATTCCCCAGAAACATGGAAATTAATCACAGCCCAAACAGTTGCGCAGTCATAAAAACAGAGCTGACTGGTCCTCTAGTAGACAAGTCTGCTCTAATCAAGACTGGTAAAAGAACTATCAAATAGCATTAAGCTCTACAACTGAATGCAATGGGAGGCAATGTCACTAGTATCCCAAGGAGCACCTCAGCTATATGTAATAAGATGCTTTATCCTTGTTGTGGTCAATACATTTGAAAAAAAGTGACAGTTTCAATGGGTAAACTGTAGCAGTATAAGCTCTAGCACTAGATTTTTAACATGGTCTTCTTCCATTTTTAACATGGCTGCTCCACAGTACAGCTGATCCTGGTCATTTCAGGATCAATTCACTTGGTGAAGATTATACAACTATCATATGTTGTCACATGTTTGTCACACACAATGTCAATTTGGCAAGTAGCTAATAAGAATGTTTTGCAATGTCAGTCTTAAAGGAAAATGAAAGATAGGCAAGTGCAAGAGTAACAAATCTGTCTCAATTATGCTTTTTCTTTCTTATTATTTCTGTAATCCCAAAGAGGTTTTTCAGCATGCAATATGGGAAATGAGACTCACCTCAACTATACTAATCATATGAGGAAGGAGGCGATCCATTCGAACTTCCAGCAACATCACCAGAGCACGGCAAACATTTTTGCGTACTTCAGGCTCCTCATCACCAGCCAGTGCAAAAAGATTCTGTTGGGAAGCATTATCAGTTGAAAACCTTCAGTTCATATAGTTCAATCTGTACTCAAATTGACGTTACTGGCAAACTAAAGTATGGAAACATACTCCTGTACTCTCGCACCCCACACCTCAGAATACCATTTTATTTCTTAAAAGTACATGGCTTAGTGAATGATGTCTTCAGATTGTCAATGTGTATTGTGCACATAACCACAACACTACTGTCCTCGTTTGAGGCAGGACAGAAACAATTCTAGAAATTTTACTTTCCTGTTAAGTTTCCTCTAAGTATTTGCACTTGCTGAAATTAATGGCATGTATTTCAGTCAGCATCTGCTTCTAGGATAATGCTCAAAGTTTATAGTTACTGCTGGAGTATGGTGCGCAGAACAAGGCCACTGCTTGGTTCTGAAAAACATCTTATGCTCTGGAAACAGAAAGGACTAAAGAATATCACTCCTGAGCCCCTGCTCTGGGGAGAAGCAGACCAGAGAGGTGACCAAAATTGACAAAAAAAAGTATTCCATCCCGTATGGACCATACTTGGTATAAACTTGAGGGATCATGAGGATCACTGTCCTGAAAGAACTCCATCCATTCATCTGCCTTCGATCATGATCTGTGCTTTCCTGAATTCCTGTGTTGCTGCATCTAGCTCCCACCTGCCACTGACTACAGAAATCCAGTCCAGGACATTTCCAGGGCCCAGCCTGCAGCCTTGGTGGTTACATGAGCATTACTGGAGTTAAGCACAATAATGAAATATATACAAAATAACTATTTTATTTTTTATCATTACTGTTTCATTAAAGCTGTGTAGTTTAGTTTCTAAGCAGTCTCTTCTAAGTCTCTCTTCTTTATTCTCTTTCCATTTCTAGGAAGGGAGAGGGGTTAATAGAGAGCATCTGTTATTTGTTTAACTGACCCAGCACTAAACTGTGCCAGCCTTGTGGCACTCAATGTGGGGCTGATGCGCTCATGATTTTGAACCCAGACTCAAATTCTAACTAATTGTCTGAACAGTCTGAATTCCAACTCCAGTGAGAGGATACCTGGATGGCTTCATTAAGAGCATGATATGTTTTCTTTTGAAAGTCCTGAAGGGTTGGAAATTGAACAGACATTTCCAATCATGTAATTATTAAGAGTTGTTTACAGATACGCTGCCATACATGTGGTACGTAGGATAGTCAGTATTTTTCAGCTGGTCTTAGTGTTGCTTTGTGTTGTCAATGTTAAGCGCTGGTTGAGAGTTCTAGTTGTGATATGGTCTTTATTACTGATTTACATTGCAGTACATCTTACAGTGATTTTTCATGTAGACATAGAGAACTCTGTTGGTAATTACACTTTCAGTTTACTATCAGATCCAGTCTGTTTTCTCTCAAGCTGAGTCCACCAGATTTTGATCAAGATAGCATTATGTTAATAGGGATTTTTCTGAATGTCTTGCTGAATATTATGAATGCTTTTTATGAATTATGGAGGCATAAGATAGCCATCTCAACTGAGAGTGAGCACTGCCACTTGTAAAGAGGGCACTACTGCTCTCCTGCTACCACTGCACTCCCTGTGACAGGCACTGCTGCTATTCCGATTCAGTAAGCACACCCTGCTGGTACTGCTACTATGATCACTCCCACTCAATATGACCCTGTGACTTGCAGCAAAGCTAAGAAGTAGTAATTTCCCAGCCTTTATCCCCATGTAAAGTCTCCAGAAGTTTTACTAGTGGAGGACCAAGACCATGGAGTGAATCCTTGTCATGAAGATGGTAAGACTTGTCCTTCCAAAGCAGATAAGAGAGCGCGTCCTTCTCAGGCAGAGTCATCTGAGAAGGACTACTCAGAACGAAAAGTAATTGTTTAATCCTTCTCTATGAGGGACTTGCATCCTCTGAGAAAATACTCTGGCCATCATTAAGACTAATCACTTCTCGTTTGGTTGCTCCAATGCTGGGATGATGGGGCTGATACCATGGACTTGGACGACAGTGAAGCCAGGCAGTTGGGATCACTGGCCAGAGATGCAGGTATTGATAGGGCAGGTGGGAAAAAGGCAGGAACTACCAGGCTACTGAAGTGACTTTCGTTAGCTGTAAGGGACAGGTATCCCTATTAAGATGATATCAACTATCCTCCCAAGCACAGTGATCACATTTGAAAAAGTTATCAAGTATTGATATTTGCCATGAGAGTGATTTATCACAGAATCACAGAATGTTAGGAATTGGAAGGGACCTCTGGAGATCATTGAGTTCAACCCCCCTGCCAGAGTAGGACCACCACAGAATCTAGAGTAGGTCACTCAAGAAAGTAATCCAGATAGGTTTTGAAAGTCTCCCGAGAAGGAGACTCCACCACTTCTTTGGGAAGCCTATTCCAGTGCTCTGTAACCCTTACAGTAAATAAGTTCTTCCTCATGTTGAGGTGGAACAAGATGATGCTCAGACTGTAGACCCTGATAAAACGCCATGCCATAAGCCATGACAACTGCATAATAATAGCACTGGCACAGGAACAGTTATTTCCTGGATTTTTTTTCTCCTAAACATAAATGAAGATCTGAAGCCAAAAAACTCCCATCAAAAAAATCAAATACACCAGATAACCCAAAACACCATCTTTCTAATCCATGTTTAGAAACAATACTCAGAGAGACCCAGACAGACTCAGTGCCATGATGGTCCTTATAATGTACTTTTCACCACAGGTAAGTGGCAGACTGCTGCCATTACTTTTACACTTTTACGCGACAAGAGTCTCCTCTACTTTTGAAGAGGAAGCATCCTTCAAAACACTTTTATTTTGGGCTTGAAGAGTGCTTAGATTAATCAACTTTGAGCACAAACCGAGAATGACTTCAGTCCATGAGGAGTGAAGATAAGAATGGGAAACAAGAAATGATGAGTTTGAGGGTACAGCTCATTGTAAAACATAATTCAAAACTCTTGATAAATCAAGTAAGTAATTTGACTTAACCATAAAACCAAGAATGTACACCCACCTCGATGAAAGAATCTATGTGCAACATAAGAGCTTGAGTTCTGCTGATGATAAATTGATTGACACATGCAACAGCATGAGACCTAAAAATGCAAGAGTTAAAATATGTATTTTTTAGTTCAAAACATTTTCCTAACTGTACATAGGCATAAAAAAACATTAGGAAGCAAATTACACTGTCCAAACACCCTCTAGAAGCAAGAGTGAACAAATCTGTACATCTATAATATTACCAAGCAAAATTACTAAACCACATTTTAAGTTTCACCTTATACTCTGATATACCTAATAGAGGGTTTTTTAAGTATTCAGTAAGAGAGAAGAATGGCTACACCTGGCATATGTTTTCTGAACAGTATGTAAGGCTGTTCTTTTTTAGTATGATTACTGATCTTCACAGATATTAACAATTCCATACAAGTCAACATGGTGAAATTTTAGCATGCCCTTCTTCATTATTACCAATATGTAGCTTAGAACAACACACACTTGTAGTAGCACATAAACTAAAACACTTGTGGTAGAAATTTAAAAAAAAAAAAAAAAATGAAGTATTGGTTCTTCTACTCTGTTTCATGCAAAGTCACTACTTACAGGTCTTTATCATCTCTGAGATCGAAAAGTCAAATTTTGCAAATACATGCACAAGACAAAACTACCTGTAAAAGCCTCTGTAAATCCCCTGAAGTATTATTAGTAATGTTAACCTCAAACTCCTTTTCTGTTCAGACATTTCTTGGAAAACTGCCTCATGAATCACTGTTCAAAAGTTGTCTCTTGACAGATTTAAATATACAAGTATTTTACTGACACTACTAATAGTTTTCATACCTCAGCATTCTGTACTGAAACCAGGCTGCAGATCAGCACATGGCCTGCTTTTAACTTGAAACTGGTTTAATAGTATCAAAGCCACAAACATCTCAGCATAGGAAAAAAGTGCAAGACTCTATAATGAGGTAAGGAAAAAAACATGGTTTTCTCCATAGAGATCGAGAAAGAGAAGAATTCAGTTTATCTTTCCACAGGATCAAGTCCAGGATACCATTAGCTTTCTTTGTGGCAGGGCCACACTTTTCTCTCATTTCAGGGCAAAAGTTACTGCTCCTTGTAATGAACAATGACAATTTACTTCTGGAATTTTTCTTCTGTCCTATATTCTGTTACTTTGGAGAGATTAATAGTTTTACAGTGCAAAGATCATTTGATTCAGCTGAAAGATAAAGTTTTTTCTAAATTACAGCAGAATTTTTTCTGCAAGAACTAAGAAACCATTGACAGCAAAAGAATTTTGACTCTCACATGAAGTAATTAGAAAATGAATGCAAAATTATTCTTTCTAATCAGCATTTTAAGTTCTAACAACTGCATTGAATTTTTTATAATATGCAAAAATTTAACATAAATAGTTTGATTTTCAAAATTATAGGCTGATTATACATTTGGAAATGTAGACAGAGGCAAGATTGTTGTATTAACTAAGCAGATAAAAATGTAAATTCCTGATGCGTGGTATCTCTGTGGATTTCTCAAGGATCATCTAACAAAACAAAGTGTTTTAAACAAATCTACAAAACAGCAGCCTTGCTGCTCAAGTAAATAAAATGTTAACAAGTAACTAGCATAACACCTGAATGTACCTTATTTTTGGACTGCTGTGTTTGAAGAACTGCAAGAACTTAGGTATCATGATATTGAGTGGTCGGTCCAATACATCACTATCTAAAATTTCAGCAGAATCTTCACATATCTTCTGAAGAGCGCCAAAAGCACCCTGTTTAAAAACAAACAAAGGAACACAACCTCTTTTTCACATTCTAAAGAAAGCAAAATTATAGATTTTGTAAAGAACAGGTAATTTCAGCATAACACAGTAAATGCAGCTAATAAAATATGAAGTTAAATTGAAACATCTTTAAAGCTGAGTGAGTCAGTAATGGCTAAGTGGTAATTTTAATTTTAGCGTTCAATGTTCATTCAATCATACTTAAAAAAAATGCTTAAAAGCTAGTTCTTATTTGAGAAATAAATGTACAGGTTCAGAAGTATTTAATTTAATTTCATATAAAATTTTATTTCCTTTTATGGTTTGTTATGGGGCAAAACTGAAGTCTGGATATGATGCTGTTATGATTTGAGGGGGCACAAACTAATTTTATGGTATCAATGCAAGGACCCAGAAAGACAGTGTCCAGGACCCTGAAGAATCCGGGAAGCGGAAGAGAAAGGGGTCAGTATTCCCTTCTGTTTCCTGCCATACCCTATAAAAGCCAGGAGGGCGCGCAGTTGTCGTCGCCCCTTCCCGCCCACCCCCCACCCGTTACGGCTCCCTTCTGCCTCTTCCTGCTTTCTTCTTTCCATTCGCTCAGGCACCTTGAAGAAAAGTTCCTGCTCTTTACCCTCAGCTTGCCATGTGCTCTGTAGGATCCAAATCCACCAGGTGCTGGCAAAAACCTTGGACTCTTTTTCTGAGTCAGCTCTGCCATGAGGGACTTTAGAATACTTGTATCAGCAACCATTAAAATTGTGTTTTCTATACGTTGGTATATTTTTCATTATTATCCCACATGTTTCTATTCCTTTCCTGTCCAACCTAAAAGTAGTCTCTTCCTTATTCCCCTTTTATCCTCCCCTGGGAGGGAGGGGTGGGGCCAGGGGAGTAACACAGAAGCAATTCCATTCTCTGTGTTTCAGTTAGACCTGACCACACTACACCAAGACAGATGGTCAATTTGAGTTTCAAGTGTTTTTTTCTTTTTCTTGAGAAAGCAGCACTTAGCACAATAGTCAAAGATGCCATGGTGATGTGTTTATCTCAGAAGATAATTTTATACAAAATGCTTCACACACTCATGCAGACAGTATCAAGTAATGAAAATTGTGTGATCAGAGATCTTTATTTTTTTTTAAATCAGACAAGGCTTTTTTTCTCCTCATAGTTTAAAACAATGGTTATTTACTTATTTTCCTTTATTCACACTGAACAAAACAGTTAACTTCACCCTAACATAGCTATGAGAGGTCACTTTTCCAGATGAAGTTACAAGAAGAATGAAGGCTACTTTTCAAGTAAGAGAAAAATCAGGGTCAACTTGATGCCTAGAAGATCAGGCATCACAGAGTGGTAACTTTAGGACACTTCTCAGCTGAGATGCTGTAGGCCCCATATGCAGTCTTATTTTGCTTTTATGCAAAGAAAACAAATGTTAAGACTGTAAGAACATGAAATGCAGACAGAAAATAAAATTTGAGCTACTGTTCGCTAAGGAGATTATATGTGTACATACACACACACACACAAAGTACTATATGTGTATGTAGTGTCTATGAAGAGAGTGAAAAGCATGCAAATTCAGATTACAGTATTTTATTTTCTGCAAGTCTCCTTACCTCACAGGTATTGTAATCTTCAGAATCCAACAGGCTGCAAAGCTTCGGTAAAAGTTCAGGCCAATTTTGTAATTCTCCTTTTGAAGCAATGGTTGTTATCAGAATGCCTAAAGGAATCAGAGGGATAAAGGAAATGAGATCACACACACATTCATGTTCCATACCTTTTTTTTTCCTCAAAGATTTAAAGCAGTTAATGTTTCTTGCTGTGTTAAGAACTGGAAAGCACAAAATAAAGTAGTACATTTAATTACAAATAGTACTTGAAGGGCTTCAAAACACAAAGGTGGGCTGGCTGTTCCTTCCTGCTACCATGAAGGCCTCAGATGTTAGAAACCAAGCATGAAGTAATTCCAGTTACAGAAATAATCATGTCTAAACACTGCAGGGCAGCTTTGGATTTAAATTTACTAAATACTGTACAAATCTTGGCCTCCAGTAAATGCAGAGTGTCCACCTCAAGTCACCTCTTTTTTATTATGATACTAAAGCATGAATGCAGCAATGAGTCATTCAATGAACTTATAACACAGTGGTAAGTTGTGTGTTCTCTGTGTTTACAGAGACCAAGATACCTATTCCACACTATGTCAGGTCATCCAGTGATCAGCTGTATGGGTTGGATGATGGAGAACCAGCAAAAAGATAGGTCAGCCCAAAGAGTCACTTATTCTGTTTCCAGCACATAAAAAAACCCAGGAAAAACTCATCAGTTGACAGAAACAGGGAAGGCTGGTTATATTCTAGGACTGAATTCGTATTAATCAAATATGACACAGGTTGCATAATCTGTTTTGCCACTGACAGTTACTTCTACGGAATATGAACACAGGAAAACAATACTACTGTGACTAGTAATCTCCCAAGCGACACATGATGAAAAGAGCTTTCCCAAGCCTCTTTATTGAGATAATCACAATAAAACATTTTTCTTTGGAATAAAAACTTAAAAATTCTTGTTAAATACGCAAGAATACAGGACAACATTACAGAGCAAAGGACATTCTGGAGAAGACATACAGTAACTAAAAGGTATTTGGCATCACGTTTCCTTTGATGCAATAGGCTGGAGAGCCCACAAATGGCAAAAATTAAGACACAGGTAAAACACAATTTCAGAGTTCCAGAAGTAGTTTGTATCCAGTTATCTTCATAACTACAACTGAATAAAGACTCCCAAAAGTCTACACTGATCAACACAAGTCTTAAAGACTGCCTTTCTTCTGAATATTATGCTCCTGCAAAGAATCTCAGATGCAGAAAATACTTGCTTTACAGTTTCTGGATCTTAACAATCCACTACTTTTTGTTTGTTTGTTTTTCAATTAAACTGAACTTAATAAAAAGAACAAAATAAATTAGTTGTTTTGCCTCCTAGTCAAAGTTTTTTGTATACAGAGCTAGCGAGTGCTGGGAGTTTTTCAAGAACACTCTCCTAAATGCACAAAACCATCCCCTCTATAGACAAGGGAAGCAGGTTGGACAAAAGACCCCCTTGGCTTAACTGCGAGCTTCTGGGTCTGCTCAGAACCAAAAGGGAAATGTAGCAGAGGTGGAAATGTCTAACATTACCAACTGCAAATTACAAAGGCATTGCCAGGGTATGCAGAGATGGAGAGTCAGGAAAGCAAAAGCTCAGCCTGAGCTGACATTGGCCAGAGATGTGAAAAACTTCAAGAAAGGGTTCTTCAGATACATTAACCACAAGCAGAAACAGAGGAATAATATTGGCCCACTAATAAACAGGAGAGGTGAAGTAGTGACCAGCAATGCTGAAAAGGCAGAGGTTCTCAACACCTTCTTCACCTCTGTCTTTACCAGTGCTGTTGGGTCCCAGGCCATAGGAACAAAAGTCCCGGTTGACTAAGACACCCACCTGCTGTCAGTGAAAGAACATTTGATGTGTCAACTATTGCAGGAGCCTGGCCTGTACAAATCAGTGGGTCCAGCTGCCATCCACCCTAGGGTGGTGAGAGAGCTGCTGATGTCATTGCAAAGCTGCTCTCCATAATCTTTGAGGAGTCATGGAGATCAGGAGAGGTCCCTGAAGACTGGAGGATGGCAAATGTCACCCCCATCTATAAGAAGGGTTCAAAGGAGGACCCAGGTAATTACAGACCCATTAAGCCTCACTTCAGTCCCTGGAAAGGTCATGGAGCAAATCCTCCTGGGGACTGTCACAAGTCAACTGAAGCACGTGGTTGGGAAAAGCCAACATGGATTTACTGGGAGCAAATCTTGCCTCACAAACCTGATGGCTTTCTACAACAAAGTAAGCTGCTTCGTTGATGCAGGGTGAGAGGTGGACATCATCTACCTGGACATCTCCAAGGCTTTTGATACAGTCCCACACAGCCTCCTCCTGGAGAAATGGACTCGTTAACAGCCTTGACAAGTGGTCTGTGTCATGGGTGGGGAAGGGGCTGACAGACCATACCCAGAGCGTGACAGTAAACAGTTGCTCCTCCAACTGGCAACCAGTCACAAGTGAGGTCCACCAGGGATTGACAGTGGGCCCAGTGCTGTTTAGCATCTTCATAAGTGACCTGATGTTGGGATCAAGAGCACCCTGAGGAAGTTTGCTGACAACACCAAGATGAGTGTTGAGGCTGACACACCTGAAAGGAAGGCCACCTTCCAGGATGACATAGACAGGCTGGAGGACTGGGCTAGCAGGAACCTTATGAAGTTCAACAGGGAGAAGTGTAAGGTCTTGCACCTGGGAACACGTAACCCAGGAGCACAGTTCAGACTGGGACCCACCTGGCTGGAGAACAGCCCTGTGGAAAGGGACCTGGAGATCTTGGTGGATAACAGGCTCAACGTGAGTGAGCAGTGAGCTGCAGCAGCAAAGAAAGCCAACAGGGTGCAGGGTGTTGGTGATGCAACAACGGCATCACCAGCAGAGATGAAGAAGTCATCATCCCACTCTACTCGGCACTGGTCAGACCACACCTGGAGTACTGTGTTCAGTTTTGGTCCCTGCGCTACAAAGAGAATGCGGACAGGCTGGAGAGGGTCTGGAGAAGGGCCACAAGGAAGATCAGAGGACTGAAGACCTGCCATATGAGGAAGGGCTGAGAAAACTGGGTTTGTTCAGTTTCACCTTGAGAAGAGAAGGCTTTGGGGAGACCTTATTACCATGTTCCAGTACTTAAAGGGTGGCTACCAAGAAGATGGAGACAACCTATTTACAAGGAGTTACATGAAAAAAACAAGGGGTAATGGGCACAAGCTGCTCCTGGGGAGATTCTGATTGGACACAGGAGGTAACTTTTTCACCATGAGGTCAGTCAAACATTGGAATAGTCTCCTAAGGGAAGTAGTAGATTCCCCCACATTGGGCAGTTTTAAGTCTCAGTTTGACACGGTGCTGAGCCATCTCATATAAACTACAGTATCACCTAGAAAGATTGGACGAGATGATCCTTGAGGTCCCTTCCAACCTGGCATTCTATGATTCTATTTGAATTGCAAAATTGTCTCCCTAGCTTAAAGCATAGGTTTGATTGTAGACTTAACACAGCTTCAGAAACAAACAAAAATTAAATTCCTGGAACTCCTCTGCACTAACATGTAACAGAAGCTGGAAGTCTCAAAGTGGTAGGTAGTTTTGGAAAAGAGCCTGTTGAAGATCTTTTCAGGTTCCTTAAAATGGTTTCATAGGATGACAAATGGTCTCGCTTTACTTGTAATACATGCAAGCTTTAACAGCTGAAAGAAGGACTATTTGCAAACTACTTCCAAAAGGCTCCTAGCAGTAAATAATTCCAAATGCATAAGCAAGAAGTGATCTGAGGCCACTGCCTCTTACAACAGAAATGTATGCAGTTCAGACCATACATGTCAGTACGAACTTTCTGTACAGGTCTGCAAAGAAGGCATTCTGGGAACAAAAAAGGAAAATAATAATATTAGAACTCAAAGAGGCAACAGCACTTGAAACTTTGTAAAAGGTTTTAAAAACAATAAAGAGAGAGACACAAAATCAAGCTTCAGCACTTATGTTCATGGTAGAACGAATCTTCATGGGCTTCTAATGAGGTTCATCTTCTGTCAAATATGACATTTTCCCACCCACCGTTTTATTTGGCCAGTAGGGAATGGAAGACACCAGAGATTAGCTTTTCTGGCTTTCTCAGCAACACTGCCGACAAACACAGGAATCAGAAAAATAATCAAAGTAAAGAAATAACCAGTTTAGTAGCTTGCAGCTTTTTGACAGCTTTGGGCTAGAGCTGACAGTTAAAATAGGCTCTCCCTTCTGACCAACATACTAAGCTGCACAGTTAGAAATCTGAAAGTCTTTATAAAGATGGTCTTTTATTTGTAATGAACTTCAGAACAGTATTACAGAATCTGTTGATATTTCACTTGACAAAGCTGACATCCAATGAATATAGCAGCTGTGCTAATTGAGCAATAGCCATGAGAGAACAAACTCCAGGGGAATGTCAGAAATTGTTAAAAACATAATTGCCATGACAGCATCTTTTATGTAACTATTTCAATTACATGCAACTACAGTTTACAGCATCAATTCTTCAATTTAAGATCTGAACGCAAAGAAATAGCAACTATGTTTCAGTACCTCCAGTCCAGTTACAGGACAGTGGAAAGGTTGGGGTTTTTGGGGTGGTGCTTTGCTTCTGTAGATACTAGAGTTGCTTTTTGGACTTCTTAATCCTAAAAAGCTGAACTTCACAACAAAATTCTTCCTCAGAGGGCAATCATCAGCTTTCACTTGCCTTCTGCAGTGAAGCTTTCCAGTTCTACCACTGCTCTTAACACTCAGACTATTTTCAGTAATTGCCTTTAAGCCAGAGCTACACTAATGTCCTGCCCAGACTAGAATCCCCAGCAAGTTTTAAACAAACAGGTTTTTTAAGAACAGACAATTCCTAAATAGATGCATTTATTTCCTGGTAAGTCTGTGGGTCGTCAAAACATGCAACCATCATTTTTGTACTTGAATTCATATTTCAGCATCAGCACAAGTGGTTTTAAAACTGGAACCACACAGCACAGAGAAGCTCCATGCCACTACTCACTTGGGCATTAAAATTGGGAAAGCGAAATAAGGATAAAACATCTAGTCATCACTCAGTCTGAAGTCACAGTTCTACAACTCACTGCCATGCTTACTGTCCTTAGCAAGGTGACTTCTAACCAAACTGTTGTCAGCTTTTTTCTAGTTAGCACCAGATGCTACAGACCACAAAGGAGAGTGAATTCTGCATTAAATCTTCTCTGATAGTATTTTGAGGTACTTGTTCATCTTCCTCTCAGAATTGCAAAGACCTTATTTCCAATTGACTCATTAAACTGACAGTGCTTGAACAACCAAAACCCGTATGCATCTCAAAGAGCAGCTCTAACTAGCACATGGAAACTCATATGCCATGGCAGCCTAGGCAGGTAGTAACAATTTTACACCTAGCTAGTACCAAGACACAAGTAGGTACTGGACAAACCTCACTACTAAGACAAAAGGCTATAAGGATCCAATTACTTTAAAACATTTCATTACTTTAAAACAGCAAGGTTCCAAGTATATACTCTTACGCAAGTATACAGTTCATCAGTTGCTCTCAACTTCACAGTTCATACATACTTGAATAATCCCTGCAAGGATCATTTAAAGCTGAACAGTAACTGAGCTACTAAGCCACTAACATATAGTACTAGGAGAAATCAAAGAATAACTGCCTGAAAATAAACAATTGCTCCAACCCTCAAGAAAATTCACCCCATAAACCATCACCACTAAACAACCCTGAAACTGCAATCCTAATGGAGCTGGAATATATTCTTTAGTCAGCTCCATTGTAGTCCACTGAACATAAACAAACAAGAAAGCGTGACCCTTCTACAACCTCAAACCACAAAAGTACCTGCCACTCAAGACTTGTTTCTACTATCATTAAGAAAAAAACAACATTAATAAAAGCCATAGCAAGCAGTTTCACAAGTGACAAGACAGCAAGAAAAAAAACTAAGAGATGAGCATTTTTCTCTATTACATAGTCCATAACCCAGATGCATGGAGAAGGAATCCTATAGAAAATGCAAAGGATTCTAAAGGAGCAGTAACTGGTAGATTATTTCATAAAGAGTCAGCTGATACAAGCTGAATTTCTTTCTGAACTGACACCCACTCCCATTTTCTTTACTGTACTCAAATATACACATTCATTTTTACTTTTTCCTAGGTTTTTTGAGTGAGCAAGGAAAACTGCTACACTGATTGTAACAATTGAAGGAAACAATATTCTCAAAGACCAGATAGAAAAGCAATTTTACATAGAAAAAAAGTAAAAAAATGCAAATGCTCTTATTTTAATGGGAAAGGTGTACGAAAACAAACTACCTGCAAAATCAGAAACCCTAGTAACAGAAAAACTTCTCATTGGAACTAATTAATCTTTAAGGTCCCTTCCAGTCCAAACCATTCTGTGATTCTATTCTATGATGTTCCATACACTACACTTTGTCTACTGTTTTCTCACAGAAGGTATTTATAAACAGAAACTCATTATGTGAATGTTACGCAAGGGATGATGATTCCCTGAAGGGATGTGCATGTGTGTACATATTGGAGGGGAGACAGTAAATCAGTAACAGAAGTGTTTCATTGATGCAGAAGGTACAAAAATTAGGCAGCAAGTTTAGTAGATTAAAATAAACATGTTCGGTTACATTTCAAGAGAAATCAGTTCTAAGAGAACTGGAAGCAAAATTAAGTGTGACTTTTGTATATTCACACTAAAGATAAGTATCAGCACTAAAACATGAAGTTGTTCTGAATTATCAGAAGCAAACAGTTTCAGGAGTTTAATAACTCTATGTCACTAGTGCATCTCTCACAGATACGGTAACATTTTCAGTATTCAGAAGATAGCAATAATAGCAGACTTACCTACAGTAGCTCTAATTAAGGGGGAGGAATCACCAATGTTGTTCAGACATTCACTTTTAATGAAGTCAGTTACCCCATTGGGAAAGTTGTGAAAATGTGCTTTTACATTATTCTTCAAGATGAGACCACTCAAGGAACGTGTTGGTTCATCTGCAACAGAAAATAACTGGTCAACCTTCCATCAGTTCATAGAAATAAAGCAGATTTCCAGAACAATGCAACTAGAGCAAAGTATATATAGAGCTATTAAAATTCATTTCCTTACGTCTCCCTCCAAGCACACCCATCAATTCACATAGCAAAACTTTTCAGGTTCAGAGTTCACTCTTTCTATTTAATCAAAATTCTACACTTCAAGGGAAACTTTTGTATAGAGGTATATATCTGAAATATATAAGGATAAAGGAGACTCACAAAAGACATTGATTAGACTTTCAGATTATAGTGACTGGCTTGCTGGAACACTGACACAATTGATGACAAACCTTTTCACCATAGTAAGATACAGAAATGATGCAGGGACTACAGCAGTAAATCCTCTACCCCCTACTCCCACAGAAATATAGTGTTCACTTTTGCTACAAAATGCAATGTTGTAATAGCTTCAGATATCTGCTGCTCTCTTGATCTATTAAATTAATAATTAGAGGGAGGGGGAAAAAAAAAAGTCTGTAGACAATGTTACCAGGTAAGCTTCAGACAGCATGAATCCTAAGAAAAACCTGACCAGAGTTGACCTGAACTGCTTAAGAATTTAAGTTTAGGCAACAGTTTGAATTCCCTTCACTAAGTTCTTTTTGCCTGCGTATTTCTCAAAATTCCTGGGACAAGAGAAACGTAAGAACAGCCTAGATTCTTCATTTATACTGCAGCAGACTCATGTTTTGTTCTTCAACCAAGGGCATAAAAGTATTACTACTGAAATATGATGAAAGTGAGATCTGGAAGTAGGACGTAGAAATTACTTGTTTACAGCAACCCTAGTCATGACAGAAAGCCTAATTTTATTTAGTATTTTAGCCACTTGTTTGAATTTTTTTGTATGAAGCTCTGATTTGGGCAAGAAATAAGGATGCTCAAAGTTCCTTTGTGCCAAGAATTAGTTTACACATTGATCTCTTCAGGCCTTCAACTTTAAATATCCTTACAGAAATAAGGATAAGCAAAATAAAACTTTCAAGCATAAAGTATTTGCAAAATAAAGTTACTTCATGACAACACCAAGACTGTAATGAAACGTAATTTTCATGCTCCATTAACTATATTGATTTACAAATAAATATATCCTTTACATAGAATACAGTAACTTTATAAACCAGGAAACCACTCTATATGCATGCAGATTTTAAACAATTCTGTAACTTTACGTACTGTAACCATACATTTTAAATACCTAATTTCTAAACAATATAAAAATAAAATTAATTTCACTTGCACAACACTGCAATTCAAGGGCCAACCACTCTTCTGGGAGAATTGTGAAGGAGGGAAGAAAGGTGTCATGATTTAACCCAGTAGGTAGCTAAATACGACACTTACTCTCCCCTAACGCCCAGAGAATGAGAAAGATAAAGAGACTAATACGAAAATTTAATTATTGAAATACCAATGGGAATAATGATGGAAATAACCATTCAAATAGTATTAACAACAACATGATCATCATCAACTGCTCACCATCTGCTGACCAATGCCCAGTCCATTCCTGGATAATGACCACAGAGGAGAGAAGTCCTGAAACTGCAACCCCGAAAAAGAGAAAAAGCTTCCTGGCCAACCCTCATATACATACTGAGTTTGACCTTGCATGATATGGAATATTCCATTAGCCAACTTGGGCCCATTGCTCTGGCTATGCTCCCTCACAGCTCCTTGTGCACCCGCATGCTTGCAAAGCATGGGGAGTTGAAAAGCCCTTGATTTCTTAGCAAGAACTAGAAATTACAGTGTATTATCAACATTCTTCTCATACTAAATCCCATACTAAACCAAAAATATACCACTATTCTACCTAATAAGAAAATTAGCCCTATGCCAACCGAAACCAGGACAAAAGTGTTTATTGTTTTTAATAAAAATATTAAAGCCTGGATGAGTGGAGAAAGGTTTCTCAAACAGAACTTGGTTATGAGATGTGGCAAGTATTACTACTATTACTGCTTGGCAAGTCAAAGCAAGTAGTTTTGTAATTTTGTTTAAAGTTTTGAAGATACCATTAATAAAGATGAGATGGGAGAATGACCTGAAGAAAGAATTTCTCACTTGAACTCTTGATCAGTTTCAGGTTTGCCTGAAATGCTCTCTGAATTAAAAGCAAAATCTGCATATCAGCTCTTGTACTAATACAGTATGTATTGCTTTACATAATTGTAATCTATTGACAGGTACACCTATTTTTAAGAAATCTAGTCCTCAATAAATTATTATTAAGATTTAAAGTTGTGCCTGGCAAGGAAGGAAGCCAAAGGCGTCCTCCTTTAATTTCCACATTATTTAAAACCCTTGCAAGCCACAATAAACCATAACTGCCAGCAGCTACAGTTAGACAAAGAATACTGTAGTTACTCATTCTGTGTCAGCTAGCAGGATCTTCTTGGATTGAAAGAGGTCAAGAGCCAACCAAGGTCTGATTAGAATATGGTACACTAGCCACTATCAGTGTAAACTCCAGTATAAAAGTATTAAACAGTGCATTAAGGAAAACCAACAATCCTGTAGAATGCCTGGCTACAATTACAAAAGGGGCAAGACAACACCTTCATTTTAACCAAGCAGGGATACAGATACTTTAAAGGGTTTTGTGTCAGAAATACGCAGATTAACCAGCTGGTTAAGATAAAAATCAAGGTCACAATAAAGTGAAATTTCAGCACCATTCTTTTCTTCATGGATTATCCTATGGTATGCAGAAGCATGAAAAATCTTAGATCCATTCCTTTAGCTAACAGAAAGACTATTCTTCATAGTAAGTGTTTATCCTGCAAACATGCAAAGGTTCCATGAGAATCATAATCAAAGTTGCACCTCTGACAATTGAAAAAATTATTCATGAAGCAAGAAAAAGAATAAAGTCTAAAAATGAAAATCAAAACCAATTATCATCACACTGATGTGAAAAGCAGAAATCACAGAAGTGGACTTGAGCTAGGAAAGCAGCATAGCACCCGATACTCAGACGTTTTAAAAAAACACAAACAAATCCCCCTCCAACAAAAACAAAAAACCAAACCCCATAAACAACAGAAAAAAAAAAAAAACCAAAACAAAAAAACCCAAACCATAGTCAAAATCTTCATTTGAGAAAAAAAATTTCTGATATAACTGCACAAGGATATTTATGGAATCCGCTATTCAACAATTTTACAGCTACTCTGTCAGAAGACAGTAATATAGGCCTGGATGGATTTCTTGCTGTAACACCAAAATAACAGGCAGATGGCCTAAGAGCTGCGTAAAGCATTCTTTAGTCTTCCTAGATTCTGTGATCAGTTCTGTCAGCCATATGCTTCAGCCTCACCTCCTTCTAGCTCAACCTCTAAGTGTACAGTTGACAAGAACACATAGTACAAGAAAAAGAACTAAAGTAAAGCAGACCTCTGGCATTTGATATCATCTTTGATGTCAAACCAGTTTATCAGTGGAGGATTCCCTTCTCCCATTGCCTTTCTTTATAATAGAACTGTATTACTTAATCATAATTTGGTTAAGTAAATATCCAATTCTGTTGCAAGAGTCTAATACCGGTTCCAGACTTTAATGGTTTACAGACAGAGGAAATGGCTGCAAACCCACATTACACAGATACAAATAATTCTAGGGCTATTGCAATGCTTATAAGAACTAGAGTGTTCTCCTTTAATCAGCAATATTTCCTCTAATGAGGGTTTCTGTTACATAAGGTGCATATGTGAAAGTGGCAAGGTTTTTGTAGCTTGCCTGCAAATTCAGGTGTGCATTTGTTTCACCCTGCCTCTTTATCCTCCTTTCCTTAGAGATTAAGTTCCTAGATTGCTAAAAGAAATTAACAACTGGGATGAGAGTAGTGTTTGTCCATTCAGAGACTGTGATATAATGATGATGAGCATTGCTATATTTTGCCCTGTTACTCCTGTAATATTAGCAACTTAAAATGTGACTTCTAACCCAAAACTTCTGTCAATTCCAGTCATAAAGCTGTTAAGCCTGTTTTCAGAAATAAGCTATCATTCTCTGTTTCAACTACTGGTATGAATTTAATACAAATATAATAAAGACAAAATGTGATAAAATGAATTAATAGTGTCACTGCTGCTCATGAAGTTCTGATCCATTAATAAGAGACTGGTTGTTGGGGTTGTTCAGCCTGAAGAAGAGAAGGCTCTGGGGGAACCTCATACTGGCCTTCCAGTACCTGAAGGGGGCCTACAGGAAAGCTGGGGAGAGTCTTTTTACAGGGACTTGTAGTAAGAGGACAAGGGGTAATGGTTTTAAACTAAAGAGAGATTTAGGTTAGAGATCAGGGGTAAATTCTTCAGTGAAAGGGTGGTGAGACACTGGAACAGGCTGCCCAGAGATGTTGTGGAGGCTCCATCCCTGGAGGTGTTCAAAGGCAGGTTGGATGGGGATCTGAGCAGCCTGTTCTAGTGGGAGGTGTCCCTGCACATGCAGGGGAGTTGGAACTAGATGATCTTCAAGGTCCCTTCCAACTCCAAAAATTCTGTAATTCTGTCTCTTATAAAAAGCTAAAAGATAAAAAAATAAGGATCCCTCCAGAGCAGCATCACATGGGAAGGGAAGATTAATAATTTATTCTGTCCTAATGTATAAGAATACAATGCAGAGACATCTTAATGAGCTTTCTAGCAGGAAAAAGTCTTTTTTTATATATACTGAACTTTCAAGAAATCTTTTGGCTTGAACTGTCATGCCAAAAGTGGAATGAACATTGTGTCAAAACATCCTGTATAAGCAAATACATAAATGACCTTGAAATGTAGTGGTTAGTCTGAAATTAATCAGTGCTCAATTGACTTAATTGAGTCATGGAAAAAATTTGACACAACTTACGAACATCTGAAGATGGCAAAGCAAAGTTGGAAATGTTCCACTGATGCTGAGTCTTGTATATTTATTGAAAAATAAGTAGCAACATCTATGCTTGTGAAGATGGTATTGGAATTAAACAGAACTGTGGATAATAGAGGAAGAGTGTTCAACTGCTAACCAACAATTATCTTGTTGGTTAGTTACAGGAGTTTCCACACTCTAACAACAACCACAGGTCAATAACAATGCTAAAATTTGTACATCTGTATAGGCTGGCAAAAAACATGAGAAGCTGTAAATAACTAAAACCCTAGATTCATTCCTACTTTCAGCTTCTCTATCATATCCTCACAAACTAGTTGTCTCTGCACCTTTCCTCTCTAATGCCATTTTATGTATGACCTCCTGATCCTGCAGTTAAATCACTGCTAGAATTCTATTAAGAGCAGAAGAATCCATCAAAAGAAATGGAGATTCAGTGTGATGAGAGTATGATTCACAAAAATATTTTAGGATATTGTTGCAGTTTGAGAACACCGAAAAAGTAATGTCATCTTTCTTAATGATGTCATCTACTTATTTGTTGGGGGGGAGGATAGATGATGGATGACAAGTACTTTCACACTAAGTGCACAGGAAAAGGAGCCAATGAGCTTCCCAATGGAAGTTAGACAGCATTTGGCAGTGAATTAACTAAGATATAGAGTCAATCTATCTGAAGAAATTACTAGGTCAGATGAATAAAAGTTTTGTCACTCTCTGAATAAATCAAAGGTGAATATTATATATTAAAACGTTACAATTCGTCATACAAATAGCTGTTGGAACACAAGGTTTAAATGGGTGAGTAAAATGAGGCTATATTATCAAATTGAGTAATTCAGAATACTGTTCAAACTGCCAAGTGAGTACAGGGAAACACAAAATACAGGACACACATCATCACTGGTATTGTACAGGGTGCTGCATATTTAAAGTTTTGAACACTTCTTCTGTCTATATCCTGTAAGTATAGCTTAACAGAAAGTTGTGTGGTGGCATGCATGTGCAGGTTTTGTTTTAAAGACATATTAGTTTGTTTTTCTAACTGATACTCCACCTTAACAGCAAGGTTGCTTCTCCTATAATGCCCAACTAAGACAAAACCTCCTCATTTTTATTTTCTATGCCTGTACTTGGTGTGTTTTTTGGTTTTTTTTTTTTTTTTTTTTTAATTGCTCTCCATTCTGGCTAACTTTTCTGGACACTATAATCCGATTTTCTATTAGTAATATTAGGTTGCACTCTGGAGAATGGCCGAATGGTGTTTTGGCACTAGTGGAGGTGTTCTTCCTAAGGAGTTGTGCATCTAGCTACATAATAAAATAGGGAGCATAGACCTGCTTTTAATTTAATGCACCTTCATAGAATTTCATCTCTTATTATTCTTAGCTTAGGAACTTTTTTCCTAGTATTTGGCTGCATTAGAATTCTTACTAAAAACAAAATGACTGATCCTCTGTTACTTGAAAGTACCAATGAAAATGAAGCTGTATCTAAGAAGCTATTACTGGTATTAAAAAATATTTGGGTATTTTCTGGGTTCCCCTTTTGGCATTAAATGAAAGGTGTTTTCACTTGCACATCAGAAGCAGTAATGGGCATTCCTTTGTAAGGCTACATTTGGCTTCATGAAAGTGGTCATCTAACCAACTGCACCAGCCCCAGCACTGAAGATAAACACAAACTGTTACATCATTCAAATACCTCATAGCAAGTCTGCATTCGGAAAATCCAGGAAGAGGTGGTGATGTTGCCACCTAGGAGGCATTACGGCCTAAAGCAGATCCCAGCATGAAGCCTTATGAATAGGAGGCACCGTTTTTTCAGGTAGGACACACCTTAGAACTGCACTGAATCAAGTATTACATAGTGGACAGAAGGGCCTTTAGAAACCACATCAACTGCACCTTCACTGTCTGTAGGGAAACACTGCATAAGGATGCTGGCATTATAGGTCCACTTAGATTTGACTTGAGAAACAACCAAACATCACCAAGTATGAGTGTTTGAACTTAAAACAGCATACAACTAAATACCCCTTAAAGCAGACTACATTCAGCTCTTAAGATGCACTAAGGAAAGGGTTCAAATAGATGAAGTTTCTCCAGCTAACCCAAAAAAAGTCAAATTTAACGTGAGGCCAAAAGAGACCTTACCCAAGGCTACCAGAACTTCAGAAAAAGGCATCCCAAACAAAACTGAAAATTTTATAACCTTAATACTCAAGGGAAAGCCTGGAAACTTCTGTCCTTTCTCTCCACAAGCTACTTGAGAAAAAATACACTCCAAGACTTGCCTCCAAAATGCTTAGAGCAAACAGCACTTTTGAAGAAAGTAAACCAATGTGATAAAGTATACAAAGGCACTAAGCTAGACAACAGGCCAAAACACTTCAAAGCTGCCTGGGGGGACTCGCATCAAGGTACAGAGAATGGAGCTGCCTCCAACATAGACTTCACAAGACTTGCAAGGAGCCTGGAAACAGGCATCTCCAGGAGCACGTTTGTCTGCTCTAGAGACAGGTGAATGCTTAGATAGCAGCCCTAGAGTCCTCCAAAATAACTACTTGTTAAGTTTTGTCAATGTTGGTTACAGGTCCATACCCTGTAGGTCCTGGGAATTGTCCCCAGCATCTTCAGAAGTGTGCTGGCCTCCTCTGGAGACTCAGGTAAATTATCAGGTGTCAGCCCCAAACTCTTTTATCTAAGGTTGTTTTGTTCATATCAGAGGCACTTTCATTCCCATTAGTTCAAGAGGATGTCTCACAGGCATCCCCAGGATTACTTCTGTTTCCCCTGGACACCAGCACCAGGCAGTAGCCCCAGACTCTTCTAAGATACCTACTCAAAGACCATTGTGTGAGTTGGGAGAAGATTTAGGCCGAGTAGCTCTTTGGGAATTCTATGATCAAGAAACTTACTATTTTACATGTTCTTTTTCAATGCTTTCCTTTTGTGGATTTCAGGAAAAAGAAAGAATACTAGAGATCCCATAATGTAATTCTGGATGCTCAGATTGAGGAGCTCCTGAAAATCATTCTTTAAGCATTGAACCACATAAAGCAATCCACTGGGTAACTTCAAAGTTTATTTCAAATATTTTAAATAAATAAAAAAAATAATCTGTCGCTTCTCACATGTGGTATGTATCCTATACAACTACTTAGGAGAAGCCTTTTCCTTAAATCTGCATTACCATATCCCAGTGGATTGATCACTCCATGGATAAAGCATTGGCAGTGTGGATGCACACAAAGAGCAGTTACCAACAGCTCGATGTCCAAATGTGACAAGTGGCATTCCTCAAGAGTCAGTACTGGGACCAGTGCTGTTTAATCTTTCTTGGACACATGGACAGTGGGATTGAGTGAATCCTCAGCAAGTTTGCTGATGTGGTGTGGATGACACCCTAGAGGGAAGGGAGAGCAGCCAGAGGGATCCAAGAGGCTGGAGAGGGGCCAATGCCAACCTCATCAAGTTCAACAAGGCCAAGTACAAGGTCCTGCACCTGGGTGCAAATACAGGCTAGGGGAAGAATGGATAGAGAGCAGCCCTTGAGGAGAAGGACCTAGGGGTGGCAGTAGATGAGAAGTTCAACATGAACCACCAGTGTTCACTCATAGCCCAGAGGGCAAACCACATCCTGGGCTGCATCAAAAGAAGTGTGGCCAGCATGGCCAGGGAGGTGATTCTGCTCCTTCACTCTTCTCTGGTGACACCCCACCTGGAGTACTGTGTAGAGCTCTGAAGCCCTCAGCACAGGAAAGACAAGAAGCTGCTGGTGGGGGTCCAGAGAAAGGCCATGAAGATGGTCTAAGGGCTGGAACATCTCTGCTATGAAGACAGGCTGAGGATGTTGGGGCTGTTCAGAACGGAGAAGAGAAGGCTCCAGGGAGACCTTATAGAGGCCTTCCAGTACCTGAAGAGGGCCTACAGGAAAGCTGGGAAGGGGCTTTTCACCAGAGAGGACAGTGATAGGACAAGAGGTAACAGTTTCAAAGTGATAAAGGGGAGATTTAGGTTAGACATCAGAAAGACATTCTTCACCATGAGGGTAGCAAGGCACTGGCATAGGTTGCCCAGGGAGCTTGTGGAAGTCCCTCCCTGGAGGTGTTTAAGGCCAGGTTGGATGAGGCCTTCTGCAACCTGGTCTAGTGGGAGGTGTCCCTGCTCATAGCAGGGAGGTTGGAACCTTAAGATCTTTAAGGTCCCTTCCAACCTTAATAATTCAAAATAAAATTAAAAATTATTCACCTTCAGACTAAAAGCTCATTGCAAGGATTCTGATCCTTGTAACAGCCTTAAACCAGGCCATGATCAATCTACTGAGATAATGCTCTGTTGAGACCAAAGACTATAGTTCCCATGCTAGGACAGAGTGAAGAGTCTATCACTGAAACACAATCCAAGATCAGAATCAGAAACGCTTTGTATAGCTGCAAGAGAATAGAAAACTACAGCTATATGGGCCAGCAGAAAGCTACCAGGACTACCAAGCATTTGTCTCCATATTTTTCCATTAGTCTAGGTCCTGCCAAGAGCCCAGTGGACCGAGGACAGGTGACAAATGCAAAACTTCACAGAAACTGTGCACAAACTATGCCTCTGTTTCTTGTCTAAAAAGGATAAAAGACAGATCTGCGAAAGGATGTGTGTGTTTCAGGAATAAGGATGGACAGGCTGAATCTTAACTAGAATAGGTATCATCTCAGTAGTTCTGTTGTTTTTCACCACACAGAGATATTAGGTATGTTGAATCTTACCTAAGACATGGCAAGCTTCAACAACACTTCCATTCTTGCAATTTTTTTATACAACATCCACCTACATGAAAGCCATTGGACCAAGTAGAATGCCACATTAATTCTGACCCCATATAAAGACAGCTTCCTTTTTTTCACTCAGAGGTGTGAAGATCACAGTCAAAGAACAGATAGGTGCAGAAACATAGCAGGAATAGTCTGAAAAGATTACCAAGTCTTTTAGTTTCCTAAGAGTTGAGCAGAAAAATGTTCCCAGGAGGCAACACAGAATTCTTTGCTGATTCAAGTAGACCATGTCATCTCACAGTATGCTGATACAACTTTGCATCAACAAAATATTGTAGCAAGATTATGAGTCATCACACCAAATGCACCCTACCGGAAAAATTGCCTGTATGAAGATCAGAGTATATTCCTGCTGAATTATAATGAACATAACCTCTTGATAATTTAGCACAAGCCAGACCCACTTCTCAGTCACAAAATTCAGGATTGTGTGTGAGATAAAGCATGGTGTAATTCCAGGTTAAAAATAATACAAATAAAACACCAGTGAATTGGCAGAGTTGTCCTACAAAAGGACAAGACAGATGACTCAAGGATTTTTTTTCTCAATCTATTTTAGGAAGATAGGGGAAAAAAGAAAGATCTTACAAGCATTCATTTACAGAAGGTGTAAACAAAACAAGGCTTTAATACAGACAACTTTGGAAATTTCAACATTATGGTCAACAAGGCCCAAAACAAACTCAGAAGTTGGGCTTACAATATAAACTCTCCATATTAGGACATCTAGAAGTCCATCCTCTGACCTGCCTCATGCTTCAAATGTCTTGGACAATTGCCTTAGTGTACCTTAACTAGAAGCTAGAACTGGCCACAGCAAGACCACAAGGAGACTGAAATTAAGATAATACTTTTTCATACTTTCCTTTAAGGGAACAGATTAGAACTACAGATGCAAAAATGTGAACAAGGAAAGGAGGATTTAGATGCATGACCTGGAACAAAGAAGGGAAGATGCAGGTAAGTAAAGAACACAAGAACAAAGGTAACCACACAAAATACAGAGTGATCTGAGAAACCTAAGTAACAAGCTTCCAGAAAGCAACACATTAACAGAATACAGAAGATACAAGAATCTGAGCTCAGCTCAGGGGACAACAGAAAAAACAACAACAACAACACACACACCACCACCAAAACACCACAACCACAAAACTAACACCAAGGCAGGACACTGTCACTGTATTATCCAAGAGGTTTTACACCCAACAAACCAAGAAGGAACAGGTAAACTAACAGAACATCTGAGTAATATTTTCATTTACAGATCAATTAGTAAAATCAAGCTTATTTCATGCAGATAGTTTCCATCTCACCCAACTAAGGAAGAACTCCGAACATCATGCCTCCTGGGAAGGATGATATTTTCATACATCAGCCTGCCTACTCTCTGACTTCCATGACAGAATGCTATTTCTTTGACATTTTTTATATTGTGATACTTGTAGCAGTAGCATTCATCCAGATTCACAACACTAACTTCAAAAATGCAACCAGTTAAAAGAAAAAAAGAAACAGAATATACAACTTCACTGGTAGCAGGGCAACACCTGTTTCCAGGAAGACCCCATCTTAATAAGCTTTAACAGCTTAACAAGGGCCACAGAATTTTAAAACTATGACAATAAAACCACCACATATGTGTAGGATTATGACAATAGACCTAAAACCGGCAAGTCACAAGCATTCAGACACAGAAGCTTTATCAAGCTAACACTGGAGGAAAAAAGTCATACGTTTTGCAACTGAAAAATAATGCAGCTAGGTGCTAAAGCACAGCAAATTTGCTACACATAAGGTTTACCTAAGTACCTTAGAGGCATCTTGGTGAAGAAGCCAGTTTTGCAAGCAAAGTTACTTGCCTGCAGAGGCATAAGACTCAAGCCAAAGATAATGTGGTACAACCTCCACTGCAATAAAATAAGGCTATTTAACACACATTTCAAACAACTATTATAGAATTCCCATATTCGGAAATGGTCCTGTAAAGGTATCCTTAAGCATAGGAGTGGTTTCAACAGTAGCAAAAACTGAATCAACAGTCCCATCTGCTCTCAAACCAAGATCTTTTCTTATGCACTATCAAACATCTTTTTTTAACCAAATAAGCTGCCAGGGATGTTGAAAGCTTTTTCATGGTTCCTTCTGCTGAGACAGTACGACCACAACAAAAGTGTGAACTTCCATCAGTATCAATTATCTGTAGGTGCTTTGGTCTGTGGTATAAGCACACTGGTGCCTTCCCCTAACCAACAAACTTGGCAAGAATAGAGGACAGACTAGCAACAGAACACTTCAGGAAAGAAAAGAATACATTTCCAATGTACTGAAGACCTATCTGATGAGTCCACAACATTTTCCTCCCCCACCTCCAGTGGTCCAAAAGAAGACTACTGCAGTTACTGAGTAGCAATTCTAATGTTCTCTTTACCTTTCTTGGGCAGGGCTAATGACGGACAACAGAGGGCTGTTGGTTGGACGTGAAGCACATTCAACCAACAGTCTTTCACCATCCTGCATTAGCCCTGCCCAAGCAAGCTAACAGGATATTTAGAACTTGGCAAATACTATGAAAAGCATCAACACCAGACTTGGTTCTAGAACTCTAAGTATTCTGCAAGTTTCCAGAACTAGAAATACAAAGTTAAAAACCAGATCCTTTGGACAAAAGATTTTGACTCTAAAAAGGTCACTGATGCAGGAGGCCAAGAGCATCTCTGAAGCAACAGCTGCTTCTCAGCAGTCCCACGGAAGACTTGATGTACCTATGAGAGGTATCAGTGCAGTCTGATCACAAACACCTCTTATAGAGGTTAACTTACTACTTCTCCCCAACTTGCTTGCTCTCTCAACCTGCCAAATCCTGTTTTTTTCTCCTTGGATAGAACACCTTCGTCCAATTATTTTGCAATAGTTAGTATCTCCTACTCTTAATCCAATTCCAAATAGGTTGATGTGTCTAAACACTAAGAATGGTAAAATAAGACTACTAGATTATCTAAGGAGATCTTAGGGATCTCCTGGGAAGAGAGAGTCTGATACAACACTAAACACACACCAATATCTAGAACTGCAAGCAGTGAACAGAACCAAGAAGGGGAAATGAGTGAGTAAGGCAGTGTTAGAGAACAATTTTTGGGGGAAAAAAAAAAAAAAAAAGAAAGAAAGAGTGGAACATCTTTCTCGTCACAACCTTTATACAGGCTTCAGATTTCACGACAGGACTCCCTCTGCTTTCCATTTTTCTGTTAATGATAAAACACACGGTGTATCTACTCTGGCACCTCACTCAAAAACTTAATAACCTGTCTACTTCATGTCTTGAAAGCTCGCTCTCTCTGAAGCTTGAGGTATTCCCCCAAGGCCTTTCAGACAGGAAACTTCCTACACAGAACACACAAAAACACTGGGATATAGTCCAGCCTTCAAATATGAAAATACACATTCTTCCTCCCCTATTCTCTTTATCCTGAAGCAAGCTGACAGCACAACCAAAACACTAGTTAAAATGTAAGATCTAAGTTCTTGCTGATTCTTTGAATGCAACAGGGCCACAGGTAAGTAAAATCTAACGCAAAGGGGAAAAAAACCGCAAGCATCCAGAAAATTAGAGGTGAAACACTAGAAGGTATAAAAAACACTGGTAACAAAACACTAAGGGGAAAAAAAAACAGCAAACAAACCATAAAACAACAAAACACATTAAGTGAAAACAAAGGTAAAGAAAACAGATAGGCTAAAATCAATCTTGAAACAAATTATTTTAGCTGTCAAAGATGTCATAAATTGGTAGCTGTAATACACTGGAAAGATAATCTTTCACACACCCTGACCATCAGTAAGCAACCGTCTGAATTTATCAACTGGTGGACGCTCCACACTCTGCCATATGCATTTTGTACTGACATCCATTAAACAGTGAGTGGCAAGTCGATTTCTAGCAGCACTTTATTAGAATTGAGACTTCAGAATGAAGATTCTGATAGACCTCATCTCTGGATAACTCTAGTATGTGATCTTCCAAATACTTACCAGATTCATTACTGCAGAGATGAAGATCACAACTTAATTCAGCAGCATGTTTTATAATGCGTATAGTCACAATTCATCAAAGTTATTACACAATATCACTGCAGTCTGATAGAGGTATGATGCATCAACAGTTCTGCTAAGATTTCATAGGGCTCTTAGAATGGAATCTATTCCATGACTGAAAATACAAGCACCAGTAAGTTATAATACTGTTTTCCACAACAGCTCCTGAGAGGACGAGTTTTACATGACTATGGACACCAACGAACCAGCAAACTGACTACAGGCATTGCATTGGGTTTGCATGGCAAGGTTTTGATAGCAGGGGAGCTACACATATGGCTTATGTGAGAAACTGGTAGAAGCTTCTTTTATGTCTGATACAGAGTCAATACCAGTTGGCTCTAAGATGCATCTGCCACTGGCTAAGGCCACACTGGAGCAGTCTGCTCCCTGCAGAAGGGACCCACACTGGAGCAGTTCATGATGACACTGAAGAAGTTTTTGGAGAACTGTCCCCCAGAGGAGGGACCTCATGCTGAAACAGGCAAATAGTGTGAGGTGTCTACCCCACAAAGAGAAAGATGTAGAAAAAAAAACATGAGGCACTGACTGCAACCCTGATTCCCCTTGCACCACTCAGTGGGAGGACAAAGAGAAAAACAGGAGTAAAGTCAAACCTAGGAAAAAGAGAGGGGCTTGGGGGAAAGTGTTTTAAGATTTGGTTTCATTTCTCATTACCCTGCTCTGATTTGATTGGTAAAAAATTACACTGATTTCCCCAAGTTGAGTCTGTTTTGCCCATGAGAGTAATGGATGAGTGATGTCCCTGTCCTTATCTTGACCCATGAGCTCTTCGATATACTGTCCAGTTGAGGAAGGGAGTCATACTACAGCTTTGGTGAGCACCTGGCATCCAGCCAGGGTCAACCCACCACAGGCATCAGCTTCCTATTTCTTTCAACCTAAATAAAATAAATTGAAAAGGAAAACAGCAAAATAAAAAAGTAGAATAAAACAGTTAATATTTCAAGAACTTACCTTCAGACTTCAACTTTGTAAGAACAAATATCAGGTAGTTGTTGAAATCTGGATACTGATTGAGTTGTTCTAGTTTCTGAAGAGATAAATTGTTAAAGAAAGCTGAATCGTCACATACAGCATTTATAGCCTTCTGGATACAAATATTATTACATGAGTTATATGCTACTGCGTCACTTGCAGTCTCAACCAGCTGCGACTATAAGCTCACAAAACAGAGTATGAACAATCAAAAACAGTTTCTGTAATTTTCCTAATGAAGCAATAGCTTTTGGTAATGGGAAAAATCTAGAAAAAATATAGGGACAGACACAAATTAATAGATACTTCAAAAATATTTGTAAAGCCTCTGAAAAAAGCTTCCTCTGTACAGTTTAGAATTTCGGTATTTACCCTTAGAAGACCACAAAACCTCAGGAATCTACCAAGACACAATCATCCCATAATATATCTTCCCCTCCACAATTAATAAAAACATTTCAGCACTAAAATACAACTGCTAGGATTTTGATAAGCTACTGATTTTATGATTGCCGTACCAAGAAGCTCATGCTTATCCACAGCCTCATTAAAAACAAAACAACAAAAAACCCCACAAATAAAAAATCAACAACCAACCTAAAAAGACAAAATGCTCCGTAACTGCAGAAAGAATGATTATGTTTAGAAATAGCTAGGAAGGTATGTGGATTTTTTTTTCCCCCTAAAATGTGTCATTACTTCTGCCTCAAATTTCCCCATATCCTGCCACTGCTTGGCTAGGTCAGTGATCTGGAATTCTCCTTGCATCCTCTTCTCACACCCTGGTACAAACAGGTATACTATTCAACAACAGCAGTTTAAGTCAATGCAGTGTCACCTCTAAGGTACTAAACCTACTAGTATGGCAAACAATTGAGACATTTAACAAGAATTATTTTTTTAATATTATTTGCTGTTTAGCTAAATCTCTAAACATTCAAAGCTAAACCTTATCCAAACACCTGTATGTTAGGATTTGACAGGCCTGTAAATCCTTCCAGTTCTAAAGGATCCATTTCTTTCCAATGACCAAAAGCCAGTGTCTTAGCCACTAACTAAGAAATTTCATTTTTAGATATTTAGGCTGTCTGCATCAAGTAGTAACTTTGCTAGAAAAGCCTGCCCTCTTCCTACTTAATAAAAGAATAAAGTGCACTTATCACAGCCACAAGCTCTTTTGCTGTGAAACACATAAAAGATGTAATGTGACCAGGAGGATGGCCAGGGCAAGTGAAAAATAATATAAAACATTCTACATGGCCCCTAGAAATTAAAAAAAAATAAAAACCACACATCCAGAAACTTTTACCAAGGATGCCAAGCCAAAGAGCTCTTTCAGGAACAGACAAGAAGTAGGGTAGCGTTTATCAAATTCTGTTTCTTCTTCTCCAGGCTTCAGAAACAATCACCAAAACAGTCAGTTGAACATTACTAACAACTGAATTCCAATCGATAAGGCAGGAAGCAGCTGCAGAAGTGAGTAGAAAGAACTGAAAGAGTAGTATTTAATAGAAATGTAATGAGAACATATTTATCTAGGTATCAAAGAATAGCAAATAGGTCACATTTCCTTAACACTTTTTTCACTAACTTTAATTTTTTTTCTTTTTTTTTTAACTAAAAAAAAAAAAATCTAGGATCTTCATTTGAAAAAAAATCTGAAGCCTTACCAATTTATAACTTGGTTAACAAAGGGTTTTGGCTCACCTGTAGTCCCCACTTTGTTATATTTGAGTTCTAACCACCCAAATGTGCTAAAGCAGCTCCAAAGAAAGAGCATGACAGACTCAACACACTAATCTTACAAAAAATTATGCACACGGAGTACTTTAGATTTGTAGCCATCAATCACTACCCTACTTGGACATGCTACTAAGTAGCATTCTACAATACAAAAACCCTCTTGCTGGAAACAGTGTAAAAGTTTTTTTTTTACAGGACATGGCATGTCAAGATGTATTAGAACATTTTCCCTGATTTTTACAATAGTGGTTCTTCCCTAACTTTTAGAGGCCAACAGATGAGGACCTCCTTGAAACCCTAGGTCAGAAGTTACCACTACCATTTAAAAAGAATTTCAAGCATTAGTTAACAGCACTTCTGTTCAGCAATTTCTACTCAAGACAGACAGAATCACCTGCATTGCTCATCTAGCACACATGCTGCTGTTTTTCAATTAACAAACCAGACAGTTGTTGCAGAGCTTTAGAATCTAATTTTACATTGAAGCTACACTACAAACACTTCTGCTATAAGCACTTTTGTATTTTAAATTTCAAAGAGCACTGGTTTAAATCTGGACCATTATCAGAACACTTAACTTACTTAGACACTTCTGCTTAGGATTTTTCAAAGAAGGCAACAGCACCTTAAAAATCTGAAACACAGCTGCAAGAACAAGATGATTAAGATGAAAACTACTTCACCTTTTAATTAAGAGCAGAAGCCTACCCAAGCTTGACTGCATCTGTTCCTAAAGACAGCAAGTGGAGCAAATTTGGCTTCAAGCAAAACTCTTAATATAAATATATGTAAAACCACACACATTTCTGTTCTTATCTACTGAATTAAATTGCTGCCTTTTATGAAGGCCTTCAAGCAAATGCCTTAAATAAAAAGGGATCAAGATGCTAAGCTCACACGTTTCCTAAAATTTCAGGTATTCAGAATTTCAAGATATTTTAAAGCACTTAACATGGCTAGCTCAAAAAGCAGGAGACAGTAGATGAGGACATTATTTTTCGAGACCTATGCTGCTATTCGTTTGAATTTAAAATTTTACTCTATTCATCTTTGTTCCTCAAAACCTAGAATCAAAATACTTTGGGGGCTAAAAACCCCAGCCACCTGCAACATTAACATTAAAAGCTCTGCAAAGCAGCACAAGAAGCCACATACCGTAGACTTGACCCTAACCGTGAATTTTAACGACTGTAACGAGCAGCATTTCAGGCTCAGGCTTCTAGGCGAGCAGAAAGATCCTCACCACGTAGCAAAATGCGCATTATCAGAGCCGGCCGGCCAAGGAGACGGTACAGGCAGCGGCTCTGCCAGGGGTCCTCCGCCCGCCAGCTACAGCTTTCGCCCCGAATCCCAGCGCCGGATTACCACCGGAGGCCCCTTGCTCGCCCCTGCCTTGCCGCGGGGGCGAGGCCGCCCCCACGCCGCGCCCGCCCCGCACGCCGGCGGTCCCCGCCAGGGCGAGGGCCGCGCTCCCGCCCGCAGCGGCTGGGGGCTGGGCGCTGGCAGCGGCCCAGCGTGGGGGATCCCGGGAAAGCGGCAGGCGCTGCCGAGGCCGCGCCAGAGCCTGGGCTTTAAAAAGAAATAAAGAAGGGGGGGGAAAAAAAAAAAAAAAAAAACCAACACCCAGCCCTCGGCTTCGGGCTCGCAACAGGTGCCAGGGCCCCCGCCGGGCACACAGGCCGCCTCGGCGGTTCAAACGCCGCGCCACGGCCACCCGCTCCGGCGGAGGCTCGGCCCCCCCGCGCCGCGGCGGCTCCCCGGCCAGGCCCGGCCCGGCCGCCCCGCCAGCCGCCGCCACGCAGGCCGCGCTCCCCGCACCAGCCGCCCCCGGCCTCCCCAGCGCCCGCCCGGGCCGCCACCGCGCCCGCCCCGCCCCGCCCGAGCGGCGCAGGCCTCGGCCAAGGATACTTGTTGCACGGCTCTCTGCGTGGTGGTGTCCGGGGACTGGGACTCCTTCAGCAGCTGCAGGATCTGCTGGAGCCCCTGCTCGTCGGGCTTCCACTCGTACTCCATCTTGGCTTGCTAGAAAACACCAGACAACAGGCGGCCGCGGTTAGCGGCGCGGCAGGGCCCAGGCCGGGAGAGGCGGGAGGGCGGAAAAGAAGGCAGGCCGTGGGGAGGGAGGCGGGGAGGGGGAGGGAGGGAAGCGGGAGGGAGGGGGCACCGCGGCGCCCGGCCCGCTCTGCCTCTCGCCCCGCAGCGCGTGCCCCGCCAGCCCCGCCACACCGACCTGCTGCCGCCGCCGCCCGCTGTGCTCCGCGCCCAGCGGCCTGAGTCACGGCGAATCCGTAGGCTGGCCCGGAGAGCCGCCTGGCGTCCTCCTGGGTCCTAGCGCCGGGCACGCCTCCGCCCGCCCGGGCCGCCTCGGGCCCGCCGGCGCCGCCGTCGGCCGGTTCGCAGTGCGTCCCACACCGTCAGGAGCCTGGGGGCGACAAAACCCGGGCCCCTCAATGCCGGCCGTCGGGAAGCGGGACGTCCCCGCCGCAGCCGCCCCGCCGAGAGCAGAGAAGCCTGCGGCCAGCGCGACAGGCGCTGGGGCGGCCCGGCCCGCTGGGAGCGCGGCGCGGCCTGGCAGCCGGCGGGGAGGCCGCCGCCCACGGCGGAGGCGCGGGAGTGCGAAAGCAGATCCCGGCGTCAGGAGCGTGGCGGCTGCGTTGCCATCTGCTGTGCTTGTACGTGCTTTGCTCGAGCGCTGAGCGGATCTCAGAAGTTCTCAGCTCTGTCTTGAACAAGGAATAGAACCAACTACGCAAGGCCGGGCGTGGGGGGAGGGGAGGAGGAGAGAAACAAACTGAATACGCGGCACGCTACTGCCCAGGAATTATGACACAAGGGTTACATTTGTCGAATTTCATCAGCCAACCGAGTATACTAAATAAAAAAAAACCAACGTGAAACATTGGAAATGAGGGAAGAGACCAGAAAGGAAGGTTGAGAGAACAGAGAAAAGCAGGAAAGAGAAGGCCATAGATCCATAACCAAGGAAACCATAGCTTTACTTTTCATTAATGTGACCAGAATTAAATCCCGGTAAGATGTTTCTGCAGTGGAAAGGAAGAGAAAAAGGCTTGCAAATCAAGAGTATGAATGGGAGCCTACAAGTAGTGGGGATATCTAACTGCTTTATACAATCCTCTGAGGATGAGCCATCCTGTGCGTTTCCTCCTTAGGTTGCATACAGGATGCTTTGCCACTGGGAACTGCTCAGCTCATATAGAAATCAAAGCAGATAACTTATCTTCCGGGATACCTTATTTTCTTTGTCATTACCTTTAAGTTATTCTTACCTGTGTCTAATCCTTTAATTTCTGTAAAAAGGGAAAATAATTAAACTGTGGCAAGAAAAATAAACCAAAACCTTCACACTGAGAGCAAAGAACATTATAGAAAAAAAATGAGAAAACTCTTTCTGTATCATTTGCCTCTGTTTTCTACTACCTGTTTCCCTCTAACAAGAATCTTCCCATGTGTGAATTAAGAATCAATGTCTAATGAAGTACCAGGCACAGGCATAAATCTACCATTCAAAACAAAAGATGGCCTGGTTCATCCTACTCAATCAGTAGAATGCCACAGAAACACATTTGAAACAGTCCACCTATATATGTAAAGAAAGCAAAATTTCCTGAAGACAGGAGCCTTACACAAATGCTGAGGCTGGTCTTTGATTTTTCTGTTATCCAAGCTTCAGATCTCATGCACTAGCCAGAACCTACGGGTATCACAACCATGTGATTTTAAAAATATGAACCCACCAAACACTAATCTATGTCTTTAATTCATTTCTCCCTCCACAAACCTGGCTTGCTCTGTTCTACTTGAGTATCCACAAAAAGCCCACAAGAAAGATTTTTATCTTTGGCTTTTTTGCCAATAGTCTCTTCTCGTTCTCAGGATGTCCCACTAGATCAGGCTGAAATGACACATACCTGGTATTTGTCATACAAGGAAGCAAAAGGAATGGCTACAGTATGTAGCACTGCTAACCCATTCAAAATCCATTAGCTAAAGTAGTAGCTCTGAATGCATGAGGAAGGCTTAAGTTCTTGCATCCTCCCTAGGGTTGATGAGACCAGTGTTTTTTTCTGGAGAGCGTCCTTACCATCACATTGGAGTGTACTTGGTGCTAAGTCTTTCAGTCTCCCCTGTTGCTTTCCATTATGTTATAGCTTTCCATTATGTTATAAACAGGTATTAAGAGGAACTTTTCAGGTTTTCTAATCAGCAACCTGTATAATAATTGACAGGTAGTAAGAAACAAATCTAGACAGCAGGAATAGGAGATTCCTAACACAATACCGCCCCCTCCATCCAGTACTCTCAGGGCACTGACAAGAGAAATAGAGAAATAGGAAACTGGTGCAAATCCCTCCTGACAACCAGCCAGAAAAGAGATCTGCACTACTAGGAAGATGTCCTAACCCTCAAATGCCATAGCCTTCAAGCTGTACGTTTGGGAAGTACAACTACTTGCTGCTAGTGGTTTTGAAACTAGTTTCAAATTCTGCAATCAAAATGAATTCCCAATTTTGTCCTAATTTCAGCAGTTAGTTTCAGCCACTTTACCTTTTTGAAAATGTTTTCCAGTCTTTAGTTTTATTACATTGGTAAAAGTGGATTTTATTGGGGTTTTTTTTTTTGTTTTTTTTTTGCTTTTAGAGGCAATTCTAATGAGCTATCTTTTTGGCACAAAATCTGTAAAACTGGTGTTCAGTAATGGGAATCAATCATTCAATCCATTGCTAAAATCCAGGTTTCTAGGTTTCTATGCAGACTGCTTATAGTGTCTCTCTGTACCTCTGTGTATAGAAAGTTCATATGTACAGAGAAAATAAATTATATTCTGTAATATTTTTCTGTGTAAACCTTCTTATTTCAGGCTAAGAGTAATGTGGGCTAAGCTAAGCAGAAAAATACTCTCATAACACAGAACATGTGCATCTATGCAAAGGAGTTCATGCAGAGTAGCTACTGCTGTATTATTCTGCAATGTTTTTCACCTGGGGACATGTCCTAAGCTTTCACTTAAAATACTGGTAGTACTCACATCCAGTATATCAAAGGAGAATCCATTCGAAAACAGTTAGTGCAGTCTTCCTGAGTTCAGACATATAATTCAAAATTAATATTTATTAAACAAGTATTTATTTGAATAGTCTTTAGAAGAATATAGTTTTACCCTGTGAAGTACCGGAGAGGTTACCGAGGAGACTGACAGAAAAGACAGTCTGTAAGGATTTTCCACCCATGACTGAAATGTCTATGAATTTAATTTTCTGCTTTTCCAAAGCTGATTGGTTATTATGATAGAAGGATTGTTTGAAACAGAAGTCTGAGAAAACCAGAAAAATATTATAGGATTTCAACATTACTTTGTATTTGTGAAGAGTCATATAAAAACATTAGCCAGAAGAAGCTGTAAGCTTACTATTTTCCAGTAACTAATTTCACTGTTGCAAAAGCAATTCTGTTCAACATAGAACTTCCGTGGTAAGATTTGCACAAAAGGTATTAACTTCCATATGCAGGAAGGGAATAGTTTTTGGTACCTAAGGTAATAAAAAATAGTTTTTAAGAGTTCTTCAGTGTCAAATACAATGGTAAGCCTTGGTCTAAAGTAAAAAGTTTTGTGGAATGTACTAAACTAAGAATTTGCTTCATTGGTAGGTTATCTTAAAAAGGAACACTTTTTTTTTTTTTTTTTCCTATGCATAGCACTTCTTTCTGTAAGGAGAAATTAGATAGCAACATTCAAAGCAGCAAACATATTGGGCTTTCAGATAATATAATTTCAGATCTGGGTACAGTTAATTGACCTTCATTTCCTACTGTCATTCATGCCCTGCGGCTGGTATGTATAGGAGTAGATTAAGCAGCTGAAGAAGCTAAGAGAAATTATTTTAGCTTCCTACCCTCTTGAGACAATTCCAGATATAATTGGTTTTGTCTTATGTATCATACTAGAAAATGTGTATTTGTACAATTGATGCCATAGTATGACACCTCATAATAAAGCTGAACTAAAATTTCCTGGAACACTGGACATTTTAATATTGGAGGCAAGTAATGTGATTTGCTCTCCATGGAGTATCAGCTTGATGATGGACTTTTTGATAATGCACCTGCTCTGGAAATCTGCTACACTGTTGCTTGTGAGAAGGGGAGAGCTTTTCCAGCCCATCATTTCTGTGGCATCACTGTCCACAATTTTGTGGTTTCTTTTCCCAAAGGTGAAGAGCAGTTTTTCTTTTTGCAGACACTATGTAAAAGCCTGCAGTGTGGAATCCTATTGAACGGATGACACAGTATGTATGATAACTTGACAACCTGTAATTCCACTCTTCTGACAGAATTATATTCCTTCTTTATTATGAATATCTCTGATTCTCATGCATCCAATCAGTATAGAGTACAGTTTCCATATATACAAAGGTGCAAAACCACCAAACCATGGAAGATAAAATGAATTACAGGGCAGAGTATGCACGAACACTTAATGTTTTGTAAGACAATTAAGACTTAATGCAAATTAGGTTTACAAACTTCAGCATAAAACACAGGCTTATCTACAAGTCAGAAATGAAAGCCAAGTCTTTTGCTGTCATTTGGTTCAATTAGGTACATGACACAGTCAGCTGCAGAGACAAAAACCTGTTAAGCTTTCACTGACTCCAAAATGATCAGGAGTACTTTGAATTCTACTTTGATAGGATGAAACATCATTCTTACAATTCAGCTGACTGAACAAGTGGTAGGCATAGTGCAAAACTGCGAAGATCTCTGGATTTAAAATGCCTTTGATCAGCTGCACATCTGGACAAGGATATATTTGGATGCACCATATCTTCAATCTTGCTGTTATTTCATTTTCACAGGTAGAGACACCAAGTGGAAAGACACTGTGTTGCTAATGATTTGCCCCACTGTAATCACACATACTAGATATTAAAATGGCAGTACATGTTCTTAATACTGGCAGTCATAAATCAATCTGAAACTGAATAGAAGGCTGTTGGAGAAAACCATCACCTCCTGGATTTGTGACAGAAGGTATCAGATCTATCAGCTCTAGTCTAAAATAGTACAGCCTCCACTCCCCCTCTTTTTCTTCCAGGACACAAGCTTCTTTCTCCAAATTCTACAGTACTTTACTTAGGACTCCTACGCAGAATCACAGAATGTCTTGGGTTGGAAGGGATCACCTAGTCCAACCGCCCTACAATAAGCAGGGACATCTCACACTAGAACAGATTGCTCAGAGCCCCATCAAGCCTGACCTTGAATGTCTCCAGGGATGGGGCCTCCACCACCTCTCTTGGGAACCTGTTCCAGTTATCCACCACCCTTATATTAAATAACTTTTTCCTAATGTCCCACCTAAATCTACCTTTCTCTAGCTTTAAACCATCACCCCTTGTTCTATCATTACATGAACAAGCCCTACTGAACAAGTCTTACCCAGACTTCTTATAGGCCCCTTTCAGATATTGGAAGGTCGCTATAATGTCCCCCTGGAGTCTTGTCTTTTCAGGCTGAACAAGCCCAACTCACTCAGCCTGTCTTCATAAGAGAGGTGCTCCAGCCCTCTGATCATTTTCATTGCCCTCTTCTGGACATGTTCCAACAGGTCCACATCTTTCTTTTTTGGGGTGCTCCAGAGCTGGATCCAGTACTCCAGTTGAGGTCTCACCAGGGCAAAGTAGAGGGGCAGAATCACCTCTCTCCATCTGCTGGCCACACTTCTCTTGATGCAGCTCGTGTCTCCCCCCAGCCTGTATCTCTGGTTGCCCTGGCCCAGGTGCAGGACTCTGCACTTGGCCTTGTTGAACCTCATGAGGTTCACCTCATACTCAGCTTGTCACTCACTGCTCACCTCACCACTGCTCCAGCTTGTCCAGGTCCCTCTGGATGGCATCCAGTCCCTCTGGCATATTGACCACACCATCCAGCTTGGTGTCATTGGCAAACTTGCTGAGGGTGCTCTCAATGCTACTGTCAATATCATTAATGAAGACATTAAATAGCACTGGTCCCAGTATGGACCCTGAGGGACACCACTTGTCACAGTTTTCTATCTGGACTTGGAACCATTAACTACTACCTTCTGGACACAACCATCCAGCCAATTCCTTATCCACTGAACAGTCCACCCACCAAATCTGTATCTCTTCAACTTAGAATGAAGGATGTTGTGGGAGACTGTGTCAAAGGCCTTGCAGAAGTCCAAACAAATGACATCCACGGGTTTCCCTTATCTGCTGATGTAGTCACTCCATTGTAGAAAGCCACTAGGTTGGTCAGGCAGGATATGAACCTTTGTAACTGCCTAACATAAGAGGGATTTTTGAAGTCATGCAAAGTAAAGATTACTACTGTTTGGGAAGTGAAAGTGGAATGCTCTGCCCTGGGTAACAAGCCCCACCCATTACTTTAACAGGACAAATCTATTCCAAGTGGATAAGTGGGTATGCAAAGGCAGGAGTAATTACTGAGGGTCCAGAGTCTTACTTAGATCTCTACTTTCCCAGTCCATGTCTGTCATTCAGCATGTGCTTTTTGTCAGCTTAAAAATCTTTCAAGCAAGATTAGTGTCAGGGGCATATGAATCCTATTCAACTCCCTATGTATATACTAAGGCTTCTTTCTCTTAGCTGGAGAAGGCAAAGCAGTGGGCGTCTGCTTCAGGATTTTGATTTAACTTAAGTTTCTGTAACTGATGATTCGGGCTGCCCCAAGACAAGAGATAACGCCAAAATGACACCTAGATTTTGAACCGGTTCCTTATCAACAGATCAGAACCCAGACTTTTAAAAAATACCCGTGAAAAGTAGCAGATAAAATTTAAAAACTCAGTTATGGCTGAAAAAAGTCACATCCATAGATAAGAATAACGTAAGACTGTGAGAAAAGAGATTAGGTCCTTGAAATCCTAGCATTTACTTTCATTCAGTTACCACTCATCCTTGTCAATTTAAAGAGGTTAGTAAAAACCAAGGAAACAAACACACGTGAGATTCCTTTCTCCACTTACTGCATGTTCGAGAAAGTGGTTCTAGCCTGTGCAAACTCTAGAAGGAAAGTAATAAAATTAGAGACTTAACAATGCCTGTTCCTCTACTAACAGCTTGGCTGTGACAGATAGGGCCTTTGTGGGACACCTGGTGCCATGGGAATGTGGTAAACATCTCCTTTTTCAAAAACGTTTACAGAGGAAGTCATCTGCTTGGACAATAAGGAAGATGTACACCACAGCAAATGCAAGGGAAAGTACACCTCACCGTAGCATAGTGCCAAATTTAGGTAAGTTCTTGGCCCTGAAAAGAGTGCATCAGTTTTTTTAAAATTAAAATTATTCATGATTTTTTAAAAAATCAAAGCAAGTTGTGATCGGTTTTCAAGCTGATTTTGAAAATTATGGATCAAAATACATCATCAGTTCTATAGCTATAGTAAACAGATACATTAATAAACCAATTTTAATGCAAAATATGCATAAATCACTTATATATCCCCCATAAAACAATTCTCCAGTTTGGTTTTTTTTTGTATACCATCATCTTAACCATAAAATTTTTGCAGTAGGAATATCTTTGGTGTATATTTACATGTAAAGAACAGGAATCTCATCAAATAAGAAATGTAACGGTACTGAGAACCTCTTGCTAGGAGAAAGAAGTGACAAATATAAGACAAATGGTATTTATTTGCAAGTAGGTTTTGATGCATAAATGAGAATGATCTACTGAGGAAAAGAAAGGCTACAAATGTAAAGCAAAATTAAAACACACAAAATCAAACTTTTTGACCTTCTAATTTAAATTATTACAATTACTTGTTTTACACTGTTTAAATCAAACCATTGTCTTTTCACAGTATGCACCAGCACCAACTGTAAAGAAATTAGTACAAAGGAACTCTCAGGAACTCTTTGCCGGTCTCCTCTGGCAAAAACTTATCTGTGATTATTAGGAATTTAGCATAGGGGTCAAGGCAAATAATATATTTGGAGCACTAAGAACTGATTAGTCAGGATTAGGTTTTATTTTTACTTCTTGGCAAAATATCTTGCATTCATGATTCACAGAATTCAGAATCACACTCAACCCCTTCCTTTTTTTTTTCTTTCCTAAATACTCAATGTGTATTAAAACACGCACAGAGAACATCTATGAAAACATGCAACTGTTACTGACACTACCACCCTCAGATGTCTCATTGGTGGCAACAACTGGTGATACTTGCAATACCGACAGCAATACTGTAGGCCTAACCATCATCACTAGTCATTGTAACAGAAGGCTAGTGTATTTTTCCCTGGATGGCTGATGAACAACCCTACTGCTGTAAGTGGCTTATCTAAGGTCCTTAAGATGTGTTGCCTCAAGGAGTGACAGTATTTGGGTTTATATTAGTCCCTGTGTGACTCCAGTGAGTTGGCACCCGTCCTCTGTAGGGACTAATGGAAGTCATATATGAATTGGTAGGGGCAAAAATGGAAAAGTCTTGAAAAGCTTCAGACAGGAACTGAAATTCAGTCTTCTATCCTGTGAGCCCAAGTATCATTATTTGGCCTTTTCTAATCTCTAATGTCAGATAAATATTCTGAAATTTCATCCTCCAGGAAAAAAGTGAACCAACAATTCTTGATCTGGAGTTCCCTCCAAAAGAGACAAAGCTATGCCTGTGATCATCAGTGAGGGAAATTAACTGCTTCAATCATACAGATAAACAAAAGGAATGATGCCCTAACAACCTTAATTACATAAGCAAATTTTTAAAGGTAAATAGGCAAACAGGACTTACTTGAACTTACTGAGACCACTAAGGAATGACAGCAGGCATTCCTTGTCTTTCAAGACTTAGATGAAGAAGAGAGTAAAAAAACCAGAAGGGTAAAGGTAGAAGGTATAGACACCCCCCTGCCATCCCCATATTGTTCCTACATATACGTACACAGTGGAAGTTGCAGACACATTCAAAACAATGGTTTTCCCTCCTCTGATTATTAGTATTTTTAGATTGCAAATAGCAATGAGCAAATCTATTACTGTTTAATACAAAACCCAGTGTGATTCAAGTGCTTCCATGTTAACTCATCGGGAAATACATAAAACAAACAAGAGAATAAAAACACTTTTTTTAAAGTTAGAAATTAAAACAGTATTAAAAATGCCTTTAGAAAATTTCCATTTTTCATCTGACCAGAACAATAAAACTCACTGGATAAGCTGTTAAGGAAAACAGCATTATCTTTGCAGTGAAGACTATTTCAATTAATAGATTCACTGAATATCTAATACAAATGGACTTTTCAACAGAAGAATGCTTCAACTTCTTCAGTTTAAGCATACTCAGTCAAATTCTAAATGCTCTTGGATATGACAACTGAAGATTAAATTTAAGAGAACTCTTGGACTTTCAATTAAACAAGATATGCAAGCTGCTATAGCTTGAAGCCAACAGATATCACTGAAGAAACCCTCTATACTTCTACAAACATCTTCATGGCCCTTTCCAGCAACAGGTGTTAAGAGATAACTGAGTACTTCAAGGTAAATAGATGGATTTACACAGTAGCAATACAGGAAGTGATTAAAAAAGTAAGGTATAATGGCTATTCTGCTGTTTTCTCTGTGCTTGTGGAAATGTGGAAAAGCATTCTCACAGCTGCGTCTGTAAGACCAGCTCTGAAGCCAGTAAAGGAAACTGCAAGCACATCTGAATGCAAGCAATGCACCTAAGCTAAAGCTTGTGTGCTGAGGTGGCCACGTTACAGTTTCTACACAGGTAGACCTTGTCATTGTGCAGATGAATAATCAGGTAACATTCCCTGGGGACTTAATGTAGCCTTAGCCAAAAATGATAGACATTAAAAATACTACCAGTCCCCTTAGTAATTATTTTACTTCTTTTAATTAAATTAAAAATACATGATACATTCAGGTTAGAAAAGTCAGATAGACTTAGGGAATCTAAACATGAAAAAATGTAATTTGATGAGAAGTTTCACTGTCACCCTCACTTGAGTTCTATGTTTTCTACATTTTAGGCATTTAAATACTTTAATGTTAGTTTGTGAAGAAGTCAGAATGGTATTTGAATCAGAGATTAGCTGCTGTGATTAGCAGTTAATCTAAATAACTACAGATATAAAGCAATGCCCTTAAAAAGCTACTAATAACACAACCAATAAAAAATAAATATTCAAGGCTTTTAAAGATTTGTGGTTTTTTTTTTCCTCTGGTTATTTTAATAATTTTTTAATAAAATTCTCTAGCAAATAGCTTTAGCAGCTTTGCTAAATGAAGTTGCTGACATTCCATGTGTCATCCTTGTCTTAAAATAATAATGTAACCATTACATGAAACATAAAGCTATGAAGAATGGAAAACACAGTCACAGGCTAAACACTTTATAGGTAAGAGAATAAATTACTGTCTCCATCCTATATACAGTTTCTTATATTATTATGACAGAGAATCTGGCATTTTCGTCCTGCTAGTGATTTTATGGTCTTCACCTTGAGGCTCTATTTACTGGCCTGCAGAACACTTTCCCCAAGATGCCGTTAAAAAACAGAATGCAAATGGCATTACAAGATACTTTCTGCCCTTTCTCACATTTTCTGTGGAAATTCACCTTTGATGCAGTGTTCACAGATGTCTTACTCTCAGTTCTCATTCTCCCTTTATCTGCTTGTGATACATTTGCATTTTGTTCTATAATTCAGTTGTAAGCAATACACAGAAAAGACTGTTGTTTTGTTACACTTGGCTGATGTGTTAAAGCTTTAATTCATATGTGGAGATCCTTGCCACTACTGTAGCTCAAATATTACCTATAAAATATTATATTCAACTGTAAAAAGATTTGGGCTATTTTCTGCACTGATGGCAGTCGGTTTTTTCTTTCAGTTCTTTAAAAATTTCTGTCAAATTATCTCCAGCAACAAAATTGATTATTTAATAATGTCCTAGCTTTAAAATGATGCCTCACATAAAATTAAAAAAAATACACTATGACTTGTAAAATTTGGTACGTGGCATACCAATACCACTAAAGTTGCTCAACATGGGTAAGATGAACATGGACTTTAAGTATTTTTTCAGGATATCAAAATTTAACTCAGAATTCTAACTGAGGAAAGCAGAATTCAGTCCCAAACACACTTACTACTAAATTAACACAATCTTAAAGGACATCCGCATAATGAATTCCCCAAGATATGCTTATAAAAAGCATAGACAGGACAGCGAAACTTCTCCTAGATGCATGACTGGAGTGATTCGTCTATATAATACTGTCACAACAGTGTAATGGATTTTATTATCTTACATTGACATAATCTTTTGGAGGACACAAAGGTTAAACTGCAATGAAAACATTACACTATACATGACCACTTTATTGAATTTCCTCTGAACTTGACTTGTAAGGTCCACAGAAGATGCTATAACAGATCATGCAGAGCTCAAAAGCACACACTATAGCACCTTTCTAGAATTCCTTCTGACAGATGTTTTATCATAGATATACAAATCTATACTGGATAATGAGGTACTAATTTTAAGTTATTTATCATTTGATCACCAGATCTCTCAATTTTAACACTTCTTTATGATTTCTGCTGTTACCTCTGATAAAACAAAAGGATCAAGAAAAAAGGATGAAAAATGTTATTTTCTATTACTGTTCTACCTGTAGAATTTAACATTAGAATAAAATATTTTGAAGTATCCTGTTTTATTTGTGAAAACAGCAACTCAGATAACCAATAATTCACAGGCCAGCTTTTAAATTTTTTATCATGGTAGAAGCCCAATTTGTATGACCTCAGAAAATTTAGGATAGTTATTTGTTTTCAAGGGTATACCCTTTCTTCAAAGCATCAAGAAATGTGTGGTAAAGAAATTTTAAATCATCCTTCTGTCCAGTTAAGTCTGCATTACTCTGCGTTTAGATAAATCCTGAAATACATTTATCCAAAGCAAGACAAAAAGAAAATCCTCAAAAGGCAGCCTCTGCTACCTTATTTTATTTGTCTTCTCTTTTTTTTTTTTTTAAAAAAAGAGCCCCACCCCAGTGGAGCTGAGGTTATAAAAACCTCAGGATGATCCATTAGCTCCATTACCTAGCATAAGAGAAACAAAGCAAGGGCTGTAATCTCAAAGTCAGCTAATTCCAAATCCCATGCACTGATATAAAAATCCATATTCTAAAGAGAGAAAATATTAAAGCATGCAGCTTCATATATACTTTTTTTTTTTATGGAAACCTATCTCATCTTTCAAACACACTGTACGACAATCAATAATAATTAAAAAAAAAAAGACTTAATTTTGTTGTGGTTGCAGACAAGATTAACCTCTTTCTCATAAAATTTGCTTATCAGTATAATCTTCTCCAACCCACAGTTGCACCAAACTGCAAACGGAAATAGCAAATAAAATGAAGCATAACTTGAAATGTGCAAAATGTGCACTGCAAATGAGAGAAACTGTGAATACTGCCAATTGTGCTTTTTCTGTTCGATTGTTTGTTTTGTTTTGCTATTTTGATTCTGTGTGATCACCAAGAAATTAGAGAATCATTGGAATGAACAGTGCCTAAGCTAAAATAAGCTTCCTTGCTACACTGAAAGACAGTATCATAATAAATTGTAAAATATATTACAAGTACTCAGTCACTCAGAGAACCAATAGGGCATTGTCCAGAAGCAAGGAATTGTGTGGAATTAGTAGTGTTACGCAGTTTTTAGCACAGGAACAGAGGAAGACTACAGAAAGTCTTTTACAGAGAGGAGGATTGTAGAAGGGCAAGTGTCTCAAGTCATTTGGTAATGTGACCAAGTGACCAGCTGGATTTTTACATTTTCAAATATAAAAGGTTAAAAGGTTTTAAGATAAGCAAATATACAAAGATGTGACACACAAACATACAAACACTTGCACTACTAGTTCTTCTGTGTTACAGAGAATCATTAAAACAACTATACATTTTAATTTTTTTTTAACCAACCATTTCCTCTCATCAGTTGGTTACTTTAATTCCTTTCCCAATGGGCTTCAAAGCATTTCTGCTTCAGATTCCAGTGTTTCCAACCTAGTGCTGACTGGTTTCTTACACAATAGCAAAGAATGTACTTACATGACTCTCTTTTCTTGTTAATGCAATTGGTTCCCATTTGTTCAAAAAATCAACTCAAGCCTCACCTTGATTGTTTTGAACTACTTACGTGTCAGATTCAACTACTGAAGCTTTCATGTCTTATGCAACAGAACAAGGGGTAATGCCTTTAAACTGTAACAGGGCAGATTTAGATTAGACATTAGGAAAAAATTCTTCAGTGTGAGTGTGGTTAGCCCCTGGAAGCTGTGGATACCCCCTCCCTGGAAGTGTTCAAGGCCAGGTTGGGCAGGGCTTTGAGCAACCTGGTCTCGTGGGAGATATCCCTGCCCATACAGGGGATGGGGAACTAGATGATCTTTAAGGTACCTTCCAACCCAAACCATTCTATGGTTCTATGATTCTGTGTCAACTTCACTTACATTACACCTAACAAGAGTGCAGTTAGGTCACTCCTGATTTCCAGCCACATAGCTCAGAGCTTGCCTGCACAAGAAAGTTCAATTTAGCTTAAACTTGTGTATCCAATCAGCTTAAAAAATCCTGTGCAAAACAATCGATTTTAATTTAAGGCTGGTTTACACTTCCCCTCACTCAGAAAATGACTCAAACTCAACTGATGTAAAACGGACTGAAAGAGAGGTATCTATTTGGACTTTTTGGATTGACTTAGCTTATTTGGTATAAAAAGCAGACCTGTGCCTTTTAGTCTCTGATGAGAATTAGACTCTTGCCTGTCCACATTTGTTTGCTACTGAGTTTCTTTGTTTCTCTATAAAAGAGGTGGCCAAACTGTAGGGAGACAGCATGCACACAGGGCAAGCCAAGATATTACTGTCTTTGCTGGAAGTGAAGGATAACGATTGGGGTGTGTGAAGGAGAAAGGATGTGACTGAAGTCTAAGATTAGAATTAACTTATGTGGGTGAATGAATGGATAGGGAATGTTAAGTGTAAGCACTGGGCTGCAATTCTATCATGGAAGACAGGATCATGCAGTAGGAAAACAGAAAAATCACAAGCAGTGTTCTGCAGGGCTCAGTTTTGGAACCAAGCTTGTTCAATATCTTCATAATCAATGATCTGGATGAGGGGATCGACTGCATCCTCAGTAATTTTGCAGATGACACTAAGTTAGCCAGGAGTGTTGAATTGCCAAAGGGTAGGAGAGCTCTACAGGACTTAAATGGACTGGATCAATGGACTGAGGCCAATTGTATGAGGTTCAACAAGGCCAGTTGCTGAGTCCTGCACTTGGGCCACAACAACCCCAGGCAATGCTACAGGCTTGGGGAAGAGTGGCCAGAAAGCTGCTGAGAGGAAAAGGACCTGGGGGTGTTTGTTGACAAGTAGTGCTACATATGAGCCAGCAGTGTGCCCAGGTGGCCAAGAAGGCCAACAGCATCCTGGCTTGCATCAGGAATAGTGTGGCCAGCCAGAGTAGGGAAGGTATTGTCCCCCTGTACTTGGCACTGGTGAGGCTGCACCTTCAGTAACTGTGTTCAGTTCTGGGCCCCTCATTACAAGGAAACTTGAGGTGCTAGAATGACTTCAGAGAAGGGCAACAAAGCTGGTGAAGGGTTTGGAGAGCAAGACTCATGAGGATTGGCTGAGGGGACTGAGGTTGTTTAGCCTTGAGAAAAGGAAGCTGAAGGGAGACCTTACTACTCTCTATAACTGCCTGAAAGGTGGCTGTAGTGAGGTGGGTGTCAGTCTCTTCTTCCAAGTAACAAGTGATAGGACAAGAGCAAATGGCCTCAAGTAGTGCCAAGGGAAGTTCAGATCAGGAAAAATTTATTTACTGAAAGAATGGTCAGGCACTGGAACAGGCTTCCCAGGGAAGTTGTGGAGTCACTATCCTTAGAGGTGTTTTTTTTTTTTTTAAAAAAAAAAAAAAAAGTGCACGTAGCACTTCAGGACACAGTTCAGTTGGCATGGTGGACTGTTGGGTGGATGGTTGGACTTGATGATCTTAGAGGTCTTTTCTAACCTTAATGATTCCGGGATTCTATGAAAAGAGACACAGATCAGCCTCAGCTTTTGCAAGGTTAGAAAAGTATGTGACTCTGGATGCCAGAAGTTACCAATTATGATGAAATACACACTAACTAGGTTTGAAAACCCCTGGTCTGTGCTACATCAACATCATTTCTGTAAATGCATGTCTTAGGGTTCTAATATAGTAAATACTTAATTGCATTTTTGTACCCGCTCACCTACTACTTTCTATTCTCTGCCAAAACCATTTTGTCTTGCTTTTCCCTCTGCTTTTATATTTATCATTGATCTATTATTTAAATTAATGCACTTAATGGCAGCCTCATCATAAGCAGCACATTTTGAATGTCCAGGATATCTCACAATGGCTTGTAGAAAATGCTCTAAACTATAAAACTATTTACTAGGCAAATAATTTAAGAGTAACTTTCTATTCTCTAATCAAGGTTTAAAACCAAAAAGTTTCTTTAAACATTAATTTTATTTGATTTTATGGCTTATTTCAGATTTGACTCACACACATACATATACAAACTCAAAATTTCAAAAGCTTTTAGTAAAGGGGAAATTAATAGGGATTTTTAAAAATTGTTTAAATTTCACTCTTGAGTCTGGTTTCAAAAGGAAAACCTTCTAGAGTTTAAAAGTTACATTTGGAAGTTTATTTAATAATGTATCAGTAAAAGATGCCATATTTCATGCCATCCACCTGTACATGCATAAACAGGCTATTATGTACACTGTTTTATCATATGTATGATAATTCACACACATAAACCCCAGCGGGGTCTACACAAGTATATATCTATCAATAAGAGATTTTAAAAAACAAAATTTCAGTATGAATCGCATACTACACCTATATATATTTTTATATAATGTATATCAATATATAATATATTCATAGATGTATAGTACATATAACAATTAACATTTTATTATATATCAATATATGTAGGAAGCCTACCCAAACTATCCAAATCAATATTACAAAACAGTAGAAAGAAGTGGAATTAGTGATCAAAACATACTACTGTTATATGTATGTAAATGTTCACAGAACCTGAAACTGAATTAACAGGTGAAATTCATGTATGTGGTCAAAACTAATCAGAGTAGCAACACAATTAGGGCATTAAAATAATGGAAAGAGTCCTCCCCCTTCAAAAAAAGCAAACAAAAAAATCCACCCCCTGTTGCATTTCACTGGCACAACTTCATAAGACAATGCCTTGATCAGTGTGTACCAGTTTCACAAACCTGTGGCACAATTATTTTTTTTTTCATGACAGTGACAACACTACTAGATGTGCAAAGGGAGATCTTTCCCAATGAGACATTTCAAAGATAAGATCTGTCTTTACTTTAGCCCTGTTTTTCATACAAACTGCAGAGATTCTGAATATCAGCTTCAATAAAGAAGGATTACCCTTGGCCTTCGGCCATCCTCCTTTGTAGCATCTTGGTGTACCTTAAGCAGGAACAGGAAGGAAACCTGATCAAATTATAATCAACTCCAGCTCTGCCAGTCTGTTCAACAGCTCTGTGCATACCTATCACCCGATTATAGGGTACCTCCATCCCTGGGGTTGTGACCATGAACCTAAAATTAAGCATACATATTTGTGTTCTCCTGTATATGCACATACAAGGACTCCTAAACTGAATTCTAATTAAATATAATAGAGAAGTACATAATATAATACAATAAAAGCCTGCGTTCATAAACTGATTTTTAATGTTGTTTTCACCTTCCTGTAACAAGGCATGCTTTGCTCCATTTAGCAGCTGTGCTTACATCTGCATCAATTTCTGAAGTCACTGAAATGTGTGTCACTGTCTGTATCCAATAGTAAACATGGCCCTTAGTGACTAATAATTCTAACCAGTTTTCCTCCTTTAAGACAGACAATAAACTGCTTTTATAATCCTCTTTTTGCAGCTCATAATTATCCTTTCGTATTACACTGCTTTGAGTATAAGCTAGCTAGATTTTGAAGAAACACATTCTAAAGTAGTTCTCATCATACATAAATGATGCTTTCCAACTCTAGGCACCTTTCCTTCATCCTCCCACATAGAACTCAAAAATAACCACAGTTCACACAGCAGATGCAAAACGAGGACTTGTAGAAACAGACTGTTACTGTCATTCTTGAACATAGCTGGGACGCTGGATTAGTAATATGGTATCAGCTTCCAATTTTATCAAAGGCTCCTTAAAGGATCTTGGGCATGTGATTTTTTTTCTGTTCACTTACTCATGTAAAGAAGGGACACACAAGTCAACATTTTGTTCAATAAGCGTTGCAAGGATTGAACAACATCTGTCGTTTTCAAATACCACATTAAGGACTACTTAAACAGGCAAGTAGACAGGCAACCAAGTTATGAAGCTGTGGTGGCCAGAACAATTGCAGAACAATCCTCATAGTAGGAGGATCTCTCAGGTCCTGAGCAGAAATTCAACTGAGAAAAATTATTATCTTCACAGCAAGGAGATAAATATATCACAGACTAATCAAGATGTTTATACCAATCCAAAAAGCATTCCTGTCCTTTGTACAGTCACTCCACAAAAGCTTTACAAGCTCCACAGGTTATTTCCCTGCAGTGCCTAAACTAACAACCTTCCTAAACAAACAAGCAAAAGTAAAAGACAAACACGAGATTTCTCTCTAATATTTCGGGGGGGGGGGGGGGGGGGGAATAAAAATCACCCAAATCTGTACAGCAGGGACCCCCCGCACTGCAGAAAACAAGGCAGGAAATATGGCCACATTCCTGCAACCCAAAGCGATTTTCACCACCGGCTCGCTGCAATGGCAGAGTCTGCAGCCCGGCTGCGGGGACACCAGCAGCAACCCCGGTAAGAGCAGAGGGCTGCAGGTCGTGTGTGTTCCTGGCCCTCAGGCCTCGGCCGCCCTTCAGGCCACCGCTGCCAACCCGTCCCGCCGACACCCACCCACCCATCCATCCATCCATCCACCCACCCATCCATCCACCCACCCATCCGTACGCAGCGGCACAGCCCTCGATGGCGCCGGGAGCGGACACCCGCGGCCGGGCCCCCACAGCTCCACTCCCGGAGACGAGGCGGAGATCGCGACACCGCCGGGCCGGCAGGGCAGGGCAGGGCTGGGCAACCCGGCGGCGGCTCCCGGCCCGGCCCCCCGTTCGCGGGCAGGCCGTGGCTGCCGGGGACGGGACGCCGCAGCGCGCCCGTCGCAGCCCGGACACCTACCCACACCATCCCAGAGCCCGGCGCCAGGGGAGTGGCGAGGGAGCGGCCCGTCCTCTCCCTCCGCAGCTCCGCGCCCGCGCCGCGCCGGCCCCGAAATGGCCGAACAAAGGGACCCGGCGCCGCCGCCGCCGCCCTCCGATTGGCCGGGGGGGCGCGGGGCGGGGCGGGGCGCGCGGGGGGGGCGGGGCGCCACGGGCCGGTCACCCCGGCAACGGCGGCCTCGGCTGCGGCCCGGGAGCGCGCGTGGGATGGAGGCCGGCGAGGAAATGGCCGCCCGGCCCGGCCCGGCCCGGCCGCCGCTCCCGGCGCTGCACACGGGCGCGTTTCGCTTTCTCTCGCACGGCGGGCTGCTGCGGATACACGGACGCAGACTTCGTGCGCAGGCACTGCCTTCCTTGGGGATGGGTGATGCCCCTGGGGACGGGTGGACGCTTTCCCTGCTGAGCCGGACGCTTTCTCGCGGCTCCCCGCAGCCTCTCAGAGGCACAATCCAGCATCACCCACCTGCCCAGAGGGAGCGGCCTGCCTTCCCCTGCAGTACGTGCCGCTCGGGCCCCCAGGCAGTACGGGGCTCCTGCTCCCTGTCTGCGCGGGCTGCCTGGGCCCCCTGAGCGCTGCCATCTTTTCACAACAGCCACGATCCCTTCGTGAGAAGCGTTTGTCGCGCCAAGGAACAGGCCCAAACATCCTTCAGCGAAGCACAGTTTATTGACACTCTTCCAAGAATGGGTGACCTAAACAAGTAGGCACACCCATAGTAAGGTGAATAACGGTTTATATTCCCTATTCCCGATGCAAAGTTCTCTCCCCTGCTTCCCCACTGGCTGGGTACTCCAGGGTTTACAGCCTGCCTGACACTTCTAATTATCCTATAAGTTTCCCGCCCCTGTTTGCACATTCCATTCTAGCAGTTTACTTTTTACCTTTTAAGGTATAATTCTGACCTTTCATGCTGTCTTCCCAGTTACCAAAATGATCTACATCTATTGGTGTCATCCTGCCCCGAGGAGCAAGATAGAAGTGGCTTTGTTTGGTCTTATCTTGGCCATAAAACCTGCTCCATGTTCGGATCCCTCAGATGGAGTCCAATTAAGTCCCTCAGTTTCTTGGGCCGTAAACCACTCCAGGAGTCATTGGAATGTACAGATATCTCACTTCTCTCTTAAACAAACTACTATATTCCTAACACTAGGGTATACATATAAAAAAAAACAAACCTGACACGATGTTTCTAACACTAGGATGCAAAAACAACACTACATTTCATTTCTATCACCTTGACAGTGTCTTGTATAAACAGAGCTGCTTTTGTAGCCAGGTGTCTAAGTCAGCATGGTTCATGTTGCTGTGTTAAATCAGCTCTTGCATTTGGCCAGGTTATTTCCACTTTTTTAAAACTTATTTTTGGTATCTTTTAAAAGTCATTCTCTAATCATTGTTACAGCAGAGAACTTAAAAAAAAAAACCTGGGCTGAGCACCAGAAGTTTATACCCATAACAAGTCCATCTATTACTGCAACACTTACACAAATTAGGTAATTTTCATGGCTGGCTGGTGATCTTGCAAGTACTAACACTATGTCTAGATCTCCTTGTGCCAAAAGATCTATATGTGCACACTCAAAAGACTGCTTCTTCCTATAAAAGCCCTACCCACACAGTCCAATTAAGACCTGTTATATTTCTCAAGTGTTGTTTTACTGCATAGTGTTCAGAGCCGGTTGTATCGTAGTTAGATACTGCATTTAGTTACACTACACTAACAGCTTAACACTTCTACGTGCAACAATCACTGTACATCCACAATCTCACAATACAGCCCAACCTCTCAGCTAGCATTAAAGTACGTATGTGGGACCAAGTCTTCCAGTTCTGTCTACCTGAGTACAGAGGTGTAAGTCCTATAGCTTACCTCCAGCTTTGGGTATTTACATTCCAGCCACAGCTACAGCAGGCAAGATGCCAACGTGCTAGGATGCAAATGTGTTTGTTGCACTTGCTGTGGTTGAGAAAAAGGACCTAAGAGCCATATTCTTGAGTCTCATATTGAAAATTAGAAACTTGACAGGTCAGAGTAAGAGCTGCTGGTATAAACTATTAAAATTGTTATCATATCATATAATATCATGTCATATTGAAAGACACAGAAGATTTTCCAATGAAAAGAGGTTAAACAGTACAGCAATAAAAGCTTATTTACAATATATTTGCACAACGTAAGCTATATGCTTTATATGGTAATATGTGGCAAACCTTTACAAGGTGTACATTTACGTAAGCAAAATCAGTCTACTTACCTTTTTCAGTTTTTACATTTAATGCACAAAACCCAAGACAGAACATCTAAATAGACACTGCAAATCCAGCAGGTGCTTCAAATCCAGCACACCATAGCTTTCATGCTTGTCTAGTTCATTCACAAAACATACCTGCTTGAATTTCCTATGACATCAGTTCAATCCTGGCCTGCTTTACTCCTGACACAATGCTGTGCGGTTCCTGTATCTGCATGGGTGCCCAGTCATCTGCTATCCTATTCATAACAGTTTTCAACCTGTTGGGCAGTCAAATTGTCCTCAAAAGGTAGCAAAGTTCAAGTCTTGTGACAAACAGCAGGAAGCCAGGTAGAGGAGATGGACTGTACTAACAAGGAAATGTTGGAAGGGGTAGAAGGAAGGCTGAATTTCTGCATGTTTGATATCCTACCAGTTAATCAGTACTAACATACTAGCTAGTCTGTCCCGCATATGTAACTTAAAACAAGACTTAAAATAGAGTTTTTGGCCTTCCTGTCAGTCCAAAGATGTGGGAAGGAGCTCATGGTGGCATAGAAGGCTTAATGGGTATTCCAGGGAACTAAAAATACTCATGTTATGGTGCATGTTCTGATTCCTACTATATGTATTTTAAACCAGTTCATAGTATAAGAATGCTACAAAAGTGGCATAATCAGCTACTTGCGTATTCCTACTAAAAGTGACAAGGAAGCCAGTGTGGCCACGTTGCCCTTGTATTCCACACCCTTTAATTGTAGAACAGCCTTTTTTGTGACTACACACAATGAAAGTGATGGGTGCCTTTCACTGACTAGAGAACAAGGAATGGAAGAATGAAAGATGAGAGTTACCTTTCCCTGACTTTAACCACATTTAAGGTAAATACAGACTACTAACTTGTTGACAACTTTCCTAAGATTTCTCTGTTCTAATGAAATTTTATAAGCAAACAATGCATTTTCAGTTAGCTAGACAACACTTTAAAATACACCTTCAGGCATGATGCAACAGGCACTGTGGTCTGTTGTCATCGTGAATTACTTGGGTACTAAGCACAAACTAGCCATGACAGCACATAACAAACCATGAGCTAATTTACGTATTTTGTCAGCAGAATAAGTTTGCCAGAGAAAGCCAAAGTTCTGTTCGAGACAATTCCTAAACTTATTTGGAACCAGCTTAATCAGGTGTACATTGCAGTAGGTTGTGCAATATACAGACATAAATTTAATTTTTCTTTTAATTGGAGGCTGCAATTCTGTCTATGTGACTGTAGACTATTTTTTTTCTGGAGAAGATCTTGTTATTTTTACTATCATTTGTTATCCTAATCGATTGCCATTTTAGCATCTGATTTTACTTGGCAGGATCAAGCAGTGGAGGTAAGCCATCTGGATGCAAGAGCACTTTTCTTAGTCATAAGGATAGCTATGCCGTTCTGATGCAAATTTGTTCTCTAGGTTTCAAAGAATCCCTTAGCTGAATTCTTGTTTTGTTGAACAGAACAATAGGATAAAAACTGAGGTGTTCTATGGATGGTCTAAGTGTGTTCTGCGATTGCTCCATTTTTCTGTCTTCCTTTTGTAAGTAAGTGTAAATTTATGGCTGAATAAAACCTTTAAATTAATGTAGATGTGTTGTGACATTTGTCTGAGTTTGAAAATTTCAAAACAGTAGGTGGAAGATGTATCACTGTCCAGTTTATGTCAGTGAGATATCAACTTAGATGGTCATGGATCATATTTAAATGTTAATATTACTCTTCTAGCCAGGGGAAAACCAAAATTGTGATTCTCCATTGTTTGTGAGCTGGGATGTTGTGTTTTTTTTTTTAATGTTGATGGATTTGTCAGAATACTTGCAGTTACCTTGTTCCCTAGACAATAAATAACCGGATTAAGAAACCTAGGAAAAAAAAAAAAAAAAAAAAAAAAAAGAAAAAGGAGAAATCTGACAGAAATTGTCCGGTAAGGGAGAACAAGGTGCAAATGTGAGTATTTGCATTAAAATACACTGGTTTTGAAGCAATAATAAGAATAAAGCAGATACATGGATGGACAGATGGAAGAAGATTCATTCAGTGTCTCAGTTAAGCTCGAGACTGAAAGAACTCGCTGATAACAAAAGTGATATATCAGCTTTTTATATTTGGGTCACTGCTTGTGAGAATTTGATCCACATTTTTCTAAGCTAAAAATACTTTTTCAGCTACATACAGGCAAGATGGTGTTTAGTGTTAGCTGTTGAGGTCTGTCTAAAGGGAGTTTCTATTTCATACCAATACAAAGGAATAAGCTACCTTCCTAAAGGTTTTGATTCACAATTGAAGATTAATTTGATTCACAACTGAAGATAAATTTAGCAGCAGCAGCTAAAGCTGTTAGTGCCTGAAGCAGTCTACACCAGCCGTTTCTCTCAGATTAGTCATAGGATGTCAAGTACATTTTAAGTGAAATTGAAAATTTAAATGCTCTGTAGTAAAGGTGGAAGTGTATTGATTATAATGTGTCTAAATAAAAGCAAACTAAGTATATGCTTAAGGATATAGTTTCACTTGCCAGGCTAAAGGTTAGAAAGGTTAAAAGCAGGTTTGTTAAGTAATTTAATAGGGAAAATGTGTGAAGCAAGCCATTAGCAGGCAAACCAAGGCTGGTGGCAGTTGCAACATAATAAACAAATTCATAATCTGTTCAAGTACCATTTTTATCAGAAATCTTTTTGTGAAGATTTTCGATCATCTTTACATAGTTCTTAGTTGGCCAACCAAGTTTTTTCAATAGGACACTGGATCTTGGTTTCGTTTCTGTTTTATAAAGCTACTGGTTGTCCATCTTGAAACAGTAGGAAGTTACAGACAGAAGAAATCTTTGGAGCATCTGAGGAGTTGAATAAGCTGTGATGAGAATGTCACCTGTTGCCACTAGCACTGCATGATACAGAAGTTTTCAATTCCTTTCCTGTGAGTGGAAAAATGACAGTAGAAGATCCAGCAGAAAATATCTAAATGCCTCCAGGACAAAGATTTATTATGTGGGGATGACAAAACTTACAAAAAGTGGAATAAAGGCACAGGCATAGACCTCTTCTGTCTTTACAGTGAATGAAGGTAACAGCAGGAAAGGAGAGCTGAAAGCCCCTGTTTCTCTTTTCAAGGGCAATGCTGGTGACTACATTAACCAACTGTGAAAATCTGTATGTGGGCTGTCTTCCACATAGTGGCACTGGAGAGGTTAGGGGTTGGTTAGCTTGAGAAAGATGATAAAGCTTCACAGAGAAGAACTAGATTCTCTGTGTAGAGAAAAACAAGGTACCAGAAGAAAGAGAAAGATTATAAAAGAGAGAGAATGGTGGTAAGGATTTGAGGTAGATATCCAAGATATGTGGGCAGTGGAGTTGGGAATACAAAGGACTCAAAGGGAAAGAGGATTGCCAGCTTTCTCTTCTTCCTTTTAATTCACTTAGCTTGCTGTTAGAATAAAGTGTTGTATAACTTACTTTGCTGCTGCTTGATTTCAGTTTTTATAAGTTGCTGTATCCTAAAGCATTGCTTTCCAAATGGTGAGGTGTGGAGTCTACCTGGTGAAGCTGTCTTGGCCTTGAAGAAGCAGCCTGGGTGTTGTTGCATGTTGTTCCTGGGACTGGTGTGCTGGGGAACCAAGGCAGAGCTGGCTGTGATGCTGATGCAGGGTTCTGCCTGCCTTGTGAGTCTACTTGAGTGACAATTCTGCTGGCACCAGCAGGTCAGCTGTCAGAACAAAGGAGGGGTGGTGATAGGTATGGGAGGCTGAACAACCACTCTGTGGAATACTGCTAGTTTTTTCAAGATTGTCTTTGGCTAAAAAAGACTTGCAGAAATGCTGGCCTAGAAACTGCAGAGGTTATTATTGGTTAGTGTGATATCTGGAAGTCCCATGCACAAAGAATGCATGGTCTGTGATGTCTAGAGTGTTGACTAGATCCTTTAAAAAGGGATCAGGAGTAGTTCCAAGGGTCTGGATACAAGGAAGACCTGAGGACAGGCTTTTATGTGCCCCAGAATGTTCTGATAAAAATATGTATTGCAGTATTTTGCCCAAAATAATAATTTTTATTTGTTTCTCACAACTGTACTGAAGACATGACAGTGAAACCTCATCTAGTGAATGAAAACCCACTAAATTTCATCTGTAACCAGGCTGCCTTGATTTGTGCTAGATTTGACACAGCTGTGATTTCTCCGTGCCCTTTTATACTGTATGCTTAAGAAGAAATACAATTACAGATCCATTAGTGTACACAGTCTCAAAGTGCTCTGTCACCATGACATAAAAACAAAGAAAGTGATTGCTTGTGTTCCACCAAGTAATATTTATAAATAACTTAACACTGAAAACCAAAATGATGAAATTACAAACATAAATTGCATGAAGTATAAGGACTATATTATGAAACATCATAGTATTACATATAAGGTTAGGTTGCTTTTCTCTTCTGTTTTTCATTTTTTTGCTATGTTTATAGATATAAAGAAGAAATTGTATGTCTTTCACAATTATATCTCAAAATATGTGACAGTATCCAAGTGATATTCCAGTCTGGATATCCAAGAAAGTTGCACAGTAAATAGGAAATTAGGACATCATCCCTAATTAACTCTGGCTTCGTCAAAAGCACTGGCAGCATTCCCACATTTTATGTGGTGCTAGTATTTCACTTGTTGCCCAATAAAGATCAAAACGCCACAGAGCTGTATTTCTCAAGAGCACCAACTTTTTAAATATGGGAATATCCATTTAGATATAATAATGAAGTCAAATATTTAGTAAAATGCTAAGTAGGTTTAGTATTTTTACCTTAGAAAAAATATTCCAAAGGATTTCTGGGTGATTACAGTACTTCTGTGACAACCATTTTTGACCAATCTACATGCATGTCTTGAGCAAGGCATCATCACTATAATGTAAAACCCATCACTCTTTTTTTCTCCCCAGTAAAAATTGCTGTTGAAACAATTAATTCAAAGCTAATTTAAAATAAACAAACAAACAAACAAACAAATAAATAAATAAAATGAACATGTTAGGCATGAGAGAAAAAATTACTCTCTCTCCCTAAGCCCCCAAAAGAAAGAATGAGTAATTCAATTTGTGTTTACTTAGATATTGGAAATTTGTCAAAGGACAAACATCCTTAGAAAGTGTTCCAGTACGAGCTGTGAACACTCTTGCTAAGGAAACATGTTTAGAAACACATTAACTGACCTTTCCTTGACAAAACATTTCTCTGTGAAATATCAGAGATGAGCCTGAAAACCCCAACAGTTCTAAATACTCATTAACTGAGCTAAGTTAATTTACAGTATTTGAGGCACTAAGTTTGATTGAATGGTAACAAAGCTCTTGCTTTGGCATGTGCTTTTGCATGATTCCCAGGGGCATTCGGGCTGCTGGCCAGAATCATCCTGAAGTTAACCGTGCAGCCTTTCTTCCACTCACTGTTGCAGTTTGAAAGCGATAATAATTTCAGTGTTTCAAATTGTGTCTGATCTGATAAAAGCAGGAGTGGAGACTACACTCTGTGATTTTATTCCTGTTGTATCTATTTGGGCGTGGAATATTGTTAGTTCTCACCTGCATCTCAAAGGTGATGGAGTGGGGAGGACATGGAGGTCCTCTTCCTTCTGCTTCTGCAAGGCTGGGCATTGAAAAGGCTGCTTCCAAGAGGGCACACAAGAGGCTCTCCGACAGGTACTTTGTAGTGCACCGGGGACACCTCCCTTGGAGGTGTGGGAGCTGAGGAAAGGAGTATGCCCCATAAGGGATTAAAGTCAGCTATTCATATCTTTCAATCTTAGCAGCACTGTGTTATTAGATAATGTTTTCATTTACAAAGAGAAAGTCTATACGCTTAATCTATTTTTATACACAGTCTGTGACTTTCTTTCACTGGTGTACAATAAAAGGCTCCCATGATCTCCATCCAGTGCTGTTTTCTAATGTTGATTATTGATAGGAAAAACAAATAGCCACAGTGTGCAAAATTTTATCATTCTAGATATTTTTTCTCTTTAAAATGAATGAAGCTTGAAAAGCTTCGGCACCAAACTTCTAGTTTGAATTCTTTCAAGGCTGTGAAACACTCTTTTGCTTCTCCAAGTTCTTAAAAGTTGATCTTTAGTTCCAAGGGGTTCTACATGGAGAAATTATTTAAGTGCTCCATGGTTTATCAGTGCTCATGGTTTATATTCAGATTGTGTATTTAGTTTACATATAGCTTAGTTTATATTTACTTTTGTCTTACAGGGACATTGGAGCACTTAGGAGCTTGTCTTAATTTTGCAGACCTTATACTCTGTCAATTTCCTGACTTGGTGTAAACTTTTTCCCACAGCCTTTTGAACTGATGGACTTCTACCAACCCTCAATTTCTCTTGCAGCCCTGTTTTTGCACAGTTTAACATAAAAGTTAGAAATTACACATTCTGGTTTTTGCTGGTTTATATTGCTCCCTATACGTATATGACCAATTATCATGACCACACAGATCATCAGTGGTTTCAGTATGGAAATAATTTCCCTAGACAGCAGCTAGTAGCAGAGGTGAACAGCCATCACACCTCTTCCATAAGACATATTGCATGCTAGTGAACTCATTTGTTTCCTGACTCTGCACAGGGAGGTTAGCATCCTCTCTGCCCGCCTGTCATCTTAAATGACATTTATGTTCATCAAACATCTTCACTAGCAATGAAAAAATAAATAATTACTGATGTGTTTTCCCACAAAAGATTTATATTACTGTCCAGTTGGAGAAGTGGTTCTTTTTTGTTTATTTAAAAGTATGCTGATTATCTCTTTGTGAATATAATTCTTCAAGACAGATTTACCATGTTTTTTACTGTTATATCCCTTCTGAAATAAACCCACAACATAGAAATTAGAAAGTTATGAACCAGAAAATGTGGTTAGGTGCAAAAAGTAATTTATTTTTTTCCCCATTCCTTTGGTATGCTGAATTTTAGATCTGATGGACAAATAATTTGCTGTCGAGATAAAAAGCATGTGGCAGGTCTAAGTGAGAAAAATCTTGTTTCTGAATACCTAACAATATTACTCCATATGAACTTCAGAAATGGCTTTGCTTGCTTTTGGAGATATTTTTCAAATTATATTGTGTAGGATACTGTAGCCAGGGTCTGGCGGCCGGAAGATCTTGTGCTGTACGGAAAGACAGGGCCCTCCCCCCCCCCTCGGGACAGCCAATAGTGTATAGACTGTGATGTAAGCAAAATGGATGTGACGTTACTCAAGCTATATAATGCCATACCGCATGGCAATAAACGCCATTTTGTCATCCACCACATTGGTGTCTGTGTGCATATGGACTGAGCGACCAGGGGTTAGTCGCCGTGCCGTTCCTGAACCAGGTCGCCTTGCCTTTCCGAAAGGCAACAGGATACACAGAATGATTGAGGTTGTAAGGGATCTCTGAATGTCATCTGGTCCAATTTCCCTGCTCAAGCAGGGCCACCTACAGCCATATGGCTAGGGTCATGTCAAGAGGGTTTTTGAAGATGGATCTCCAAGGATGGAGATTCCATAACCTCTCTGGGCAAACTGTGCCTGTCACTCTCACAGTAAAAAGTGTTTCTTCACATTCAGGGGGAGTTTCTGTGTTTCTGTCTCTAGTCCTGTCACTGGGGACCACTGGAAAGAGCCTGGCTCTGTCTTCTGTCTTCCCTCTCTTCGGGTATTTATGTACATTAATAAGATGCCCCCTAAGCATTCTCTTCTCCAGGCTGAACAGTCCCAGCTCTCTCAAACTTCCCCCATAAGAGAGGTGCTCCAGTCCCTTCACCATCTTTGTGGCCCTTCACTTGGTTCTGTCCATTATGTTCATGTTCCCCTTGCAGATGACAAGCCAGAACTGGACACAGTTCTCCAGGTTGGGCCTCAGTAGTGCTGAGAGGAGAAAGACCACCTCCCTTGACATGCTGGCAATCCTCCTCCTGCTGCATCCCAGGAGATCATTAGCCTTCTTGCTGCAAGGAAAAGTTCCACATAACATAGTTTTCTTGCATTGTTTTTACTAGGGACTTGTTTGTAGAAAATTAACCTTTTTCAACATTTAAGACATACCTTTTGCTATTGCTGTGCTTTTCTCAGCAACAAAGTGACAGCAGTAATTTTTCTAAAATTATCCATCACATGATCTACTTCATTATTTAACCTGAAATACATTATTTGAGGTAATACCAAAATAATGCCCCACCTGTGGTACATCAGTTTTATAGCTCAGCACAACTAGTAATTTGCCAGAACAGAATCCACAAATTAATTATTGACATGCACAATATAATGTTGCCTTAATGTTCATATGGTGCTTTGGAAATTTGTGCCATGGCAGAATATGTTAAATTGACCAGGGAAGAGTGTTGAAGAAAACAGAAATGGAGTAGCATGCTCTTAGGTATTCATTCACATAATGGACTTATAAGGGCACAGTCTTGCATATTTTCACTCCTCTGAATGAGTTTTACAAATGCAAGTTGTTCTTTTAGTTGCAATTCTATAAATTAGGACTATCTGTCCTAAATTAGGACAAACTGGCAGAGAAAGTGAAGAGTTTACACAATCACAGTGGACCAAGAGGAGCATAAGCTGCATATGAGCCAGCAATGTGACCAGGTGGCCAAGAAGACTAATAGCATCCAGGCTTGTATCAGAAATAGTATGGCCAGCAAGACTAATTAAGGTATTGTTCCTCCTGTACTCAACACTGGTGAGGCCACGCCTCAAATACTGTGTTCAGTTTTGGGTCCCTCACTACATGGACACTAAGACACTGAGGTGCTGAAGCATGTCCAGAGGAGGGCAATGAAGCTGGTGAAGGGTCTGGAGAACTAAGTTTTATGAGAAGTGGCTGAGGAAACCAGGGTTGTTTAGTCTGAAGGAGGCTGAGGAGAGACCCTCCTGCTCTTTACAAGTGCCTGGAAGGAGGCTGTAGTGAGGTGGAGGTCAGTCCCTTCTCCCAGGTAACAAGCAACAGAACAAGAAGAAATGGCCTCAGGTTGTGCCAGGGGAGATTTATATTGGATATTAGAAGAGACTTCTTCACTGAAAAGGTTATCAAACAGTGGAAAGGCTGCCCAATGAGGTGGTTGACTTACCATCCTGGAGGTGTTTGAAAGATGTGTAGATGTGGTGCTTAGGGACACGGTGCAGCACTGGATTTGGTAGAGTTAGGTTAATGGTTCATCTAGAACTTAAATATATTTTCCAACCAGAAAAATTCTGTGATTCTGTGTTACGTTCTCTGTGCACAGTTCACTGTGCAGTAGTCTCTACAGTGATGATGTTAGCAGGGAGGAGAGGTTACAAGGGAAGGATAGCCACCAAAACCTGTCTTTCTGGGTTTTCCATAAATGTTTCTGAGGAAGGCAGGCAATATAGATTGAGGTTACACAGATTGAATGGCATGATGCTATGGTAAGAAATAGTGAAGACAGTCCCAGTAGTGTTTGTTGACTTGTGTTTGTTAATCTGAAGCTGCATCCATTTTGTGGGTGGGGAACCTCAAGTGACAGAGATTCTTCTTGATGTCCATTAACCTTTCTTGCCTTAATTAATCTTTAATGCCTTGATTAACCTTTAACCTTAGAGTATACCTGTATTTGAGGCCTTATTTGAGAGAATTAGAGCAAGATATTAGTTGCTTATAATGTCTATGTCCCGTTTTTTTCAAGCTTGTCTAAATGAGGAATTTTGAAAATGGATACCTGGGTGACTTGGCAGCATCACCCAGGAAGTCTTTGGGACAGCACCAACCTCACTTTAATCTATCATTTCTGAGACCTGAACTTATAACTGGAAAATTGAGGACTCTTCTTTCTTTTCTGTCACCAGGTTTCAGCCATAGTCTTGTCTTCTTTCAGTAAGGTCCATTATTTAACAATTGTAATATAACACCTGGCAGATGCTATTTGTATTTAGATTTTTGTTCTTCACCTTCATCGCTGAGAGCAGTAAGAGCCTTAACTGCCATTTGCCCTTCAATGAAGGCAGCTGATGTACATTCTTCCCCTACTTAGATAAAGTGCAGTTTAATGAGATTTGAGTGCTGTTTCTGGTAAGAGGCCAGTGGCTGATTAGTGAGCTAGCAGTATACTGACATCTTCCTTTAAACTGCTTTATACTCACTGTCTGTTGACATACCAGCATAAAGGTTAGAGCTAAATATTTAATGATATGTCCCTGATTCTATACCCAAAGTTTCATTCTCAAGTACCTTTATGCATGCAGCAGTCTTACTGAATGTTACTTGATTTCCACAGTTCATCACTGGAACGGAGCATGTAGACATAGATGCTAGCTGTGTAGAGAAGCCTACATCATTTGACGGATGGTATTTGATTTTACATGTCTTGAAGTATCTTTAAAATGTTTCTATAATGAAGATTAATTTCTATAGCCATTTTTATGTAAGGGGTTAACACAACTTAAAAAATAAAAATAAAAATACTGCACATTTGGATTTTTCTTTACATGATGGACCATACCTGTGCTGGTATTTATCATATTTGCAATATAAAATTTTAGAGGAATACTAGAGTCTTTTAAACACCATTAAACTGGTTTTTTAGGCATGGCTTACATCAAGTAATGGATAGAAAATGGTTACAGCAGAATAAATCTATAAAAATTCTGCACTAGATCAAACTATGCTGGAATGTAACAGTTGCTGCCTTCATGAGTGTCAATGCTATTTGCTTATGCAGCTCAGTGCAGTTGAACCACCACAAGGGAGACATTTGAAGAGCTCAGTGTTCAAGCATCTCTTGGAAGAAAGCCATAAAAGAGCAGACATGAACTGAGTAATAAATCCTGTAGACATAGAAGCTGGTGCCATTAAATGGTATCAGTAATCTAATCCACAGTTGCAATTAAAGTATCACAGAGGAAGTCTACCAATAGTTTTGCTTTTAATAAAAAACCTAACTATGAAAACAACAAAGTAAGAGATGATAGAAATTTTTCTATAACAATTATATTCTATTTCCAGTTATTAATACTTTGTAATGGTGAAATATATGACTGCCCTTCTTCCTGTAAAAGCTGAAATATAAAAAATATGCCAGTAAAGGCCAGGCCCTTAGACTTTTTATGCACAAAGCAGCAAGCATGAAAGATTCTGCATATATCCACTAACAGGCTGGCATTCTTAAATTCCATAGGAGGATTATACAGTTGGATGTATATACCTGAACATCTCAAGACAGCTTATGACACTGCAGATTGAAGGTTCCCAGCGCGTTAAATATGCAGAAGACTTCCAAGCTTAAATAACTAGAAAGTTGCAGCCTGATTTTTGCAAAGTCTTGTGTTGAAAAACACGGAGGACATGGTATTCAAGGCTTGACTGGACTTGATAATGGACAAATAATTTAGATTTTCATCACCACTGTTACTATGCTGTTACAGGAGCAGATCCATCCTGAACCACCCGTGACCCTCTTAGTGTATCCCAGGGCTTCTGAGGTTGCTTTGACAGTTATCGTATTTGACAGAGTACTTCCTAATGATCACATCTGAGGATATGAAAGTTATTTTGCCTAAATATGGCATGCCTAAACATTGCCTTGCATGCAAATTAAAACAATTAATAGAAAGAATCTTCAATGGCAGATATTTAAGTGGTAATTAGATTGCATTACAAATAATGAAATCCTAAATCATAAGTTACAAATAACAAGTAGTTATTAGGCATGCATGGAAGAACTTTCAAATTGTCTCTGTCATGATCCACTAGTGTGTTTCTGTATTAACCTTGCTAACCTACAGGTTATGGGTAGCCATTATTTGGGCAGGAAAACTCTAGTTCCTTTCACATGGAGCTGATTAGGATAAACTTTGTATTTCATTCATCTTTCTTTTCTGAGTGGCTGAATTGATTTCACGCTTGTTTTAATGTGAATTTGACTGAGCTAGATTTGACCCTTCATTTCTAAGTCAGCGTTTTCATTTAGTTCATCTAGTGGGCTATGGTCTTAGAGTGTGCATTCAGAGCAGCACTAGCCATCTCGGTGCTTACATTTTCCTGTACATGTCCTTTTCAAAGAAGTTATATTAGCAATGGCATCACAATAGGGACCGTGTTCCTGGTGAAGAGTGCAAGCAACTTTCAGACTTCATTTTGAGTATGTGCTTTGATTTATTTCCCGTTCCCCCAATCAGAGAGTAACTTCTATTATGTAGATAGATGTGGGAAGTATTTGAATGTCTGTGTGTATAGATTTGCAGATATGTGCACAGCACTGGACTCTGTCTTCACTACAATTTCATGAGGTTATTTCTTCCCAAGAAAAGCAGACGGCTCAGTGGGTTTTACAGTTGGCTGCTGCTGAGTAGGGCTGGTTTATGTGTCACATTTCCTCAGAGAATTCCTTGGAATGGACTTGCTTCTTCTGGTCAGAGCATTAGATTTTCTGGAAGGGGCTTTTTGGTCCATGAGAGGGAATCCAGAGGAGCACTTTCCCTTTGCTGGAGTTTTGACCCATTGTACTGCATTTTCTATAGTCTCAGAAATGTGTGGGCCTTTTTCTGCACTATATTCCAGGAAGAAGCAAGGTTCCAACTTGCCAAGTGAGAATGAAGTTGGCTTTGTTAAAGCTTTTGGAGGAATGTTGGAAGAGGGGAAAATGGTCATGGTAAAGACATATTTGAAATTCATTTGGGAGTGAACAAGGTAACAACAGCAAAACCCCTACACCAAGACTAATTGGTACAGTCAGTGCAAGATATTTTAAAATTAATTTAAATTTTTAGTTTTATTAGTCTTTTCATGCTGCACTGTATTAATGATGAAATCTACGCATGATGACTTAAGTACACGTAGGCCAACAGTTGTCATCTTGACTTAATAATAGTTCTTGTTAAATCTGATTAATTTTTAATTTGTAGCACACGTACAATTCACAGGGGTAATCACATAATCCAGATAATCTGGAGATAATCTGTTGATGACCCTAACCTAAACTGCACTGTGTTATATTCTGTACTCATGTCCATTCATTAAGCTATTTTTAACAATATGAATAATGAAACAGTCTCTATAAATATAAAGGCACAGCTCCCTGACTCAACTGTAAAAAAAATAGATTTATACTAGTAATAAATTAACAACAACAACAAAAGGCTGAAGGTAGCCTGTCAGGAAGGCCAGATGACAGCAACATAACTGTATTGATGCATTTTATTTATAATGGAGCCCCTTATCCCATTTAATCAGTTGAAGAATGCCATAATTGTATGGCATATTTTTTTTTCCTTCTCACTGCTTCTTTTACTTTTTGAGTGGGTAAAGAGAATGTTTGGTCATAGGATAAGAAATAGATTAATTTTTTAAAGATCAATCCATTTTAGACCAATACATACAAACACATTGGCCTGATTGCTTGGATACCTTTTAGCTCTTAAGAACAGAATGCCTGGCACTTATTTTTCAAAACTAACTTTTTAGACTGTATTTATATACATAACACATTCAGAAATGTAAAGGAAGAAAATAACTACCATTTTATTCATATAAAAGATCTGCATTATTTTAATGCTAAATATAAATAGATTACAACTAAATACATTTATATTTTTAAACTGTCTGCTGGTTTCCCTGTTAGTAGTGATAATATCTGAGTTATCAAATATCATGGACTGATTCTATGGTTTGCTTCTTGGATAAACAGTTAAACTATTTTTTTGAAAACATTCTTCCAACAGGTATCCAAGATGCTTAGTATTTAGATCAGCAATGTTTGGATATATTCAGGAAATTTATATTATGGAAAATACAGTTAAAAAACAGGATACGGTTTACTGTATTCTGTGGTAATTTTGTGACATAGGATGATGTACAATTCCAGTTTTTAATTTTGGGGTAGAACACTGCAGGGCTGATATCATAATGAAGTGCTTGCTGAAATTCTAAATGCTAATAAGAGCGCTTTTTTTTTTTTTTTTTTTCTTATTTATGGCTATCTGGAAATTAATGTGGCAACCGAAGCAACTTTGTATACAAAATTGACTGGTTAATTATTAAAATTATAATGTACCATGATCTGCAGAAGTTTCTCTGGAGCATAAGAATGAAAAGGCAGTTTTAGAGTAATTGTGGTTTTGTTTTGTTTGTTTGGGTTTTTTGTTTGTTGCTTTGTTTTGTTTTTGTGTTGTTTGTTTGGTTTTTTTCCCCAGTTACTTTGCTTGAAAAGTTCCTGTTGGCCCAGTGCTAAAGGGTTAATTGAGGCTTTGGAGCAATGAAAGATGAGCTGATGAGGTTTTGAGTGGAACCATAGTGAAAATTTGAAAGTTAGAAACCACTGAAGTGTTCAAAGTTCTGTCTGAAAATAAATGGTTGGGAATAAATTAGACAGCATGAAATCAGACTGTGAAACAGGGGTACTTAATTACCTACACTCAACAGAAAGCCTTGCTTTGCCAGGAGAATGAGACACCAGGGGCTGACTAAGGTTACAAGCATTGTTAATTACCAAAAAAATTACCTCACATTCTTTTATTTTGTCCTGTCCCCACCTACTTCTTTTATGCCTCCTGCACATATGCCCTATCTTCTTGCTGTCTTTTGGAACTTCAAGATGCCAATTCTGAGCCAGCCTATATACAGCAAAACATTGGGAAAATTGTCCTTCAAAAGAATTCCCAAAATATCTGCTCCCTATTATGTCCAAAGAAATCAAACAAGAGTGCTGAAGAGCAGAAAAAGATCTAGCTTGTGAAAGCAAAGGAGGTACCGGTTCAAATGGCAGGTATCTGGGAGTCTGGTCTCTTTGTAATATCCAGAACAGTAAATCCAAATTTTATTTCCTTTCTGTTGACACACCCAGGCTAGCAAAATTCTTTATCTGAGGATATCAACAAACAATGACACTTTGATTATATATCAGATTGCCAGACTGTTCTTCCTGTTCATGTACATATGCTTGCATTACACAAGATGAGCAGAAAGAAAGATTTATACTTTGCAGCCTTTGTTCTGTTCTCATCACTAAATTGCCTTGCTTAGACTCTGTTAATAAATCATATTTGGTTTTATGAGCCTTCTGTCTTCCAGAGGACCCTGAGTGTTTATACTGTGCTTAGCTCTTATCTATACCAAAGAAGAAAGAAAAATTCGAACTAACCCTTGCTCTAGCTGTTTATCTCATTAGTCAAGCAACGCTGATTCATGGTAGGTAAATGTGATTCTGGTCCCAGAAGTTGTTGTGGCATGGATGTACTGTGCTCCTTTGGAGAGAGATTTGGGCACTCAGTGAAGCCTGAATTCATAAGGCTCCATTCTGTTACACCCACCATAATGAAAAGCTGAAATAAGCATCTTCACTGTACTTTATTATACCAACCAGCTTTAAGAATCCACTGCTTAATAGACTGCATCTGTGCAACTGAGTGAGGGAGGGCAGGAAGGAGGTAAAATTAGAGGCTTGCTCATTTGAGATGCAAGGTTGCCTTCAGAAAGTTCTGGGGAGCCAATTCAATTCTAGAGACCCTGCAATAGATGTCTGTGCTCATAGCACAGGGAAAGCCTGCTTGCTCACTTGGTGCCAAAATTACCATCCTCGGTTAATTTATTTTCGCTCTCTGTTAGTCTCCTTCCCACCAAAAAAGTCTGAAGGAGTAGAAGAGCCAGTGACGGGTAATAATACTGCTGCAGCGACAAGAGACTTATTTCTACTACTGTTTTAGGACTCTCACAGTGATGTAAGGCATCTCAAGTCCCACTTTGCCTTGAATAGCATGGAGGTGTGTTAAAAAACCCATTTGCTCAGGCAGTTCCCTGGCCTGTCAACACTCACATTTCATTCCACATTGTATCTGCTGCTCCAGCAGCTGACTCCTTTAGCTATGCTGAGCTGGCAGTTTATTTAAGAAAAAGAAACAAATGAAAACAGTAGAGTGTTTTCAGCATTTTATTTTCAGCATAGCAGATGTAACACAATTACCTGCTTCCTGTTGCATAACAACATTTATTTAGATGTAGGCAGATGTGGTCAATGACAAGGGACATGCTATGACAAGAGAGATATTCAGAAGCCACTAGATAAATTCAGGTGAGTCCTGGCAAGGAAGTGGAGAAACTTGCACCTTTCCAAGAATTTTTGAAGGAGCTATGGTCAGAGGCAAGGCTGAAGCTCAAGCAGCTGCAAATCTCACATGGAAAACAGTTTCCACCAAGGCAGCAGGGAAGTCAGGCAAACAGGAGACATCGAGGCTGACAAAATTGGAAAAGACAGCAAAAGATCAGCAATACCTGAATGACACAAGGTGATGAGGGAGAACAGCATTTGGCTTCTGGCCAAGTTTTTCTTATTTTTAGCCAGGTCTGGGTTTTCAGGTCTTATTAACCATAGATTGTAGTTGTAGCTAGGCTGCCTGTTGCCTAAGCAGATGTATTATTATACAGTCAAATTTTAAAAATCAATAAGCAGAACTGGTGCAACCTGACACAACTTTAAAATGGTATTTGGAATATGACAAATTCCTTTTTCTGCAGTGAAATTTGGCATTTTTCTACAGACATGGGAAGTGTAGCTGTGAGGGTGTTGCCAGTGAGGAAATATACTCATAAAAGATTTATATGGAAAAATACATCTCTGTCTGAAACATGAACAGTAAAGATTAATTTTTGCAACTGACCCCACAGAGGTTTTACCTCAGCTGAGATGGAAAAATTTCCTTGTACTTTGCTGTGAGGATGATTTCTGACATACTTGTATTTATTTTACTCATTTTTCTCTAAGAAGTAATGACCTAATATGCACCTTAGAGTTTGACCTGCCATTATGGTCATCAGCCACTATGTGTGCTGGAGCATGTTTGTATGGTACCCTTTTCCATTGCTGTCTTAAAATGAAAGTTTACTTATTTCCACTCAAAGCATGGAAAATTGTGTGTACTACCGGAATAATACAAAAAACAAAGATTTTAGCATCTCTTTAAAAAGTATTAAACATTAAATGCCAGTTCAATGAAAGTGTCTATATTTAGTTTTTAGGATGAGTGCATAAGTCCTGGATTTATGCACTTGAGCTGGGTTTTGATTTTTTAAGCCATTGCTTAAATTGGCCATGGTCTGCAGAATTGCTATGAATGCATCACGTATTTTGCTGTTTCTCTTAATATATTTCCCAGATTTAAAAAAAAAAAAAAAAAAAAAGTGTAGTCATAAGTAATCCTCATGTTCTGTGAGTTCAGCACCTTCCAAAATAAAAATACGTAATAGCACATGGATATTCACGGCTACCATCAAAGCCAGGGTACATCACTGAGATGTTAATACAAAACAGAAGGGACTTCCCACTGGAAAGCTGGTGCAAGTAGGCTTAGGCAGACTGTTCCTCTGTCCAATAATTTGCTGTCATGTGTGTCATGCGAAACTGGCACAACAACCTAACAGGGATAATGTCATTGCAACACATTCCTACAACTGTAACTACAAAAGCACATATGTACACCAGATTCTAGGAAATACAGAAGGAAGACATGGTAGGAACAAAATTCTTGGCCAACACAGCTTACTCTAAACTCACGTGTAAGTATCAAATAATAATTCTAAATACTTCCCGTAACTCTCACACCTCTTTAAATATAAAACACTTATACAAAGATCTTATTTCAACACTACCAAAGGTAACTGGCAGAGACACACATTTAGGTTGAGCTATCCAATGTGGCACAAATCAGTGTCACCACAGATGGAAACAGTCCTGTTCTTCCTGTACTTCAAGAAGTTTGTGCTGTGGATTGCAGCTGTGCTGGGGAAGTTGCACCACTACATGAATGGGTACAAGTGGGGGGACAAAAGCCCTGCTACACTCTCTTGACTGCATGCCAAGCCACAATTTAATAATGTTGGAGAAGCATTGCATTTTCTTTCCACACCTTCAAGCTCTGGCTCTGAATGTATTAGGTAAAGCAGAATAGTAAAATGGTGTTAAAATACAACATTTAACTTCCATGCAATTAGTTTTTGTGGCATACTAAGGGATATAAAATTTATATTTCTGCAAAATGTGGAAAGAATACTTTGCATGTAAAGCCTATCAGTGCCAAATGTCACAGTCCCATAGGATGTATTGGACTGCTGGGGATGCAGCTGTTGCTAGAGTCCAGCAAAGGGGGGTGCAACAATGAACACTTGAGAGCCCATTCTGCAGTCCATTACCTGCCTCTGTTCCTGTCCTGTCCTGTTCCTCTCTGCACCTCATGCCCAGCTTTTTTTCACAAAATCATAGAATCATAGAATCATAGAATCCTAGGGGTTGGAAGGGACCTCGAAAGATCATCTAGTCCAACCCCCCCTGCCAGAGCAGGGTCACCTAGAGTGCATCACACAAGAACGCATCCAGGTGGGTTTTGAATGTCTCCAGTGAAGGAGACTCCACAACCTCCCTGGGCAGCCTGTTCCAGTGCTCTGTCACTCTTACAGTAAAAAATTTTTTTCGGATATTCACCTTGAACCTCCTATGCTCCAATTTACACCCATTACCCCTTGTCCTATCACTGGTCATCACTAAGAAGAGCCTAACTCCATCTCCCTGACACTCACCCCTTACATATTTGTAAACATTGATGAGGTCACCCCTCAGCCTCCTTTTCTCCAAGCTAAAGAGACCCAGCTCCCTCAACCTTTCCTCATAAGGGATATGTTCCACTCCCTTAATCATCTTAGTAGCTCTGCGCTGGACTCTTTCCAGCAGTTCCCTGTCCTTCTCGAACTGAGGGGCCCAGAACTGGACACAATACTCCAGATGAGGCCTCACCAATGCACAATAGAGGGGGAGGAGAACCTCTCTTGACCTACTAACCACACCCTTTCTAATGCACCCCAGGATGCCATTGGCCTTCTTGGCCACAAGGGCACATTGCTGGCTCATGGTCACCCTCCTGTCTACCAGGACCCCCAGGTCTCTTTCACCTACACTACTCTCCAGCAGGTCAGCCCCCAACCTATACTGGGACATCGTGTTGTTCTTCCCCAAATGCAAAACTCTACACTTCCCCTTGTTGAATTTCATCATGTTTCTCCCCGCCCAACTCTCCAGCCTGTCTAGGTCTCTCTGAATGGCAACACAGCCTTCTGGTGTGTCAGCCACTCCTCCCAGCTTAGTGTCATCAGCAAACTTGCTGAGGGTACATTCTATACCCTCATCCAGGTCGTTGATGAAGATGTTGAACAACACCGGTCCCAGTACCGACCCCTGAGGGACTCCACTAGTCACACAACTCCAACCAGATTCTGCCCCATTGACTACAACTCTCTGACTTCTTCCTTTCAACCAGTTCTTGATCCACCTCACTGCCTGATCATCAAACCCATACTTGATCAACTTATCTACAAGGATGCTGTGGGAGACGGTGTCAAATGCTTGCTGAAATCAAGATAGACCACATCTACCGCTCTACCATCATCTATCCACCTAGTAATTTCCTCATAGAAGGCTATGAGGTTAGTCAAACGTGATTTACCCTTGATAAAACCATGCTGACTGCTCTTGATGACCCCCATGTCCTTGATATGCCTAGAGATAGAGACAGGAATAAGTTGTTCCATCACCTTTCCAGGGATGGAGGTGAGGCTGACCGGTCTATAGTTACCCGGGTCCTCCTTCTTGCCCTTCTTGTAGACTGGAGTGACATTTGCTGTCCTCCAGTCCTCAGGCACAAAGGGCAGTTTCCAAAAGTAGTGATTCAATACTCTGCACTGTTAGAACTCTATTTTCTTCCTTAATTTCTCCCCCCCCTGCCCCTTGCATTTCTGCAGGTAAAAACCTGTTGTAACAAACTTGCCACTCTGTAGAATTTACTGTAGTCTTTTTTACCAAAATTAACTTTCAGTTATTCACTTGTCTCTGGCTTTCAAACAAATAAAATGCATTGTTCTGTTTAGATTACTAAAATGGTGTTTCAGTTATTTATTAATAATAGGCAGAGCAAGCCAGCCCAACAAGCTTCCTCTTGACAAGAAAAGCTTTCTTGTTTTGGATGAATAATGCAAATTCGAGAAATAACACCGCTCCTGCATTTTATATGTAGGCAGATAATGTCCTATCCTTCAGCAAATGCATTAGGCAAACAAGAACACTTTGGGGAAACAGCCAGCTCCCAGAATAGAACATTCTGTTCTTGCCATAGGAGAAATAACTTTCCAAGTAAGTTACAGTATTACCAGCTTTGCATTTTAAGGTTTTGATGTGCAGCTGCTTTGGGTGCCTTGCCTTTGCAGTCATGATTGGAGTTGCTGTGGCAGGAGGGCTTGCAACAGAATGGTCCTCCTCACTGCCAGCAGAAACACTTCGCTCCAAGGGGTTGTGCCATGGCCAGCCGGTAGGAAAACAGGGAGATGCTTGATCCTGATGAAACAATGAAATAAAGCTGCAGGGAGGTGCAGAACATCCAACAAACATATGCTCAGTGTCTGGATTACTTATTGATAGTAATCTTCCCAGCAGGTACTTAGAAGCTGTGATAATGATCTCTGGAAAGCCAAGGTAAGCCCCCTTTCGCTGAAGAGAGTTGTTCTGATTTGCAAGCTTTGAACGCCCAAAGGTTCTCAGCATCTTCAAGGACTTGGGTGAGGAAGTCCCTACTGCCTCAGCAAGCTCAGCATATCCTATTTCCCAGGAAAGCCTTGTTAGGCTTGCATTAAAGACATCAATTCTATACATATCAATAAAGAAATAAGGGGGCAGAGTGGGGCAAGGAATAGTCCACAAGCCTCACACTATAAATTCTTTAAAGCTGGGAGTTTCATGACAAGCACACCCTTCTACTTTTACAAGATATAAAATAATATATATTTATGCAACATATATGAATGCAACATGCATGCTGCATACAACTGATACATTTTTAGACTGATCTGAACTAGAGAGTAATTCAGTTATTATTACTTACGTATATTAAGTTACTGCTCTGTAGAAAAAACCCAAACCCCAGTGTCTCTGTCTGAACTAATTGGAATATAAACGCAGACAAGATAGGATGTTCTGACACTCCCATAGAAAATGTCACAATTTTTCTTTTCACTTTCTTCATCTTAAACATATAGGAGGTGAAGATAGCTGATTAAGGTGTCTATGAGATCACAAATAAACTAGGTGTCTGGAAAAGATCTAAATACAAAGAAGGCAAGAAGGCAGCATGGACAGAGACAGAAATGTAGGGAAGAAAATAAAGGAGTCAGCTATAGCAGCATCTTTGACAGATCCATGTTGAATGTGGAGAAGATCAAATGCAATTTGAGATGGAGCTGAATAGCAAATTGAATGTTCAAATGTAGTTTGAAAAAAACTTCAGTGCATTAGAAAGTTACTTCAAAGCTGAAGTTTATCTCTGGGATGGTATAATAAATATGTGACATATGCTGCATAAAAAACCACCCCAAAACAACAGAAATAATTTGGTATTTAGAAAAGTTTTCCGACAGGAGTGTAATGAAAACTATGCCTGTGAAGAAAACACCAGAAGTTATTAATGCCTCCTGGGTTGTGGTTCAGTCATGTCCTGTGAATTTTGTGTACACATTCATGCAGGTACTGCTTCCCTTCCTTCTCCAGGAAGTGACTCCTGGCTCCCAGCCATCTGCTCAGTGCCCTGGTCTGTACCATCTCTGCACACCCAGCTGTCCTACCATGTCTGTACTGGCGTAGTCTAGTGAGCTATTGGAACTGTATCTGGGCTCTTGGACTGGCCTGCAGCATTGTCTGGTGATAATTTCTTGGCTCACTGCCTGGACTGAAGAATTATTACATTTTTTATGAGAATTGAAATGAGAATTCTCAAAAGGAAAATACACTAGAAGCTCTGATTATGATTTATGGTTTTTGAAACTCAAGTGTCAGAATGAGGCAGAAGAGATGGAGATATATCAGGGAAAGTTAATTCTTGTTGTTTCTCACTTCATCTAGCAGGAAAGTAAAACTGACCTTGTGTTACCATAATTTGATTATTGTCTCCTGATAAGCATGACTTTCATCCTGACTCTAGACTCAATAGGGTATCTGGCTAGCACATAAAATCTTCCTAAATATCCTGTTTGTTCCTGAAACACATAGGGAAAGCTGATAGTGCCAGCTGGTCGTCTTGTCATACGTGTTGCTGCAACGCCTAGTGGCTCAACTAAACAGTCTCTGCTTATAACCAGCAAGTCAGTGATTGGGCGTAGAAATTGGGTTTCTCTGTTTACTGTGGATTGGACTACATGCTTTGGTCCCATTGTTTTACAGAATTTCTCCAGCTGAATTCACCTCAGTATGAATTATTTCACGGCATTATCTACTAGCATCAAAATAGAAATGTCAGAGCCTCTATATATAACCTCTACTTTTGCAACAATGTATACAAGAACCGGTAGGAAGTGAAGATATAGAGAACTGCCCAGGAAGATAACAGCAAAAGTCACTCACACAATTTTTGAGACTGAAGGAAAATCTGAAACACACTCTAATGTAGAAACATGGCCAATTTCTGTTAAAGCAGACTAGTAATGCAATTATAATTCTTTTGAAACCTTTCTTATGATATATGATAGATACCTTTCTTATGATATATGATAGATACACATTGAAGTTATGGTATAGTACTATAACAGCAATCATGAAGAGAAAAAATTTCAAGGAGTGAGAGAAGGCCAGTCTGAGAACTGGGACTTATTTGTATTCTGTGTAGAAACACAAATTTCATCATATGTCTGTTGAAACTGGTACAAGAAGCAGCTGAATAAAGTAACTTACTAAATATATGTGGTAAGACTCCCTAAAGACAAAGTTTACAAACACCCCTGGACAATAGTCTTCTAAATAATTCTAGTTTTGAGATGGTCAGAGTTCTTAGAATAGTGGAGGTGTTCCTGGAGAAATTTCAATATCGTCATACTAATTTTCAATGATTTAATAACCACACAGTCAAGTCATGCTAAAACTGACTATGAAGTGTTGGTGTAATTTTAATAGAAGAAATACTTAAAGCTGTAAAATACTACTGAACACAGAAAACCAAACTGTATTGCTTTTACTCAACCTGAGTAGTAGTTACCCCTTGAGTAGCCCCTTGAAAACATTAGGAGAACTGTTACTTAGTCTCAGTAACATGTGAGTAAAAGGAATGAGCAATTTGTCTAGTCAGTCCCAAACCTTATAGTAGGTGTGCAGTGGTGCAATAGTTGTATAGACATAGCTTTTTTGGCAACCCTTCAGCATCTCCAATGCCATAATCAGCTTGCAGCCTTGGCATTTACTGTTGCCTCTGCTGTTGCTAACACCAAGCCTTGCCAACAACAGCAAATCAAGAGAACACACAACTCAGTAGAGCTTTGAGGTTGGAAAGGTCCTACATTTCCTCAGAGGCAAAATGTAGAGCTGTTTCCAATTCTGCATTTTAATCTTTGCTGCACCCTCAGTCCTGTGTTCAGTTCTGGGCCCCTCACTAGAAGAAAGAGATAGATGTGCTGGAGAACGTGCAGAGAAGAGCAAATAGGCTGGTGAAAAGCCTAGAGAACAAGCCTTATGAAGAGTGGCTAAGGGAACTGGGGCTGTTTAGTCCAAAGAAAAGGAGGCTGAGGGGAGGCCTTGTCACTCTTTACAACTACCTGAAAGGACATTTTTGGAGAGGCAGAGGTAGCTGCTGGTCTCTTCTCACAAGTAGACAAGAGGGAACATCCTATACCTACACCAGGAGGTTTAGGCTGGACATTAGGAATATTATTTTCTCTGAAAAGGTTGTCAAGTATTGGAACAGGCTGCCCAGAGAGGTGGATGAGTCACCATTCCTGAATGTGTTTAAAAGTTATATAGATGTGGTGCTTGGGAATATGGTTTAGGGGTGAACATAGTAGAGTGGGGTTAAAGGTTGTACTAGATGATCTTACAGATGTTTTCCAACCTAAATGATTCTATGATTCTATGTCTACAGCCAGCTATGGTATTAGTGGCAAAGATGAAGAAGGAATAGTATGTCAAACTGTCAGGTGCAGTGATGGCCCCCTTTGGTTTTGCCGAATAACAGTAGAGAGGTGATGAGAGACAGGTCTCACTTTAGAGACAGCATGTGGGACAATTTCCTCCAATATTCCTTCCTCTTTCTTCTAAAAATGTAGTAATTGGTATTGTTTGTGAAAATGCATCTCTTTCTGAGGAAATCTGGCATTCTTAGCTTTCTAAACAACCACCCAAATCACAAAAAACAATAAGCTGAAGGTGTCTTAAACTTTTTGTGAAGTAAATTTTTTTCTCAAAGGGGAAACCCCTGCGAAGAGATGGTGCAAACACAAACTGTTTAAATCCTCATTTGCAGGTAACATGTTAAACCTGATTTATGTAATGACTTCCCTGGTGAAGATACCTTAACTTAAGCTTAAGGGTATTTTTCAAACTATCATAGCTGCTAACTCTTGTGAAAAGTTGTGGGACATTTTCAATGCATCTAAAAAACAATTTTTTAAACAATCTGGTTTTGAAAGTATTTAATGTCTTCTTTACAGTGCTTTGTGCTGACTGTACAAGATTTTGAGGATGCTACAAGAAAGTGATTAAAGATTTGCCTCCTTTACATCAGTTTTGGCTCAGAGTGTGGAAGATTCAGGCACTGAAGAATTTTCCTTTTTGTCTTATTTTTTCCTATTCCATCGGTTAAGTTTAATTGGTTTCTTTTCACTTAGTTTTCAACTTAATCACATCACCTGATTTAGCCCTTCAAGCCTCTTGTTAAGGGGCAATAAGCACTTTTAAAAAGCAACTAATCTTAATGATTAATTCAGACAATAAGATGCCCAAGTCACAAATTTTTTTAGGGTTTCAGTTTTACCTCTATCACTACTCTTGCTAAGCTCAGTGGGAGAAATACCATTAATACAGAAATTGTGTTTTGTTAAGTCTTTCACCTAATATGGTGGGCTCTGTTCTGCTTCCCATTTTTACTCTAAATGACACAATACTCAGTAAAATCCTCTCAATGGTTCCACTGAACATTTTGTAAAACAATATAACAAAAGTTAGGTCCGAAAGCACCAGACAAAAAAACTTGTTCTACAGCACTGCTGAAATCTGTCACCTGAGGGATGAGCTTGGCCAGCTGGTTCAGTCTTTGCAGTCACTTGCCATACTTTGATAGTTCATGGCATCATAGAACAGCCTAGGATGGAAGGGACTTAATAGTAGGATTTACTTTATTATCTAAATAGAAAACAAAAAATAAAAGGAAACACAATGACTCTCAAAATGCATTGTAGCAGGGCCAGAAATGAGAAGCCAGTTCTTTTAAATTATTTTATACATGTCCCTGTCTACCATGCTATATTTTTGTCATGAAGATAAGCACATTAATTCAGCATCTTTTCACATGAAACAGCTTCTGCATGTAAGTTAAATGTCTGTGCCTGTGTATGTAGGTATGAATGTATGTATACCTACATATTTCCATACACACTTTAAATATTATTATTGGGTAGAGATTCTTTGCCCACAAGCTTTGGCTTTCACATGAAACAGAAGTATATCAACTATCTCCTTTCAGGATAAGTTTTTGGTGTGTTTTTGTGCTTCCTGTCACTTATTTATTTCCTGCTTCAGTACCTCCACTTGTCTTCCCATTGGCTACAAAATACTAAAGAAAAAAACACTTGAAATAGTGGCACTTCTGCATGACCTTTGTGTTACCTCTGTCTATATTTTTTTCAACCGTGCTGCACAGAGTAAACTATCTTGCCATTATTTACCTGCACAGAAGTTGCAGCACTCCCTGTGCTGAGACAGATAGGCATGTGAATACCTAAACTACTGTCTTAATTCTTTTGTAAATGGTAAATAAATTAGGTATCTATTTGCATGTTTGAGCAACACATACCTTAAAAATCTGATAATGAGATCTCAATACCAATTTCTGTAATACATAAACTGCAATACATAATTTGTGTAATTATTAAAAAAATTGACCATTTATATGTAGAATTGTTTGCACCAGTGGAACAACACCTACTGTTTTAAGAAAAATAATTGGAACAGTCGCGATAGAACCTTTTCCCTTCACATGTGTTCTGATGCAAGAATAATAGAACTATAGAGTGGTTTTGGTTGTAAGGGACCTTAAAGATCATCTAGTTCCAAATTCTCTGCCATGGGCAGGAGCACCTCACACTAGACCAGGTTGCTCAAAGCCCTGTCCAGCTTGGCCTTGAGAACTTAAGAAATCCTTAATTCTGGATGTTTAAACCATCACTGAAGATCAGTTTGGTATGTGCTTGTGCTGACAGGGAAACTATTTTCAACTTTTTGTTTGTTTGTGTGTTTGGTTGTTTTTTTGTGGTTTGTTTGTGTTTGGGCGGGTTTTTTTGGTGGTTTGGTTTGGTTTGTTGGGGGGGGGAGGGTTTCATGCAGACAAATGTGTAGTATTGTAGCCAAATGAAACATTGTTCATTTATATACTGAGGTATACTGAGGGCACCTAAAATGTGTCTGCTAAATAGTAACAACATACTTGATCCCCTCCCAGCTGCTCTCCCTCATCTCAACTCATTTCCCTGCCCCTCAGGCTTTGTCTGGTCTTGAGCAAAGGTGAATTTGTATGTAACAATTTTGAAGGGACCACAGAGATATGAATGAGTTCAAGGTACACAAATTTTCTTACTTCTGGAGGGTGTGCATTTTTCCATCAAATATCACATTTTCTTAACAATTTGCTTCAAGTCCAATGACTAATATAACCCTTATATCACCAAGGGCCTGCATTTTTTAGAGATGTTACTCTACTCTATAAAACTTTGACAATTATTTCCTTTTCCACTGGGATATTTGCAAGCAGCATTCTGGCAGTTGTGGTCCTCTGCAATGAGCTTCAGGAAACCCAGGTGTTTCTGCCCTCAGCTGCCTAACCCTGTCCCCACGTCAGAGGCTTGCCCCATGCAGTGCCTGGAGTGGGAATGTGGGTTTGGACAGTTCATTCCCAGATGTGCCAGCTTCAGCTTCTGTCAATAGGGACATTTCCCAGGCTGTAGCAGAGCTGGCCCAGGTCTTTGCCAAAACACATGGGAGCAGGTGTCAAACCACCTCTCAGCAGACTCATACTATAGGGAGCTCTGATCTCTTGCATACATACATGCACACACGTGTGCACACACTCACCTGTGCATACACTCACCTGTGGACACAGAGCAATTTTTTCATTAATTATTGCTGTTGCTGTGGGTCTCCACAAGCTGCAGCTTTGATGTACCAGTGTTCAGATGAAAGTGCTAACAATGAAGTAGCCAACACATGCCAAAATCGCTTAGAGAAGTTTTCATGTAATTGGCAACTTGAAGCCATGTGCAAATCAAGCTCTGGTTTTGTTGCAACAAGACTTTAAACTTTGATAAATTTTGTAAGCCATTATCATAAAGTCTAACTGCCAGCACAAACCATAGCAATGACCATGAAGCTCTGTGCTGCTGAACCACTCTGTTTTGCACTTCACAATCATTTGCCATCTGTTGGAAGAAGAGGATCCCCTTCAGCATTTTTGTTTTCATTTTGATGACGGAAGTAGCATAATGATTCAGTCTGACAGCTCTTCAAATGGCAAAATACTGGTGTGCAAGAGCTGTGCAAAAATTTTTGTTTGACACCTCACCATATTCTGAAGCTGACAAAATACCTGCAATGCTTTTTTAAGCAACAGCAAATGGCCATAAATTATTTCATTGGACATGAGCACTGAAAGTTAAGGTGTAAAAGCTGAGTTGAATGTCATGCCATATAAGTGTATGCTCCAAAACTTTGGATTTCCCTGCCCATGGCTGAAAATTTGGATTGAAATACAATTGTGCTGAAACTCCTGCTGTTTGGATGTAGTGAGTGTGACTTATGCCATTATGATTGCTTCTGCTTTTGGTATGCTACTTTCTGTTTCTGAGAGCTCTGCTCTGCAGAGGCCAGCAGCCATTTTACAGGGGGCTCTTATAGTCTGCATCAGAAGGCACACATAATACTGATCTTATTTTTAATACAATTGAAAATGTTTCATGTAGAAGTTGTTTGCTTATTGTAGCGAGACATTTATACTGTGAGCAGCAGACCAAATACAAGTGTGTATATATATGTTCAGGTATACCTCCAGCTGAAATGGATTTAGATATCACTGTTACATCTCTTAGTTGAAAGGAAAATTTCTTTCTCTTATGCTGTTATTCTCCTTTCAGATCTAGAAAATATTAGCAGGAAATTTTAACCAGCTTAGCCCTCTGAGAATTTTACATAAAATTTTTTTTTCATCAAAAAATGTCAGCAATCTTTCACATCCTATTTTTCATTAAAAATAACATCTTTTTTCTGATTCAAAAGAAAAAAAAAATCAATACTATTATGAAGGGGTTACTTACTGGTCATCCATAGTATGTGATGTTTTATTTTGGTTTAATTTAATTTAAAAATAGCTATACCAAAAGTGTTGTGGTTTTTTTTGGAACTGGTTATGACTAGAAATGACATAAGACATGGATATTAAAAGCTTAAATGAAAAACAGATTGCTAATGACACTGTAAAATCACTAGATTTTAAAGAAATAAGCACTACATAGATGGAGCAAAAGCTGATGTTTCCTACTTAAGCTGTTATCGGAAGCTATAGCGATGGGCTACAAAGCTTCCCTTCTTTGGGCTGAGAAATACAAGCCAATTTTTGTTGCTATTCTTGCAAAACACTGTCAAATGCCAGGATGATGATAATAGAGAAAATGGATTCTGAAAAAGCTTTTAAGGACATAGGGTTTAATAGCGCTCCCGCTTGTATTGTCTAGAAGATTGCTTTGGTAACCATAAAAGCTGAAGCAGCTGATGATTTAGAAACAGACTGAGTGTTTAGATATCATATCACGTACTTAGTAGAAAACAGTTCAGTTTTGCCTTCTAGATCTCTAACCAAGGATGAGCTGGAGTAGGGATGAAACAGTCCTGAAAAGATACAGAACATCAGAAATTAAAGGGTTAAAGCCAGTGCTGTATCTCCGCTCTAATACACCTGCCAGTAAAAAGAGGTGATATTAATACTATATTTTGCTTTTATATATTATGACTCCTTCCCACCCAGCCTCTTAAAAAACCTTTCTAATATTAAGCACTTAATATAGCCAATTGGTTCCTGTGTTTTGTTGGTAATATATATGTCTTGAAACAGTGCCATTTTCTTAACTGGTTGGGCTCTATCTCAGATGACATGCTGTCACTGTATTTTGTCTCACAGTGCCGATGGAGACTGGAAGTACATACACCACTGACCTCAGGGACTGAGTGCTAGTGAGGGCCCTCAGTCTGTTGCTTGGAGATGCACTGGGTGCACTGCAGAACACTTGAAGTCTAAAGGAGGTGAGCCAGCAGCTCCTGAACTAATAGAAGCAAACAGGGAAGCACTGGAGAAATACTCAAAGGAATTCCATCCATTCCAGCCATTAAGTCAGCTTCATCAGGGTCCCATCTTAAATGCCTCAGTGCAAATGCATGCAGCATGGGGAAAAACAGGAGGAGTCAGAGATGCTAGCATGCCTGCAGGGTTATGATCTTATTGGCATAATGGAGATGTGGTGGGATGGCTTTGTGACTGGAGTGCAGGAATGGAAGGATCCAGGCTCTTCAGGAAGGAGAGTTGGGGGAGATGAAGAGAAGGTTTTGCCCTCTATGTCAGTGACCAGCAGGAGGCCATGGAACTCCACTTGTGGATGGATGAGGAGCCAACTGAGAGCTTATGTATCAGTGTTAAAGGGAGGTTAGGGGCAGGTGACATTATAGTGAGGGTCTGCTACAAGCCACCTGACCACTACAATTGAGTGGATGCGGCAATCTATAGACAGATAGGAGTGGCTTCACATTCACAGACTGTGGTCCTCATGGGGGACTTCAAGCACCCCAATATCTGATGGACGGAAAACACAGCAGGGCATAAGCAACCCAGGAGGTTCCCGCAATGTGTTGGTGATAACTTCCTTCTCCAAGTGACAGAGGAAACAACAAGGAGAAGTACTATGCTGGACATTGTTCTCACCAACAAGGAGGGGCTGACTGGTGGGGAATATGAAGCTCAAGGGCAACCTTGGCTCAGTGCCTGTGAAATGGTGGAATTAAAGATCCTTAGGGCAGTGAGGAGGGTACACAGCAAGCTTGCTACTCAAGATTTGGGGAGAGCAGACTTTGGCTTCTTCAGGAGCCTGCTTGGTAGAGCACCACGGAATAAAGCCCTGGAGGGAAGAGGAGCTCAAACAAGCTGTTTAATACTCAAGAATCACTTCCTTCAAGTTCAGGAGCCATCAATGCAGCTCAACAAAGAGGAAGACAGTGGAAGCTTGCATGGATGAACAAAGAACTCTTGGACAAGCTGGAACACAAAAGGGAAGCCTACAGAGAATGGAAGCAAGGACAAGTAGCCTTGAAGGAATACTAATAAATTGTCTGAGCAGCCAGGGATCAGGAAAGCTAAAGCCCTGGTACAAGTAAATCTGGCCAGGGACATCAAGAGAAACAACAAATGGTTCAATAGTTATGTCAGTGATAAAGGGAACACTAGGGAAAATGTGGGTCCTCTTCAGAAAGAAATGGGAGACCTGGTTAGCAGGGATATGGAAAAGGCTGAGGTACTCAATGAATTTGTTGCCTCTGTCTTTACTGGCAAGTGCTCAAGCCGCACTGCCCAAGTCACAGAAGACTGTGCCTGACAAATCTGGTGGCCTTCTATGAGGGGACTACAGTGCTGGTGGATAAGGGAAAAGAAACTGGTGCCATCTACCTGGACTTGTGCAAAGCATTTGACACTGTCCCCTGTGACATCCTTGTGTCTAAATTGGAGAGATATGGACTGGATGGATGGCCCACTCAGTGGATAAGGAATTGGCTGGATGTTCACACTCAAGGAGTTGCTGTCAATGGTTCAATGTACAAATAGAAACCAGTGATGAGTGGTGTTCCTCTGGGGTCAGTACTGGGACCAGAGCTGTTTCACATCTTTGTCAGTGACATGGATGGTGGGATGAAGTGCACCCTCAGTAAGTTTGCTGACAACACCAAGCTGTGTGGAGTGGCCAAAACAGTGGAGAAAAGGGAGGCATCCAGGGGGACCAAGACAGGCTGAAGAGATGGACCCATGCAAACTACCTGAAGTTAATAAGGCCAAGTGCAAGGTCCTGCACATGGGTCAGGGCAATCCCAAGCACAATTACAGGCTGGGCAGAGAATGGATTGAGGGCGACCCTGAGGTGGAGAACTTGGGAGTGTTGGTTGATGAGAATCTCAACATGAGCCAGCATGTGCGCTTGCAGCCCAGAAAGCCAACCGTGTCCTGGGCTGCATCAGAAGAAGCATGGCCAGCAGACTGGTGGAGGTGATTCTCATAGAATCATGGAATGGCTTGGGTTGGAAGAGAACTTAAACAGCATATAGTTCCAACCCCTGTCATGGGCAGGGAAACCTTCCACTAGGTGAAGTTGCTCAAAGCTCCATCCAACCTAGCCTTGAATACTTCCAGGGATGGGACATCCACAACTTCTCTGGGAAGCATTTTGTCTCACCCCCCACAAAGCGAAGAATTTCTTCCTAAATCTATCTTCTTCCAGTTTAAAACCATCACAAGACCAGAGTAGAGGGGGAGAATCACCTCCCTCGACCTGCTGACCACTCTTCTTTTGATGCAGCCCAGCACACAGCTGGCTTTCTGGGCTGCAAGTGCACATGGCTGGCTGATATTGAGGTTCTCATTAACCTTTGCTCAGTAGCTCTTGTTGAGCAGAAGGCCCTTTCCAACCTCAACCATTTTGTGACTCAGCAGTGGTAAGTTTGCTTCTACAGCTCTGAAGGGAGTTGCATGACTTGGGAAATAAATGCCACCATCTTGGTTGTCACTCCTGCACTGAGTAAACCTGCAAAGGCTCCTAAAGCCCACAAATGCAGATCTTAGGTAATGGGGCACAATTTTTTAAAAAATTGCTCAGCTTAAAATTGTTGCCATTCAGGAAACGAGATTAGGAAGCTTCTTGATACTTTGGCAATCCCTTTCATGTCAACAGCTGGTCTTACCTTTAATGATCAATGTTTCTTTTCAAGAACTTAAGAAAATTACTTCTTTCTTTGCGACTTTGATTACATATATGTACATAACTAAACAAACATATGTAATGATAAATAACATTGGCCACATTTGTTGTAATATAGCACACTCTGCAACACCACATGCCAGTGTGTCACATCTGACATGGCCCTTAATATCTGACTTCTGTGACACTATACCACACAGGGTTCTTAAATGAAAGTCATAACTCTACCTAAGTGGACAGTCACCTTTAGACATGTAGTAAAAAAAGTACAATGAGATGCCTATGTTGTGTTTGTGTTGACTGCTTAGTTAAATGCTTATATCTGAGTTAAAATTTAAACAGATCCCAAGTGCACTAGTCCATAGCTGAGTTTTCTCCTGCAGTCTCAGTGCAATGGGGCCTTTTCTTCAGCTGGGTGACAAAAGCTGTTACATTATAATCATTTGACTAAAATTATTTCTTTTTCTTAGCCTAACATACAGAGCTGGTTTGAAATGAATAGCAATTCACACATTGAATCAAAGATTATGCTGCATGGACAATAAGGCACAGAAATAATAAAATAGTCCTTACGTGCTGAAAAGTGAACACTCAGATCTTGAACAGTTACTGCCAATAGTCCTGCAGAACAACTGGTGCATACCACAGCCTCAGACCTTTCTGTAATTGCAAGACATGAGCATTTCACAAGACACATCTTGTGCTTCTAGTCAAAGAAAAATGCCAATAAATCACTGAATTAAAGTTCAGTTTTAGTGTAAAGGGAAATTATGATGAAGGTGTCTTTGTATCAGATGTTTGGTTTTTTTTATATATATTATGATAACAGTGACATAAAAGCAAAGAATTTGTCCTACTCCTAACATAATAAACAGCCCATTAAAAATTAAACCCAACAGGCTATCCTCAGACTATATGCATTGTTCTTAACAATGCAACGAAAAATATAGATGTTGAAAGCTATCCTGTGAACAAAGCCTTATCTGCTGCATATGCCAGGCTGTAGTGACTCTGAGTCTGGAAATGAATGTATTTCAAGCTCTGCCAAGTTTTTGCAGCAAATTAAAATGAAGTAACTGAATATATTTGTCAGTATTGGAACACTCAATCACTTGGATGATCACTATGTTTTGTGAATTTTTTAACTGGTAAGTGAAATTTGGCTGCTTATACATCAAGTGGTTTAAGAGTGTTTTTCTGGATTTAGTCCAGTTATAGTCAAAGCTACTTCTGCTGTAAATCATTTGACTGTTATGAAAGAGTCTCTGCCAGGCTGACTACACTAGCAGGGCAAAATGCAGTGTCTTAATCATGAAAGCTCTTCCCCAGCTGAAGAGCAGAAGCAGCAATATGAACTGCTGAAGCAGCCCTGACAAGCTGCTACTGAGTCATCTTCGTATTCCTGTTAACCCAGGCTTCTCTGACAGCTTCATTCGCCTGTATTTTTAATCCCTGCAAAGATCCCATGCTTCCAGTATTTAGACAATATAAATGGCCAAAATGTGAATGCCAGTGGGGGTTTTGCCATTGTTATACACCAGTGCCCCAGTGGTGACTGTGTTAAGATCAGCTTGGGCTGTGGGGTTACACAAATTTGGCACAGAAGCATATTCACAGCCTACAAGACTCGTGTCTTGGAGCCTTACTAGCACCACGTATTAGACAGCAGATCCTAATGCGAATGACACAATGTCATAGCCCTGTGCATCACAAAACAGGCAGAGTGAAACTTAACCAAGCCACCAGCTCCAAGGCCACAGCTCTTTCAAAAGTGTGCCTGGGATTTCACTTCAGTGAGGTCACTGAGGCAAAGGGCTCTGGAGTGGGGATCACGCTGGGAGACCCCTCCTCAGCAGCAAAAATGCAGCAGAAGTCCAAGGACAGAGAGGGTGCCCCAGCCCCACTCTGCCCCAAGCAGGAAGAGCAAGCTCCTGAGGGGCAGTGGCTCTGGCTGAGTGTGGGCCAGGACAACCCCTCTCAGGTACCAGAGGAACCCTCAGGGAGTGCAGGTGACCAGAAGCACAGCAAACAGGGCATGGTGCCTCAGAAGGGCATAGCACAGCAGTTCGTGCAGGCAGGGTGAGCAGGCAGCGTGAGCGGGCAGGGTGAGGTTGGCTGGAAGTCTTCACTCTCCTAGGAAGAAATCCAACTATGGTCTCCACTCAGTCCACAGCCACAGTCAAAATGAATGTGGTGACCCAGGCAGACCTACCTCAGAAACACAGAACTGTCCAGGTGTTGGGCTGTGCAGAATGTCTGAGCCTGTAGCTCTTGCCAGAGGACAGCAAAGACAACACCTGTGTGCTCTGCAACGAGGTAAATGATCTGCGCAGCGTGGTGGAGGAACTTAACGAGAAAGCAGAGAGATTAAGGACTATCAGGGAAGGTAAAAGGAAATAGATTGGTGGAGGCACACCTCATCATCCTTAGGGAAAAGGCAGCAGGTAGAGTCTCCATGAGAGGTACAGGATTCCCTGCCCTCTTGTCTCCAGGCAGAATGAGGGGACCTAAGAGATGTTCGGGGGGAATGGAAGCAGGTCCCTGCTTGGAGCAGCAGGCAAGTCCCCTCCAGACCTTCCCCACCTCCTTAGATCCCCTCACACAACAGATACAGGGCTCTGGAGACAGACTACCAGGGCAATGAGCATGTGGATAAAGCCCCATCCAGGGAGCTGCTGAAGCAGCCAGCTCCATGCATTGAGACTGCTTCTGTTAAGAGGAAGAGGAGGGTGATTGTTACAGGAGAGTCCCTTCTGAAGGGAACAGAGGGTCCCATATACCAGCCTGGACCCTTCCCACAAGGAGTAACTAGAAGTAGTAGTAAACTAGAAGACCGAACAGATCAGTGCCTTGCTCCAAACCTGGTGCTGCCAGCAGGACTTCGGGTTTTTTGACCACAGTTTGATTTACAAGACACTGGGCCTGCTTACAATGGATGGGAAAACCCTGTCTCGTAGGGGGGAAAGGGTACTAGAGCAAGTATTAACAAGGCTCGTAGAGAGGGCTTTAAACTGCACTCAGAGGGGGAAGGGGATAAATCCAGGCCCACCAGAGGTGAGCCTAGGGCTGAACTGCCAAGGATGGGGGGTAAAATCGATAGCCCAGATCAAGTGCACCTACACTAATGCATATAGCATGGGCAACAAACAGGATGAGCTGGAAGCCTTTGAGCAGCAGGACAGCTACGATGTAATTGCCATCATGAAACATGGTGGAATGACTGTCATGACTGGAATTCTGCAATGAATGGGTATAAGCTCTTCAGAAGGAATAGGTGAAGAAGGAGAGGCAATGGCGTGGCTCTGTATGTTAGGAAGAGTTTTGACTGTATAGAGCTTGATTATAGTGAGGTTAAAGTTGCGTGCTTATTGGTAAGGATGAAGGGGGAGGTGAATAAGACAGATACTGTGCTGTGAGTCTCTTATAGATCACCCAACCAGGACGAGGAGGCAGATTAAGATTTCATAAGCGACTGGCTGAAGTCTCGCAATTGCCAGCCCTTGTTCTGGTTGAGAAGCTCAACCTACTGGACGTCTGCTGGAAATATAACACAGCAGAGAGCAGCCAGCTTGGGAGGTTCCTTGAGTGTGTGGAAGATAACTTCCTGACACAACTGGTAAGTGATCCTACTAGGAAGGTGCCTCACTGGGCTTCCTGTTCACAAATAGAGAGGGACTAGTGCAAGATGTGATGGTCCATCTTGGGCTTAGTGATCATGAAATGGTAAAGTTTTAAATTCTTAGTGATGTAAGGGAGGGTTTAGCAAAACATCCCCCTTGGGCTTCTGGAGGGCAGACTTTGTCATGTTCAGAACATTGACTGAGAGAGTTCCTTGGGAGACAGTGCTGAAGGGAAAGGGCATCCAGGAAGGATCAACACTCTTCAGGAAGGAACTCTTTAAGGCCCAGGAGCAGGCTGTCCTGATGTGTTGCAAGATCAAAGGGTGGGGAAGATGACTGGCCTGGTTGAACAGGAAGCTTTTGCTGGGACTTAGGCAAAAAAGGAGGGTTTACCACTTTTGTAAGGCAACTCAAGAGTAGTACAGAGACCTTGTTAGGTCATACAGAGAAAAAATTATGAAAGCAAAAGCCCAGGTGGAGCTCAACTTGGCCACTGATGTAAGAGACAACAAAAAAGATTTTATAAATTCGAAAACAAACAAAAAAAAGTATAAATTCATCAACAAAAAAAAGAGAATCAGGGAGAATCTCCACCCCTTACTGGGTGCAGGGGGAACACTGCAACCAATGATGAGGAAAAAGCTGAGATACTTAATACCTTCTTTGCCTCCACCTTTAATAGTCAGACCAGCTCTCCCCAGAGTCTTCAGACTCCTGAGCTGGAAGATAAGGATGGAGAGCAGAACAACTACCTGTAATCCAGGAGGAAGTAGTTAACGATCTGCTTCTGTACTCGGGCATGTGTTCACCCTAGAGTGCTGAGGGATCTGATAGAGGAGCTCACTAAGCCTCTCTCCAACATTTATCAATAGTCCTGGTCAATGCTGGAGGTCCCAGATGACTGGAGGGTGGCTAATGTGGCACCCATCTACAAGAAGGGCTGGAAAGGGGATCTGAGGAACTGCAGGCCTGTCAGCCTGACCTCAGTACTGGGAAAGATCATGGAGAGGCTCATCTTGAGTGAGCTCACATGGCAAGCGCAGGGCAGCCAGGGGATCAGGGTTTATGAGAGGAAGATCTTGCTTGACCAGCTTGATCTCTTTCTATGACCATGTGATCCTGCTTTTGGATGAGGGGAAGGCTGTGGACATTGTCTACCTGGACTTTGATGAGGCCTTTGAGCATTCTCCTGGAGAAGCTGATGAACCATGACATAGACAAGAGTACTCTTCACTGGGTAAAAAACTGGCTGGATGGCCAGGCCCAGAAAGTTGTGGTAAACAGAGTCAAATCTGGTTGGTGGCTGGTCACCAGTGGAGTCTCTCAGGGCTCAGTTTTGGGGCCATTCTTTATCATCTTTATCAATGATCTAGATGAGGGGATAGAGTGCACCCTCAGTAAGTTTGCAGATGACACCAAATTGGGTGGGAATGTTGATCTACTTGAGGGCAGCAAGGCTCCACAGAGGGACCTGGACAGGCTGGATAGATGGGTTGAGGTCAGTTGTATAAGGTTCAACAAATCCAAGTGTTGGCTCCTGCATTTCAGTCACAACAACCCCAGGCAATGCTACAGGCCTGGGGAGGAGCTGCCCAGAGGAAAAGGACCTCAGGGTGCTTGTCAACAGCTGGATGAACATAAGCCAGCAATGTGCCCAAGTGGCCAAGAGCATCCTGGTCTGTATAAGGAATAGTGTGGCCAGCAGGAGTAGGGAAGTGATTGTGCCCCTGTACTTGGCACTGGTGAGGCTGCACTTTCAGTAACTGTGTTCAGTTCTGTGCCCTTCAATACAAGAAGGACATTGAGGTGCTGGAGGGTTTCCAAAGAAGAGCCACCAAGCTGGCGAGGGATCTAGAAAACATATCATATGAGGAGCAGCTGAGGGAATTAGGTATGTTTAGTTTGGAGAAAGGGAGGCTGAGGGGAGACCTTGTTATCCTCTTCAACTACCTGAAAGGAGGTTGTAGGGAGGAGGATGTTGGCCTCCTCTGTCAAGTAAAGAATGACAGGACCAGAGGAAATGGCCTGAAGCTGCAGCAGAGGAGGTTTAGATGGGATATTAGGAAGAATTTCTATACTCAAAGAGTGGTCAGGCACTGGAACAGGCTGCCCAGGGAGGTAGTGGAGTCACCATCCTTGGAGTTATTCAAGAAACGTGTCGTGGTGGCACTTCAGGGTATGCTCTAGTGGCCGAGATTGTAGGTTTTTTTATTGTTTTGGTGGGTGTTTTCTGGTGGGGTGTATGGTTGTATGTGTTTGGGGCGGGTTTTTTTGTGTTAATGGTTAGACTCTGTGATCTCAGAGGTCCTTTCCAGTCCTGATGATTCTGTGTGATTCTATTCGTCTCACCTAGCAGATCCTAGCACCCCTCTTATCTACCAGGCATGCTTCCAGCTCTACAAAACCCCATTCCATTGTGCAGGACCCTGCTCATCTCTGCTTGGTCACCCTCACCATACAAAGGTGCAGCATAGCTCCTGCCTTGGCTTGGGCAACTTTGATGACCTGGCACCTTGCTAAGGAAAACAGTCCAGAATGGGTGAGAAGAACAGTTTCTGTGTTCTGTCTCCTCTTGTGGTCACACTTAGGCTGCATCAAGGGTTTAACCTACTCTGCCAAACGGCGCTAGAAAATCATAATGACTTCTCAAGACTAGAAAGTCTTCTGGATAAACTCTTTGTATGAAGCACAGAAGGTGGAGAGCATGGAGATACTAATTTTACAGGATAAACACTGTAATTTGGGTAGCTGGAGGGAACATTTTGCCTGCAGGTTAGTTTTTATTAGGTTAGCCATATTCTGTACATTTTATTAATGGACTTCACAGTCTAAAAGAAAATTTGTAAGTAAAATTATTTGTTGGAAATTTAGGGTTGAGAGTGTTTTTCGATAGTGTCTTAATAGCAACACGAGTCACTTGCTCCTTGACAATATATAAGCCTAAACTGCAAAAATGTACAACCCCTACCCCCCCAAATAGTTGCTATAACTCAAAGCTGCTCTAATTTTTACTGTGCAATAGTCTATTAATGTTTATTCTGTTAGCCAGGTTTCTGAAATATCACAACATATTTCCAATGACTTTCCCTTTTTAAACCACTTTCTAAACTCAGTTAGTGCATTTATCATTTAAAGAAAATAATCACTACTTTCTAGTCTAATGTTTTGTTGGTTTTTCAACCATAATTTTTCATGAGATGATCAGCTTCCTTCAAAATACTGCAATTTTCCACTGCACTTATAAACAGAAAGTTGAACTTTCCGTCCACTAGTTGAAACACTTTGATTTTCAGTCTTTAATGAAAGCTCAAATTTTCAGGTTTTGTTTGTTTGTTTTTTCCCCACAGAATAATAAATCCACCGATTTTTAATAATAGAAGTTAATGAAGTAATCTCTATCACATGAGCCAATAAATGTGATGTAAAGTCAGGAATATTCCTCTGTGTGTGGCACCCAAATTAAATACTTACTGGTCTCAGATATCTGTGTGAATTCAATATTTCTTAAAATAACTATATAATTAAACTCCCTTCATTAGATTAAATTATATTATGAACTTTCATTCTTCAGAGGTACTCATGCTATGTCAAATGCAGAGGACAAAACCAATCAGTGTTTCCAGACACTGCAGTGAATACAAGAAGCTGTTCCTATGTCATTTACTTGTCATATAGCAACTAATACGCATAATGTGCTATCACTTGAAATGCGGACAACATTTACTTTCAAAAAGCAATTAAAAATGGATATTTTAAAAACTCTTTTCAGCAAAAATACCTTGGACAAATGCTTCAATTACAGAATTAGAGATCTACAATAACTATACTTTTAAAAAATACATTAAAATTACCACAACTACAGAACTTCTCTTTCAAAGAAACACTCTAGGAACACATACGTATTATTCTTCCCTGCCTCACTCTCTAAGAACTTCATTTTCAACTAGGATCAAATATCTGATCTGAATGCACTCAAGAAGTTATTACCAACTGAGTAAACACAGGCTGAGAAAATATTATTAACAAGAAAACTTTAGTAACATATGACAGCTGGAATTCAGCCTAGGTCATAGTTTTAAAAATAAAAATGTTCGCACTCTACAATCTTTCTCTAAGAGCAGTGGGTAAAAAACAATCTCTAAGAGAAGATTAGTGCCAGCTGCACTGCTCCTGTACAGGAACTCAGTGCACAAAAATTTTGTTCCCCTCTAGAGGAAATGCAGAGGTGATGAGGAGGGAAGGGATACACCCCTGAGTCAATTTAATTTTGCCCTGCTTCCATAAGGACAGCTCAGAGGTCTGAGTTGAAGTGTTATATTCCACAGCACTGTCCTTTGCAGAAATGGAGGTTTAACATGAAAGGACTAATTTATCTAGCCGTTCTATTAGTTTTCTCAGGTAATGCATTATTTCTCAGCCTCTCTTTAGTGTATTAGTACTAATTCACTAAACCTGAGGAAGTAGAAAATTAGGCAGCAGATGAATATATTGAATAGTACTGGTCCCAGTACTGACCCCTGAGGGACTCCACTAGTCACAGACCTCCAACTAGATTCTGTCCCATTGACCACAACTCTCTGACTTCTTTCCTTCAACCGGTCCTCAATCCATCTCACTTACCCGATCATCCAGACCACACTTCCTCAGTTTATCTACAAGGATGCTGTGGGAGACAGTGTCAAATGCTTTACTGAAATCAAGATAAACCACATCTACTGCTCTACCATAATCTATTCACCTAGTTACTTCCTCATAGAAAGCTATAAGGTTGGTCAAACATGACTTCCCCTTGGTAAAACCATGTTGACTGCTCTTAATGACTCTCTCATCCTTGATATGCCTAGAGATAGTGCCAAGGACAAGTTGTTCCATCACCGTTCCAGGGATGGAGGTGCAGCTGACTGGTCTATAGTTACCTGGGTCCTCCTTCTTGCCCTTCTTGTAGACTGGAGTGACATTTGCTATCCTCCAGTCCTCAGGCACCTCTCCTGTTGCCCACAACTTACCAAAGATGATGGAGAGTGGCCTAGCAATGACCTCCGCCAGCTCCCTCAGCACCCATGGGTGCATTCCTTCTGGACCCATCAATTTATGCATGTCCGGATTGCTCAACTGATCCCTAACCCAATCCTCATCTACCAAGGCAAACTCCTCCTTTATCCTGATTTCTTCTGGGGCTTTAGGGATCTGGGGCCCCTGGGGAGAGTCTGCAGGAATAAAGACAGAGGTAAAGAAGGCATCAGTACCTCTGCCTTCTTTATATCCTCTGTCACGAGGGCACCCACCTCATTCAGCAGTGGGCCTATATTGCTTCTAGAGTTAGTTCTATCTGCAGTGTATTTGAAGAAGCCCTTTCTATTGTCCTTGACCTGACTTGCAAGATTAAGTTCCAAGGAGGCCTTAGCTTTCCTAATTGCCTCCCTACATCCTCTGACAACAGTCCTATATTCCTCCCAAGTGGCCAGCCCCTCCTTCCATGATCCATAAGTTCTCTTTTTCCACTTGAGTTTGCCCAGCAGTTCCTTGTTTACCCATGACGGTCTCCTGGCTCCCTTACTTGATTTCCTACACATTGGGACACTCTGATCCTGAGCTTGGGAGAAGTGGTCCTTGAATGTTGACCAACTACCTTGAGCCCCTTTATCACCTTTCCCCTTGAGCCCCTTCCCGCTTTCCCATGAGACTTCCCTTAACAGTTGATTGAGGAGGCCAAAGTTGGCCCTGCAGAAGTCCAGGGTTCTGGTCCTGCTAGGTATTCTGTTCCTCCCACACAGGATCCTGAACTCCACCATCTTGTGGTCACTGCAGCCAAGGCTGCCATTGACCGTCACCGCTTCAACCAGACCCTCCTTCTTGGTGAGCACAAGATCCAGCAGCGCTCCTCTCCTAGTTGGTTTGTCCACCATTTGCATTAAGAAGTTATCATTAATGCACTGGAGGAACCTCCAGTTTTAATTCCTGGAGGTCTCAAAAGCATGAGCACTTCGACCCTCTGCCTTGGAGGAGGGAGCAGGGGAAGGCTGCTGCTGAGAGCAGCCACATGCAGGTCTCTGGCAAATTGCTCTGAAGCAAAGAGCTGTGGGAGCAGGGGAAAAGAAAGGCAGAGAAACAACTTCTTCCCAAGAAGCCTGGCAAGTATTCCAACACTTGCACCCGGAGGGGTGAGCGGGTGCCTTGCCTGCTCGAAGGTTGGAACTTTAGAGGGTGATGAACTAGCAGACGTATCATGTTTAGGACACTTGAGAGGTTGCCACAGTGTGTTCTGTGAATCTCAATGAGATGTAGCAGCACATTCTTCCCTTGTATCCCTGAAACCCTGCCAAAGTGGCGGATGAAAACTGCCAGTGAGTTTTCCTGTGGCAGCTAGGGATTTGGAGATGTGAGCATCGCCTGGTTTCAGCTTAGCCAGCTGCTTTTGGCTTCTAGTCAGGGTGAGGTTTGAAGCGAAGGCTGAGGATGACGCAGGCTGTGGCCCTGAGCACCTGCAGCAAAGCTGCCTCTCCTCTGGCTTCCCAAGTTCAGCCTGGCTTCTTGCGCAGGCACCCCTGGACCCTCCCCTTGCCCCTGCCCTCCCTCTCCCTGCACCCCTCCCGGGCCAGGGGGAAGCAGAACTGGGGGCTGTGATGTAGCAAGGTGGTGCTCCGCCATGCTGGTGACCACCCTTCATGGCCTTTCCCTGGGGAGAGGGAAGCTGGTTGGTTTTGAGGTGTTAGTTTTTGTTTCCATATGAATCTTACTTGAAAGAAAGCAAAACCAACCCAAGTAAAGAAACGTAATCCGCCACCAAGAAAGAACAGGGGGAAAATTGTTTATTGCTGGTCCCTGCCCTTTCTCCTGGCCAGGAGGATGTCCCCAGCAGGGCAGGGAGAATAAGGCCGAGCCCTTCACTGCTGCTGGTTCCAGCTGCCTGGTCATCTCCTCAGCGGCGGGAGTTGGGAGGGTTTGGCCGCGAGCGGAGGCAGCCGCCTGTCCCATCGGCCCTTGTCCAGGTGGCCATCCTGGCCCACCAGCTCCAGGTCGTCCTGCTGGGAAGGAGAACGCAGGCTGGCTGAAGGCCGGGGCCCAATCCCACCTTTCCAAGTCACCCTCCCATCCCCAGCTCTCCCTGGGGAAACTGAGGCAGGGCGCCCTGCAGAGGCGCAGCGTCTCCCTTCAGCCCCCCTCATCTCCTCTCCCTCCCTCATCCCTACCTGACTGCGGGGCTGGAGTGGTCCCCCATGGATGGGAGGCAGGGGCTTGAGGCCTCTGAGTCTCCACGATGGGCGGGTGATGGTGTCCAGGCCCCCGCAGTCCTGCGGCACCCTCAGCTTCTCGGACTGCTCCGCCTGCTCCCTGCGGGACGGGGCACGGGGGTGCTCAGTGCCCAGCACCACAGCACCCCATGCACCACCCTGTACCAGGGCCAGGCCCAGGAGGTGCTCCCTGCTGGGCTCCATCCCTCCTGGCTCCCCTCGGACTGCTGCAGGAGACCCCCACCCAGCCAGCCCAGCTGGAATCTCTCTGTCCCCATGGTCCCAGGCACCTGTGGCCATGGCAGCTTCCTCTGCCCCCATTCTACTCACTCCTTAGTCCCAGCAGCATCCTCAGCCTCTGGCTCCGCGCTCTTTCCGAGCTCCTCCAGCTGCTGACAGGAAGGCTCCCACTTCAGGCAGTCCAGCTGGGGATTGACAAACACTCTCACCCAGCTGCCCTGGGATGGGAGGGGGAGCAGCCAGGAGGGGAGACCTTGGCAGGGACAGGGGCCAGTTTTGGGTGGCAGGGACAACCAAGCACTCACCTCGGAGTCCACCTGCTCCATCTGATCGTGCTCCAGCATCCAGCACTCCAGCAGCATCTGCTGTTCCATCATGGCCTCCAAGTGTCTCTGGCCATCTAGGCCAGCCAGGCCAGCTCTGTTGCCTCTCTAGCAATGGGGAAAGGCAGGAGAGGGGAAGGGATGGAGGCAGGAGGGCCAGGCCAGCGGGTGTCGGGGCAGAGGCAGACGCAGCTCTGTGGCCCCGCTTGCCCCACTGCCCCCAGGGGGTCGGTGCCACCTGCCAAAGGGACCCGGGGGGCTGCAGAGGGGCCTGGCCAGGGATGGCAGCTGGGCTGGAAAGCCTCCCTCCCCCAGGCCAGCTCTGCCACCGGGCACCCAAGGGACAAGGGCTGTTTGTCACCCTGCCCAGGACCCGCTTGGCTGGTGCTGACTTGTCCAGGCCAACCTGGGGGCAGCAAGCGCCAGCAGCCAGGGGGTCCTGGCAGCCACCCCCCAAGTCCCCCACGCTGGTGCTTTCATACCTTTCTCTTCCTTCGCAGCTTCTTCTTCGCCCCCTTGTCCACTGCCTGCTGCGGCCAGGAGGCTTCCAGCTCCTCCAGGCTGCTGAGCCTCTGGCGGGCGTCCTCCGGCTGCGGGCTGGGGTCTGTGTTGGGGGAAGGGCAGGGTCCCTGCTCCTCTGCTGGCTGCTCCTCCTCCGAGCCTTCTGCCATCAAACTCAGCTCCTCTTCCTCTTCCTCTTCCTTCTCCCCCACCTCATCCTCCCCCACCTCATCCTCCCCCACCTCCTCATCCTCCTCCTGCTCCTCCTGCTCCTCTTCCTTTTCCTCCTTCCCCTCCTCCTCCTCCTCCTCCATGTATTTCAGCATCATCAGCAGCAGCCTGTGCAGCTCCTTCTCCATGGTTTCCACAGTCACACACTGCTTGTCGTGCTCCTGCCTCAAGCCTTCCACTGTTGCCTGCAGGTTGTTCTGCTTCTTCCCCACGCCTTCCACCAACTCCTGCAGCTTGTCCTGCTGCTTCCACAAACCTTCCATTGTTGCCCGCATCTTGGCCTGCTCTTTCTTCATATCTCCCACTGTCGCCTGCAGCTTCTCCTTCTCTTGCCTCATGCCTTCCACCGCCACACACAGCTTCTCCTGCTCCTGCCCCACACCATCCACTGTCACCTGCAGCTTCTTCTTCTCCCTCCCCATGCCTTCCACCATCACCTGCACCTTGTCCTGCTCCTGGCCTGCCCTATCTACTCTCACCTGCAGCTTGTCCACCTGCAGGAAGGGGAAAAGGAATTGACTCTAAGATAGGATGGATGTGGCCAACTTGCCTGGGTGCTGTGGAGGCTTGATGGCCCCAGCCAGCCAGGGTACTTGGCCTGGACAACAGCCAGGACCACCCTGCTGAGGCACAGGGTGTTGGGAGCACTCTTCCCCACCGGCCTTACCTGCTCCTTCAGCTGCTGCATCATCTTGAACAGCTGCTTGGTCATGGCCATGCTGTCCTCCTGCTGCTCTCCCAGCTTGATCTCTGGCAGCGTGGACCTGAGCAGCCAGAGGGAGGCACGGGCAGACTTAGGCTCTGTGGGGCTTCTCAGGGGGCGTCTCTTGCCCCCAAAGCAGGCTTTCCCCAGCCACCCCAGCCTCCCTGAAAGCCCCATGGGGTAGGAAACCCTCTCCCATCCTTTACCCCAGTTGCTGAGTGATCTGGTCGCTGGCATTGATGTTCTCCTCTGCTCCAGCCACCCCCAGCTTTCTGTGGGTGTCCTTCGGATGCCTGGTCTGGGAACAGCAGCAGTGACACAGTCAGGGCATGGCCTCGTCCCAGCACTGGGGCCCTTTGTCTGCCCTCTGCCCAACTTAAGGCCCAGAGCATCCAACAGCCCCCTTGGGGACTGCTGCCAGCTCAGCTTCTTCTGGCACTGCGGGTGGCTGGGCAGGCCCTGCAGGGAGGAGGACCCTGGCTGTGTGCATGGGGTGGTGGTCTTCACGCCAGGGGACCCTGTCTGTACCTTTGTGGTGATGGCCTGGGTGCTACGGGACACCGTCCGCATCCCGGAGTTGGTGGTCTGGGTGCCACAGGACACAGTGTGCACCCCAGGGATGGTGGCCTGGGTGCCACGGACCTCCTCCTTCATCGCTGGGATGGTGGTCTGCATACCACGGGACCGTGTCTGCACCCCCGAGGTGGTGGTCAGGGTGCCACAGGACGCGGTGTGCAGAGCAGGGATGCTTGTCGTTATGCCACGAAGCCTCGGATTCATCAGTGTGATGGTGGTCTGGGTGCCGTGGGCCACTGCCTCCATCGCTGGGATGTTGGTCCCCCGGGCAGCCTGGCACTGGGTGTCCACGTGTGCCACGGCAGGCACGGGGGGTGTTGCCTGGTCCCCAGAGCCCTGGGCAGGGGAGGCAAAGGGGAGCAGGGTTACAGGCTGCCGTGCAGCAGTGAGGACAGAGCCCAGGGCCACCCGCCATGTCCCCAGCCCCTGTCCCCAAGGCACCCCCCAGCTGCCTGGCCCCAACTCCAGCCATGGCCGCGGGGCAGGGGCTGGGGTGGTCGGGCAAGAGAGAGAGGGGCCGGCAGGGGCTGGGGGCCCAGCTCCCTCCCAGCAGCGCTGGCAGCAGCTCACCAAGGCAGATGGCTCCGGGATGCTGGGAGAGCTCTCTTCCAAGGAGGCGGGCACTGCCGCCATCCTGCTGCTGTCCCACTGGAGACGCGGGGACACGGCCTTGCCCTGGGGGAGGAGGGTGGCAAGAGTGAGCCCCAGGGGAGGGCCTGGCTGCAGCTCAGGGGTGGGGAAGGCAGGGATGGAGGGTGGGGGGGCGGAGGCCCAGGGGTGCTGAGCCTGCGGCTGGCAGAGCCCGGGGCCCCCGGGACCCAGCACCAGCTGCTGAGGAGGGCAACGCGGGGAGGAGCCCGAGCAAGCAGAGCAGCGTTTTGGCCTCAGCTCTTCCTGCCTGACCTGGTGCTGCCGGCAGTGCCGAACTCGAGTGAGTTCAAGAAGCAGCGCAGCAGCTGGACAAGGCAGAGGAAATGCACCAACTGCTTCCCTCAGCAGAAACACAGATCCAGTCCTGTGGAGGACGGGAACCTTTCTAGCTCTGGGAAACGAGACTGAGTGAGAGGGATGGACAGCCTGCAGCCTTCCTCCTCCTCCTCACCACAGCAAGTGATCTGAGCAGGGGGGACACGGGTGTTAAGGTGAGGGCAGGGGCTGTTGTCACAGGGGGGCCTGTTGTGATGTCACCTCGTTCTAGGCAACCCCCATGGAATCTCTGGGGTGAAGGTGGCCCCAGGAATGGAAGATGCCCGAAGTCCTTCTTCCTTCTCCACTTTCACACCTCAGAGGCACCCAGGGACATCTCCTGGTTGGCAGCAGCTTCCCACAGCCTGTGCCCAGAGGGACACAGCTGTGGGAACACAGATTTCTTTGGGTCATTCAACCACTTAGCATGGTTCTCTTGTACCAGCCTTGGGCAAGAGCGCAGGCTAGTGGAGTTTTGACCTTTCAAGTCTCCATCCCTGGAGGTGTTGAAGAGACATGTAGATGTGGTGCTGAGGAACACTGTTCAGGCATTGGAACTGGTAGCATTAGGTTAATGGTTGGTAGAGTTAGGCTGTGGTTGGACTTGATGATCTTCAAAGCCTGTTCCATCCTGAATGGTTCTGTGACTCTGCGTGATTTTGTGATTCTGTGTGATTCTGTAATCTAGGTGAGCCTCCAGAACAAACTGCTGTGAGCACCTTGCAGCACTGGCTGCCCTCACACTCCTCCATCCCCACAAGAATGGGATGAAAACCTCCAGAGACAGCTGCCGGGAGTCTCTGGCAAAACCCCACAGCCCTGGCTTCAGGCCCAGCAGGGACGACGTGTGTCCGTCCCTGCCTGCTGCTGTTCTAGTCCCACCAGACACTCTGCTGCCAAAGCTCCCCAACCAACTCTCCAGCCTGTCCAGGTCTCACTGAATGGCAGCACAGCCTTCTGGTGTGTCAGCCACGCCTCCCACTTTAGTGTCATCAGCAGACTTTTTGGAAGAAGCATGTAGGTTAATATTTCTCTGTGTCAGAATGTGTGTAGTGTGGATTTCTTTTTCCCTTTATTATTATAATAGAGTATAACAGTATAATTATAATAGAGTACAACAAGCAAGTAATAGAAAAATAGTATCCATTAAGTTATGGTACCAGTGTGTAAGCAGTACATAGATCCTTCTATGCACAACAATGTGTTTTCTTTCCATATAAAAAATTATTACTCTAGAAGCATTTTCTAGACATTGATCCCATCACTTGACACTGAAAAACTCCCTCGTATTTTGAAAACATGGGTAAGATCTAATAATACCCTGTTCTTAGAAATCTGATTATGTCATTCAAGAAGCTTAAAAAAATCTAGCAGTGATGCATGGTCAAGGGCTCTTGTGTTCCTTGGAAAAGTTAAAGCTATTCTTTGCCCTTTATGAAAAAGAAAAAAAGAAAAGAAAACAGAAGAAGAAAAAGAAAAAAAAAGAGAAAAAAAAAGGAAAAAATCCCACAAACCAAGAAGAGAACCAACTCCCCACATTTTCTAATGACTACAATACAGTATTTTTGCATGCTAAGCAAACACAAGTGCAGCTATTATACCTCTACTGTTCAAGAGAAAACACATTATCTGTACAATTGTTTATATATTCTTTGCTCTGACATCTGACCAGGCCACACAGCTCCAAGCTGAATCAAACTATAAATATCATATGCTGCAGACATGCTCAGTATGGGAGCACCTCTCCACAGCTGGCATCCCTGCACTGCTCCTATCAACAGAGAACTGAATCCCAATTAACCTACCCTTGTATTAGAGTGTTAACTCACAGTTCAACATTTAACAGGCTGAGACTTACTCTCCGGTGTGCTGTTGGCAAGGGAAGGATGCAGGAGGGTGGAAGAAGCCTGGCTTGTGGAGGGACCCTCAGCAGAGCTGGCTATGAAAGGGACATGGGGCCCTGAGAAAGAAATTGAGGACTGGGAGGGCCCCCAGCTGCACCCTGGCTGCTGGCAGGAGGCCTGCCAGTATATGCAGAGGGGCATCCTGCAAGCAGGGGGACAGTACACAGGGCTTACATGGGGACTTCTGTGTTTGTACTGCGTCACAGACCTGCCCTAGGGCCAAACATGTTGGTCTGAGTGTTGTCTCTTTAAAAAAGGGACCTCCAGCACTTCAAAACTCAAACTTAAGAGTGATCTAACTGTGGATTTCCAGTGCCTTTTCTGAAGCACCTTCATTTTGAAGTAGCATTAAATGGAGAATTATAGTTCCACTGGGTGCAGTTTCAGGATCCCTACAAATTTTCCAGGGGAATCTGAGAGAATATAAACCTGTTTATTGCAGAGCTGCCATCCTTAACTCCTTTTCTCAGAAACTATAGAAACAGCCTACAGGTCTCCAGGATCATGTGTTGAAAGTGTTGCTGGAAAAAAAATAACAGATCTACTTTTGCAAATTATTACCTCTACTAATTCATTTTAATTTTTGTCTGTAGGTTACAAAAATAATGGAAACCAACTTGATTATTTTTAAGTCTAAGAAGTTCCAGCTACTTGTTATAACATCATGGTCCAGTTATTTAATCCCTGGACATAGTTCAAAGAGAGGTAAAATCAACATCCACTTGGTGGAATTTGTTTGCTTTTCTGTTCATCCCTCCATTGTTTTTCCAGTCCATGAAGACTTCTACAGGAAAACGGGTTTTGTTTTCTTTTGGAGCTAACATAAAGTACAACATATTATCCATAAAATAAAAGGAGGCCTTATATGTTGCTTTTTTCCTGAGCTTTGTGAGCCAGATTCTACCCACAATTATTTATGAGTAAGTCTGACCTGTACATTGTTTGTGCATGCATACCACCTCTCCCTCCCTCTTCAAACAAATTGACTGTAGAAGTAATAAATGAAAAAATCTTAACAAAAGTAGTCTGCTTTTTATATATACTTTTAATTTATTTTTTTTTTCAGATTTGTTTCTGATTCCGTAGGCTTTGATCTAATTTGCAGGAAAAGGAATGTATAGATCAAAGCAAAACCCAAAATATAATTCTAATAACATAATGTATCTACCAGCCACATTAAGAATACATGCAAGAGAACTGAACTTGAATGTGATTTCAACACTTGCTGATCGGAATATATACAAATATGCTCACATACATATGCTTTTGCTCAATTACAAGCCTCTCTGAGCTCAGTTAGAATTACTCCAGAGATATTGTTGTGCAATAGATCAGATTCTGGTTTAAATGACATAATGCTGGCCAAATGGTGTCAGTGATTAATCTCTACATTCATCATTAATAATAAAAAAAAAAATGTAGCTCAGATGTCAAACATGTTAAACCCTTACAGAGAAATGATCTAAAAACTTGTCTGGAATGTGATGATTTCATCAACCCATGGGACAGAGTCTGCACAGATTTGCAGATGTAGAAATCTGTTCATGGCTTTACGACAAAACACTAACCTGATCATGGACCAAGTTCAGACTTGGCATGAGCAAGTGGAGAACGGATTTAAATGGATGGAGTTGAGCCAAGGGGGACTTTCTCACCAGAGACCCAGAAAAGTCCTTCATGAGCATGCTCCAGTTGACAAGGCTATGTTCTTTCAAGGTCAGGTTTTGCTGTTCTCACTCTTGCTGAATAATATCCTTTTAGAACACTGACATCTCACTATACTTGATGGATTAAGTAGGAGAGCCACACTGGAACCAGCTCTACAGATGGAGTACCTTTCCAGTGCTGTGGTGTGGGGGAAGGCATACAGCACAGCCTAGGAGAGAGGCCTAGAAGTTATGTGGTCTATTTAAGACAGCTGACAGAACATAAATATTCATGATGGCTCTTGGAACAATAAATTTACACTTTTTGTAATTAAAAAATATTCACAAAAATCTTTGTAAGTGGTATTTTTTAATTTAATGTGATGTGTTTTGCAACATTACATAACTAATGTCCTACTTCAATGCTCAGTAAAGAAATTGACAAAAAAGTGGGAGTAATAGAAGTATTTGAAATGACTTTGAGATTATGCTTGTCACTCTTGACTTAATGTATGGCTATTGAAGAAAAGACCCGATATCCATATGCTGTGATTCTTGACAGTCTGAGAAAGGGCTGAGAATACAGATGTGTATACAAGCAAGAAATTTGTCTCTGTTGTTCAGGACTCAGAGGTAAAAGCCCCCATAATTTGGACTTAGATTACTAGGACAGAAACGATGTGGTTTTGATTCTACTATTATTTCATGAGTTATTTTAGGTGTGCTAAAAATGAAAAAGTGACCTTTCTGAAAGTCTTCTTTCCTGTGTTCAGAGCAACAGTGAGCTGGTTTCTATGGAAGAGACTCACTGTGGCAGCATCTACTGCCAATGCAGCTGCAACCTCAGTGGGGTCTTCTGCAGGGTAGGCTGAGTGTTACAGCCTTCCTATCCTCCACAGTGAAGAAAAAAGGAAAAGATGGTGAAATTGCTCTATGAAGTATCATCTATTGTGTCTTCCAGCATCTCTGAAACTCCTTTGCCTTGAGGTACTTCTTCCTGTCAGGGGACCAGAATACATGCTCCTCTTCCCCTGCCCTGTAGGGCATTTGGCTGTGGGGCTCAGGGCAGTGGCCAATCCCTGGCCCCAGGGGTTGCTCCATCTCTGCTGTGCCCAGCTGTGGGGCTGCACCAAGGCCTCACCCCCTCCCAGCCTTGTTCCTTTCTCTTCCTGCCATCTGACCCTGAATCCCCTCATCATGCCTGGTTTCCTTAATACCTCTTCAGACAGTCAAAGCCATTATATTAAAATGAGGTAAGTGTTGGTAGCTCTCCTTTAACACTTCCTCATTTCACAGAGTTTGGCTTATATATCATTTTATACCACTGCTTACAAATTCAGTACAAAATCTGATAAGGAGAAACAAAGAAAAAGGCGACACTGCCTGAAAAAACAAGGACCATAGCTATCCAAAACTGTTGAAGAGTGAAGATTTGATCTGAAAAATGTGAGTTTCATTCCTACATTTCCCTCAGGGACACAGCAGTCCTGAAAATTATAGTTACATATATCTACTGCAAGTAAGAAATATGTAAAATCTATTACTTGTCTGTAGTAGGCTTACTGAGAAGAGATAAATTCTCACAACTGTCAACACATTTCAAAGTTTAGTGCTTATACTTGCAATACTAAAGGTGTAACAATAATATAGGGAATATATTTTTGCTTCTATCAGGTTAATGGCACAAAGATATGCTGAATGACAGGTCAAGATGGTTGGAGGCATTTGAGAGAAATTAAAGGTCCAGCTCATCACAAAGTATGATCTGGTTCACATAGACACTTGGAGCCATAGACTATGCTGTTTTAATTTCACTTGCGTTTGTGTTTACATCCGTAGCACTTGCTTTTCAGCTTAAGGAAGAATACAATGTAAATAATTTGCTTCGTAAGTAACATGCCCCTGATGAAATGAGTATCTAATTGTTTGGCTTTTAAAATCATTGTTTCATATGTTGAATATCAAACTCCATTCAAATAGACAAGGACACTTATACAGCAAAGCAATCTTTTCCTCTTGCTGTAAAACACTTAATCAAATTCACTATATGAGAACTATTTCAGTAGCAATATCTGATTTTGCAAACACCAGATTAAACATTTGCTGCTAGAATATGCAAGCACAACTCAGCTGAACACAGTGGAGTCGTGCCTGCCTGTGTCAGCAATGGATTTGGCCCCAAAGCTTCATTATTTAACTTGCAAATTCCTGATGTGAGGAACTATGTCTCTGTTTGAGAGATGCTTTAGATACTTTAGCTGCGTTATAAATAATAAATAAAATCACAACTAGAAGCCTCAGGGAAGAGAAAGACTGACTGTATGAGACAGGGGCTTTGTATCTATACAGAAAACCCTCCCTCCAGCTACTCTCCAAGGACTCAGAAAAAAACCCAAACAACTAGTTAAGGTACTTATTAGGCATGTTGGCCTTTAGTTAAAGTCTTTGGCCAGTGTGTCTGGTCTCCAGACATACTTCAATGCGGGTGCCCCAGTCAGTGAATTATTAATCTATGGGTGGTCCTAATGCAGATTCCCCATGTGTTCATCAGCTTTTGGGTAAATACACAGAAGGAAGAATGTTAATGGTCCATTTTGCAGGTATGCTCAGGAGAGGGTTTGCTGTGAAGGGTCTCAGAAGATACCTTTACTATACCTTTACTATAAACTTCTGGGCAATGTGTCTCACCATCACATGATGCTGATGAAGCCATCACCCATCCAGGCACTATGAACATCCTGGTACCTTCCCAGTGGGAGACGTGCAAAGCCACCTCACACAGCCCAATCAAACAGTCAAAACTTTGCTTTGACTTATCAATACTGAAGAGCTAAGCAGTATAGCCCTTAAGAGCCAAGTACAATCAGTCACATTTGCAAGTAATTGGGAGAATTTTTACTGTAAATTAAAATAAAATAGAATGTAGAAGATAATAATCTTTATGAGGAAATGAAGGTTTAGATTTCTGAGCTATTACATATGCATTTGATGAATAAACCAAGATCAAGATATTAGCAGTCTAGGCAAGCATCACGCTGTCTTTGACCATCCTGAGAATATGGCTAAATAGGAGCTTCAGTAGCATGGTGAGTACAAGCAGATCCCAGAGCAATGACTTTGCAGAACTGAATTTATTTGAATACTCATTAAGTGAATGTACAGAGATTGCTATACAGCCAAATTATTCGTGGGAATTTGCAAGAAACCTCTTGCTGCAGAAATTATTTGAAGATGACAATCACAGTGTCACTTTTTCAGCACAGACCAACATTGTGCCAAGAATTACATACAAGGGAAAACCCCCAGGGCCAAATGTAATTGAAACTTATTCCCACAGAAAATATGAACATGAAATGTGTTACCTATAAGGGCCTCTGGAACAATGTGTATAGTAATAGCTTTGAAGCAGATAGAAAACTAGATTCATTTGCAGCTGAGAAGACACAGACTACTGTGGGATTTGTGGTCCTTCTGCTGGTTTGTTGAATCTTGGAAATGACAAATTCGTTTAGAAAATACATTAATTTCTTATTCCAAATTATCTAATCTCAGGAGACCTCTGAAAGCCACAGAGATTTCATGTCAGTAACCTTCTATTGCCAAAAGCAGTTATTTGAGTTCTCACACTGAGCTCCTTGTTTCAAGTTGTCTAATCTGATGATATTTTTATGCATGTGTATTTTATAGATTCAACTTTGAAGGCACAGGAAAAGAAGTTCTACTGTTTTGGGGATGTGAAAGTTTTTAGAGACTGGATGAATCAACAACAACCAATGTGTACTTAAATGTACAACAATGAATGAAAAGCATTCTTAATTATTATTGAGAAGGAATTTTCAATAACTACCAGTAACTTCAGTAACTGCTGAAAAGAAAAAAAAAAGCTTTCTCATGACATATCACTTCATTACTGATCATCTGATCATCTAAAGTCATCTGCCATTTAAGTGTCTGTAATATTTTCTTGAGACAAAGCAGTCTTTTTCACCACCCTGCAGGACAAGCAAGTTTTAAAAAACATCTTCCCCTTAGAAGAAGACACTTCAATAGGATAAGTAGTTTCTTCTATGTATAGTTCAAAGATAAGAGTGGAGTGTACATGACTGTGTGGCATAACAATTGTGTGCTTTTCCACAAATAAGAAGACTGTTCAGAATTCATCATTAATGAAGGATCAACAAGATCAAGCAATTTAATCAAATAATTTAGTTCCTTTTTCTGAAATGCCCAGGAACTGATTTTTCTCAAATTTATTTAGCTGATTTCAATTTGTGCCATTTACTTTAGGGATTATAGAGAATTAACTTAAATCTTAGCCTTTTTACTCCGTTTTTGAGAATCCTTGAAGTTGTAGCAGTAACATTGCTTCTGTTCCCAGATGTGAAAACTTTTCTGATACCAATTATAAAATTCAGTTTCTGGTTAAGCATGCAATAAAACAGTCTCACATATAAATATAAAGGGACTAGTTGATATAAAGAGAACTCCCTCTATGTGTAAAAACTAGTAGGTTTGAGGTTTGACTTGAAATCAACATATAATTTATATTTAACAGGAGATTTTTGTGGATTTTTTGTATTTTTGTTTTTGTGGGGTTTTTGTGGGTTTGTTTGTTTGCTTGGTTTTTTTTGGCTTAGAGGAATGAGAAGAAGCCAATTTTCTGATAACCACATCAGCATTTTGGAATGCAATTTGAAAAGAAAAAAAAAGAAAAAAAGAAAAAAAAGAAGTTATTTCATCAGTGAACACATGTTGCCATATGTCTTTAAAATAATCTTCCACAGGAATTGACTCTATATGCAAGTGTTTGAAGCTGAAGCAGTAGATTTTGCTCTCCCATGCTATTTATTGACAATTTTGAAAATTTGGTCAAAGAATGCAAAAAGGCAGAGAGAAACAATAGTTTATTCAGTTCTCCAGGCCACAGTATTAGTAGTTGATTTTGTAGTTGTACTGCCAAGCAATAGAAGGTTCACAGAGTGCCTCCTGACCTATGAAGGTCACTGCACTCCAGGCTCAAAGGAAGTTGTTCACGACCACAATACATAGGCAATGAAGTCTTTGTGTCTGTGATACTCAGAAGGGGTAGGAATGAGAGTCTGACACAGAACACTGGTTACAGTGGTAGTAAGGGACTGTACTGCAGTTTTGTGGTACAGGTACAGGCAGAGTGCTCCTATGAACTTCACAACCTCCCTCCTTCATTCTCCCTGTATGTAAAATGGGAATAATACCTCTCTGCTTCAAAAGAGAATGGAAGAATTAGCAGGGTGTTTGTGCAGCCCTGTAGAAGTGGTAAAACCCGGACAGTCTATGGAAAGCTAAGTTAAATAATTGTACAGAAAACAAAACAGAAATATTTAGGAGGAAGTTCCAGAAAAAAACATCTGGCAAAAGAGAGAAGCATAGGAGGTCAGACAGAAAGAACAGAAAAGCAGCATTATTCATTTGGTTTTCCCTTTTTAGATCAAACCAACATGTCAGATGCAATGCAATCTGTTGTTTGTACAGAAAATTTAGGAGAGGAAAGAACAGGAACATTTGAACTAAAAACTCTCTTAAAAAGTAACTGTGATGTGCCAAGAAGTAGATGGAGGGTGTTGATGGAAACACCATGGGTACATGGGTAGATATGACTTCCAGCACCAGCAGTCTCGCGGGACAGGGATACCGTTAGCTCTGCGATGCAGGCTGGGCTGATATGAGCACTGCTCATGGGTGAGTAGAAATAGCTTTTTGAATCTCTACAAGGAAGTGAAAAAAGGAGGCAAGAACAGTAACTTATCCATCAGCTGAACTTCATAATACAGTGGTCAGCATTCAAGTACATCAGCAAAATGAGGTGTCATAGATCATAGAGGCTGGAGATTTTCCTTTTGTTTTCTCCCCAAGCTCCCTGTTGTTCTTAATTTTCAGCTCCTCTCTTTTCTTCTTGTCTCCTTGTCACCGTTTGACTCAGGTATGACAACAACGCTCTTGATCCCCTCTCCCTCCCACCTAGGTAGGGAAGGAGAGAGAGAAAAAGAGAGAGACTTGGCTGGATTGAAAACTAAACTACACAGCTTTAATTAAGCGCCAATGATAAAAGAAAATCTATACAATTCTGTACAAATATGTTCAGATATGTACAAAAGCCTCCCTCCTCCCACACCCCCAGCAACTCCCACAGCATCTCCTGAGCTGTGAACAGTACCCAAAAATCCCAGAGCTGCTGCTGGAGAGAGCACAGAGTGAGGAGGGTCAGGAGAGCTCGAGCCTGGGGGTTGGTGGTGATGGATGGATGGAGTCCTCCCGGGGCACTGGCCATGGATGGAAGAGAAGGAAACATGAAGCAGGAAGAAAGTTGTTTTCTGTGATCTCTGACCTTCCTCTGAGTTTACATAGAGATATGGAATGGAATATCTCTGGCCAACTTTGCTGTCTGTCTAACTCAGCCTCCTATGGGGCAGTCATGGATCTCCCAGTAGTGCCTGAGCTGACAGAGTGAAGATATACCTTGGAGAACCAGCAGTTACAAAAACATTCCAGCTGTTATCAGCCCAAGCTGGAACACTTTGCTACTAGTTAAAAGAAAGCTTACTGAAGGAAAAAAAGGCAGTAAAAGGAAAAGTGGCTTCATCCTGGCTCAAACCAGGACACTCCTTTACTCCTGTACTCTTCCTCACCCATATTCTGTCTTATCCCTCCTTTTTCTCCCTCTTTTCTTCATTCCGATGTTACTTTCTTCTTTGCATTTCACAGTGTAACTCTGTACTGATTTTTCTGAAGTTTCACCATGTATTGTTCCTTCAGTAAATAATAGCACTGACAGCTTTTGGCCTTGATGCTCTTCTCCAGTTCTCTTGCCTGTAGATAATGTTCCTGTGCTGAATGTTCCTGTTTAGGCAACCAAAACCAAACAGAAGATCCAAAACCTGCAGCTGCATGCAGTACAAACTGTAGCACAGGGAAGCTTTTTAAACAAAAGAAAAAAGTAATCATTATTGATAATGAATAGATAATTAATATTCCCAGACAGTGAACTACAAGGGAGAAGAACCAGCCTGATGAGCCAAATCTTTAACAACTCAGCTCTATGAAAGGTGGAGGTTTTTGGAAGTGTGACAGTTGAGAAGACAGATGATGAGGCTGATCTGAGGTAGAGCAAGAAAGCCCCTAGAAGATGTAAGGAGCAACAGAACATAAAGCAGTGTCCTGGTTTTGGCTGGGATAAAGTCCATTTTCTTCATAGTAGCCAGTATGGGGATATGTTTTGGATTTCTGCTGAAAACAGTGTTGATAATACACATAGTCAAGGTTTCTCACAGCACCCTACCAGTGAATAGGCTGGGGGTGCACAAGAAGCTGGGAGAGGAGACAGCTGGAACAGCTGACCCCAGCTGACCACAGGGGTGTCCCATACCTTGTGTCAAGGTGGTCAGCAATTAAAGGTTCAGGGAGGAAGAAGGAAAAATTACTTTCTGAGTTACAGTCTTAGTCTTCCCAAGTCATCATTACATGTGATGGAACCCTTCTTTCCTGGAGGTGGCTGAACATCTGCCTTCCCATGGGAAGGAGTGGATGAACACCTTCTATTGCTTGGCTTGTGTGTGCAGCTTTTGGTTTTTCTATTAAACTGTCTTTATCTGAATCCACTAGCATTCACAACTCTACCTTTCACATTCTCTCTGCCATCCTACTCAGGAGTGAGTGAGCTGCTGCAGGGGCTCATCTTCTTGCTCGCATTAAACCATGACAAGCAGAAGAGGGCTTGCATGAAGATCCAGCACAGGAACCCCTTAATATACCATAGTGAGTGATCAGATGTGGGACCTGATCTTGTTATACTGAATGGCAGAGAGAAAAGTTCTCGAAGACCTGTGAAAATGAAGATGGACAATTTCTGTCCAATGTCTTAGAGAAGGAGGAGCTAGCAGAGTGACATGGCTGAAATGCTTTAGCTAGGTGAGTAGCTGCTGTCTATGCACTTAAATTCCTATTTCAAGCTTTTTTCTGCTTATGGTTAAAACAATTCAAGAAAGATTGCTGAGATTCATATAACAGCATTATTTCAAAAGCTATGGATAAGGATAGCACTGAGGCTTGTGTAGCTCTTGATAGAAGAATCAAAATCTGGAATGCTAGATGATAATGAGAAAGTTTCACTGTAAGGTTGCAATTAGATATGAGATTCTCCCTAAGTACATAGAGGACAGAGAAGACATGCAAAACATCTACCTTCATCTGAAGGAAAATGCAGCTGGAAAATACTTGTAGGAGATTTCTCTAGCAAAGTTCCTCACGTAATAGTGTATCTGTTGCTGGGCCACTGGTCCCCAGGACTTCCTCCAAGAAGGAGACAAGTCCTTTTCCAGTGTTGCTGGGGGCAAAGAGTCTAAAGTAACTGATTCCAAATGCTGTTTCAGTGCAAGGTCCCCTGCTCAGACCTAAGTCTAAGCCTCCTAACCTATTCCATCCAGCTCAAGCTCCTGTCCCCATCACACAAACCAAATTTCTTTTTTTTTCCTAATTGAAATCACTAAACCTGTAGTTTAAGAGGCATCAGGTGAGCCTGAGAACACATGTAGTAGGGACCAGAAATCCTTTAATCCCTTTTTCCAAAATGTAATAGCTTTGGTGAAATTCTTTCTCTAGTTTTGTCAAATCCAGATAACTTTTCAAAACAAAGATAGTATTTAATCTAAACAGGATAATTTCCTTTCTCAACTTCTCCAGCATATATTTTAATGTCAAGAGTGCATTACTTTAGCAGCATCTCCTCCTCAAACTTCCTAAACAAGAATGGTTGTTAATGAATGAAATATATGAAAATCAGTAAGATGTTCTTATACAGATTAAACATAGAGTGTTCTGCTCTTTAAGTAGAAATCACTCTGAAATGAAACATCAGAAGCAATGCCAGCAGTAGCTCTGTGTTATGAGCTCTTAAGTCTCATTAATCCTGATTCTATATATGGCTCAAAGATATAATATATCCCAGGATATTTAATTTAACTGATTGAAATACAAGAACTTCTGCAGTAAATTACAAGTGAAAATATTAAGGGTCTTATTCTGCAACCTCTTTCTCATCTGGTTAATTATCCAGTCACAGTGAGTGTACCTGCATGAAGGAGAGCTGACTGAGTCAGGCCCTAATATTCTAAATCAAACCTGTACTTCATATTAGAGGGAGATACCTAACTTTGAAATAATAGTTTTGGAAAGACATTTCCTGGCCATTTTTAGGAGAACGGCCTGTCTTCTCCCTCCTCATATACACAACACCATTTAATCCTAATATTGTACTTTTTGGGAAACTTATTTGGCTTTCCTTTCATCCCCAGTTACTATGAATAAGTAGTAAGAAGAATATCAGTAATGTGTCACACTTTCATAACACCCTTCATTTCATGATCTAAGGGCTTCATGGTCATGAATAAATGAAGTATTATGGCAACAATCTGGGAGTAAGTAATGTTTAGCTATAGGCAAGTTAATTAAGTGTGGAGTGACACAAGTTACCCAAGTTGAGTCAGTGGCTTATTGAGAACTAGGACCTGGAGATCCTGCCTCCTGCTTTTCTTTTTTAACCACTAAGCAAATTTCCTGCACGCTATCACTAGGAATGTTTTGTATTAGTAAAATCAAAACAAAAACCTCACCAAAATGCAACAGGGAGAAAAATAGGAATCTTGAATCAGATAACATCCCATTTGTGAGAGTGCGTGAGGAGGCTGCCTCCTGAAGGTCTTTCTAGATGCTGTTCACAGGCAAGTAAAGAGAAAACCAGGAACAGCTGTTTTCAACAAAATATTGCAAGAATCCCCTAGGTTTCCTATCTGGCTTCTCAGAAGGTATTTTTAAAGCAAATTCCATGCCAAAGTTGGAGACTTGTGTCTGTAAGGGGAGGGGAAGAAGGGAAGCTATGCACTCACCTACCCTCAATGTTCCTTATAGATGCCACCAGCTGTTTTCTCCATCTTGTGCTAAAGATGAATGAAAAATAAACTAGTAGGTCTTTTTTCTTTTGAACTCTTAAAACTGAACTTTAAAAGGAGTCCATATACCAAAGGATTGACTTTCAGACTTGGCCCAGTGCAACATTCATTGCAATCAATACAGTCCTTCCCCTTACCTGCAAAGGCTGTGGCCATGCATGAGCACTTGAAGATTATGGTATTTATGTTTGGTATTTAAAAAAAAAAAATAACAAAGTGTTTCCTTTAGGCATTCTTATAAAAACTAATAATGCTGCAAAGAAGAAAACAGGAGAACAAAATAACAGGATGACAGCACAGCTGTAGCGATAAAAATGCCTTTGGTAGTACATTACTGACTATTCTGATTTTAGCTTGAGATACAGTGCTTTCCTTAGAGCAATAAAAGTCAATGAAACTGGTTCAATAATCAACAGAAAATGATCAGCCTCAAATATGGTAATTTGGTATAGACACAAAATGTGCACACACAAACACAGGTACAGGTGCATGTTCCCTGAAGTGGCTCATTTAGTGGCTAATCACACTCAGGATTTTTGGTGGATGGTTTCAGGCCTGTCACATCTCGTGATTACAGAAAATCTGAGCTGAAAGATAAAGAGTTGCTTCACTCAATAAGCACTGATGCTTATAGACTTGAGAAGAGATCTTGGTCTTTGCACCTGGAAAACACTGTTTTGATATGGTCCTGAAGGCACTCAAAGGATTCGAGTGAGGTCAGGAAACACTGAACAGAAGAGTCTGTAGGGAAGAAGAGGAAAACTCAAAAAGAAAATTATCATGAAAAATTTCCTGTCTCCCAGTTACAGAGCAGTAAACAAAGAAAAACTGTTGACTTCAATGGATATGCTGAACATGCTGAAGTTAACAGAAACATGTGTGGTTTGAGGTACTCTCAGCAATATAACATCGTAGTTTATTTTCTTCTTATCACTGATACTGTTTCTTTGGCAAGAAAAAAATTTACCTAGTCTTGATTTTCTAATGCATCTCATTTTTACCTAAGATGGAAAGCATTGATTCTTCTCTACACCTGTTTCACCTTGTGTCTGTATTTCTGTGCAGAGATTTGTTGACCAAACTGTTCTTCAACATCCAGGTGAGAAAGGGGAACTTTGTGGTGGTGTGCCTGACAATAACGATGGCTAGAATAACCACTGCTGGGAGATGGGATAGGGACAGCAGTAGCCAGACCCTGCAGTAGCCTCTTATTCCTCCATAAGAAGAGGCTGGATTTCTGTCACTACTGCTTATCTCATGCTGTGACCTGTTGGGAAATGTGGTTGCCTTGGATTTTCACCAAATGCCTGAGCTCCTTTCCTCAATTTTCCCAATTCTTTTTTTTTTTTGCCTTTTGGAGTTCCTCCATGGAGTTGTGTTGCATTAGTCTCTGGAACATTTATCTACCCTGGTACCTGCTGGGCTCAGAGCCTTTGATACCATCTCAGAAGATTCACTAAGATCTGCATTTGGCCTGTTGTCAGGCTGTACACTTTAAGGAGACATCGGTTAATGCATGCCAATGAAATTTGACATTGTTTGTGAAATGTACAGGCTTGGGACAATACAACTTCTGATCTTGTTTAATGGAAAACATTACACTAAACTTGACCTTCTGACTGCATGCAATTTTGCTCTAGTAACATGTCTTTCCCATTTGTATCGCTTAAGGAAATCCTGCTCTCTGTGACATTAGGTTTTATCTGCACCATCAATCTCTAGCTGAAGGACACACAGAAGCTCTGCTTTGGGGACTGCACAAATCTTTTTTATTATTATCAGTGCTGAACATAACTGCTTTGGCTTTGTAGTCATTATTTTGGAATTAATCTGTTCATTTTTCTGGAACTTGAGAAAAATGTAGGTTTTATGTCTTATTTAATGAACTGTGGTTTGCACTGTAATGGAATTGCAAGCTGCTGTAAAATCACAGATAATATGCCATCTGTGATATTCTACTAAGTTGTTGGGCCAAATATTCTTCTGGTGTAAGGCAGCACAGCTTACTTTACATCAGCAGGGCCTTTTGATCAAACCTGAAATGGCTAATTCATCCATCCAGATGATCTTCCCCTTCTTCTAATTCCAGAGCCAAAGTGCAGATTTCAGAAAGTGAATTATACCTCTAGGAGTGTGAAAGCATTACAGCAGGAAAGCAAAAAACAAATCAAAGCAACAACTTGTAAAAGAAGTTCATATGTACCTTAAATAAATACTGTTGTGTTCTGTCTGCCTCTAAACATTAAACGGGTCAGTCTATAGCAGATTTTTTTCCCTCCAGTCTTCAAAAATTGATGCATGAACTGAGCCTTTGCATTTGTTTAAGGTGACTGTTTTTTCCTTGTGAAAGTGGCTATTATACTGGCTGCAAAGCACTATCATATCTTGGTTCTTTCACCAGTACAATAACAAATAATATTTCTGATTTTATTGTACTACTCCAGCACAAATACCTGACACAGTTCAAGTACCTGCAGCAGCCTGACTAGGGCAATAACCTTTGCTTTTCAGCAAAGGCAGAATGTCACAATAAAATGGGTATTCTCCCTCCATGCTATTTCTTACAGGCAGAACATAAGTGTCTAAAAGTGGCAGGTCAGACGCACACATCTGAAGAAGGCAGCATTGACAGGGACTAGCTGCTGGAGAACCTTCTCTACCCTGCAACCTGCCCCCCACTGTCCTCTGGGCTGGGAATTCTCAGGGACAGGCAGAGAGGTTGCTGTGGGCAGACAAACTGTTCAGACATCCCACAGAGAGCGTCACGCCCTCTCCGATGACAGAAATGTTATGTGACCAGATATGCACCTGACACTTGATGGGGGAACCAAATGCTAGAGGCACTTCCAGTCAATAGAAGGGACAGAAAATGGCTTTGCAGTGCCACTACAGGATCTGACATGACCTGTCTTTGCTGTAATATTTTTCACCTTGCCTTATAATCATGTGGAGTCACAACTACTGTCACTATCAGGCTTTGGCAAAGGTAAGCATGATGTGGATTCTGTGACTGTAAGGCCCCGTGACATGCTGAAATGAGGACCTCAGAACAGGTCAGCACAGAAAAGTAAGAGATAAGCAGCACATGAGAAGAGAGCAGCACAGGCATGTTCAAAACTTTCCCAAACTCTTCATAGCAAATTGGAAAAGATAAAACCGCCAGCAATCTTACAGGAAAAACCTGATCTAGGACGTTTTGGAACGACAGAGCAATAGTTGCAGATACGCCGTCAGTTTGTTTAACCTCATTGACAATATAAATTCTGGACTGAAAGAAGGTGAAAACTGAAGTTTTGGTATTTTTATCCTCTGGAATTGAAATAGCTTTCCTTTCACCTTGCAGAGCAGTAGCACAAATGGGGGCTGCCACACCCAAACAGTCAGAATTGTGTTGCCAACACTCAATCACCATTCGTAAAACAAGCAGCTTTGGGAAAGAAAAGATGGGAAGATTTTTCCACAGTGTTTGGGAATGTCTGGCATGCAAAAACCCCCTGCTGGCTGCCTGCCGGCCTGCCTGGCAGGCAGCAGTACACAGAACTGCAGATTCTGCTGTTGTTGTCCAAATATGTTAATTTTGCTGCTGCTGTGAGTGTTTTATGTCACCCTTGTCCAAAGCAGAACATTGACAGGAGGAACCTTCTCTTGCTCCCTTTGAAGCCCATGGAAGATTTCCTCTCAATGGCAAAGAGCCTGAACCTGTACCTGACCAAATAATTTTGTGTTTCTGCAGCTGATTACATTTTCCTTAAAGCACTTGGTCTGAGCCATGGTTTCCAACCAGAATCCCATGGATGCATAAGGACAGATTTTGGCCCTGGAGTTAGTAGTACCTGTGCAGATTACATTCCTTCACTTAATGGAGAACTCTTGGTGTCCTGTTGGTGGCAATGCCTTAGCTGTTGTCTGTGGAACTGTGCATTGCCCTAACACCATACCTCATTCTTCCTTGGTTTTTACTTTCTGACTTGTGCTTACACTGGGGAACTAGCACAGGCTGCATTAGCACTTTTCAAGTCAGGAGAGATCACCAGTATGAATTATGTTCCTTGCAGTCCCCTCAGCTGTGGTCCTGCAGCAGTGCTATCTTGCAGGAGAAGCCACCATAAATGGAGTCTTCAGTGGCAGGTCCCTGCTCTGGTTCTGGTTACAGTGGGCACAGTTTGAGAGATGTGACTCTTAAGCTGCACACCCTAGGGAGGCAGAGGATTCCCACACCACCTACACTTGAAGTGAGATTCATCCTCAGACTGAAAGGACACAGAAGGGATGTTAAATGGAAAATTAAACTCCAGCCTTGAACACTGTGCTCACTCTCTCTGTAGGCACAAACTGATTCAGGCTGATACACAAGGCATCCTGTGGTTTCTCCCCACTGTGGAAGGAGGGATCAAGGCCCTGCGTTATGTGTTATGTGTTTTCATAATATATGTCATATGTATTCCTTTACATCATGCTATGAATAATCATTTTTTTGCATCCATAGCCAGACATGTTTTTAAAAAAAAATAACAGAAGACTGCATTGCAAACCAGCTTGTCACTGTCGATTCTCTAAGCTTTCTGTGACCACTGCTTTGTCCACATCACTACTGCTTGGCCCTTTAAAAAAGATGAAAGCGCAGAGAGAATTGGATCTGGCAGGGGAAGTTAAGGGCAATAAGAAAAGTTTCTACAGGTACATTAATGATAAAAGGAAGACTAAAGAAAAGAAGCAAAAGGGAGAGCTGGTCACCCAAGATGTAGAAAAGGCTGAGATACTCAATGACCATTTTGCTTCAGTCTTCACCAGCAAGAACTCTGGTCACACCCCCCATGTTAGAGAAACCAAAGACAGGGACTGGGAAAAGGAGGTTCCCCCCACTGTAGATGAAGAGGAGGTTTGAGACCACCTAAAGAACCTAAGGGTGAACAAGTTTGTGGGACTTGATGGGATTCACCTGCGGCTCCAGAAAGAACTAGTGGATGAAGTTGCAAAGCCACTGTCCACCGTATTTGAGAAGTCATGGCAGTCTGGTGAAGTTTCTGATGACTGGAAATGGGGAAACATAACCCCCATTTTCAAGAAAGGAAAAAAAGAAGACCCAGAAAACTACAGGCCAGTCAGTCTCACTTCGGTGCCTGGCAAGATCTTGGAGCAGATCCTCCTGAAGACCCTGCTAAGGCACGAGAACAACAAAGGGGTGACTGGTGACAGCCAACACGGTTTCACTAAGGGCAAGTCCTGCCTGACTAATTCTGTGGCCTTTTATGATAGGGTCACAGCCTTGGTGAACAAAGGCAGAACAATGGACGTCATCTACCTGGACCTGTCCAAAGCCTTCAACACTGTCTCACACGATATTCTGGTCTCAAAATTGGAACAATATGGATTTGATGGATGGACCACTCATTGGATAAGGAACAGGTTGACTGTCGCACCCAAAGAGTTGTGATCAATGGCTCGATGTTCAAATTGAGGTGTGTGATGAGTGGTGTTCCTTAAGAGTCCATACTTGGAGTGGTGCTATTTAACATATTTGTCGTCAACATGTACAGTGGCATTGAGTGCACCCTCTGAAAGTTTGCTGACAACACCAAACTATGTGGTGAAGTCAACATGCTGGAGGGAAGGGATGACATCCAGAGGGACCTTGACAGGCTAGAGAAGTGAGCTCATGCAAACTGCATGAAGTCCAACAAGGCCAAGTGCAAGGCTCTGCACCTAGGCTGAGGCAATCCCATGCATGAATACAGGTTGGGAGCAAGGATTGAGGACAGCCCAGAGGAGAAGGACTTTGAGGTAGTGAGCCATTAAGGTGCACTTGCAGCCCAGAAAGCCAAACACATCCTGGGCTGCATCAAAAGAAGCTTGGCCAGCTGGTCAAGTGAGGTGATTCTCCCCCTCTACTCTGCTCTGGTGACACCCCACCTGGAGTACTGTGTCCAGTTCCGGAGTCCCCAACATAAGAAGGACATAGAACTCCTTGAGCGAGTCCAGAAGAGAGCCATGAAGGTGATCAGAGGGCTGGAGCACCTCCCCTATGAAGACAGGCTGAAGAAGTTGGGGTTGGTCCGCCTGGAGAAAAAGGGGCTCCATGATGACCTTATAGCAACTTCCCAGTATATGAAGGGAGCCTACAAGAAAGCTGGGATAGGGCTTTTTACATGGGTGTATAGTGAGAGGACAAGGGGCAATGGTCTGAAGCTTAAAGAGAGGATATTTGGGTTGGAGATTAGGAAAAAGTTATTTCCTATGAGGGTGGCGAGATGCTGGAACAGGTTGCCCAGGAAGATTGTGGATGTCCCCTCCCTGGAGGTCTTCAAGACCAGCTTGGATGGGGCCTTGAGCAACCTGATCTAGCCCGAGGTGTCCCTGCCCATGTAGGGAGGCTGGAACTAGATGATCTTTAAGGTTCCTTCCAACCCAAACCATTCTATGATTCTATGATTCTATGAAGCAGCACAGCAGGTACCAAAGCATGAAGAAAGAAACATGGTTAAGCAGTAGTTCTACTGTGTTCATCCCTTCTCAAAACAGAGCTTGTGTTAGACATCTGCAGCCTGGATTCTAAAGCACTGCACCATTCCCCTTCATCCCTTTGCATCATGCAACTTGCAGTGCTACCTAATGGCTTTACACACTTCTGCAGCATATGGTCCCACATTGTGCCTCTGTTTTATCAAGCCAAGTAAAATACACACAGATTTTCTCTCTGTTTTGTCCCGTAGTTTATATAAAGGTGGTGGCAAATAAATTTTTTGTTGTTGTTGTTTTTTAATCCAAAATTTAATGAAGCTCTACAGACAATAGTTAAAACTCACAAGCCTCAAACAAAAAAGATTTGTCTGTGCATTCCGTCAAGATGGAAACAAAAAAACAGAGATTTAATGGCCTATTAAGAAGCACACAAGTAAAATAGAGGCAGCAGAAAAAATGAAATAAAAACTAAAATGTCCAGTCTTACTATTTCTTCTACCAGCCATTGTACCATAAAGTCTTCATCACTGCCCTTGTAATGTAAATGCTTCCACTGACGTTCTCACATTAGCAGCTGCATTATTTAATTATTTATTTTTTTGGCAAATGGGAAAATGTTGCAACAAAATTTTCCAATGCAGATCATTCCCTGCCTGTAACAATTAACTCTAAAAGCCTCATGTGATTCTTCGATGTTTTGTGCTTTCAAAACAGTATGTCTCCAAGAATTTTTGCTGCACAAGCATGAATAATTTAGTATTATTTTTAGGGTAGAATATTGTGATAACCAGAAAAGATGACCCTATTCTTAAGGGAAGGTCTCTAAATTTTCTTAGATTATCTCCATCCAAGTTGAACACTAGGGGTCATATTTAGATAACCACTGACATACTGCAAAGAATACCCGGGAGAAAAAAATAACCACACACTCACCAATGACCCATCCATTTTTAACAATTTGCAGAGGAACAGCAGCAATTTTCACAGTACACAGTGTCAAAGATGTTTTGTTGTGAAGCACTGTGATGACTCCTGTATTTATGTGCTTTCAGCAGGAGTTTGGAAAGAAAATGGGAAATTTCACAGCATGTTCACAGCATCATATGAGCTCTATCCTTTCCCCACAGGTGTCTTGGGGTCTGTGCTCTCTTCCTCTTGTATTTTCCTTGCCACAACAATCCCAGTTCAGGAAAAGCGGGGCACAATATTTCTGTTTCTGGAAAAAAGTGCCCTTAGGAAACCAAGAAAGCTCATTTAGAAGCCAGATTCAGAGGCAGCAACACCAGTTGTTTGATCAGTTTTAGTAAGCCATTGTATACTTGAGCTTTCACCACCTACACCTTTATGAGGAACTGTCATTTATTTTTTACCATTATAAGAATGGTGGAAAGAAGCTGCAAAGAGATATGTGTTTTTGTGGAAGTGCAGCTCCACTGATGCTGAGAGACAGAAAAAAATGCTAGAGGTGGCCTGGAGGACGTCCTTGCATTCCCCCAGGTTCCCTGGCCAGTGGCTTCAGTGGACTCCTGTGCTCATGCTGTTACCGACTGTTGCAATTCTGGGTTGATATCATCTCACAGCATTTTGCTGCTGCAGTCCCATATAATGAAATGCAGATGTAAAAAACAAACATTAGCTCGTGTTTAATGCCTTTCTGTCCACATGGCTTGCTTGTTTCTCGTGTTACAGTTTCCACTGTGTTGTCCAGTCACTTTTAAAAGTCTTAAGTACTGGAGTTTCCACCATTTCCTTTAGGAGAGGCTATTTCATAATTTGAAATGTCCTGCTGTCAGGGAGGTTTTCCTGACATTCATCCAAAAATTTCCTTCTCTTAATTTAATCTCATTATCCCTAATTAAACACCCATGTAAAAAATTCCTTGCCACAGCTAGAGCCAGATTGTGACTGGTCTTTCATACATATGTAAGCAGAAGAAGGAAAAGAGAACCTGAATTTACCCCTGGCCTGTGTGGTAAACGCAGAACCAGCACCAAGCACTGTCTAAAGAATATTCTTACTATCCTGTAGTTTCAAACTGAATGTTCTCATTTCTATTTCCCTTCTCAAAGGTTCGTGCACAATATTGTTGGTACACAGCAGCTGCTTTGGTTACATCCATCTCAGTCACTGAGCCTGAACACTGAGTAGAATAACATGAGATTCTTCAACCCCTAAATATTATGCAGTAGAGAAAAAAGTTCTCTCCATATAGAAGTTTAGCAGTATAGACATTTTTTTGTTAAAATGCTTGGCTGTTCATAAAGTTTGCTCTTCAGAAAAACATGGTTTTTCCTTGCATATATCAAGTTTATCTCTGGTTCAAGTTCAGAAAAGTCAGAACTGTATCATCTGGGACCCAAAAAGGACTAAACCAACTTTTAGCAACCAAAAACCTACTGAAATAAAAAGGAACTTTTAAAAATGCCTCAATTTGAAAGAAATAACCTACATTTAAAATGTTCTAAATTTCTTTAAGATCTTAAGGTCTTAGGAAATGGCTTGACTTTAAAAAGCACATGGAAGCACACCAAATACCAGCCCTTGAAATGTTACTTTTCCACTTTTTCTTGCTTGGGACAGAGAAGCACCACACAACTGAAAACTCAAGCAAAGATGGCTTTTCTTACACTCTGCATGGCTGGATTTTTGGGTTCTTATTTAGCACCTGGGAACTCCAAGGAGCATTGGGTATCTACCTTCCCTGGCCCATTTCAACAGGGTGGATTTGATCTGGATCTGGGCAGTAATGTGATGTTGACCCTGATTCTAGGGTGGGTGAGGAGAGCACAAGTCCAGCTAACCATCCCTGGGGATGGACTGCAGCACTTCTGTGGGGTGCAGATGGAAAGCCTGCTCCCTGCTCTGCCCGTGTGTTGGAAAGGGCCTTCTCTGGAGAAAAGCAAAGTAGGTATGGAAATAGAAAGAAAAAAAATCTGTTTTCTTTGAGGCCTGATAGACAGTTTGGATGAAAACCAGGTATAATAATAGAAATTTATTTTTCCTCCTTGGGTGCAATGTGACAAGGGAAGCATGCAAAGGCTGAGGATACTAGCTGAAATAAACCAGCCTCTGATGTGAGTCTTCACAAAGCTTTACTGGTAATATTTTCATGCCAGAAGTTTTTAAACAATTTGTTACAGCCTATCATTATGACCCATTTCAAATCACAAGGTGTGCCCTATTAATTCTGTGAAATTTCATCTTGAAAATGGGGAAGTTTTACAGATGGAAGTTCTGTTATTTTCCAGCCTCAGAGCAAGACTTCAACAGGAGGAATGTTTTCCTTCTCTGTCATACTTAGAGAAAATTGTTTTGAGTGAGCAATTATTTTTATTTTAGCATATGTGTTCCTAAAATGAGCAGCACTATAAGAGAAAGGTAAATATTAAGCTGTAGAGCTTCTATCTGATATCCATAGATGGCTATTTTTAACTCATTTTTAACTTTGGGACAAAAGAAACAGCTGATGTATTAGACAGATGGGACAACTCACCAGCAGCAGGTTAGAAGCTGGAAGAAATAGCCCAGGAATCTTAAGTAGTTCATTTCTACTCAGTATATATTTGTATTCTGGTGCAGAATCACGTAAATTTTTGTGTTCCAATGGATAATTTAGCACTTCAAATCACAAGCTCGTCACCTTTTAAAAGCTAGTGAGAAGGACTTAGCCTGGGAACCACAGCTTATGCAAAACACTCAAGCATAGGCATTTGCTGTGCAGATGAGGACAGTGGCTTGTCTTTGGGGTAGTAACTTCAGCAGTTGATTTTTCCAGCAACAGTTTCCCTGCTGTGGGATAGCAGAGGCCCCTACCAAACATGTGGCTGTACATCCTCACTTCTTCTTTTCAAAAAGGACTGGTGAATTCAGCACCTTGCAAGAACCGGGTAATGTTTAGGGAACTACAGGGTTATGTTTTGCTGTAATTTGCTGCAAAACTGAGAAAACATTCCTTTAATAAATTGTAGTTGGACAATTATTTAAGCGTACTGCAAGTAAAATTTTTGATGCAGTAAGCACTAGGAATATTTTCTGTGACCTATATGTCTGAAGTTTTATCAAAAACTCATTAACAAAATCCACTGATTTATTAGGGACTGCATCACAATGCACCATGCCCCATGATTACATCTTGCTTTAGCAAATAAGGATATAAAATAAAATACTGCAGTATGTTAATATGACAGTGTTCACATAAGGCCACACTTTTCAAATAACTCTTTGTTTTATGTTGGCAGTATGCTTGCTGCTTTGTAAGAGCAAATAAAATAATATTTTAATATCTTTGAGCCAACAAAACAAAGAACAGACATGACAGAAAGAAACAGAGATATTAAAATAACTGATTTGAGTTATTGCTAGTAACTTGCAATTTTATGGCTATTGAAAAAGAAATAAGTTGGCTAAATGGACTGAGTGAAGAGCTATAACTTTGGTGAGATGAAATCAGGAGGATTCAAAGCACAGTTTCCGGACTGCAGTTCTTCTCATATGGCCAAGCAATTGTCATGCCATGCAGTGGACAAGGTTTTAGGGTACTTAGCTTGAAATCTACCCTCTCAGAACATAATTTAAATCCTTAAAATAGTACTTAGCTTTCCTAAAACTGTAAGGAAGATGTTGCAAAGGCTGAACTCTACCATACCTACATTGTGGGTTTTTAAAATCTTTTTCAGGTATCATGTTTCGCATTAATCTAGGCAAAACTACAGCTGAAAGGTGAACAACCATTGATTTCCCCCCTTCCCACCCCCCATTTTCTTAAATAGGCTTTATGCAAAATGTAGTGTGGAATTTATATCTGCTCATAAAGGTAGCAGGAATTTGAAGTAAGGAATACGTAATTGATTATATATATAATAGATTCAGAGAATCACAGAATGGTTTGGGTTGTAAGGGACAGTAAATATCATCTAGTTTCACCCCCACATCATGGACAAGGACACCTCCCACCAGGTTGCTAAACACCCCATCCAGTCTGGCCTTGAACACTTCCCAGGATGAGGAACCTACAGTTCTCTGGGCAACCTGTTCTTGTGTCTCACCACCCTCACAGGAAAAAACTGCTTCCTAGTGTCTAACCTAAATCTCCCCTCTTCCAGTTTAAAGCCTTTACCTCTTCTCCTACATGCCCTTCCAAAAAATCCCTTCCCATCTTTCCTGTAGGCCCCCTTCGGGTACTGGAAAGCAGCTATAAGTTCTCTCTGGAGCCTTCTCTGTTCTATACCGAGCAAACCCAGCTCACTCAGCCTGTCTTCGTAGGAGAAGAAGGCTCCAGACCTCTGATCATCTTTGTGGTCCTCCTCTGGACTTCTTCCAATATTTCTTTGTCCTTCTTATGATGGGGGCTCCAGAATCGGATACAGTACTCTGAGTGGGTCTCAAGAGAGCAGAGTAGAGGGAGTAGGAGACCTTCCTTGAACTGTTGTCTACATTTCATTTGATACAGCCCAGGACACGGTTGGCTTTCTGGGCTGCAAGCGCACATGCTGGCTCATGTTGAGATTCTCATCAACCAACACTCCCAAGTTCTCCACCTCAGGGTTGCCCTCAATCCATTCTCTGCCCAGCCTGTAATTGCGCTTGGGATTGCCCTGACCCATGTGCAGGACCTTGCACTTGGCCTTATTAACTTCAGGTAGTTTGCATGGGTCCATCTCTTCAGCCTGTCTTGGTCCCCCTAGATGCCTCCCTTTTCTTCACTGTGTTGGCCACTCCACACAGCTTGGTGTTGTCAGCAAACTTACTGAGGGTGCACTTCATCCCACCATCCATGTCACTGACAAAGATGTGAAACAGCTCTGGTCCCAGTACTGACCCCAGAGGAACACCACTCATCACTGGTTTCTATTTGTACATTGAACCATTGACAGCAACTCCTTGAGTGTGAACATCCAGCCAATTCCTTATCCACTGAGTGGGCCATCCATCCAGTCCATATCTCTCTAATTTAGAGACAAGGATGTCATGGGGGACTGTCATTGTTTGGGCCCAACACGACAAAGAACAGCTATGTGGCTGCTCACTCAACTCCCCCTCCCCCTAACACACACACATTCTGGGATGAGGAGGACAGCTTCTTGCTGGAGTCACTCCTGGCACCCTTACTCCACTACCAAAAAACCCACCAAACCAGAACAGGAACAGTGGCAAACGCTTTGCACAAGTCCAAATAGATGACACCAGATTCTCTTCCCTTATCCACCAACACCATAGCCCCATCATAGAAGGCCACCAGATTTGTCAGGCATGGTTTGACCTTAGTGCAGCTGTGCTAGGTGTAACCAATCACTTCCTTATTTTCCATGTGCCTTAGCATAGATTCCAGCAGGATCTGCTCCATGATGTTGCCAGGCACAAAGATGAGGCTGACTGCCCTGTAGATCCCTGCATCTTCCTTTTTTTCCTTTTTAAAAATGTTGGCTATGTTTCCACTTTTCCAGTCGATGGGAGCTTCACTGGACTGCCAAAGTGTCTCACATATGATGGATAGGGACTTAGCAACTTCATCTGCCAGTACCTTCAGGAGCCACAAATGGATCTCATCAGAGACCATAGAGTTGTGCACCTTCAGGTCCCTTTGAAGGTCTCGAACCTGATCTACCCCTACCGTGGGTGGTTCTTCTTTCTCCTGGTTCCTGTCTTTGCCTTCTGTGACTTGGGCAGTGTGGCTTGAGCACTTGCCAGTAAAGAAAGAGGCAAAAAAAGTCACTGAGTACCTCAGCTTTCTTCATATTCCAGCTAACCAGGTCACTCACTTCCTTCTGGAGAGGACCCACATTTTTCCTAGTCTTCCTTATATCACTGACATACCTATAGAAGCTTATCTTGATGCCCTGGATGTCCCTGACCAGATCTAATTCCATCAGGGCTGATAAACCACCCCTACTGCACATGGAGAGGGACTAGGGGTGATGTCTGCCTGTCAGTGACCACTGCTGAGCCCTTGTGCCCACATGTCCTCTATGGTGCACACCTGGACAGAACAAGTCCCCATTAGCAGCCCCACCTGAGCTTTCTCTGTCTTTCAAAGAAGTGGCACATGAACCCAAGAGGGTAGGACTGTTGTAATGAAGACACATAGAACACAGTAAAATGCCTAGAAAATCAACATTTTTAGTCTTTTCCAAGAATGGCTGACACTTTTATGAAGTGCTTATCTCCTGCTTTATTCACTAGTAGGAGGTGATCGGCTTTGCAATGGCCACGTGCTTCAAATCTTATCCTTTAGTGACATTACCTTTTATGAAGACTGAGAATGCTGAGACGCACCAGACACTGAAAACTGTTGGATTAACAGATCACAGGAGCAAACTATTAGTGCTAACACACAGAGCACCTTTCTGTGGTTGATCTCACCAGGTATCTTTTTTTGAGACAGCTGTTGTCTGAGAAGCTGAAACGAGGATCACATGTTACAGATGGCCGTGGGGGAATAAAAAGAAAAATGTCTTAATAGTCTGCAAGATGTTTTTTTATTAGTGCATTGAAGAAGTTTTAGTAGTGTGCTATTTGCCAGTCACAATAAAAATGTTAAAAGTAACAAATAGATATTTCAAGTCTGAATTTTACTACTCCCAAACCCAATTAAAAAGAAGTTTACAAAGCCTACAGATTATTGAAATGTCTGTCATATGAATGTGTTACCAACAGATAATTTTTTCTTTGGATTTGTGAAAACCAATAAATTATAACAAACCTGATTTATAAGAATGATGCATCTGATTAATCTTATTTTTTCTGAACTGAATGAAGGCAAAAATTGAGCAAACAGGAGAATAATTAAATATATACAAGCTTGAAAAAATACTACTGAAATTCAAGAATCAAATCATAGATCTGCCAGTGCAAAAATGGTTAACTGAATTTGCTATGGAAATAACTGTCCCTAGCTAGGGAGCAGAGAACCTCATCTGCACAGACAAGTGGTGGCATTCATGTGATATTTTGATGGTTGAGCATGTACTACCTTTCCCCTGGCCATGCATCTAAAGGAGCTGTGCAGCCAAGGTATAAGATGCATGCAAGGAACTGGCATGATGTGGGCACTTTTCCGTCAGACACTCTGACGCTTTGTCCCCCATTGTCCTGCACTGGTTTGGGATTTTTGGTAGTGGGGGAAGGGCCCCCAGGGTGGCTCGGGTGAGAAGCTGAGAAGCTCCCCCTGCTCCAAACCCAGCCAAGGAGCCATGAGAGGGACAATAGATGTGCCTCAGTGATTAACATACCAAAGAACTGAGATAACACCTGAGCAGAGCTACCAGAGGGAGAGAAGAGCTGTGCTGGAGGAGAAGAGCAGTGCTAGGAAAGAAGGGCTGTGCTGATGGTTGGTAAGGAGGAAGGGGAAGAAGGTGCCCGAGCAGAAGTTTGCCTGCAACCCATGGCAAGATGGCAGCTGTCCCCCTGCACTCGTGGACGAAAGTAGTGGAACATTCCCTGAAGGTGCCAGGATAGATGAACTTGGCCAGTTGACCTGGATTTTGTGGCCACTGGGTTTGCTGGCAGTGGACTCTGATTAGGCAGCTTTGGAAGACCCTGGTGCCAGGGGAGTTTGTTCCCAAAGGAGCCCCTGACTCTGTGGGAAGCCCAGGCTGGAGCAGCTCCAGACCTCGTGGGAAGGACTCATGAAGGAGAGGTTCGTGGAGGACTCTCTCCCATGGGAGGGACCCCGTGGGGAAGCAGGGAAGGACTGTAAGGAATCCTTCTTGCTGAGGAGGAAGGAGCAGCAGGAACCACCAGCCTGTGAACTGACTCTAAACCCCATCCCCTGTCCCCCTGTGCTGCTGGGGGGAAGGAGGGAGAGAAACCGGGAACAAAGTGACTTGGACCCAGGAAGAAGGGAGGGGTGGGGGTAACATATACAAGCCCTGATCTGTGTGTTCTCGGTGTCCTGGGTGTGTTTGATTAGTGTGAAATTAAATTATTTTTTTTTCCCCAAGTTGAGTCTGTTTTGCCTGGGACCTTAATCAGTGAAGAACCCTCCTTGTCCTTTGTCTCAACCCATGAGCTTCTAGTTGGCCTTTGTCATCCCCATCCCACAGTGTGTGTGTGTGTGTGGAAGTTGAGTGGGCAGCCATAGGGCTGGCTCTTCATTGTCATCTTGGACCAAAACCACAACACCCATCCACCCTGTTCAGTGTGGCACAGAGCTCATCAGTGATTCTAGCCACTAAGGGAGTGTGTGTGTTTTGGGGAAATCACCCCCTTTGGGTTGTTCTTGGTTGGTTGATTTTTTTTCTTAATCCTGTGCAGAATCACATTGCTGGAAATGCCATCCTCTGGAAAGAGAACCAAATCATGTGCTTTTACAAGGACGGTCCCTCTTTCCCCTGCAAACTGCCTGTTCTTAGCTCCTACTCTTCCCTCAGAATGACTTGATTTGTATCTGCTTGGAAGATCAAATTCTGATATTTTCCTTCAGCTACATTAATCTTGCAGATATTCAGAAGGTACTGTGGAAATTGAATTTTGATCTTGTTTTCTTTCACTCAGATTTAGGGTATATTCCCTGGTGTTCTAAATTGCTATGTGACAATTTTCGCCCACAGAGAATCTGTTTCCTACATTCCGAACCAGAACTAGACCTACCCCAAGCAATCTTGCTTTTTATTTCTGTTCTTAGTAGAAAGCTCTCACTCCCCTCCTGGAACCTTCCCTCTCCCATATGTGGGACCTTTAAGGCTCTAGGTTTTTTTCCAGCATGACACCAGAATTTTTCTCCTTTCTTAGAGGAAAGAAAATCAAGGCATAACCAGAATGAGGAATTCAGTTTCTAACTTGGTTTCATCATGGAAGCAGACTTTGCATTAAAAAGAGCCATTTCAGTAAATCCAACTAGATTTTCAATGAGCTCTCTCTCCAACCTAGCAGTTGGAAAAGACACATGAATTGTTCTGAGTAGTTCCTAGCAGACACAAGAACTGGAAGATATTCAGAATAACACAGAGCTTTTCAGTGAGTGAAATCACTTTGGCAAGGAGATGTCCAGACTGGCCAAACAGAGATGTATCATAAGCCTGCATATGCATTCTTCTTCCACACACAGGCTCTTTGTTGGGAATAGACATGATTTAGGAGATGAAGCCTATGTAGCAACTCTGAAGTTTTATAAATTTCTGTTCTAGTTTAAACCTTCATTCATCTTAGACTTAAAGACAAAAATAATAAACAGGAACAATGTCATAAGTGATCTAAAATTTTCCCATTAGAAATCAATCAATTCAGAAGCCAAAAAAAGCCTGGATTTATGTTTGGTTTTTTTTTTCAGTATAAAATAGCTTTTTAATATCTGTAATTTTATTTTCTTGAAATGTACAGAAAAACAATGATTACAAGACAAAACAATTGGTGGTGGTTTTTTCTATGCTCTATCAGAACAGTACATCAAAAAATACTTCATTGATCCAAAATAACTTGGTGGACTTCATAGGATTCATGCTGATTTAAAAGATTAAAATTGTCTTCACAATTACATAGAGCTGGCTGAAACAAGTCTTGCCAAGTATTATAGAAGTCTTAATCTGCATCATAACTCTACAAGTGGAAAATTAACAAAAGCAATTTTGCAGTTGAGCATGAGAATTATGTCACTACCAGTTGCACCCTGTTGACAGCTAATTACAGTATTGTCTTGAGAGTGCTGATTCTCTCTCAAAGCCTGAACACTGGTGTTACAGTTATTACGAAAGAACAGAGAAGAAACCTGCTCCTTATGTTATTGCTGTTGTTTGACCACCTGATTTGGATCCACTTGGGCATGTTCTGTATGGACATGACCTCTGTGGGTGGGACAGCTGCCAAGCACAGAGCATACAGTGTCTACTTTCCTTTCCATGCCCAGTGCCTGCTGAATGTAGGTTGCCGCATTATGCAAGCTAACAACCTTTGCAACGTGGGTGGTTTCAGACAAGAAGAAAGGCAAGCAGCATGTCTGAGAAGGGAACAACAGGCTTGTCTGGCGGCATCTCTACCCCGAGGGATGATTCAGGAGCTCATTTGGGTTTGTTTTCTGTTTCCCCGGCTTTTTAACCTGCTCATTCTCAGATGTCGTCTGGTAAACTGAAAAGGACAATGCCATGTGTAGACTGACTCTTCAGCTTCTATGTAGCTTTTCCCAAGCTGGCATCTGAAAGAGCCGGCTGCAGTTCCTGTTCGGAGCATGTGTCTGGGTTCATTTTACCTCTGTCATATTTGGTCTCACTCCTAGGCAGAAAAGTAATATAGGGAGAACGTGCCAAGGCCTGGGCAACAGCCTTTGCAGTGGAGGGTGTAGGCTAGGGAACTTCTGCAGCCAAAGAATTTTCTTTTCTCTTGATCAGTGACTTCATTCTTACTAAAAAAAGCCACCAGCCACAAGAAAGGGAATTGTGATCAGATGTTTTTGTCTAGTCCTGATAATGTTTTAGACAAAGAAAATATCTCCGAAGGACAGTCCAGTGAGGAGGAAATGGTACAGGACCACTAATGATGCTTTAGTGGGCTAATTTCTCCATGTTAAAACAGACCAGTTGTGATAAACAGTAGTGAGAAAGAAAGAACCAGTCCAATGAAGTTTGGAGACTTGAAACAGCATAAAGAAATTGGACCTAACATCAGCTTTTAGAAAAGATTTCTTATTGGAAGGGAAGATTAAAAGGTGGCAAAGAATATGCAGACAATCACTGTGAAGAATGCTTTTAGCTGCATTCTATTTCCAGTGCTTCCCCTCAAGCAGAAAGAGAAAATATCTGTGGTTGAGTGGACACGAAAATTTTAAGGAAAGTTCAGCACACCATCCTACAAACCTAACAGCCCAGAGATCACACCAGTTCTACAACTGTGGTCTTCAGTTCTGCCCCACATTGTTCTTCCATGGTCCTTTAAAATGACTGTTGCTTAGGACCAAGTCTTGTCAGTCAAAAATATCAACTGACTTTAGAAAAAAGTTTAAACTACCCCACGAAATAGTGCTGTTGTCAGTCACTACATACAATCAGACAGACACACACACACAGACCTGCTCAAAAAATATTCTGGAGCCACACAACACTGTTTACTGAGTAACAGCTTCTTAAAAGGGATATTCTGGCGTAATGCATATACAGAATGACCACCAGTAGTGTTGTCTCAGCATCTGCTTTCAGAGTGTGAAACAAAGTGAGCAGCCCTGATGAGCAAAAGGGAAATGTAGTGCTGAAGAAATACCAGTGTCAAGACTTGTAGTGTAGTCTGAGGTTTTTCCTGTAAATGGGGGTTTTTCCTATGCTTTAAGTTATAACCAAATGCTTTTGTACAAAAAAAAAAAAAAAGAGCAGTCTTAGCAAGTGTTTTGTTATAAGAATTATAATTATATTAAAACCAACAACAGAAAAAAAACAACCAAGCAATAACCAAAACCCATTTAAACTTTCTGAAGAACAGAAGAAATCTAACAGACCCAGGAGCTCTGCTTTTCCCCTAATTATTCTTGGTTAGATGTCTCAATACTCACCTTTTATTTATTGATAGCTGTTTTGAACTCCTGTGAGCTCATGTGTCAATCCATTTGCTCTGTCAGATGCAGTCAATTAGTCTACATTGTCTGTCTACTGGCTATAGCCTTTTATAAATGTGGGACTTAACACAATTACCTCCAGTTATGAGGAAGTCTTACAGCAGTCAGTAAGAGATCCAAATGGATGAGAACTGCAAGTGTACAGGGTTTGCTCTGCCTAGGATTTCACAGTTTCTTCTCAATGTGTAGCAATACAACAGATTGGAATACGTAACTTAATATTGGTAGCTACCGCCATGTTCTCTACATGCTGCAGCACAGAAAGGGTGTCAGATCTGCTTGTCTCTGAACCCAGTAGTCTTCTGCCATCTCGTTCCTGAACAGTCTATGGTAAGCATGCAATGCAGAAAAGAAACCAGGAAAGCACAGCACAGAGTCACTTTTGGACAATTAGATACCCTTCGTTTTTTTTGTCTCTATGCAAGACATACTATTTTTACTCAGTTAAAACGCCACATGCATGCTGTAAACCAGAAGGAAGATATCAATCCTATTTTTTTCACCGACAGTTCAGCTGTGTATGGTTATTGTCCTAAAGTTATCAGGCAAAACGGTAAATGTCTCTGTTTTTTGCCTCTCATGTGATGAAGCAGAATACTATTACGGCTGCAGTTACCTCTGTGTTCTCTCCCATCTATGCTGGTTAGAGGCTCAAATTATTTTTAGCATCCTGAACCTGGTTATTTTATTCTTATTTTGAACATATAGGAAAGCATCCCTGCTGTCACTGGAAAGAGCCTGTGAAACACAATTTATTCTCTACTGGAGCTAAAAAATTAAAAAAAAAAAAAAAAGAAGGAAAAAAGCACTAAAAAAAAAGAGAAAGAAATGAAGACCTGAACATCTTGGATATCAGCCTGGTTGGAGATCTAGGCTGATCATACAGACTGGCACTACAGGAATAATCCTGGTCCTCTGTGCTATCCTAAACTATACCACAAGAATGTATTTTTCCTGGCCACTAACAGGAGATTATGTACTGGATCTGGGAAGAACTTTCCCCTGAAGTTGTTCACTTACCTGCATTGAGGCTGGCACTGTAGCTTTCTGAATTTGTATCAGTGACTTTATTTTCATAACAGCACAGTGAGAAGAGGTAAAAAAAAAAAAAAAAAGGCTAACACTTCTTACAGAAACTGCCAGAAGTAAGAGCAAGTCAAGTACTACAGTGGCTGCAGACTGGGAAGCAAAATTGCTCTCCCTGGCCTTGGATGTGGCAACTAAGTCCTAAGCATCTGGCTGGTGGAGAGGCTGCTGACAAGAGGTTCTACAGTAGGATTAGCAAACACCTTAACCTCTCCTGCTCTCCTTGCTGACTTAGGGGACTCTCACAGTCCCTTTCAATCAGAATAGCAAAGCCATATACCCTGTGCAAGATGACACATGGATATTCATGGCCAGGTTCTTAGCTTTGCAATCTTCAAGACAGGGAAACCTGCTAATTGAAGTATGGGACATTTGTGACAATTCTCTTCATAAAGGACTGCAGAGAGTATCGCATGCTCTCAATAACTTAGGTAAGAATGATCCTAACTTCATCAGCAGAAGTTTTAATCTAAACTTCTACAATGTATTCCCGCTGGAATAAAATTACACATAATGGAAGTATTTGGGGTCCAGTTAACCTGGGATACATGGCAAATAAAAAAATAAAACAAATTACAATAACCTGCAAGCTGCTACCATCTTTAAGAACTTGAAAAACAATTTCAAAATAAAATTTTCTTTTAGGCTTGTCCCAAAGGACAACACATTAATTTAGTGTTTTCCCATGCCTCTTTACTTTCCCTGTGCTTGATATGCACTAGAGATCTCTTTGATTAGAGCCTCCATTCCCAAGGGAGTAGCAAGGACTTAATTTATAGTATATACCCTAAGTGCATTGCATCCTTTTATATTTAAAATTCACCCTCTTGTCAAGCTTTCTCAGATTCCAGGAAACACTGGTGATGTTGTAAGGCCAGAGATCACCCTTAGCACCTACACTGCTCTGTCACCTACCGATGTCCATGACCAAAGCTTTCAGTTTCTGAATATTCAGACAAAAGCCTCTCCAGCTAAATCATTGGTACATGTCTTCTGGAAATAGAAAGAACATAGGTGCCAAAGAGCTACTTGCTATGTTAGTTTGCACCTTATATGCTTTCACTATTGTATAACAAAAGAGATAATAATCTTTATGGGGTAGTGTACCAACTCATCCTCCCATTGACTCTGGATTTATAGCAATAACTCCATTAAGTTCAGCAGCATTCATATAGGCATTGCGGAGCCTGGATACACAGTTTATAGGAGAGAGGCTTTTCAAATGGCTTTTTGTTTTATGCCTTCACAAACTTGTCAATCAACAGCCCTGTCTTCAGTACCATATTACAAGGCTAACTGACAGCACAGCCCCAGAGACAATGTAAAGGTCTTTACTGCCAAGAATATTATAATGAAAAAAAACAGTGGAAAAAAGTGTGAGCATCTAATAACTATAAGTGGGCTTCAGAAGACAGATAGAGTTAGGGGAAAACATACAAGCAAACAAAACCACAGTGGATCACAATGGACTAAACCTATCTCCAGCATAAATTCAGCTAGCTGGCCAGGATATGGTTGGCAAAATATGTTTAATGGGGAAAGAGAGAAAGAGAAAAAGAAAGAGAGAAAGAGAGAAAGAGAGAAAGAGAGAAAGAGAGAAAGAGGGAGAGAAAGAGAGAGAGAAAGAGAGAAAGAGAGAAAGAGAGAGAGAGAGAGAGAGAGAAAGAAAGAAAGAAAAAGAAAGAAAAAGAAAGAAAGAAAGAAAGAAAGAAAGAAAGAAAGAAAGAAAGAAAGAAAGAAAGAAAGAAAGAAAGAAAGAAAGAAAGAAAGAAAGAAAGAAAGAAAGAAAGAAAGAAAGAAAGAAAGAAAGAAAGAAAGAAAGAAAGAAAGAAAGAAAGAAAGAAAGAAAGAAAGAAAGAAAGAAAGAAAGAAAGGAAAAGACTGCAACTCCAATAACAAACTAGGATCCTTACAAGTTTTGTGACTTCTTTCATTCCACTTTTTGTCTCACAGCATTCTAAAGAGGGATTTTACAAATTTTTGTACTTACATCACCATGGAAACAAGATATGTGTATACATCTATGATTACTCCTTCTGCAGAGTAAAATCCTGCTTTATCTGTGCAAGCTTATGGCTAATTCTTCTGCATAAGATATTAATGTGTTATTCCTACCCACTGATTCGAAAATTCATTTGTTTTAATGTAGTTGCACATAGCAAGCTGTAAAGTAGGTTTTATGAAGCCAATAATGCAGATATAATACTTGAGGAATTCCTTTCAGTTTGGATATATTTATTTTTCCAAACATTTTGTTTGAGAGAAAATGAGATTGCTATCTGCTGTTTCCTTATTTTTTTTGCAGGAAAGCTAAGGGTTGTTGACTTCCTCTCCCCTCCCTTCCTTCCTTCTTTCTGAAGGTACTGTACTCATCTGAAAAAAAGAGAACAAAATTATTGTTCCTGTTCTCTTTCTTAAGTCATTTGAAACACTGTCCCTGCTAGTTTTCTAACTTTACTGCAATCTCTGCACAGGGTGAGGGAGAGAAAGGGAGAGAGAGACAGAGATAACCAACATGAAAGCAGGTAGAGAGTTCAGGGCAAGACTTCTTCCAGCTTCATCAACTGGTAAGTTAAGTAAAAATGCTTTTATGGTTAACTTTTTAGAAAGTATTTAGTGTTTTAAGAAAAGGCTTTCTATCAGATACACATTTAACTGATAAAAAAGGTAACAACCATATGCATTGACAGGCAGTATGTTTACACTATAGATAAGTATAGTCTGTTTTCCAGATGCTGTTAATAATAGCATACAGTTTAACCAACCCAGGCAAGAAACTGTTTTCCAGTGAGGCTGATAATATTCATAACATAATCTGCTTCTAACTTTATATATTGAGCTTTTGCTACCAAAATCTCATTAGAGACTTCACTAACTTTATTCTGAATGTATCAGCAAGATTCACTGGACCATTGCTGAAATAAAAAGAGAAGCTGTGTCATAGGCAAATAGATGTACTTTGTGTATCATCTGCCACTTCTGAAGTCTGCTCCAACCCACTCACCTGTGCTGTAGTAGGAAAAGGATTACTAGAGGTTTTTTTCCCTTCAAACCCCATTATGTTTATGACTACACATGTTTATCTCTACTCATCATTGTATATGATTAGTCTAGGAGCACTGACATTTAGGACATGGTAAAACATGTCTAGGTTCTTACTTGAAAAAAAGGAAAAGGTTCATGCTATGTCATATATAACAACACCAAGGCTGATCGCCAGGATGGACTGAAGTGTTTATTTGTTGTTTGCATGATTGTAGATACCAATAATATTTTTCATGTGGGCTTAAATGTGTTAGAATGATCAGAAGTGGCATGTATAATGAGTGAGTGAATGCAAGAGTATGTTCCAAATATTGGAAGAGAAAAATACCCCCCATGCTTTTAAAAAGCAGAATGTTTTTTTGGAGGAGAAGAATTTGGACAGGTGTCCATTTATCTGCAGAAGGAGAGCCTGGTCATCTTCTGATCTAGGGTTTCTTGAAGCTGCAACTCTCTGAGGTGCAGGGTGGTCTGTAGAATGCCCAGAGCCTGAACAGAGCAGCTCGCACTGGCAGGCAGGCACTGCGGAGAACGGGCAGACAGCTCCAGCTGCCCTGCTCCAGCTTCCACTTCCACTGGGGCAGCTGGGCTGTGCTTCCACTCCAGGATAGCCATCTGCTCACACCCCTTGATGAATCAACTAGTGGAAAGGATTTTCTTCCACCTATATCTGATGCCTTTCTGCAAGTTTTTCCTTAGGAACGAGTGATCCACCCCAGATTCAGCCTGATTTCTGGGTAAGTTGTAGATTCCTTTCACTTTAGGAGTAGCAGATGAATTCTGCCAAAGGATATGTAAGAATTTGTTTCTCAAACTCTGTAGCTTAGTGCTGCAGATTGATCTAATTTGGTACCAGTTATTATTTTTGTTTGGTTATACTTCACCCGCAAAGAATCCTCTGCTAATTGCAATAAATGAGAGGTGCTGTTATGAAAACAGCTTGCCCCATCTTTCACTCATGATATCTGGGTTGATGTTTTACGTGACTAGATACCTATTCAAACTAAATAGATTGATTGGATAGAGAATTTGACAGTTACATGTCAAACATCTGGAAAACCACTTTTTACTTCAAGTGAGGAGTAGAGGAGTCTCCCAAACATTAAGAAAGTACACAAGGTCTGTATTTGTAGCGATATTTTGCTCAAACTGCAGACTGCTAGTCTGGATCGCAATCATCTGTAAGTTTTGATCTGATTAGTTCAGAAGTTCAGTTTACCATGTAGCTAAGAGCCAGCTGCAGCCTTTAGGTACAGATTTTGTTTCTGAAAACATTAAAAATTAATATATTCTTTATTTGGACCATTTATATGGTAACATCTTCCTCTGAGAAGTTGTCAGAAATACGTCAGTAAAAATATGTGTGTCCATAGTAATAGTAGGTGGCCAAAAGCACTACATGCTATTTTAAAACTGATTTCCCATTAATGAGCACATTGAAAGATTGCTTTAAAAGGGCTGTTTAATATTTTGAAAGTAAAAATTAGGCTTTGAATTTTGAAATTCACTCTTAGATTTCTCCTATTGCATTAAATTTTCCTTCAAATAATACATCTTTGCAATAGTTTGGAGTTTATTTGTTTTCACATTCTATAATTCATTGCTGGGGTAACTGTAACGTGACTTAGTATAATGGTAATTTGTAATACAACTTATATCTTTCTTGAGATGTCAGGAAAAGATTTTTGGCAGATGTGTTATCCTATCCCGAGTTGCTGAGGTATTTACAAGCAGAGAAGGGTATAGTCTGAGGCTGGATTGAGTACAAATCTGCTACCAGTTTATGGCACAATTTAAATTTTTGGGAAATAAATTTTCAGTTATTAATCTCAATGTTTTAAAAAAATAAATAAAGTTGAAGCATTAAATGAAAGATAAAAAGACAGAGGGTCTCTTTATTTTTCTGAAAGTCTTGTTTATATTGCTAAGAGCCATGCATATAGCATACATTAGTACATAGTCAGAATATGTAGTTTCCCAGAGAATTATTTAAAGTCATTACATTTTATTTATTTTCAATGATACTGAAATAAAAAAACCATATAGGTTGATGTTGCTTTTGTTCCAAAAAATAAAAACAAAACTACACCAATGATGGTGAAGACGTTACAGAAATAAGTTGTAGACCATGGAAATGCCAGTTTAACAGGTGTGAATAAAAAAAGTATAGAAACTGACAGAAGTGTTTATGTAAATACCTATTGTTTTTTTTTATATTTAGAACCAGCTGCTTTCATGGTAAAAACTGTAGAGAATGTGAGCTTTGGAAGCAGAATAGTAATACTTTACATTTCTAGTAAAATTTTGACTACTCTAATATAGATTTTTGAGCGGGAAAGAATTTGCATCTTTGAATTTTAAGGAGATTTTTGTCCTCACATTCTTTGAAACAAGTCCATCCATAAAAGCCTTGCCTTAGGACTAGCTAGATGTAGAGCAGATACTGATGGACTGAGATGCATAATGTGCATCTCACAGGTGGACATAATGCCAGGTTTTTTAGGTGCCATTTCTAGTGGTGCCTACTAGATCTGCAGGACTTAGGATGGGAAAAGCACAGGGGGGTGAATCGTGTTAGCAATACAAGACAAGCCTCATTTACCGAGGCAGAAGTGTACAGATTATCCCAGATAGCACTTTCATTGTTTCCAGCCTTTGATATTGCAAAGCTTCAATTAGAGAGGCATCTATCTGAATGGACAACTTCTCTCACCCAGGTATATCAGAATACCACCCTGAGAAACAAAAGCAGTTAAAGCTGCATAAGGTAATAAGGGTTTTCTGTGTTTAAGACACAACTCAGGCAAACGATGTGTAAGGAAAGGTAGCTTCTTATTAGTCACTAAGAAATCATCCATATCTGCTGAGCACTAATGTGTGTTCCCCAGTGGCAACTGATCCAATGAAACAAACCACTTCTTCATACAAACCTTACAAGGACTCGAGTGCTACAGATAATTGTATTCATTTGTTTGACGGACTGATTTTAGAATCTAACTGGCTTTTAAAAACAGACCACCAGTTTTAACCAAATGAGCATTTTCATTTTAAAAGCAGTAGTTCTCCCCTCTCTAGTTTAGCATCCCAGAAGAGCACTGAAAAGAAAGAAATGTCAGCTTGGAGAAGTAAGAATTGTAGAGAGACAAATAATACAAAGCCTTTAAAAAGTAAGAAACAAGTCTGTAAAAAAGATGAGTTGGGATTATCCTCTCTCTGCTGAAAAGCTGGTATTCTGAAACTGAAAGCTTTCTATTGCTGTAAAAATGCAGTGCAGTTTTATGGACAATATTCAGATTTTCATCCAATGAAGAGGTCTAAGTTAATCTTAATTGGTTATACAAAACACATATTGAACTGCATGCTGGATGTCTGATTTTACTTCATATCTACCTAGCAGGAACTAGTCCTTCTTGCCTGATCCAATTAAGAATATTATTTAATCTCTGTTTTAATTCCTTCCAAACCTGAAAACTTTATGACCTTCTTTTGTAAAACAGTTTTATGCTAGTGTTATCCTGATCTTGATTAGCAAAACACAGCCTTTTTCCTCTAAACCAACATTTACTGTATTTTAAAGACTTTTAATGTCACTGGAAATAATTAAGCTAGTTAATAATATATTAAAAGAAAATATTTTTTTGCTCTGAACATTTTCAGAAGAAATTATGTGAATATTTGCCTTTTTTGTTGTTACTTTGGGGTTTGTTTTGTTCTGTTTTGTTCTTTTAATTTTCACTCCATATTTCCTCCCTTGTATGTTAGAAAGATACCTTATTAATTATTGAAATGAAAGATGAAGAAAAAAAGTTATTCTTACTTTCTCCTCCTTCTCTCTTCTACTATGAATGTTAAAACACTGACATATCTTCTATTTTTTTGGTGTACATGAATTAATGTGATTTAAAAGACAAAAAACTTAGGATAAATATTTATTTCCTGAAAATCTGTTATTTCTTTGCAACATCATAAAAAATAAGCCTGGAAATATCCAACTTTCCAGGTGCTTACACTCATTAGAGTAAAACATTCATTGAGTATGAAGGTTCATTTAATTACAAAAAGCTACTAGGTATAGTGAGCCTCATGCATTGATAACATGGCTTTTTGTTCATAAATTAGAGAAAGGTACAACTGATTTGAAACTGAAAGCAAGACTATGAGAAGTGTCATATATTTTTCTTGTTATTCATAGCTAATGCTGTACTACAAGGAATATCAATGTGCAGCAAGCAGGAATTACCCACGAGGTCCTCTATCAGGAGGCCTCATGATGAATAGAAACCACCTAATTTCTGCACATGGAAAGAATTTTCCGGGTGGTGTGTCCAGTGTGGAGGAGGAGGCCTGATGACTCTGGGATGGGAGCATGTGACTTCGCTCTTTCTCAGGGACCAGCTTATTCTGCTCTCTGATAAGCCACAAGTATGTTGGCTGTGAGGGACAAGATAGGTTCCAGTCTTCCTTTTCAGTGATTCGTTGCTATTCCTGGCTGTGCAAAAGCCATTCTTGCTTTAGTCTTCTCTGGTTACTGTAGCAGTGTAACTGTTAGACTCTGTGGGGATGAAAGACTTTCTGTTTTGTGGAGAACTCTATGATAGATCTGTTACTAAAGACTTTGTAAATTGGAAAGAGTGTGTTTGTACCAACACCAAATACAGTAGATTTCAACCAAATATACCTGCTCTAAAGACATCCAGGAAGAACACAATGGAATACAGTTACTGTTTCAGGTTCAGTTCTCTCTCTGAGCTGCTTTCTCAAGGAAGTAGTACATCAGCTCTGGGCAAAATTTATTTGAAATAATTATTTGAAAAGGAGGTGTCTTTAACTGAGTACTTCCAGGTAGCATGATATTTTTATACCTGTCTACTTTTTCTTCAAAGTAGTTAGAATGCATGTGTAATGTAAACGACATCAGGAATCACAGTTCACAGAATCACAGAACATTAGGGGTTGGAAGGGACCTCCAGAGATCATTGAATCCAACTCACTACTGGAGCAGGACAAAAAAACCACACACGAGTAGGTCAGATCACTCAGATAGGCATCCAGATAGGTCTTGAAAGTCTCCAGAGAAGAAGACTCCACAACCTCTCTGGGCAGCCTGTTCCAGTGCTCTGTCACTCTCACAGTAAAGAAGTTCTTCCTCACATTGAGGTGGAACTTCTTATGCTCAAGTTTGAGTCCATTGCCCCTCATCCTAGCACAGGGCACAAGTGAAAAGAGGTTCTCCCTGCCTTCTTGATGCCCAGCCCTCAGGTATTTATAGACACTAATTAGATCCCCCCTCAGTCTTCTCCTATATGGACTCAACAGCCCCAGGTCTCTCAGCCTTTCCTCATAAGGCAAGTGTTCCAGTCCCTTCATCATCCTCATAGCCCTCCACTGGACTGTCAAGTAGATCCCTGTCCCTCTTGAACTGGGAAGCCCAGAACTGAACACAAAAGTGAGATCTCACCAGGGCAGAGTAGAGGGGGAGGAGAACCTCCCTTGATCTGCTGGGCACACTCCTCTTAATGCACCCCAGGATACCGTTGGCCTTCTTGGCCACAAGGGCACATTGCTGTCTCATGGAGAACTTGTCTATCAGGATTCCAAGGTCCTTCTTTGTTTGAACCAGCTGGTGATCACCAGTCCACTTCAGGTTAGTTCCCTGGTGCAGGTTTCTGAAGCTATGAACATAGTCCAGTATTTGTTCAAAATTCCCATGACAGGAATCTACAAAACTGTAGACGACCTTCTGAAATAGCAAGTTGACAACAATGAGCTTGTAGGTTAAGCAGAAACTAAACCCATCCATTTATAAAGGTATAGGAATTTTTTTTTTTTTCCTGCAGGACCACAGTGAGGAATCACACCAGCACAAATGTTACATCAAACATAATTTCTGCATAATGCTGCACTCACAATATGAAGTCACCAAGGTTGTCAGAATAATTTTATATTTTTGTTTGCAGCATTTTGTCAGGATGCTATGGAAGCAGTCACAGGCATTGGAGAAATGGTGCTGACTGATTCCTCGTCCTTATTTTCTCTTCCTTCTACCAGAAAAAAAAAAAAAAAAGAAAATATGAACTAAAGTATTTTAATCCTTAGTACATTTTTTTTGTGTGTGTGTGTGTGTCTCACAAAATGGGAAACCCCCCTAAGCTTAAGCCACAGGTAAAGAAACAGATTGAACAGGCGTCACTGCATTCTGTAGTAAAATGATCAGGACTTGGGATTCTCTCCAAGGACTGCAGTGAGGATCTTCACCAGCTCCTTCACTACTAGACATAAAAAAAATGTGTGAGCAGGCGTGCAGTGCAGGGCACTGAACATAGTTATGACAGTAAGTTGGAACAGAATTCATACAACTATTTATCCTCTGGGTAATCTCCACCTGACCATGCCACAGCCTTGCCTGCTATTCCTCCCAAAACACAACAGTAACTTCTAGCAAATTTTCCAGGTTATTATATGTAGCACTTGGCATTTTCCCAGGGAAAAAGCCCTGCATAGAAATATTTGTAGGGTGGGGACTGAGAGAAAGAGATACATTAATATGTAAGTTTTTTTGGTAAAAATTTGTTTTGCATTGCTGTTTCTTAGTCATGGGATAGAGTTATATTGGTTTGATGTGAGGTTTTTTTATTTGTTTATATTTTTGTTATTAAAATCTGAAGTGATCAAGTATACAGAACAAGGCTTTGGTGAAGGATTAGTACTAGAGCATTTTTTTATATGTTCAGAATTTAAAATTTCAACTATGCTGAGTTTCTCCTCACTTTCTTTTTTGTTTTCCTTTGGCTAAAAGTAATTTGTTATTTGTTTGTAGCTTTAGTCTCTGTTCCAGTATCTGCTGAAGAGGTTTGGCTACGTCTGAGCTGCCATTCCTACTCCATATGCTAGTTTATTGAATTCAGTAAAACTGGCATTTTAAATCTGTTTCAGTTGAAAATAATTAACCTCAAGAATTTTTTTCCTGTTAGTTTATTTACATAGAGACTTGTTTTCCAATTGATCAAAATCACAAAAGCAGTATGAAATTTGTTTTAAATTTCAAATTTATATGCCCAGAAGGTGCAATTAACTGCTAATGGTGTATAACAGTGCCAGCAGGCTAGCTTGAAGAACCAGCAAGCTGGCTGAAAGGCTGAAGGTGGCCCTTGGCTTTAACATAACAAAGAGCTGGGAGAAGTCATGACCATCTCTCTGGCCTCCACAGAGGTGGTAACGACACTGGGACTACAGTAGGAAGGAAAGCTCAATCTATTTCCTTTTTAAAGGTCATGAATGCCACTGAAGGGTTTACTTTCAAAACAACAGTCCAAGCAGGACAGCATGAGGGTTATGGAAGGGCATGCTTTTTCAGTAATTCTGATTTCAGGTGTTCTGCATCCGTCTGTTATTTGTTTTAAAATAGTGATACTGCACAGCTCAAAACCCCTCTGTTTCCACTTCACTCTATAGTGTTTAATGATTGTGCTTTGAAGGTGGAAAGATTATATCCAAAATGTTCTATCAAGGATTCCACACCCTGTTAACTATTAATATTTTCCTACCTGATTCTTCCTTATATTTATATTATTTATAGTTCTTATCTTCAACCTGTCTCTTGTAATATCTCTATGGTGAAAAAAAAAAATAATCCTAAAACTTTATTAGTTTTATTTGTTAATTTTCCAGAGGAAAAACTATTTGATACCAAGGATTCCAATGGTGCCAAACCTGTACTATTTTGATTTGCCATGGCAGATACGGAAGTACACAGGAAATGGGGATGGAGTGATAGGACTACTATAAACAGTGATTAAAGTGATTCCACATACTTCATAAAGGCAGGGACAGATGCATGGTTACAGCCCTTGACATGAGATCTCCTTATCCACCTAAGAAAAGGAAGAATTTTTTCTTACTGGCATCATCTCATAGTAGCTAAATCCCAAATCTTGTTCTCAGTTACACCCTAGATTTTCCACAATTATCTCAGCACAATTTAGATAGTGCCAGGGAGAAAACGGGGACATTTGCTTAGGATTAATTGCTACCATTGTTTAAATGAGTAATTCACTAAGCTGGCCAACCTGATGTCAATTCCAATAACCAGTGAGGGCAAGACCAAATTGCATTTTGCCCCAGTCTGCTGGCACCACTTAAGCTTTGCACATTTGAAACTCTGCTACTAGATGTGCTTCCCACATCACCATCATGGCCAAACTGGTCGCGTCAGTCCTAAACTCTGGCCACGGTCTGGAAATTCAGTATACCTATGCCCACATGCTCATGGGGACCCAGTATTTTAAGAATATTTTTATGGAACTGAACACCCACGAATCACACCAAATTCAGTGCAAAATATAGCAGTCACAAAGTTGGATACTTCAATTAATTTTCCTCCCTCCTGAGGAGTTTGAACTCGCATCTGAAGCTTCTTAAAGGAGTGCCCTAACTAGAGCCTGTAAGGACAACACTGCTCTTCTTTGGCTTTAGCTGGGCCAATACACAGGCAAAAATTCAAGTGCCAATGGCCAGAGAGCAGAGAGAAGTCAGATGGGGTAGTCAGCTGTTGCAGACTCCATCCCACTGGAGATAGGTCTGAGTTCCCCTCCAAGTGTCACGTCTCAAAGTTTATTGAAAGTTAAAGGCACTTCATCCTTGAGAGTGACTGCATTTATGTTTTTGCTACAGCATCAAGTCCTTTTTGGTTCATTCTACCTTGTAAGCCTTTCTCTGCAGAGCCAAAGCTCCGGAAGAAGGGACCAAGGGTCCAGTATGGATGAACGTAATTTGTTAAGGTACATCCTCAGCCTGAATGCAGACTTGTACTCATTTTCTGGACAACAGCTTTCAGCACTCATCCTTGAGGTTTTGTTTTCTTTTCAACACAAGTGAAACTAGTCTGAAATACCCAAGACAGTTTCTTCCTGACATGAACACAGGAGCACTTTCAAAAACAGCCCAGTGCCACACACTGCTTAGCCTGCTTGAGGCAGTAGTTCACTCCCCACGTATCCTTCAAACTTGAGTATGAACGTATTTCACTTTCCTGTTTTGTTAAAAAAAAATAATAAACTAAAAAAAAAAATAAAAGAGAGTGGCTTTGTACAATTAAAAAACCCTCTAACTATTAAAGACTTCAATTAAAGGGCTATTAGCGAAAATAATGCAGCTTTACAGTGGCAAAATAATGGTTTCTAAAGATGGTACAAATTGAAGCAGGACAGGATCAGCTGTTCAGGGAGTTGATGAGGAGATGGAAAGTAAAGCATGACTGTAACAACCTATAGTATACATGGATTTCAGAGGACTTTAAGGAGTAGAAATACAAGTGTTTCAGGGAGAGGTAGATTGAGAATAGCATAGATGGGCACCTTTCCTCCTGCTCAGTGCAGCTCTCACTGCCTGGCTCCCCTCTAAATCTCTGGGGGCATAAGAACTTCCATCAGAGTATTCAAAGATATCTCACTTCAGCCCATAAGCAACAGTTATCTTTGGATTTTTGTATTTAATAACATTTATCCACATCCGTCCTTTATGGAATAAGAAAAAAAATCAGAATACATTGCCTGGATGCATTCCTGTGTGGCCTGCACTAGGTGATCACGCTTCGGCAGGGAGGTTGGACTAGATGATCTCTAGAGGTCCCTTCCAACCCCTACCATTCTATGATTCTATGATATTTGGATCAGAATATCTATGAGCCATAGACAGCTGCAGGCCGGAAGACAATTCTGTAAAGGTGTCATGATGTTTCCTCCTGTTTCTTCTGTTCTCCATAAGACCAGTACCTTGGGTCAGCTACACTAGTAGCCCCAGCTATACTGCTGGTTTTACACCTTCCTGTACCTCACTAGCATCTCTGTTCCAGGCTACACTTGGCAGGTTTCTGTGGAGGGGGAGAGAAAGGCAAGAGTCTGGGCCATGGCGCAGCTTGCTGTGGGCAGAGATGGGGCAGGGCTGCACTGTGAACCCAGAGGCAGAGATCTGCCAGCAATCACCTGTTCTCTCTCCATTTCTTCCCACCCTGAAGTAGCCTTGCATTCCCTTCAGCACCAGAGAATCAGGCAAGTAGAGGTGCTCAATTGAGGACATATAATCTTTGTCCCTTTACACAATTTGAGACCAGATAATTTGCTGTACCTTGCAGGGTCCCACTATGTGTAACTGTGGTTTCAGGAGACTTTGTGTAGACGGCTAATACTTCAGAGCCTGTGGACTTAACATCTACTTCATTATCCAGGTTATCTATGTGCTGCTGACCATTTTAGCAAATAGAATAGAGAAGCAGAGAAAGAGTGAACCATAGATGGAACAGAGAAGTGAAGAGGGAAGGAAACTCACTAAGGGGAAGAAAAAAAAAAAAAAATAAAAGGAGAAAGGAGGGTAAGAAAAAGTGAACTAAAGAGACAAAACAGCAGCAAGGCTAAACGAAAAATAAAGAGCACTTTTTATGTATATTGTAATGACTAGACATTGTACTGGTCGGGAAATTACCAATAAGGCCCTATTGCAGATGTTCAGTGGTTAGCCCAGCCATACTGCTCTGTGACTTCCACCCTCTGTCTTGTTAGGCACCAGAAAAGTAGTGAGAATGATAGCAAAAGTTTTGCTACAATAAAGACAGAGCACACATAAAAACAATGAGAGGGACAGCAAACAGTTTCACTAAACTAAGAACACAGCACTCAAACTGGAGGGAAGAATACCTACAGCTACCTCACTACAGCAACTGGGCAAATTATTTTTAATATAACCAATACCACTACTGAGAAGCAGGTTATGTAATAAACTACTCTATAAGCACATCTCATGCCACAAATTGTGACTCTGCTTTCGCAGGTTGGGTGATGGGACTACTTCAGACTTTCAGAGGAAGAAATCTCAGAATATAGTTTAACATTTTAAAAAATGATAAAAAAAATAAATCTCTAAGTTTTGGAAAAGTGAATGTGCATATATTTTTATATTCTTTTAGGCATTTCCTCTATTACAAGAAATACCAAAGTAATTATTTCTCCCTGAAAATTTAGTACAAAGCCAAGTTACACATAGATATGATTCCAAAAGCCATTCTAGGCAGTATGGGCAAATGGGTATGTTTCCTAGAATTCTGTATTCCAAGCTAAAATAAATTTAAAAAATGTTAAAATTTGGGAAGAACAAAGACAATGTAGGGAGGATATTTCTACTGCATAGTTTGCTGAGAGAAGACCCATTTCTTCACTGGTGTCATTGCCCAGAAAATATTAACGCAGCTACACTGCATAGAAAGCCCTTAGAGCAGAAGGAATGTCTAAAATTATCAGGCTTCAAACATGATGCAAAGAAGACATGCCAAACAAAGTCAATGAATGAAAAACCCCCCAACACCATTTAATATATAAGATATCTTTGAAAGTTCACTGATTGTTGCAGCTCTTTATGATGTCATGTTCAGTTGTTTAAACATGTCCGATTTTTTAATCAATTATGTTTCTTAGGTGTGTGATTGTATGGTTTCCATTACATTTGTCTACAAAGGCTGCTATCTGTTAACCTGTTGTGTCAGGATATCAGTTATTTTTTCCCATATGTACACTGTATGTTTGTAAAAAATACAAAATTTTGGTCTTACCATAGAGGGGTTCATACCTCGATGAACAACAGAACCCATAACAAATTACAAGGAAAATTGTTAAGGGTTGGTTTCAGAGTTCATTGGAAGCTATGAAGTTACCAAATCTATCAGTTTTCCTTAACAAAGCATTTGCTGAAAAAAACCCCACATTTGTTGATGGAAAGAAGAAGTTTTATCCTGAAGCCTGATACCAGCAGATGAAGGTAATTTCCCAGGGAGAAGTGAAAAGACACCAAGCTCCTCAGTATTATCATACTAATGTAGGAAGAAAAAACTTGATCTGGTCCACTTCTCATTTTCAGTCATTCCAGATCATGATCGTGAACAATTGTTTACCTGTTTGTAATTCAAATTGTATTAATTATGTGAATCCAAAAAGCAAAGAGAAATATTTGTGGCAATATCTTTTTCTTGATAGTGTTCTCTATTTCAGCAGAAATATATGTTTCATAAATGGTATGGGACAAAAAGCCTTATTTCAGAAGATGATTAAGCTGATGGTTAAACCATGGACTTCATTTGACACCAGGTTTACACGCATGTGTGAAAGAGAAAACAAGTGTTTGTAGAAGAGATACTGGAAAAGATTTGAGCAAACTCCAAAATTACTGTTTTTCCCAGTTCAGCCTGGCTTTTTTAGGGCTGTGTGCTCCTAATCAGTATCTGCAGTCACTGATTTTGGATACCTGCCTTAAGTCCTTGTTTATTTTTGCAAGGTAGTCCAAATTTCTGCCTTCTCTTGGCTTCACACTGTGGCAGAAAAAGTGCACTCTTAATTTGGAATGTAAAACACAATTTAGGTTATCTTCAAATAATGTAGATTGAGGACTTCAAGGCTTATTTTGATTTATTATATATACTCAGTTTATCCCTAAAACGTACTCAGCTTATATACTCAGCTTGAGCATATTAACATAAACTCGTTATATGTTAATGAACTCTGTTTTTTTTATTTTTGTGCTTGAAATGTGGATATTTATGGCTGGAGAACATGGATGGAAAACACACCTTGCTTGGACTTACCTAACGAATAAGATAGTAGGGTTGACATTGACTTCAGAGAGGTTCCAGTATAAGTTTGAGTGTGGTCTTTTACCTTCTGCCCTCATCTAATGACTACAGTTGCTCCAGCCTAGCGTAAATAAAATACCTGAAATTGAAAAAAAGTATAAAAATAATCCATTATTGAATAACAATGGTGGTTTGACCCAATATTTAATGAATCTAGTATTGAAATGACTAAATATTTTGAGCACATTTAGATCTTCCGCATCATTCAACAAGGCAGCACCTACAAACAAAAACCTGACTGTGCAAATGACAATCAGGGGCATGGACTTTACAGATATGGGTATTATTATTATTATTATTATTACTATTATTATTATTACTATTATCTAGTCCAACTTATTTCTCAAGACAGGCCATGAATCCAGCAAAATAGACAAGATACACTCAAAAATTACAGTTTAAAAAATATCCATATGTTTGTTTTCCAACTGTCCAAAACTATGGAGAGTTATATAAAAGAAAAGAAGAACAGCAACATTATTGCACAACTTCCCTCATACACTGGCAGCAGAAAATAAGTGGAAGAGAAAGGAAAAAAATGGGCTTATGGGAGCATTCATGATGCCATTGAGGGGGAAATGGTAAGGAGGGATCATATGTGTAGTAACTGAAAATACTTGGTTATCATTAACAGATACATTCCTGTTTGCACACTATTCCTGGCATTTTTCAAGTCTAAGAAATAACTCAAAGCAGTGTAAATTTCATAGGGAAGACTGCTTTATTGCCAAGATGAAGTGAATTAATCATAGACTGGTGGGAGTTTAATAGAGAGTGAATAAAACCAAGTAGAGAATACTGTGCTTAGTTCAACAGCTGTAAGACAGAATAAATTTAAAAACAAAAACTATTTGAAAGTGTGAACGGAATGAAGGAGATCCCATTAAACCTATTAGGGTAACCATAACAATCTCTATAATACGTTACAAAAGTCAGCTACTGAAAGAAAGCAGCTGGTTGTTCACTACAGCTGAAGCTCTCCAACTGCTCAGCTTTACCTTGAGAAATGTAGTAGTGTGTCATTTTTCACTGATCTTCACCACATCCAACACATAAACAGGGGTTAGATACAATTCTTTCTTTATAGATGTCCATATTTCAGTCTCCAACAAGACACTAGAAATGCACTCTCACAGGGCTTAGTTTCTACAGTTATACATGTTCAATTAAACATAGAATTTCTCTTCCAGCTAAGAGAAGCTGTTCAGCCTGTTCAGCGTTTAGACTTCCTATACTTTTCCTCTGTTTAATCTTGTTCTGAAATAGCAAACACAAATTCAAACCTCCTAATAAAGTACCCGTTTCCCTTTGTCTGATGATGCATAACACTTTCAACTCATCTTGGTCGCATTCCTAGTTTTATAATTGTGTTGCCCAAGAGAAAAATTAGAGCAGTAGTAGTCAGTGTTTAAGCTTGAGAAACTTCATAACCTCACATTTTTTATGGTTGGACTTACTATTTAAGTCAATAGACAAAAGACATTTTCACACAGGAAGCAGAATCTTGGTTCTACTGAAGTCTAAAGAAAATTTGCTGCTGACTTCAGTACAGAATGTTGAAGGGACACTGTAAAAATGTATATGCTTGTAGAGTGAATAGCAGGATTTACATACTTTAACGAATAGTTTGTAGAAATACGATGAGTGGAAGTGAGAAAGCAAACAGTGATTCATATTCATATTAAGTATTTTCTTATTTCATGGAAGTTAACTCAACAGATTTATGAGCTGCTGCATAGGTATTCTGTTCTGAAATCTGTCTGAACTCACTGTAGCCATTCTTTTATTTTTTTGGAAGGGCATTTGTTCTTCTCTGTTTTTGAAACAGTGTATTTCCAAATACCTGTTTTTACAAATAACAAAATTGTGAGGATGTTTATCTGGTGTAAAGAAATTAACTTTTTAATAAGGTCTGGAGTGCTCAGTTAAGGGGTTTTTATGTTTGAGTGTTAACATAGCATTGAAACCTCTATCTCAGTGAGCTTTCTTTATCAAGTTTTCAAAACTGAGGAGTGGAAACTCTTCTGATAAAAGCTAAAATTTTTAATGTCTTTCAAGGCTTAAACCAACCTTAATGTTTACAATGATACTTGTTGTGCTACATAGAACTGTACTTGGAATGCTAAGTGCTGAAGAAATAAATAAATCTTGAAGTGCTTATATAGGAAACAAAAAAGGTCCCTAGGAGATATTTAAAACTTTTTTTTTTTTTTTTTTTTTTCAGTCTACGTCCCCCTTTTTATTTTTGAGTCTTAAAATGAGATCATCTAATACGGAGTCAGAATGAAATTATTGGGGAATTGTGCTATTGAAAGCTATAAAGTTCTCTACTTAAATTATTTTTTTAAAAAAAGACTGCTACTTAACTATTTCTTGCATGGTGGTCAAATATGTAGTCTCTTACTGTTTCCTTAGGCCTCACATTTTTATGGAGTCAGATTCTGGTGAAGGTGAGGTTCATGCCTCCATTCATATGAGCAAGGGTTTCTACCCACATGAAAGGAGATCATAGAATCACAGAATGGTTTGTGTTGGAAGGGACATTAAGGATCATCTAAATACAACCCCTCTGCATTGGCAAGGACACCTCCCACTAGACCAGGTTGCTCAGAGCCCCATCCAACCTGGCCTTAAACACCTCCAGAAATGAGGCACCCACAACTTCTCTGGGCAACCTGTGGCAGTGTCTCACCACCCTCACACTAGGGAATTTCTTCCTAGTGTCTAACCTAAATCTTAGCTCTTCCAGTTTTAATCCATTATCCCTTGTTCTCTTGCTACAAGCCCTTTTAAAAAATCCCTCCTCAGCTTTCCTGTACGCCCCCTTCAGGTACTGGAAGGCCACTGTGAGGTCTCCACAGAGCTTCTTCAGACTGAACAACCCTAGTTCTCTCAGCCTGTGTTCATAGGAGAGGTGCTCCAGCTTTATGATCATCTTTGTGACCCTCATCTGGACTCAGTCCAACAGGTCCATGTCCTTCTTATGTTGGGAGCTCCAGAACTGGACAAACTACTGCAGGTGGGATAGGCTACATTTGATCTTTACACAATTAATTTCCTCATTATGGTGCTTGGCAGATTGGAGAGAAAAAGAACCAGCAAGGTGATCCCTATTTAGACTGCAGATCTGTACTTCCCCTCCCTTTTAGGTGCTCTTTTGTTGGATTATATAGCGCCTCTCTGTTTGTGCTGGTCACTGACTGTTTGAACACTTTCCCTCATAGGCTTGGTCCCATGATGTGTGTAGTCGTGGAGAGTGGAATAAATCCATTCACTCAGTGAAAGCAGTCAAAGGTTAGTATTGCAAGGAAATTGTTTCTTTCTAGTAATTTCAAGCAGGCACAGCCTCTGCCTCAAATCTGTGCTCCAGAAAGACTGAAATTTTGCATGAAACAGGGAGTAACTGGCAGCCAGGACAAAAGAAAGCAATTAGAGAAAACTCACTGTCACTTCTGTGTATATTTGGCAGCATTTCAATAATCTAACAAAAGCAGTAAATAACATAGAGGAGTTCTCAACTGCTCTGAAGCACTTTATGGCCATATTGCTGGGAAAGAATCAGATACACAAGATAAAAGGTATTTGAGGGACAGGCCTGTACTTTAAAGGGAAGATTTTGGTCTACAAGCATATTTGTGTTCCAATTAATTTTTAAAAATCAAGCCATTTCTTTTTTGGAAAGAAGTGGAATCTTTTTCAGTATTCAGAGGATTTCCTTCCCTTTCTCCCTTTTTAATAAGTCAAGCCTTTGTGTCCAGAAAATCTTCGAGATCTAACTGTTCCATATTTTGCCTAGGGAGTTAGGGTGACAAGAATACATGGTAGAATGCATACTCAGTGAGCTAAGGACTGAAAGTCACATCCTGACAGAATTGTTAGATACTTGTCCCAGTTGTAAGCAGGTTTTTTTTAGCCTTTTCCTCTACCAGAGGTGTTTTTAGACTCATCAGTTTAGAGTTCTTTGAATTTGTGCTTCAGTTACTAACCCTTCTTTGCACATTTATTGATCTCTTTGTCCGAATTTTCTCTCATTTTTTCCTCAGTTTTGTCACTGAACTTTTGGCTTCACACAGTATCTCAAAGATAATTCCACAGTCTGTCATGTTAGAAGGAATTAACATGTTTGCAAGCAGGTTTTTAAGATGCTTTCTCCTGTCCACAGGTTACTAGGTCACAGAGGTGTGCTTTTATCTATCTTCAGAAGTGGGCTTATCCAGCCCAGAGCTTCCTGAAAAAGACAGGAGTGTCTTTACTACTCCAACAACCTTCATGCTCTCCACCCAGAATTTCTAAAAATGGTGTTATAAATAGCATCAGCATGTCACAGGTAACAGGAGGAAATATATTTAGTTTTCCAACCTAACCTCTGCCTGGTTGGATAGTTGCATGTACACAAATATGCACACTCAGAGAAGTGCATCCCTTTGGAGGACTGTAGGGGTATTGTGAGGTCATGCAGAGAGAAAATCAGAACTGCCAAAGCCCAGCTAGAACTTAATCAGACTACTCAGTAAAAGACAATAAATACATTAGCAACAAAAGGAGGGCTAAGGAGAATCTTCATCCTTTATTGGATGCAAAAGGAAAGACAATGCCAAAGGATGAAGAAAAGGCTGAAGTACTTAATGCCTTAATGCCTTGGCCTCAGTCTTTAGTAGCAGGACTAGTTATTCTCTGGGTACCCACTACCATGAGCTGAAAGACAGAGAGCAGAATGAAGCCCCCATAATCCAAGGGGAAGAGGTCAGTGATCTGCTACACCACTTAGACACACACAAGTCTGTGGGGCTGGATGGGATCTACCCAAGGGGTACTGAGGAAGCTGGCGGAAGTACTCATCAAGACACATTCCGTCATTTATGAGGAGTCTGGGATGACCAGGGAGGTCCTACTTGACTGGATATTAATTTGTGAGATCTACAAGAAGGACTGAAAGGAGGATCTGGAGAACTACAAGGCCTATCAGTGTGACCCTGGTGCCAGGGAACATTAAGGAGTAGATCATCTTGAGTGCTGTCACATGGCACATACAGAGCAACAAGGTGATCAGGCCCAGTAAGCATGGGCTAATGAAATTCAAGTCCTGCTTGATTAACTTGATCTCCTTCTATGACAAGATGGCCCACTCAGTGGAGGAGGGAAAGTCTGTGGATGTTATCTACCTAGACTTCACTCAAGTCTCTTACCCCATTTCCCACAACATTCTCCTGGAGAAACTGGCTGCTCATGGCTTAGATTGCTGTACTCTTTGCTAGTTAAAAAACTGGCTGGATGTCCAGGCCCATAAAGTTGTGGTGAATTGAAAGAAATACAATGGCCAACACAGTGGCCAATCAGTTCTGTTTAATATTGTTATCAATGATTTGGATGAGGGGATCGTGTGCACTCTCAGTAACTTTTCAGCTGACACCAAGTTGGGTGGAAGTGTTGATCTGCTCGAGAGTAGGAAGGCTCTGTGGAGGGACCTGGACAGGCTGGATCAACGAGCTGAGGCCAATTAATTGTATGAGCTTCAACAAGGCCAGGTGCTGGGTCTTGCACTTGGGCTGCAACAACCCCAGGCAACGCTACAGGCTAGGGAAGAGTGGCTGGAGAGCTGCCCAGGGGAAAAGAACCTGGGGGTGTTGGTTGACAGCAGCTGAATATGAGCCAGTTGTGTGCTGAGGTGGCCAAGAAGGACAACAGCATCCTGGCTTATATCAGAAATAGTGTCCAAAGAAGGGCAAACAAGCTGATGAAGGGTCTGGAGAACAAGACTTATGAGGAGTGTCTGAGGGAACTGGGTTATTTAAGCTCAAGAAAAGGAGACTGAGGGAAGACCTTATAGCTCTCTACAACTACCTGAAAGGAGGTTGTAGTGAGGTTGGTGTGAGTCTCTTCTCCTGAGCAATGAGTGATAGGACAAGAGGAAGCAGCCTTAAGTTGTGCCAGAGGAGGTTTAGGTTGAATGTTAGGAAAAAATTAGTTGACCAAAACGGTTATCAAACATTGGAACGGGCTGCCTAGGGAAGTGGTAGAGTCACCATCCCTAGAGGTATTTAGAAGAGGTTACAATGTGGTGCTTATTGACATGTTTTAGTGGTGGATTTTGCAGTGTTAGGTTTACAGCTGGACTTGATGATCTTCAAGGTCTTTTCCAAACTGATTCTATGATTCAAGAGAGACAAGGGAAAAGGTAGCAGCCATGTATAAGATGAATCCAAGTTGATAACCAATATTTTAGATGAACCCTACATTTAGGAGAAGATTTCTGTGGAACACAAAGATATTCCCCAAGAAAATTATTAATCTGCCTTGTCACACTGAGTATTCTTTAGTGTCTATTTCTCTGGAGACCTGAGATGCTTAGTTTTGTAGGGGAGATTTTGCTCACCTATTTAGAAAGAATAAAGCCTTAGATTAAGTCTATAAAACTTAATGTAATTTGGAGAGTAGTCAAAGGTCTTTCCTCCCCCAAATCTGCCAGGTAAATATCTCTGGGATTAAAACAAAGAAAATTAATTACTCTCTGCCTTCTTATTACAATACAAAGTGAGAGAAGTCAGGAAACACAGCACAAAACTTGATGGTACACAGTGTCCTTAGATCACTTGGCCATTGTTTTCTCTCACAGCAGCACATGTTAATGATACAAAGAAGTTTAACATTTTCTGGCTTCGGCTTCTCATGACACAACCATAATAAATGTGCACATTATTGTTTGTATTGCCATATCCTTTGGAAGAACCGCCAATTTCTAGAGCCTGTGCATGCACAGCCAAGGACAGGATTTTGCCCACATGTAGCCTGGCTGAATTAAATTAAGCAGAACCATTACTGTACAGATTCAGCTGCAATGTAGTGTATATGTTGTAGAGCATGTTTATGTTGAAAAGATCTTGTATGGGTTAAACTTGATTTAAACCATCAGTTCTTCCACAGGAAGATCAAAGCTTCTCTGTTCTTCATTAACCAATTTAATTCTGCTTTAAAAGGCCTTTCTCTTACGTGTGCCTAAGACATCTTTAGTTGCATTTAGTTAAAAAACTCAACAACCTCCAGAATAACAAAATAGACAATAAGACGTTAAATGCAGAAGAACAGGGAGAAATAAAGATATTTGGTTTTTGTTTGTTTTAAGGAACTTAGGCAACACAGAAAAAAAAGGAAATATGATGAAGAATGAAGAAAAAAGTTTTAATGGGGATAGTACACGAGCCTCTGCCTTCTCCTGCTGCCGGCAGCCACTGAGCCCCGTTACAAAGCCACACAGAACAACTTCATTTGGTGAAGAATTCAGACCGCACCTCTCACATTTCCACTATGGCCCTCCTCCTCTTGAAGATATGGAAACATTCCAGGGATCTTTGGAAGGTGGGTCTCGGAAACGCAAGAGCATGCCAACAAAAATGCCTCCTTCTGTCTCCCTTGAGGGTTCCTCATCACCACTGGGCAGACCTGAAGATAACAATGACATAGGCTCTTCCAGTCTCCCCTTGGTGTTCCAACAGCCAGCACAGCCCAAGTACAGTTCCCAGATGATTGACCTCTGCAACTTTGGTTTTCAGTTCTACAGAACTCTGGAGCACCTTGGAACCAAGCCCATTAAGCAAGAACCAGTGAAGCCTAACATGACATGGCCCAGTAGCCCAGCATTCATGCAAGCTCCTTACCCTTATTATCCTAAAGTTCACTCTGGCTTTATGTTTCCTTTTATTGTGCCACCGAACTTTCACTTCAGGAACGCCTTTCAAACAAAAAGACCTCCAGAACCACCCTTCAGAAGGACTGAAATACTAGAAAGTGGTGAAAATAAACAGAAAGTGGAAAGAGTAGATGTGAACCTTCAGATAGATGACAGTTACTATGTTGATGTGGGGGGTGAACAGAAGCGCTGGCAATGTCCCATGTGTGAGAAGTCTTATACATCCAAGTACAATTTGGTGACCCATATCTTGGGGCACAGTGGCATTAAGCCACATGCTTGCACCCGATGTGGCAAGCTTTTCAAGCAGCTGAGCCACTTGCATACACATATGTTGACACACCAGGGCACTCGGCCACACAAGTGTCAGGTGTGCCACAAGGCTTTCACTCAAACCAGTCACCTTAAGAGACACATGATGCAACACAGCGACATCAAGCCTTACAACTGCAGGATCTGTGGCAGAGGTTTTGCCTACCCCAGCGAACTGAAAGCACATGAGTCTAAGCACGAGAGTGGACGAGAGAACATTTGTGTGGAATGTGGTCTGGACTTCCCAACCCTGGCCCAGCTGAAGAGACATTTAACAACCCACCGTGGCCCTATACAGTACAATTGCACTGAATGTGACAAAACCTTCCAGTACCCGAGTCAGCTGCAAAACCACATGATGAAGCACAAAGACATCCGCCCATACATCTGCACTGAATGTGGCATGGAGTTTGTGCAGCCCCACCACCTCAAACAACACTCCCTAACTCACAAGGTAAGGCAGCACAGGTTGTGCCCTCACCTTGTACCAGAAGGGAGCATGTGGATTACAGTCTACTAAAGATGCAGTTATGTACCTCTTTGGAAAGAAGGAAATAAGTCTATAGAGCCTCGTTCTGGTTCTTTGACAGCTTGGAGAGTTTTATGCAGAGCAAAAGTCCCAGCAGTGCTGGCAATAATACAAGCTAGATGCCTCTGTCAGTCTCAAGAAAGTACAGAGAAAATCTTCTTAGTTATAAGCTGGATTTCAAACAGATCACCTGTATTGCTTCCCAAAACTATATTCACCTCTCTCCGTTTCTGGGTTTTATCTTCAGAATGGCCTTCTGTAACATAACATATTTTTGTAGAGTTGTGTTAACAGCTCCTCCCAATTTTAATAGAATTTTTCAGCTGAAAACCAGTTCTGTTGCTTTCCTCCCTTAATTGGGAAGTAGACTGTATTTGCAGTAGACGGTATGTATTCAGCAAAAGAAAGTATATTATTACTCACTAAACTTTGAAGAATCTCATTATAAGAGACATTTAGGGGAAAAAAACCCAACCTAAGAAAAATTCCCCTTTGTCTGTAAGTTATCCAGAGTGCCAGTCAATAAAAGTGGACAATAAGTACCATAATCCCAGCCAATTTGCTGTAAGCAGCAATCTTGCCACTGCTGACAGCAACGACAGCAAAGTCAGTTTAGGCTTGGAGCAGGCCGTGGAGCACATCCAGAGAGAACCCTTTCAAAAATAGGAAAAATGTAGTTGTTCTGTTCAAGAGTGTCTGAAATTGGTTTATCCACCTTTACAAAAATGATGTTAAGACAATTCAAAACCTTACACATTTTATTAAAAAAATGTTTCCAGCTTTGCATATTTTCCTTTAGCACTTATATATTGGCTTTTACATGAAAAACTTAAAACATACTGAAAGGTATAGCCTTTCAGACTCACAGACACGTCTTCTTTTAAAAACCAACAACCTCTACTTCCACATTTGCTTTTTCTTCTCTACTGCATTATTATAATTTCTGCTCTTTTTGGAGATTCCCTGGTCTTTGGATTTACCGTGCAAAATTCTACTGATTTAAGACTTGGTAGTTTTTTGTCTCAGGAAATGCAATGCCCCTGAGCCTTTAGAGAGCTTCTGCTTCTTTGTCCTCAGCTGCAGGTGGACTCAGCTGCGAGCATAATTAACAGTACTTAGCTGTCCAACTGCAACCTCAGAGCAGATAGGCAGACACTGAAAGCCAGTGATGGTGTTCACAGTTTCAGCTTCGCAATTAACTGTGAAAATGACTGGCTGGTATGAAAGTCAGACTGTTTCAAAAGTCTTCTTTGTAGTGGTGGCCTGCAAGAGGAGTAACTGTTCCCAGTTACTTCACTAGTAAATCCTCCTTACCTTCAGCAAGTTATACTCAAGCTCTTGAAGTGTTTAGTGGTAAATGCACTAATTTTCATAGCATCTAAATGACTTTTTGAGGAGCTGGCAGTTAGATCACATGGGCGTGAGCAAGAATATTCAATGATGAATTAGTGAATGGACTGGATGGCATAAAAGGTGCTAGAAATGCTAGTAAATACCAAGTAAAAGGAGATCACTCCATTAGGGTAAGTGCAAGTCTCACTAAGAGCGAACAGTTTTTTCTTTTCTTTGAATGTTACAAGTATATCCTTATTTAGTGACATGTCTTGACTGCTTCTTGGTTACTTCAGTTTATTTTTTAGGTCTTTCTTCAGAACTGCCTTTTTTAGAAACCAACGATGTTCAGTTATCTAAGGAAAGCACTACTTTATTCTCTTAACTGGTTAGCTTTTATTCTTGCTCAATAAGTGTACACATTTGAATCAATACTTTACATAAGCACTGCAGCAGGACAAAGCAGCTCTGCTTCTGACTATGTCTCATAGATTTGTAAGCCTACTGATGGAAACAAAACTCATTATTTCTGTAAGCTTACATTTTGTTTTCTGTTTCTGCTTCTCATACTCTTGTAAGAATTTTCCAGTAAAAAAAGACATAACTATCTATTACTTGTGTAAATTACGTTAAAGTAAAATAATTTACTACCTGCTTTGATAATGCAGGATGAATAATTAAAATATAAGTGTATGGAATATGAAGTTATCAAGAAAATTTTCCATCTACATAATTTTTTTTTCTTCTTCTTTTCTTACAGGGTGTGAAAGAGCACAAATGTGGGATTTGTGGACGGGAATTTACTCTGCTGGCCAACATGAAGAGACATGTCTTGATTCACACCAATATCAGAGCCTATCAGTGCCATTTGTGCTTCAAGAGCTTTGTGCAAAAGCAGACTCTCAAGGCCCACATGATTGTTCACTCGGATGTCAAACCTTTTAAATGCAAGGTCAGTGCTTTTGGTAGCAGGGGCATTAGCCCACTGGATATTTCTGTGATATTATCATCCTGTGATGTGGTAGAATTAAAAAAAAAAAATAGGCTTGCTAACACATACAGCAGTTGCATTTAAATTAGCACACGCTAGCCCAGTTTTCCTTCTTTATCAACGTGCTGCTTACATAGCACAAAATAATGGAGGTACATGTCTATTGTTTACTCTTTTCCCTTCCAATATCCATAACTTTCATTCTCTGTTTTTAAAATGTTTTAATTTTTTTTTACTTCATGAGCATTTAAATGCCACAGATGTTTGAAGACAATAAACATACCTGCCATTTGCTTAGTACAGCCATCCAGACAGAAGTCAAAGTGCTTGAATAGCTTGAAACACTGTCTAAAACCAAATCAAGTTGTGCAGCCCACAGGGGATCATGGAAAAGCAGCAGCCATGACTTCACACAGTGATGCTATGTGACAGTTTGGGGAAGGACTCAAAGAAATCCATAGCAAAACACAAGTACAGAAGGAATTTGAAAGGGCCAAGTGTAATTACCAGATTGAGTCTCAGAGCAGAACATCCGTATGCTAATGAAACAGCCTCTGAGACCATCTGGCCTTTTTAGGATCCTGTGAGAATTCCAGTTTGCTGCCTCCCTCACAATCTCAGCACATTGGAGGCTGACATTTCTTTTCCATCCTCTCTTCTCCTCAGCCTCTCCTCCCTCTCCATAAACCTTTGAGGTTCTGGCTTCTTGACTGCGCACATCTCTAATATCTTCCTTATGAATTATTCATGTTTATAGTCTTACTCGGTACTGGACACTACATCTGTTCCGTTTGCTGCCTATCTGGTTCATTACTGTAGTCATACCATGTGAAGTCAAAGGTCATAGGTTTTATTCCCACTTTGATCAGCTCGAAGATGGCTATAAATACAGAGTGTAGCACATTACCCAGTTTATGCCCAGGTAATTGAAGATCGATCTGGAAGCAATTTCTAGAACTTTTTCATCCAATATAATTATGGAACAAAGTATTTTCTTGAAAGGGATGTTTCGTCAAGAAGCAGAGCTGGATGACAAATTTTAAATGGAACTATTTTCTCTTGAAAAATGTATTACTTCAAAATGTAATAGGAAAATACAACATTCAGTGATAAATTTAACATGAGAATGTCAAGATTATTCTTTTTTACTTCCTCATTTTGCTTTGATAACTTTGAAGTATTTCACTGTGAGAAAATAACAAAAAGGTCTCTCAATTTTACCTTTTTTGTTTAATTTTATATTCTATTAAAATGTTATTGTGTATACCGGGAGTTACATTACTCAGTATTGATAAAATAATTTCACTTACTGAAATGCTTGGATAGTTCCATGTCAAGTCCGCTGAAGACTTTCATTCTCTGTGAGCACCTGCAAACCTGTCTGTGGGAAATGGTTCTTCTTCTTCTCCAGGGTAGCCCCCCCTGGCATCAGCTCATGACACTGTCTTTCTGTTTTGCCTTGATCAAAGCCTTCCTCTGATCCCTCAGTTTTCAGAAAAGAAAGTAAGCTTTTTGATCACCTGTTCTGGATGCATTGTCTGGACCTACACTATTTTCTATGTACTTGCAGATCAGCTGGAGGTTTGTGTTGAGGTTCCAGTTTGATGTTGAAAGACTATTAAAACTTGGAGATGGCAACTGGAGTACCACCAGTATGTTTTCCAGCCAGTAACAAAAACTCTATAGGAACACCTGTTTTTCTATTATTTTTTTTGTTTGTTTTACTTCTCTGTCCCCACCCAATGTTCCTAGGAGGAGAGAAACAAGTAAACACAGCAAGCCAACTTCTCCTATGGCTGAAGGAATTAATATGTATCAATGCCAGTGCCCTTGAAGGAGTGGAGATTGCAACAATAAGGAAAGAGAGGATTGGGAATTGCATTAGAAGCATCCCTTGCGTCTCTGGCAGAGCCCTTGAAAGACTGGGGCAAATGTTCCTGGCTGGTATTCAGAGGGTTAAGGTAATGACCAGATAGCAGCCTTTTGGCACCAAGCTCCTCCTCAGCAGAAGGAAGGATATAGCTGTATGAACAGCCTGCTTAACAATGGCTCACATGTCTCCAGGGAACCGCCTGCAAATAGATTTCATCTTGCTTTCTCTTGTACTTTTCAAAGCTTCCTGTTTTCTCACGGTCCTTTTGGACAGTTTACAGTCTTTCTCCCTCTCCCTCTCTCTTTGAGGAAAGGAACACCCTTCTTGTGAAGGAAAAAAAAAAAAAAAAAAAGAAGAATGCAAGGGAAAGAGAGCACAGCAGTAGCCTTTCTACTTCACTGCATGCAATGGTTTTCCTTACCTTTTTCTCACAGCAAAAGAAAACATGAGGCTTTCCTATGTGTCTAATCACAGCTAAGCACAGACTATCAAAGTGAGGGAGTAGCAAATAGCTGTCCCTTTTGTTCCCTCATTCAGCTGCAGCCTGTATCTGTGCTTGATTTTTCTCTGAAGAGTCTACTTCTCTGTAGCATTCAAAGACCTGTGCTTGTGCTGCCTTGCTTATTTCTGTATAATCAAAACACTGAAGAGTTCTGAAGAACTTGCACCAATTGGTGCAATAGTGCTAATTCTGATTTGTAGAGGAAGCTTCTATGAAATTTACAGTTGCTTTTAGTGGTGAAATCAGCAATGTTTCAGATCTCCAGTAAAGAATGCAACTAAGTTTTCTTCAGTCCAGACAAATACACTTTGCAGCAGATGTTTTGAAATCCCTTTTTTTCCTGTCTAAAACCATGGGTTTACATGTGGATTCAAAACCAAAGAACATGTGAGACATAAGTACTTTGGGAACAAATAAACAAACAAAATCGACTGACAGATCTAGAAGAGTGGCTTTGGAAGACAAAACTTAACCTTGAATTAATGCAGCTTTCTAGCTAACTGTACCGAAGTCCAGTCAGTCCAACGAAGTATGTTCAGCAGTTGGACAGCTGAGATCTTTCTCTTCAGAAGTAGACAGAAGTAGCCTTACAAAAGGTCCACAAGTCAACCATGTTGTTCCTACCATCTGTTCCTGCTATCCCAAGATCTCTTACATGAGCACTCCCTGAGTGCTGAGGTGCTCTGTGGTGAGTTCTGCTGGAGTTCCCTCCCATACAACTAGCTCAGAGTCATCTTTCACACTCTACTCATCAGTATTCACTCCCTATGCTGTCACAGAGAAATGACATCCTTTACACCTTCCTAGTTTGGTCTGCAGACTCAGGCTGTTCTTTAAGTAGTAGCTGTGAACTCCACATAGCTCTGAGTTGTCGTCTTCCAGTACGTGAACTGAAAACCTGTTCTCTTCATCCTCTGGATCATGGACACTGATGCCAAAGTTGCCTTGTGCCTTTTGAAAAAGACAGGCTACCCAGAAACCATGACATACAGACCCACCACTCTGAGAAACAATTTTCATATCTGCATTTCTTCCATTTTCCTGCCCCACCTCTCCACTCTAGTACCATATCCTCATGTGCTCAGAGGACATTTCAGGACAAGAAACACATGACAAATCTTTAAGACTGTGCTTGAATACAGGAAATGGAAAACCTACCCCATTTATTCAGAGATACAAATCTACTATGCAAGAAGCTACCTTAGATGAAGTCCCCCATCTTTTCATTGTGAAGAAAGAAAAATAAATGCTGCCTTAACAGAAACAAAATAAATGTTCTTACTAGACCCATTTTATCACTTGATACCTTATAAAGGTACAGATTTGAATGAAATAACTCTGGCCATACTACTGTTCAACCCTGATATTCATTGATTACCGGTTTAGATAGATAAGAAAAAAGCTAGTTATGAGAAAGCAGAAGCTGGTGAGAATACAGTTCAACCACAATATAAGCAGATAACCAAAAATCTTCTGCTAAGAGATATTAGACAGATATTATTCTTGGCATTCTTGCAGCCACAGAAATATTGACATGCCATAGGTCATTCCAGTGGCTGTCAATCTTTAATCAGTTGCTGTTCTTCCTGGCAAATTTTCTGTGCTCATCTCTGCTTCTTCTTCCCTTTTGGTTTTCTCCCAGCACTTTCCCTGAATTTTAGTAATCTGGCATATTATGTTACTTTGAATGTAAATAAGAGCCAGTCCTCTTTCTTAAATGGATGGATGACCCCTGGAATCAGATACTTTACTTTTATAAATTAATAACTCAGTTTCAGTGGCTATTCTTTTTCTTTCCCCCACAGTTTGGTGAACATTTTCCTGATAAATCAGTTTTCTAGAATGTTCACAGACAGCAAATCACAGAAGAGAACTTATTGAGCTGAAGCAAATATTTTTTTAAAAGCAAGTGAAACTCTCAATACTCTTTTTTTTTTTTTTTTTTTTTTTTCCCAGCATCTGATGGTAGATATATTTGTCTAAAAAAATTTCAAAAAAGGAGCTGAAGTAGAAAGCAAACACAGAAGTTTGCAGGGGATGGAAATAGTGGCTTGAACATGAATAAAATTATAAATCCTGATAAGGAAAGACCAGAAGACAAGTAAGACCAGAAGTTTGTACTAGAGATGTCAAAATCTCATGTCTTGAGAATTCATTTGATTTATAAGGGACTAGACTACAAAAAGACCCATCTAGATGAACAACAACAATGAAAATAAAAAAACACATTATTGTTTCATCAAAGGGAAACTTGCATGATCAATGTCGTGAGCTGGCAGGAACCTGCTTCAGGGAAAGCTGAGTCATTTTAGCAGCCCCATGACTGTTTAGATTCCAGCTTTCTCACCAGAAACACTGACACACAGAAGTTGGTAAACAGAAGATAAAAGGATCAGACTAAAATGGAGGAGTAAGAAACAGAAGCAAGGATTTTCTTTTTCTAGCTTTAAGCAAAACATGCAGTCATTTTGTTTCTCTTTAAGGAGATCTAATATTCTGATAGTCTGTTTCACAGAAATCCTTCATTGGTTTTATTTTGTACCTCCATCTCTGCCTGGCTTTGTTCTTGATTAAAGGTTAAATTTATAAACCACAAACAAAATGATTCACCAAGGCAGAAATTTCATTCAAGTTAAGAGCCTACCAGATTACGTACTTAAGCTTCTCCCTTCCTTCCAACAATATTCCCTGTGTTTGGGGAATCCTTGACTGTGTGTCCTGGTCACCAAAACAAAAAAATAGCAGCAGTGAAGAAGGCCTCAGTTAGATCAGACTCCCCACAAATTTTTTTTCTGTAGGTGTTTTGTCTGTGTCTTTTAAAAACAAATTGCAGCCAGAAACTGCCAGGGCTAAAGTTTAGAACAGTAGATTCTGTTTAGTTTTAAAATGTTCTTCTTGGAAGCACCCCTTTGAACTAGTAATTTTTTATTTTTTTTTTTACTGTTTTCACAGCTATGTGGAAAGGAATTTAACAGAATGCACAACTTAATGGGACACATGCACTTGCACTCAGACAGTAAGCCTTTCAAGTGCCTCTACTGTCCCAGCAAATTCACCTTGAAGGGGAACCTAACCAGGCACATGAAGGTCAAACATGGAGTCATGGAAAGAGGATTTCATTCTCAAGGTAATATTTTTCAGCCAGGTTATTCTCTGAGAGGCTAGAAGATGCATATCAGTAAACCCAAATCGGTTTTGTACCACAAATCCATTACCTTGCATCATAGATTCAATGCTACTGGAAGAGATTGAAACCCATAAGCCTGTGAGGTTGTTATTAAATATCTCTATTACTCAGGTGCTACAGATCAGAGACCCCAAGGTAGTGACCCTTATCTCAGAGACCTTTCAGACTAGACATCTTAATGACACAGTGGTAAAGACTGAGAGGGAAGAGCAGATGGAGACAAAATGAGGGCATATATGAGCAGAAAGGAAATAATTTTAGTGTACCAAGTTGCTGTTGTCAGGTGCTAGGGAAATAGTTTAGTTTCTTTTTTTAGTTGCAAAGTCAAACCCATGCTTGTACAGATGCCTCCACTGCTATCTAAAGAAGTGAGAGAAGTAGGGAGCATTGTTTTGAGAGTTTGCCTATCCAAAATATCTCATTTGATATGTCTTTCTGGATGAATACTTCTTTCATGGGTAACATTTCTTGGTGTTCCTCAAATTCAAGTTTAGGGCAGCCTGGCATGTATGTAAAACACAATCTAATGGCATTTGTCATAAAAGTTACAAAGATACTCACAGTAATGAAACAAATGGCCTCTTTTTTCTTTTTTCCCTGTAAGTCTTCTGCAACACCATGCTAGTTACAAAATTACTTGTAATTGAAGACAGCCTAGGAGTTTTTCAGTGTACAGAGATTCTTCAGCCCTGGAGACTTATGAGACACAAGGCAATTTGTCAAGGCTACCACCTGATCATGCACCATTTTAACAAATACAACCCAATGCAAAGTAGCAGCTGTATCTAGTGACGCTGCAGAGATCCTGCAGAAATGGGATTCAATTGCTGAAGGAAAAAACAAATCAAACTAAAACTAAGCGAGTAAAATAATGGTTTTGTAAATATTTGCTGTTGAGTGAGATTCTCACCCAGTTCTGTCACTATTCTTCTTAGTTAAGATGTGCTATGCCTGCAGTGTCTGAATCTCCTTTGGTGCAACCCAAAGGCCACAATATATTTGAGTCCACAGATAATGTTCTGGGTAACCTCTAGATTTCCAGCAAGAGAGGAGACACTCTGACAAATATTAAAATAAACCAGATCCAGGACTACACTCAGACTTAACACTGTACCACTCAAAATCATAATTTGTTTATAGTGATTTGTTCAAGCTGAAGCAAAGTGCTTTAGAGTGGCACCCTAGGGCAAAGAGTTTTTCAGTGGTATGAGTGGCTTCTCAGTGGATGAAAGAGGAAAAATAAAGGAGAGTGAAGCTGTAGATTGCTGAGACTGGAGTATCTTTTCATTTTTCAAATAGTAACTCTGAACAAGAGTATCCATAGAACAAACACATTAACATTTTTTAATCTCTTCCACTTCTCTGGGTAAAAAAAAAAAAGTACAAAACTCAGGACCTTTGTTATAGCTTGTGATGTTTTAGATCAAAGTTTTCATTTTTAAAAAAATAGGAAGGAGGAAGTGAGTAGGATCACAGGCAAAAACGGTTTACAAGAGGCCAAGCCACTTCACTTTTATTTGTAGCTCCCTCATCAAGTGTCTGGCATGTACAGGTCTATGTTTTGTGTGTCCTGTCCTGACTGTGAGGTGTATACAATGGTACTTCTCTTAACAGCATCTCAAAGGAATTGCCATGAGATATAAACAGTAAAGTACTTGGAGATAGCTGAGTGCAAGACAAAAGTAAAGTATGAAACAGAAGGCCACCTCACATTTTGTTTTTTTAACCATGTTTCATGTAGCAAAATTTCCTATATGTAAATTGTTCCTTTTTTCCTCCCCTCAAACCATGACAAGGCTTTGGAAGAGGAAGAATTGCTCTCTCCCAGACAAATGTCTTGAGAAGCTTGGAACAGGAAGAGCCCTTTGATCTTTCCCAGAAAAACCAAGGGAAGGGGATCTCATTTCATTCAGATGGAGAGAGTGCCAAGGGAAGCTCATGCCAGGAAGAAGAGGAAGACAATGGCTATGAAGCAGAACAGTACAGCCCTGCCATGTATCACCATGATGACAACAAGCTGTGTGTGGCTCAAGATCTGTCTGTCAAAACCGAGTGCATGATGAAGAACTTCAGAGAGTCTTACTGCAATGAAAAGGAAGAAGCGCTAAGTGAGGAAGGGCCGGAGAGGAGAACAGGAAATTCCGACAAACAGGAGAGTGAAGGAGAGAGAGACCTTGCAAACAACAAAGAACATCTCAGCTTTAGATCCTTTGAAAAGGCCAGACTTGGCCACTCTCTCTCAGATTACTTGTATTTCAAGCACAGGAACAAGAGTTTGAAAGAATTGCTGGAAAGAAAAGTGGAAAAACAAACGATGCTTTTAGGCATTTAAAATGGAAATTTCAAAACAGCTGGAAAATGGGAACCAGATAGCTTTTAACATGAACTGTAATTTGCCAAAGCCTGGAATTTTGTAGTAATCTTTAGAAACAAGCAATCCAAGTTAATAAAAATAATTTAACGTAAAACACAAATATTAAAAGAATAAAGTAGTCCAAGGTCAGCAAGAAACACAATAGATGCTGAACAATAACATTTTTATAGTTACCCATTTGATGTATAAGCAGACAATGGGCTTGGTACAGAAGTTTATTTTCTTTTATCTGGGGTGTTGGAGACTTATAAGCAATACTCAGGTTATCAAAAAGCACTATATATTAGTGTTCAATTTTTTATCTGACTAAATATATATGAATGCTCCTTACACCTCCAAAAAATCCCTGAAAATAGTAAGCATTTCACAGGATAAGTAAGAGTACTATTAAACATAGCATGCATGAAAGTGCTGTCACTCTCGGAACTAACACAGTCCAAATACTTTCATTTACTCAAGTCACATTGACACTTACAATGAGAAATGGGAAACAAATTAAGGAGAAAATTTAACATGTGAGATAGCGAAGCCTCTGTGAGGCTTTGCAAGGATTGGGGATTATTATGATCACAGCAGCTTTTCCTCTGGCACAAGAGAAGTTTGTATTTTTCAATGGTTCGGACAGTATGGGAGTACTCAGTAATTCTTCAAGAGAAATAGCATGAACTGTGTTGACTTTTTTTTTATTCTACTGTCTGTTCAGACCAATACATCTAATGAGCAGCATTTGCAAGTCTTTCTGTAATTATACATAAAACAATATATTTAGTTTAGTTGAGACAAAGACACAATTTTGCCATGTATCTCTTCAGTTTCTCTGGGCTAGAAAGGATTATTTTGAAATATACAGGTTTGGTCAAAAGTTCGTTTTAGAAGGTATACCAGAAAAGAGTCCTTATAGGGCAAGCTGTACCTCAGAGAGAAAAACTGGTTTTGGATTTCCTCTTATTTGAGTCAGAAATTTTACCTTATCACCTTTACCTTATTTTAACTTGATCAGTAAGTTCCAGGCTTTTCTGAAGAATCCTACTCAGGCTGTTTTTACTGAGTCATTGCCAAGTTTTGATCTGTTGATTCCCATACAGTTTTATGTTCACAAGAAAAGCACATTCCATTAAGCATATTCCTTTATTTGCATGAATAGTTTCACCAGCACCAGCATCTTGATCCCTGCATCTTCAAGATAGATGACAAACAGCCCCACACCATTCCACTGCTTATAAGGAAATAAAGATTTATTAAGTCATTCAATTAGTTCTATGTCATCCTAACATCCCAGCTCAAAAGGTTAAATTCCATATACATTTTACGTCTTTTCCAAATATTATTACTTTATTCACTTACCTGTCAAAATCTTGATTTAAAATACCTTGTTATCACGATAATATATATAGTAAGTTATAATTAAATATGGTCATATACTTATGGCTTGCTAAAGCTAGAGTCAAGTAGCTGCAGCTCTCTGCCATTATAAGAAACCACTTACCTTAAAAAACTAATTATTCTCGCACCTACTGGTTAATCAGTAAATGCATTCTTTCTTAGACTAGAGGGGAAATGATGAGGTAGAAATTCAGCATTATCTAGGAGATTGACCCTTAGAAATAGGAACAAATCCTTTGGTTACCTTCTTGTCAATATCTTACCTCTGTCAGATGAAAGCTCCTATTTAAGAATATATACAGCCAAGAGCTGGGAGCCACTGACTTTTAGAAATGTCTTTCTCAAGGTGGTGCATTTTCCAGCTGGGCATGATTCAAGATCAGTTCATTCCACCTTTGCAGCCATATTAGTTCCTGCAATAAGTGCAACATGCAAGGAATCAGGAGCCTGGTTGCAATTTCTAGAATGGTGATCATGCAGATGAGTTGGACTTAACAAATGCCTTCACTTCTGTGGTGGGTAAAGCAGAAAGGCATGCAGCCTTTCCATTGCAAAGCCCTGTTGTCTATGCATTGGAGAGTGTTATGGGACAGATAGAGGATCCTCATCAAGAAAGAGACAAATTATTATATATCAACAGCACTCAAGGCAAACGGATTAAAGGAGACATTTTCAGCAGAGCTCAGCTCTCAGTAGATAACATTGTAACCACAAAAATTATATCTACTGGAAGTATGCAGTCCAGAGCTCCCTTACAGACCTGGGTTGTCTGAATGGTTAACAAAAAAACTTTCAACCACACTGTCACTGAAGCCAAATTATCTATTTCTACAGTCCTACTTTTCATCAGAGCAAAAGCAACTGCCAACTACAGACAGCCAAGTGGAAAGGAGTATAGGTTCCCCAGAAGGACAATAGTGTTTGAAAATAATTGGTAATGTGACTGACTCCCTTTGCTTGCATTCTTCCTAGAAAGCAGAGAATACCGCATTACAAGAAGGCCTTGAGACTGTGCCCAGTCTCATACCCACACTAAGCCAATTCACTAACACCCAAGCCTAATTGAGGTTAGAATAGTAAAGAACTCCTTTAAAACTGTAAGTCATAAGCCAGAGGAATCACAAACAAAACCATCATTGAGACAAGGAGACAGCCAAGTGACCCAAGCAAAGAGATTAGGAGTTGATAGTCCTCCATTCTGCAGAACAATAATGGAGCTGGGTCTAAGACACTTGTTACAAAGACCCCAAGAGACAAATTAAAAGTGAAATAACAGACTTCATTGTGAAGCACCTCTCTTTTCAAACATAAGTTATTTTCATGCTATTTATATTGGCACTGTTTTGGGAACAGACAGTAACAGCCTTTGCTTTTTAATAGCTTTGAAAATGCTTTATAGAAATCTGCTCTCATAATGAAGTTATTTCCCATTTGTAATTTCTGAGGGATTAGCTTCCTTGTTTTGCTTTGAGCAGAAGCTCAGAAGTCCTGTAGGAACATTACCTGTGTCCTGCACCTTGGGGGACATATTTTCTTTTTTTCCTCCTTCCTAATCTGAATCTACCTACCTTCTTGCTGTGTTGTGGGGAAGAGAAAATTTAAAAAAAATAAAATTTAAATAACTATCTGTCTCTTCTCTGCTATTTGGATTTTCATGTGGTGGTAACACATCAAATTAAAACCCAGTCTCCACCACATCAATCTTAAATCACATCTACGCCATTTCCACACATTTATATATGAAGGCTAACTTCATACTCTTGGAGAGCATCGAAGCAAGTAAGAGTGTCCACAAACTCACACAAATGAGATGCTTTCCAGACTCACAGAAACAGAGATGCTTAAAAAAGCCATGCTGAGGAAAGGTAAATTTGCCACACCATAATGAGTCTGGACAAGGGAAGGCATGTGCTTTGTCAAATTAGAGACTTCTCCACTATTAAGGGCAGTAGGGAGAATTCTACAAGACACTGCACAGAACAGAACAGGTGGATGAAAAGTAAAAAATGGGGTTAGTAGAATTCGAAGGTAAAGATACACAGCATATCTTCTGAGAAGGGGAGGTTGTAGGTAGCCCTAGAACAAGCTGTTTTGAATCTGGCCACTAGGACTCAGCCGTCACCTTGTGAGCCTGAGCTCTCCCGGCTGCTGGGTAGCCTCCAGTAGGCAAAGGCAAAGAAAGTCAAGTGCTCTGTGTTCAGCAACTCAAATGGTAAAGCCCTTTATGAAAACATTATAAGGGAAGTTTATCCTATACTGTGTCCTGTAAAACAAGTTACTGGAAAGGCCAAGTAATGCTACTGCACCCACCTTTTTACAACTCTGTGTTGGTCTGCTAACTATTCTCCAATTTCTCTCTTCATATGGTGCTGCTGGACTCTGCTGTTATGAGTGTACAGTTAAGAAGTAATATGAGTGCTATATTTATTGTTCTAAGAAGTTTTTAATAGTTAGTAACAGTTCCGAAAATCAGTCATGTCTGCTTAGCTGAACAAGATGCAACAGAGCTAACATTTTGTACTTCTAACAGATTTTGCAAATAATGTGGTGTATATTTGTTTCATATAGAATACTGGGTTTCTATTTAAAACCCCATCTCAAAAAAAAGGGCCAACTATGTGTGAATATTTAGTTTCTGGCTTTCTATCTCAATAGTAAAATCATGGATATTGTATTGTATTAATTTAAGCAAATAAAAATGTACTAAAAAATCTGCTCTGCTTTGTATTGAAAGGGATCTGGAGCTCTTGGCACTCTAGCTATTTTATACTGTAGATGCATGGGGCTGGTTCTTGTAAAGGGAAGCCTAAATCAATGTAAAGGGAAGCCTAAATCAATGATGGAGGACTAGGAAGAAGGCAAGGGAGAAAAGCCGCCAGGTCCTCTGAGGCAGTGCAATAGATTTATTATTACAGATTTCAGGGGGGACGTAAAGAATGCTCTGGAATTATTATAGTATTTGTTAACAAGCTGACAAGCTAAAAAGCAAAGATGTAATCCTTTGAGTAAAAATGTTTCAAAGATCTGTATCACATTAAAAAAAAAAAAAAGAAAAAAAAAAAATCAGCCAGAGGCTGTAAGATTGAAGTTCAGAAAGTAAGAATACCTTTATAACTCTAGGAATAAGCAGAAGAGTCTGGACTCAGAAAGTCAGACTAGCATAGAATCATAGAACGGTTTGGGTTGGAAGGGAACTTAGAGATCATTTAGTTCCACTCCCCCTGCTATGGACAGGAATACCTTCCTCTAGACCAGGCTGCTCAAAGTCGCCTTCAGCCTGTCCTTGAACATTTCCAGGGATGGGGCATCCACAGCTCCCTGGGCCTGTTCCAGTATCTTTTCTAATGGAAAGTATAACTTCTAAGTGATAAGTATACTCTTGGATTTGTTTGTTTTAATGAGGTCCTGGTGGAATTGGCATCATCAACCTTCACAGAACATTTTATGCTTTATTTCAGCACAGAGAGAAAACAACTATAATGTTGGCTATGAAAAAAGTAATGAAGAGAACAGAATACTATGTTTTTAATTCTCAGAGGTATACACCTTAAAAGGTGCAAGAAGGCTTATGCAAACACTAGAAATACATTTAAAAGGTGAAATGAAACAGAACTAAGCCTTTTTTGCTTTCCTGTTCTCTCACTTTCATTTTTCTCCTTCTGTTTTCATTGCAGGTAAAAACCGCTATGAAGGTTATAAGTTACTTCTACATGCGGAGGAGTGACCTAGTTCATTCCCATGTGACTCTGTATCAGTGAATCTCAAATATTCCTCTTTGCCAGTTACCAAAATATAATTTTAAAAGACATATATTTGGTCCCTTTTACAAATTTCCTTCTCATTTTTGTTGAAAACTGAGCTATACTCACGGCTTTGAACAAGCAGAAATGAAGTGTAATAGAAAGAGAGTGTCTCAGATGTTCCCAGATAATTTTCTGTGCCTGTAGCACAATGGTGAAAGGCCCAGTATATCTAAAGTATTTTCATGGAGACAGCCAAATTAATGTTGATGATGCAACAAAAAGTGGTCAACCATTTAAAGGAAAACCAACCCCAGTTACATACAAATTATACGGGATACCCTTGAGAAGAGTTTGTCACAGTCAAGTTGTAGTGTGTTAGACCTCCAACAGATCAGAATCCTAATTTGAGTAACAAGGCTGCATTCACACAACCTCTTCCCAAATTTCCCTCACTAATGCACTCTATGTGTTGTATAGTGTGGTGCAGCTAAATGTGTTTGCCCACTGCTTCATGATTAAAGAACCTGATCTAAAAACACATGCAGGTTGTCGGTCATTTCAGCATTCGTAAATGATGAAACACTAACCAGGGATCATGGGTAAAGCTGTTTCCAGATATGATATGATTGGTGTGTTGGATCATATGCAGCATTTTTGGATCAGCAGACCACTGTCAATTTATATCAGTGGAGAATGTTGGCTTATGTTTTTGGAGCTGGGATTTCTGTTTGTACTGTTCTTTTTTCAGTATTTAAGTACACTTCAGTTCTGAATGGAAAATCATTACAGAATAAATTATGAACAGGACACTAATTAGCCAACTGAAAGATGGGGTGCAGTAAAATGAAAATGATGGACTTGTGTGAAAACAAGAAATGTATTTTTACCCTGTGGAGAGCTATTACAAAATCGATGGAGATGGGAACAGTATAAAGAGAGCAGACAAAGTGCCATTGAAATGTCTTTAAAAGAAATACAGTGGCAGATAAAAACAAACAAAAAAATATATCTATACATAGAGGGTGGTATCTTGCCAGAGAATTCTGCAAGTACCTTAATACTTTACAGACCTTGCCATTTTCTGCTACAAGCTGTAGGACTTTTCTAGAAATATTAACTTCTGATCTTTAAAAATTTGTTTCAAAGTCCAAAGTTTTTTGAAAAATCAGTATATAAAGCATTTGTACAGGAGAGAGAATAATCTCCCCAGTTAGCCACATAAAATGAAAACTGACAAGAATGGTGAAGTCTTGCTGCGAAAAAAATTACACTGAAATTGGAACAGATGTGTCAAGTACAGCCTATCTTGGAAGTTTATGAAAGCAGCACCAACACTAGACTGGTCCAAGATGATACAGGTCTAATAAATGCCCAAGAGTGGTTGGAAAGCTGCCCAGCTGAGAGGGACCTGGGTGTGTTGATTGGTAGCTCACAAAACAGAAGCCAGCATTGTGCCCGGGTGGTCAAGGGAGCCAATGGCATCACAGCCTATGTAAGGAATAATGTGGCCAGCAGGACCAGGGAGATGATCTTACCCTTGTGTTCAGTGCTGGCAAGGCTGCATCTTGAATACTGGGTTCAGCTTTGGGCCTCTCACTACAGAAGGGATATTGAGCTACTAGAGTGTGTCCAAATAAAGGCAATTAAGCTGATGAAGGGTTTGGAGAGCATGTAGTAGGAGAAGTGGATGAGGGAGCTGAGGCTTTTTAGCCTATGGAAAAGGAGGCTGAAGGGAGACCTAATTGCTCTCTACAGCTGCCTGAAAGAAGGTTGTAAAGAGGTGGGGAGGGGATCCTTCTGTTCCATGAAGTCACAAGTGATAAGACAAGAGGTAATGGCCTCAAGTTGCACCAGAGGAGGTTTAGATTGGATGCTAGGAAGAATTTCTTCACTCAAAGGGTTATCAGACATTACAACAGGCTGCCCAGGGCAGTGGTAGAGTCACCATCCCTGGAGGTACTTACAAGTCATGTAACGCAGTACTTAGAGATATGGTTTAGTTAAGGACTTGTCAGTGTTAGGTTAATGGTTGGTCTCAACGATCTTGAAGGTCTTTTTCAACCCAGGTAATTCTATGATTCTATGATTCTTAGAAAGCAATGTGAACTTACTTAAAGGAAAAAAAATAAACCTGTCCCTTAATGAGAGTTTTTATTAAACTGGAATTAATTACATTGCAAGTTGTAAAACAACTGTGTGAGGCACATTTCACATGAGGAAACAGTTGAGACTAGACACGAGCAAAGCTAATGCCACTCTGAAATACTTCCTACAAAAATGTCTGGTGTTGCTTATGGTAACAGTAACTCCTACATGCTTGTTACCTTCATGTTGCTGAAAGCAACTACCTCACAGCTACATCAGTAGCATGGATCATGAGAGAGGGTTTTGCAAATGTCACCCACTCCAATGCAGTTAGTCCACTTTAGCACCATCCCCAGGTTAAGCAAACCTGCCTGGTTTTACTCTGAAGGGGATGAGGCATGTTCATGAAGCCTGTTCCACACACTCTTCAATAACATGCAGCAGTGAGACAAATAAATTTTAAACAACTGCACCCATTTTACCAATGAGCATCTGATGAGGACACCTACTAACATGCCTGATTTCACCAGAGACATCAGTGGTCCTTCTGTCTGAATTGTAATAGGAGATCCAATCCCTCTGCAGCATGAAACCATTCAACTACTTGTGCCCTGTTGGATAATTTAGAGCTTTTTCATTTCCATTGCCACAGCAGTGACTTTGGGCAAAATCTAATAATCTTAGAGATGGTTTGACCTGACATCCTCAGTGTCTTACAATCACATACTTTCAGGTGTATATCTCCAGGGCTTTAATTCTGCATTTTGAGGCTTCCACATAGAACCAATTTTTGTGTAGGTCTTATTACGCATACAGAGGAGAGTAATTGCAAGTGATTACGTGTGTGCATTTTTGAGACATGGTGGAAAACTAATAAATTATGTTTTCTTACTTTTCTATTGTTTTGTTTATATTTTTAGAAAATGCTTCTTTTTCCATTTTGCTTTTTCTGATAAACTCTCCAGGCCCCTAGTGCATAGACCACTGATCAGCTTTCTACAGGGAACCCTAAGTGTTGAGACTACTGCTGCAGAGCCATTTCCATCCTTTTCTTAGAAAATGCTGCAAAGATGAAAGAATACCCCAGTGTGACAAGCAGACAGAATGACAGACCCCGATGCACTTTGCATAATTTCCAAGAGCCAGCACTGTGAGTATGACACATTAGTCCTAGCTTCTATGCAAGATGCAAATTTAAACATTTTTAGATTAATTTAAGAAAGCCAAACTATTGCAGTGTTTTAGGACTGGCACTTTTCAGAGTACATACTGATATACAAGTGGTAGCAGGCAGTGGGTACACACAGGTTCACTTACAGTGGACCGATTGTTAATCTCCCATCTATCTTTGTATCCCATGAATTAGAAGTCTAGTCAGCCAGACTATAGTTTTAATGTAGCTGTTTCCATATGTTATTTCTTTCAAAGACACATGAAAATAAATTCCTTTGGATTGACAGTAACCAATCAATCCAACCAAGATATTCATACCATCCTAAACAACAGCTCCACAAAGCAACACAGTCAGCAAACCTAGACTTGGTCTTATCATGCACATGCGGGTTGTTAAGTGCACAGTTAAGAAAACTTTGCCAAAAATAATCTACTACCTTCTCTTTTCTGCAGTTCAAGCACCTTAATTACAGAGTGGTTAAAAAGACAGGAGAATTTGCTTGTACACCATGAGGTTTTCCTGGTTTAATTTTTTTTTTTTTTTACCTCTCAACTTTTGACCTTAAAATCTCAACCTGAAATCCCATGAGTCACATGAATCAGAGAAAGGCAGCATAATAATTTTGGATATCTAGTTTGATTTTAAAAATAATTAATTTTCTGAATACTAAACACCTTCCACCCAGTATTTTAAACATTCTTAGAATTTCTTCATTTTAGAGTTTCTTTATGACGTTAATACGAAGACAAGGCCTAGGTGCCCAGCAGGTAGAAGCCTACCCTACACTGTTCAAACATGACAACGTTCAAAAAACATCTATTTAAATATGTAGCTTTTCAAGGCTTACTCTGTGGCTTTTTTTGTTATCTTGTTCTTTCACATTACTGACATTCCTGCCACTTTCTGAATCAGTTAGGCAGAAGCATGCCCAGAGGCAAAGCCATCAATGCAACCACACCTCCTGCACTGCAGCCCCGTCTTCTCCAGCCAAAGTGTCTCCTTGGCTGGTACCTCCTGACCACTGCATTTTACAAACTGGTTACAGAGGAAAAGCTTTCAAGCTTGGCCTTGTGGGGTGCAAGCCATTGCAATTGGTTTTACAGGGGCACTGTGAGGCTTTCCCCTACCAAGTTAGAGGGTGAAAAACTTAAAGGAAGACAAATGGCTCCCAGATCTGAAGTGGCTACACCACAGCTGCCAGGGCTGCCCAGTGGCCCACAGGGAGAGTGGGGCACTGGGCTAAGCCTCCCACTGGTGGGAGAAAAGGGTGCAAAATATGTCCAAAATGGAGATACACTATGTCTGTGTGTCACCACTGCCATGAGTAACCACTTACACTTTCTCCCAGGAAGTTCCATCTTGAGTGTATGCAAGAGAGAGGGTCTTGCTTCAACTTTCTTTGTGCAGGAATTATTTTCAGAAATGTGTCTTTCAGGAGAGGATGCATACACTCACAAGCAGCTAGCTCTGTTGAAAACCAGCACCAGGCTTCATCAGGGGAGAAAAAGGCAGTTGTAACTGAGACACAGTTGCATATTTCACTTCTTCAAGCTTCTCCCTGCACTTAGCTCTACCTCCATTTTCTGAGGTCGTTCACCACTCAAGGGTACAAGTCCTTATAACACCACCAGCAACCATCTGACAAGGACAGCCAGTCCTTACACTCCTCATTTTTCATCGCAGATTTCCAGCACCTTTAAAGCACAGTTACATATTAAAACCTCAGGTTTTTCTCCAAGCACTGGAAAAACAGAACTTCTTCCCTCTGGTCCCCCTAACTGCCTCTCTCTACCTCACTGCTCGCACTAACAAATCTCCCTCTACTGCGTGGATGAGCTCAGTTGGTTTTCACACTGATGAAAGAGCTTGAACTCTTTCCTCTCCTGCTCAGAATGCTCATTCTCACATTTCTCCACTTTGTCTTCTCCTTACCTTTGGGTGTTTGACTTTACAACCTGAATAATGTTCTGTTAGGGTATACACTTTGCTACTGCAGAGCTCTCCTTTGTGAGAGGAAGAGCAGCACCACTGGCCTCAAGTGCCATCAGACTGTGACTCACATCTTTTGTAGCAATCTTTTTTTCCCTTCTGCTATTTTTCCTTTTGCTTGTTCTTCATTCTTTCCTCTAGGCAGTTGTAATTGGCACGTCCTCTCTTTAGATGGGAAGCAGTATTTGATTGTGTCAGTCAGACTGAAAGGCAAAAAGCATATGCAGAGCAGAACTACCCCGGCTGTGCAGCTGAACCACATGTTAAGGTTTGCTGTGCAAGAAAGCAATAGTAGCTTCATATTTATGGTAGATGCCAGTGCATTCTCCATCTTTAACGGAAAGCTTTAATTCACTGTCCTTTAGCTGTCTCAGAGATGTTGTTTTTAAAACAGTAAATTTTAAAATCATGATCCACAAGAAGGTTAAATTGACTTTCAGAACTGACTTTCACTTTACCACAAACTAATTGTAACAAGTATGGGTGTAAAGAAGACTTCATGGAGCCAGTTCAGCACACGTGAACAGCATCCCAGGACCGCTCCTGTCTTTAGTAGGCAGCAGACAGGGCCTGACAGCCAGAACAGTGGTTGCTTCATCCACTGGCCATGACAATATCAATCCAAGCTATGCGCCCATAGGGAGGGCAATACAAACAGAACTTACAGATAGACCCAATACACTGCAGAACTGAATTGGAACATGGCTTTAGCTGTCAGTTGAGGCAGCTCCCTGATGGTTACACTTTCAGCCCATTTACTGAGGAAGGGATATACCTAAAACAGGTGCCACTAGACCTTTCAACTCTGAATGGCAGATCAGCTGCCAGTTGGCTCTTTACAACAGAAGATAAAACAAAGTTTCTGACAGCCTGACTTCCTTTGCTCTCTCTTCCTCTTCTCGTGGCTGAGCAGACTCTGATCTGAAAATGCTCTTATGCTGGTGTCTGACTAGACAGTATTAGCCTGGTAAAGTGCAAACCTGACCCAGTTTGACTTGGCTGTTCAATTTTGAATGGCACACAGCCAACTTGCTACCAGTTGGGTTATTCATGCTGCAATAGGAAACAATCTTCCTGACATGCAAACTTCCTTCTTCTTCTGCCTGAGCAGCAGTGCGAGCAGTCAAAGATGCTGAGCTAGATAAAGAACAATTTGACCCTGTAAAAACAGGGGCTTGAACCAAGGGTATACTTCAGCCTCATTGTGCTAGCCAGCAGCAAGAAACATCATTACCCATGGCAAATCCTGGAAAGACAGGAATTCCTGCAATAGAGAATTGCTCTTACAGCTCCTATGGCAGCACTTACCTCATATTCAGATGCAAATGTGTGATCTGAACATCCTTGGTAAATAATGTGAGGCAGTGGGAGGTGGTAATCTAAATTGGAATTCAAGGTGCCACTGCAGAGTTTGATTGCATTCATCTTACTGTCAAGAATGTTAAGTCATTAGAAAGGACTTCATCATCCATGTGTTAAGCTGGTTATATGAGATTGGGAGTGTTGATCTACTTGAGGGTAGGAAGGTTCTGTGGAGGAACCTGGACAGGTTGCATCCATGGGCTGGGGCCAGCTGTAGGAGTTTCAACAAGGCCAAGCACCAAGTCCTGCACTTGGGCCAAAACAATCCCAAGCAATGCTACAGGCTGGGGGAAGAGTAGCTGGAAAGCTGCCTAGAGGAAAGAACTTGGAGTTGTTGGTCAACCCCCAGCTGAACATGAGCCAGCAGTGTTCCCAGGTGGCCAAGAAGGCCAACAGCATCCTGACTTGTATCAGAAATAGTGTGGCCAGCAGGACTAGGGAAATGATTGTTTCTCTGTACTTGGCACTAGTGAGACCACACCTTGAGTACTGGGTCCAGTTTTGGGTCCCTCAGTACAAAAGTGACATTGAGTTGCTGCAACATGTTCAGAGAGGGGCAATGAAACTAGTGAAGGGTCTGGAGAACAAGTCTCAGGAGGTGTGTTTGAGGGAATTGGAGAAAAGAAGGCTGAGGAAAAACCTTTTCACTGAATGGAGGTTCTAAAGAGGTGGGTGTTGGTCTCTTCTCTTGAGTAACAAGTGATAGGACAAGAAGACATGACCTCAAGTTGTGCCAGGGGAAGTCTAGATTGGATGTTAGGAAAAGATCAGTTCACTGAAAAGTGAAAAATAGGTGAAATCAATTGGTTAATCTATCCATCACTGTAACAGGCTGTCTAGAGAAGCTCTAGAGTCACCATCCCTGGAGGTATTTGAAAGAGGTGTACGTGTGCTTCTTAGGGACATGGTTTACTGGTGGACTTGACAGTGTTAGGTTAATGGTTGGACTTGATGATCTTTAAGGTTTTTTCCAACCTAAATGATTCTATTATTCTGTGTCTTTCTGGAGGGGGACTCCTCATTGTTGGAGAGCACTGCAGCAAGAGAAAGATGTGGTGAATTGTTCTGCTATTTACATAAATGTGCAATATGCAAGGAGAAAAAAACAAGTAGTGTTTAGATGCTCGAATTGACAGTTTTTTCAGCCAAAAACAACTGTGCAAAAGAAGCTGAGAAATAGAGTTAATAAAGGCAGCATTTTTTAGAAAATCAGTAACTATGAACCAAATATCAAGTACCCCTGGCATATAATTCTTCTTTCAGCCAAGACTCTTGATGCAAAACACATTAAACATGAAGAATTTCAGATATGGGGTGAGTGTTGCTCTCTATTCAGAAGAAAGTACTCAGAGTTCTCTTCAAATACAGTAGGGACAAACAACAGGAGGCAGTTTCTTTGTTCTGAAAATCAATTCTGTTTTAAGCCAGGATAACATCCAAAACTAGAACTTTCTCTCCCTCTTTGGATTTCTTCCAAGGCCATGCTGCTGGTACTTCCTTGGCTAGCTACAGAGCTGTTTGGACTGCATTTTTGTTAGGTTCACTTCTCAATCACACATATGCACCTTTATGATCTCACCTGAACCCATTGTCTGTATTTGCAAAATGCCCCAGAGAAAGCTTGTTGACTGGTACAATCCAGGCTTTCCTTAGCACCTTGCTGGTCTGTAACTGGGTAGCAGTTTCTGCTGTTTCATCTGTTGCTAAGCAAAAGGTTATTTAATAATTTTCTCAGGAGTGTTGTATGAGAGTATACTAGCCATCTATTCTCAGGTTTGAGATCACCAATATGTGAAAATTATGAACCCTGAGAGCTATCAGCATTTTGTAGCCTATAAATGTTGCATTTATTAAACAGATTAGAATATGCAGGAATTCTGGCAGGTTGACAATATGATCAGAATTAAGAAGATGAGTTTGAATTACATAAACATGTGTACTTACAGTGGAGAACTCTTACAGCTTTAGACTGTTATGTACTAAGGTAGAGTGAATTTGATTTGATGAAATCCCCTTTGAATTTGAATTAAGCTACACACAAAAGTAATTCTTAAAAACAGTACACAAAAAGGAATTAAATATTATTTACCTAACCTACTTTTAAATTAATTTGGTTTCACTTCCCTGAGGGTCACCTTGCATGTCTAAAACATAAATATTACCTCTCTGACTCCTTTCATGACATCCATGAAAATGAAATGTGGCTAGTCAGTGTTAGATTAATATATACTGACATGCTTGAAGCAATATGTAATAGGCATTCAGTATTGTTCTGAAAAATAACTCCAGCCGATGATACACAAAACAGAGGGCATAACAATGTGATCCCTTTGCCAGATTTGCTCTTAGCAGCAGTGGCTGTAAGATGCAACTTACGAGCACTGAGATTTAGTAAATGCTTTGCTGCTTAGGAGCTAGTCCAGTTTAGGAATCAAATACGAGAAATCACTTAATTTATAAGTGGGAAAGGGGCATAAGGAAGCTGCTTGGTTGGTACAAAAGCTGGCTAAGAATTCACTTTAATGAGAGTAGCAGCTTGATGTTTGTTTTATTGTTTGTGTCACTGAAGAGTAATTTGACATATTGCCTTAGAAAAATGCTTTCCAAGCTCAGGTTTTTGCAGGATCTCCTTTGAGCAAATGGAGGGCATTAAGTGTCTCAGCCTCCAAATCTACTTGCCATGTTGTGAATCACTGCCACAGAAAACAAAACCACATCTCTTTCTCTGCTGGCTGTGCAAGGAGACTGGCTTTCTATTAAGCAGCCAGGTTACCTGGCTATACATTGGCACATGCTGCCCAGGGAGGTGGATGAGTCACCGCCCCTGAATGTGTTTAAAAGTCATCTAGATGTGGCACTTGGGAATATGGCCTAGTGCTGGAGGGTGCTTGGTAGAGTTAGGTTAATGGTTGGACTCAATGATCTTAAAGGTCTTTTCTAACCTAAGTGATTCTATGTTTCTGTGATTCTACCTGGGTAAAGATAAGCAGCATATATACTAACTTTTCCCCAGAATGTTTCAGTATAAATAAAACTTAAGTCACATATTACACTAGACAAATGAACAACTAGTGATCGTACAGAACATAAGCTAGCAGGTGCCCAGAAACATTTTCAAGCCCAACTTGTGCTTGTAACATATTACTTAAGTAATATCATATTACTAACATATTACTTATGTAATATCATATTACTAACATATTACTTATGTAATACCATCTAATGACATTAAGTAACACTTTTTTCCAGATTAAGTTCCAAAGTGCAATCTGAATCTTTTCTGAAGTAAAACCCTTTCTGCCTGCAGCAATTTGCACTGAAATCAATATAGTTTCGTAGAAAAGACACAGGTTGGTTCAAAATAGCTTTTTCTGACAGAAGTTACTCAGAGTGTTTCTCAACTGTAGATACTCCTGACCTTAAAAAAACTTCAACTGTTCTCTAAAACTTGAAAGATGCGATGGTTACATGTGCAGTACTGTGTTCCTTTGACTTTTCCCCTTCCTTTAAAACATAAAACCATGACAGATCCATCTATTTGTTTATCTTTCACAGTACGGAGCCATGCACCTTTCTTGTCCTATACAAATGATTAATAATGTCATGACTTTTTAGCCACTGTCTATGAAGAAACACTTTGCTTCTTACCCTGTGCTTCACAATTTGATGTCTCCCACCCCCATCCATGACACACAGGCTTGTCATTCTCTTTCACTGTCATTTCCTTCCATTTTATCTAAGTGTTTCAGAGTTTTCCCCAGGAAATTCTTTTCTATTCATTTTTAGTGTTTTTAAGGGAGCAAACAAGATGAAAGCTCAAGGAAAAAAATGTTGTCTTTCTTGACATTGTAAATATAGCTGATGTTTTCCTTTTTGTAGCTATGTTGGATGTAATCTGAAAACTATTAAGGTAAATAGCAGTTACTGAAGCCTTCACTGTACAGCACAGCAGACACTGCTGGAACTGAGAATCTTTCTGAATTGGTTAAAAAGCAACATAAAGACAGTGCAGTGGAATAAGAGTCCAAAGCCTTATTGTTCCTCTCCACAGCAGGACATGTTAAATGTTTAACTATTTGTTGGTTCTTATTATTTGTTTTGAATCCAGGGGTAGAGCTTGATTGTTTTCTTATGGTGTAAAACACTAATAACTCATTTAAAGTTGGGTTGTTCTTATGTGAGACATTGCTGACCAGACTCTAGTAAAGGAGATGAGAGTAGTTTGCTTTTCTCTAGCTACTTTTGTGCAATAAGCAACATGCAGACAATGAAATGTCTCTCCATGTTTATTTTCTTTATGGACATCAACAGCTGCTACACTGTATATTGTCTTCCAAAATCCCCATCTATTAGAGTAACTGAATAGTAAAGCATGGGGGAAAAAAAATAATCTTGTAGCAATTAGGAACTCCTCCATTTTCAGAGAGGTCTTCTTAAAATATGTTAATAAGTTCAACAGGAAGAATTAAGAAAGGAATTCCCCTCTTACCGTGAAAATTACAACTTGTCTGACAAATCAAGGAAAACAGATTTGTTGTATTAATAACTTCAGCATCTGAAGAGGACACAATATCTATAGACTTGCGGAATTACAGGATAACTGAGGTTGGAAGGGAACTCTGGAGGTCATCTCTTTGTTCAAAAAGGTTCCAACCTATATCAGATGGTTCAGGACACTGACCAGTCGAGTTCTGAGTATCTTGCAAGGATGGAGACTCCACAGGCTCTCAGGGGTACCTCTCTGGGATATCTCTTCAGCACAGTAGAAATTTTCCAATGAAAACTGTTTCGTATTCCCATGCTCTGACTTGTACCTGTTGCCTTCAGATCTGTCACTGTGCCCTTCCAGGAAGAGTCTGGCTCACCCTTCTCTGTATCTTCCCATGGGGCCCATGCAGATAGCACTTAAACACTGTCTGCAAAGTTAATTTCCAGTGACTCATCCCTCTGTCTGTAGAGCTTCAGGAGGTTATTCTCTACCAGGACTCTGGACTTGTCCTTGTTAAATTTTCTGAGGCTCCTGCCACCCCATTTCTCCAGTCTGTTGAAAATTTCTGGTTCCTCTCAGCATACCCTCCCACATATCTACCAACCTCTGGCTTGGTACCATTTGCAGGCTCAGTGAGGGTGAACTTCCCATCATTCCCATCATTAACAAATTATGCCAAACAGAATGCGTCTCAGTATCTGTCCCTGAGGGGCACAGTGAGTAACAAGCCAGCAGCTGGACTTTGTAGTCATGGTCATACAACCCCTTGAGCCCAGCAGTCCTGATTTTCTGCATACTTGACTCTCTGTGCATCCAATCCCTAGCTCATCAGTTTGGGTTTTAGGATCCTACAGGAGACCACACCAAAAGCCTTGCAAAGTGTAGTGTCGTTATCTCATCGCAGGAGGCAGTTTCAAGGCAGTGACCTTTGAGCTGCTAAAGATTCATATTGATTTATTGATTTTTGCCTGTTACTTTTCATCCAGTAGTTTTGACCCTGCAATTTATACTTCTGGCTTCTGTCATCCAGTTGACTGGCTACTGTTTGAAAATTTAAAGATCAAGTCAAATGAGTGAAAGGAGTAATAGGAGCCCATGAAAGGAGACCTGCACTGTCTTATGGCTCCTGCTAAGAAGTACAACACGGTTGCATTTGAAACAGATTTTTCAGACAGAATGCAATTTTTCTCTACTGGCCAGGATCCCTGGCTGACTGAAGCCTCTGGGAAGGCACTACATCCTCTCTCTCTCTCTGAAAATAAATAAAATTATGCATTGTGCTTGCGGAGACAAAATGAATGATAGAAGGGATAGTTTATTCACTGATGATAAACCACATCTAGCAAAGACACCATTGAGAAAACAAGTCTTTAATTTCAGCTGAAATATAATAGACTTCAATTACAAAGAAAACCTTTACTGATTTCAAATAATTCCATTATTTGGGGGTGGGGGTGGGGGAAGGGCACATACTTCATGGAAGAGAGAAAATTTTGGGGGAAAAAATTCATAAAAGAAATTCATTCTCTGCTGAAAAGCAGTTTAAATAGAAAATATTTACATAATTTTGGTACTGTTAATATTTGCAAAATAGCAGTCAGCTAAGGCTAGCTGTGATGAGTCACTGCAACTTAACTGAAAATTTACTTCTGTAATTTAAAAGCAAAGATCGAACTAATTACATTTATGTACACTTTGTAAAATGTCTCAAATTACTCTAAAAATAAAATGCCTACTTGCAAGCCACTGCTGAAACTTTCAATTATTCAAATGAACACTCATAAATCCATGTGGCTCTCCATAGCAATATTATAAGGAAAAAAATGGACTATCCAGAATTTCCACACATTTTATAATAATAGTAACAATTTATGTTGGGTATTCAAACATGAACTTGAATTGTGGGATGTTAGGGGGGGGCAAGTAAAAGAATTACCCCAAGCCTTTGATTAATCAGTCATCAGAGCTGTTCGCTGTCTCCAACATCCATGTGGCCTTGTAAATGCCTGACGTGCCCTACTGAATCTCCATTGCTTTCTTTCTCAGGATATTGCTGTTACTTCCTTGAACCTTGCAGTAAAGTTATTAGAATAGTAGCTCATGTATCACTATCCTTGCATGACATCAGCTCTTGCAAATATCTTCTTAGCACATATCTAAGTGGTTACCATTTGAATTTGTGTAAACATTTTCTGCTATTGAACTAGAAGTCACTTAATTTTGCACCTGTCCCTTCCTCAGTTTAAATAATACACACATATTTCTCCTTCCTGCTATTGTTCTTTCATATAGGAAAAGTAAGAAGATCCAGGGTATGCAACTTGTAAAGGAAATTACATTAACATATATTGGAAAAGAACATCAATAATACGTGAGTTAGCAAATGCCCAGGTTTGCTATAGAAAAAATCCAACCCTCTTTATCAAAGGCAATTTTCCCTAAATTACAGGTACTTAGCCTTCTTTTAATGTAGTCTAATCCAATGTCTATTTTAGCCAATGGGAATGTTCTTGTTTTCTTTCTCCAGCACTGACAAAATCTGTGATGAGCAAGAGAGCAAACAATTTATACACTCTGTTCAAAGTCCTATGTACATCATTAACCATCAGGAATGATACACCACACAGATGAAAAAAAAAAAGTTTAAATCAATAGTGGTGGGACTTTGGCAGATTGAAAGGAGAGGATCACTAGATTCAGAGACATTTTGAACAACGTAATTGAAATTACACAATGAATTGCAGAGTCTCAGCACAAAGAAACCTTGATAAATTTAAGGACTGGCCCAACAGGTAGCTCCTGAGTTTCAATAAAGAAGAGTGGAAGAAGCCCATGCACTGGTATGGCTGGGAATGGACTGGCTAAGAGCACTCTCATTTCACATTAGGCAAATCTGGCTGAAGTTCTGGGCTACTTTGGAAAAATAGCCAGCAGGTCAAGGAAAATTATCATCACTCACTATGCTCCACTAGTGAGGTTGACTCTGAAATATTGCCTGTGGTTTTATTCACCTTGGTTCAATAAGGATTTGGAAAGGATCTAGTGAAGGATTACAAACAGAATCATTGGCCTACAGCCTCTATCCTATGAAGAAAAGCTGAAGGATTTTCCTGACCTAAGGAAAAGAAGGCTAAGGGGTGATCTAGCAGCTACCTATGACTATTTGGAGGGTAGTCAGAAAGATGATAGATCAATTATTAGAAGTGCTAGGTGATATAGTAGAAACAGTGACCAGAAATTGTGGCCCGGGAGGTTCAGGTTGCACATTATGGGCAATAGAAAGCATGGTTTTGCCAGCAGAAACTAGTGCAGTGCTGGAAGAAGCTGTGCAGAGAGGTGTCTCAGTCCATGGAGGTTTTCAAGACTTGGCTAGAAAATGCTGTGGCTGGTCTGGCTTAGCCTGAGAAACAGTCTTACTTTGAGTAGGAAATTGGACTGAGGGGCCACCAGTGGACCTTCCAACCCCAGTATCTAAGCTTCTGTTGTAAATTGATCTGAAATCTCTGTGCTGTAATACCGACAGTGAACCCAGACCTGGAGGAAAGGTAACAAAAACATGTTATTGACTAGCTACAAAAAAAAGTTAAAAAGTTCACAACGATCTTTACTATATGTTGTAATAAATAAACAGCTAACAGCATGCCTGGAAGCTAGAAAAATTGAGAAAAAGCAAAATTTGGGTGCATAATTAGGAACACTTGAAGTTTTTTTCATGGTATAATGACAGATTTCATTATTTGCTTTTGTGGAGGCAAGTAGAATTAGTCAGTCCATGTGTCTTGGTGTCTGTTGCCCTCTTAATTGGAAAACGATTACTATTTATTTTGCATAACTGCTTGCTTTCAGGGAAACCACATTTCTTCCAATCACATACTCCAGTGGAATATCTTTAAGATTACAAGTTTCAAAAACTTTGAAATACTAGTAGAAGACAGTTGGAACGGGTAAGTTTTTTTGTTGTGGAATCTAAAGCATCTCTGGCACTGTAGAAAACGTGTGTGAGGATGCCAGTACTAGTCCAGACAAGCTGCAGATACCAAACAATATAACTCTTCGTGGTTGAGCTTCAGAAGTGTGTTAGAAATAGCCTTTTCATACCATAGTGTAGGATCTCAGAGAGAGTACAAGGAGCAACGTTCTTCCAGTGATGAAACTACAGTGACATACAATGGTCTATTTTCAGTCCTGCTGCAGAGATAAAGTGCAAGAACTCTGACTTTCTAGTTTTGCATTCAGTGAAGTTTCAGTTGTGTTCACTGTAATGTGTCAGTGCAGCATGTGGGCATTTTTCAGGCATTTCAGGAGTTTTTCTAAATAAGTGTTGTTTAAGTAATGATAGACTTCTGGCTACTGAGAGCCATGGATACCAAACCAAACTTGGGCTACCAATTCAAACAATATAACTCATATTCAGAATAGAAAAGCCTACCATGTCTGGTAAGTATGATGCGATATTTGGGTTCTATTTAGCATTTTGGTATTGTGTATACTGTGAGCTAAGATTAGAAAATATGTTTAACCACAACATTCTTTTAATGGTTCTTCTATGTGTAGAGGTGGATGGATGAATGTCACTACGGCCTCCAGGTCTTCTTTAAAACTGTACATAAATAACTTCATCATAATTCTGTATTTCCATTACTCTTTGAAACCATTCCAAGGATGCAATCTCTTTGATAGAGCTATAGTTTTTGAAGTTCTTCAGAGCTAGCATCTCATGCTGAAAATGACAGAGGGCATATTTTTATTGTATTGGTGTTGCAGTAAGACAACTGTTAATTCTGTGAACAAAACCTTTTACACAACAAGTTGTTTCCTCAATGTTATCTCTTCTGATAGCTGCAACTAAGGTCATAGTGAAATGAAGTGGGAAAAACAGTGCTGGAGTTGAAGCAGAGCATCTTTTAAGAACATGCAAGTTCAATGTAGCCAATAGATGCCTGTTCTGTATAAAAATACCAACAAGTTGCTGTACAGAACTCAGCAGGTATGGAAAATTAATCAAATGACACATTTACTTGCGAAGAATTCATACAGGAAATTTTATCTTACAGATGTTGAACACAACAGAACTAGGTTGAAAATGCCTAAAATGTGGCAAGTAGTTGGACTTAGGTAACAAGTTCAATGACTGACAAATTTGCAGTTGTCCTCCTGATACATCAGAAACCTTAGCTATATACTTAATTACATCCACAGTATATAAAGAATTTATTTTATCTATGTGTCACATAGAATGATAATGGACTCAGTACATTTTAAGTAACTATTGCCCAGATGAAACATTACCTCCTAGCAACATACTGTTTTTTTCTGTAGTATGTTCACTGACTTTTTTTGTAGAACAGCTAGCATAACCAGCACTTGCTGCCTAGACTTCCAGCTGCAGAAAATTTGTCCTATGTACATAGAGTTTGCTTGAACTTATTGCTCTATATTTGATATATGGGATTTTGAGATACAGCCTTTTTTGTAATGTTTGAACAATTCTTGTTTTATCCTGTCTTCATGTGCCTTCTACTGTTGCTGATTCAGCATGATGTTATCTGTGTTACCAAGTCTGATTCCAGTCATAAATGCTTTGTAGTACTGTGAGATGATCTCGCATTATTTCATCTACCCTGCTTTGAAGTAAACATGCAACTCTGAGGCCCCATGAAACAGCAAACTACTGTTGTGTATTCTTGCCCAGTTTCTGTCCATGCTGCTGAGATTTATTGCCTACAACTACAATACACAAAAAGTTGTTCTGTGCTAGAAGAGCAGTATCACATTTAGCAATAGTGAGAGGAAGTGCACAAAGCAACAGCTCGCTTTCAGTGGAGTATGCAAGCAGAACATTTTCTTTCCTCAGAAAGCCCTTTGGCCTTTCTAGTTTTCAAACATCTTAATCTGTCAGTAAAAATAATGGCATTCTTACTCTAGCTTCACAAACATGGTGTAGGTGCATCTAGATTCAGCAAGACTTGTTTGCCAACATTTTGTTAGAGAAATGATGAATTCAGTGTCTCAGTTTATTCCATAAATGTAAAGCAACAAGAAACCATTAAAAATGGCTCAGCTAGAGGCAGCAGCAGCAGCTGTGAGATGCAGAAAGATCCCTCTATAGCAAAGGCAAAGGTCTCTGCCTCCTGTCTTACCTGGTAGAACATAAGGTGCTTTGCTCAGAGGTAACACTGCTCCACCAGAGAAAGAGAAAACTATGAGCATAGAGAAAGGTCAATACAAGAAGAATTACCTCCTTGCATGTCAGGGCACACCAAAACAATGTTACCAATGATGAGGCATAAAACTTACAAAAAATGTGGGATTTATTCACTTACACAAAGAAGAAAATAAGTTATATTAGACGAGGCTGAAGTTAGTGTTATGTAATAAATTGCAAAATTACTGTGGATTTTTCTACACTTCTGCAATTTATCTCTATTACTCAAAATTCACGTTTAAAAAATGTCTGATATTTTCAGTTCTATACCTTCGTTTCTTCTCTTGGGTTCATTTAAGGAAACAGGAAACATTCTCATTCATTATGTTTCTGCTTATTGTTTAAACAACAAAATTCTCTGAGCTGCCCTTTTAACCACATTTACAAAATCTGCAGTCTGGGTGCTTGGTGCTGGAACCCAGTGGAAAATCCTCTAACAGCAGAAGTAACCAAAGCTGAGCTGAAGCAAAATGACACATAACAGTTTGTATCAGTGGAGGTCTGGCTTTTCTATTTTCTTGTGTTTCTACAGAAGCCCACAAGCTTCACATATCTGAATGAAGCCTACTGGGATACTGTAATACAAAAGCAGTTCTCTTCTGAGATAATGTACATTCTATGGAAATATTCAAAACATCTTGCATTTTGTGAAGTTTTCAGGTTAATTGTGCTGGAACTAAAAAACTGTCAGGATTTCAGGATCTTTGGATTTTAAAGGCATGTAGGAAAATTACAAGATCATATCACTTCCCATCAGCCTTCTGCATATCTATTTCTGGCAGAAGAAAGGGCTTTGGAAGTAAAACAATTTGGCTAAGAACACTTACAGTGGGCATGTGACTTGACTGCCAGGAGCTATTAATTCATTTCACAGCTGGAAGTCATTGAAATACCACATATCTACCAGACAAAACTGTTATCAACATTTTTACAAAAGACATCCAGTCTGGGGTGCCTAATTTCTGGGACACCTTCCTTTCACCTGATTTCCAGAGCTGCCAGACAGCACAGAAAACCTATGGGAAACAGTGTCTGAAAATCTGTCCCTGAATTTCCAGAGACAGTCTCTCCAAAACAAAGGCAAATATAAAAAGTTTGGTTATAAATACATATTTGTCTATATAATACATTAATCCCATCACATAAATGTTACTTCTTAGCCCTTTAGTCTTTCTGGCTAGAAGCTGAGGAATCAGGTTGACTAAATTACCTCAGGTGGTCCTAAGGAACAGACTCAGTTGTCACACAAGTTATTGATTATGGTCACTGCAGTATTCAAAGAGTATATCTGTACTTGCGCTCAGAATCAGAGAGAGATGGCAGTCCCTTATGCCATTGAAATTTTCTAAGTTATTAAACTGCATAGTGGAACTGATTAAATTATTCAGCATTACAGTAATTTTCTATGTGTTTCATTTTTAAAGAATATAAGATACTGAGATGCTGGAGCAGGTCCAAAGAAGGGCAACAAAGCTGGTCAAGAGTCTGGAAAAAGAACCTTATTCAGAGTGTCTAAGCGAACTGGGGCTGCTTAGTCTGAAGAGGGATGGTCGGTCTCTTCTCACTAATAACTAGTTATGAGAGCAAATGGCTTCAAGTTGTGTCAGGGAAGGCATGGGCTGGACATTAGAAGAGACTTCTTTACTGAAAGAGTTATTAAGCACTGAAACATGCTGCTATGGGGAGTGGCTGAATCACCATCTCTGAATGTGTTTAAAAATCATACAGATACAGTGCTTAGGGACATGGTCTACCAGTGGGCTGCTAGAGCCAGGTTAGTAGAGTGAGGTTAATGATTGGACCGAATGATCTTACACACCCTTTCCAACCTGAATGATTCTATGATTCTATTAATCAGAAGCACATTGAACTATTTAAGAGGATATCATGGGTGTTGAAACAGCTGGGAAACGTTATCAGCATACCTATGAATCAGCTGATTTGTTGCTGTCCTTTCTCATTTCTCTGATTTGCCCTAATTCACATCAGGATTTGTGACTCCATCCAGGATAGAGAAACAACTCTGATGAAGTAAACACCCACTTTGTAGCTTTCTTCTGACACAGAGCAGCAGTTCTCACTTCCTTTTCCCCATCACTCTGTTTTCCTCGCTGAATATGCAAGTTTAAGGAAATAAATATTAAGAAACTGAGTAGAAGACAAGCAGAGTATGACAGTAACTTGCAGCTTCCAGGCTGTCCACATGAATGTCTAGACTGATTAAATGAGCAGTCTTGCTCAGCACACATACTAATGGTCTGACTCACTATTTGTAAGACTGACCTTGAATATTTAGAAGACAAAAACCACATGTGTAAATTATTCCCTGCAGCTAACAGGAAGACAAAGGATTTATGCAAGCAAAATGTTATAATAACTTGCATTATATTCTCATTGGCAAATTGAGCACAGTGTCACACCTCTCACTAAGTACGCTAGTTGATGGGAAAGATTCACCAGTGATAGAGGGTGACTGACTGTGATTTAGCCAGTAGGTAAGAAATAGACTATAGGCAGACTAAAATGCTCCTACAGAAGTGAGATATTTAAAATAATCTGTCAGTGGAAGAACACTTCCTTGCTCCATTACCTGAAGGTCAGAGAATATTTTTGCTTCGAAAGAAAACAATAAAAGCTAGTTACTAGTACAAGCCCTGATCCATAGAGGTTCTCAGCCCATACTTAAAACACTCTACTGTGTCTGGAACACAGTCATTTTAGGAGTAGGCAGGAAAAAGAACTAACTATAACCAGCTATGAAGCAAGACAATTAACTGAAATTATATAGTTCTTAAAATGAAAAAAAAAAAAAAAAAAGGAAATAAAAATAACCAAAACAACCTGAAAGAACAAGCTTGATTTCACTGTAAGAAAAGGGAGCTACACCCATATGGCTACAATTGAACAGGCAAGGATTTTAATTTCCTTTCTCTGACTTAATCTTTCAGTGTTATTCCCTGCTGATATATAATGCAGGATGGGGCAAGATGATCTCCAGAAATCTCCTCCAGTGTAAGTCAGTCTACAGTTCTCTGCTTAGTCTTTAAGAAAAAAAACAAAAAATCCACCCAAGACATAGATATCACTAACATTATTAAATATATTTGTAAAACAAATTAAAAATCTAAAACATTCTTCAAGGTAGTAAACTACTTTGTCTGAATATCCACAGCTGACAAACACAGCAGCCTGAGGGAGAAATATCTTGCAGCCCAACCAGTTCTGCCCATGCAAGGCTTATACTGTGTACAGTTTCAGGCCTGAAACTTGTTATGCTGTTTTCTTCTGTGTGGCTTGCCATAGAGGGCTGCATTAGGCCAACAGCCACAAGTTATTTTCTAAAACCAAGCATGCACTTTTTTTACCATTTTGTAAGGCATTTTTAATTTGCCAATGTTTACAAATCTTAAACTCTTCCAAAGGGTAGTAAAAGTGCAGCAGAGCCGATCCTGTGGTCTGAATTTCCCCTGAAAGTACTTAACCACTAGGGCAATTTTGTAGATGCATCATCCTTTTTCCATCACAGTTCTCTTTTTCTGTCATTCTGATGTGAGAACTGATAAAGCTTCAAACATAAAGAAGAAGTTCTCAACAGTATCTCTGCCTTTTATTTCTCTTTTTTTTTCCCTCCCTTCCCTTTACTCCTACCCAAGTGATGGTATTATAGAGAAGGAGGATGAGAAGTTTCTCAAACTGTTTTGCTCATGTTTAACCACACAGTTAGGATTTTTTTTAATTAGGTAAAGCAAATTTGTGAACTGAGTCCCTTTCCTGTTCTAACAAGTTATGCTGGACTCTAGTTCCAGTTCTGAAGCACATGGTGCCTGAAAGGAATGCAGAACCACACCTTCTAGCAGTTAAGACAGCAACAAAAAAAAACATCACTGAAATCCTGCCATGCAGGCCAAGGTCCACGTACTGCCATATAGCTGAAAGAAGTGCTATAGCACTTGTAAGTACTTCTATTTGGAATAATTGCCAAGGAGTTGTTACCTGGGAATTCATGCTGCACACTCTCAGCTGTTCCAAATCTTACTATTAACTTGCCTTTTCCCTCAGTGTCTAAAAGTTTTCGTGGAGATTGGGTCTGTCAAGCTTCATCCTACAAGACATTTCCTGTTCCTAAAGTAAATATGGTAATTTCTTGCATGGTACTTAGACTGAATTACCTAGCACAGGAAAGACTGGCAGTGGGTAGTTTTCTGTTTTATTTGGATACTGCGGTTTCTGCTGGATATGGCTGAGGTTCTAATCTCTCTTCAAACATCACAAAGGTCAATGGGACTTTTCTTCCCTGGACTGCTTAGAAACTGAAAGCAAGGAATAGCTCCGGAAACTGGATATTAAAAGTACATCTTACCATCTACCTTGCTTACAAAGCCTTGGAAAAAAACCCTTTAATGTGAACTAAGAGGACAGTTTCTTTTTTGGAGTAGGTGGGGAGTGGATGAAGGATGTAGGTGCCCCAAACACCCACCCCCTAGGGCCTCCAGGAACAAAGAGCTTAAGCTATTTCAGCCAAACAACAGGCATGTTGCCTGTCTGAGGGCAACATCAGCCCTAGCAGCTGAGTCAAGGCTTTGTGTTTGACAGAGGGGAGTGCACGTTTTTTCTTCTGCCCTATTCCTGAAGTGGGTATGACATGCACATAGAGCTGTGGTTATTTGGTAAGAAAATTAGAGCAGACTGTTGGTAACACGGTGTTACCTGCTTTGATACTGTATGAGAAAAGTAGAGATCCTATTAAATTTGTCCAAAGATAGCAAGAAACATTAAGACCATTGCTCTAATGGCCTGTTCTTACCGATACAGTAAAGCAAAACTGAATTTAGATCTGTATTTTCATTTATCCTGGCAAATTCTGAAGTATCAGAAGACAAATAAAGGCTGATGGTACATGAATTTCGAAGACTATACAGCAGCTGTCTGAAAACTTTGTACCAGCATCTCAAACAAAAATCCCCAGAGGTATATCATAACCAAACAAACCAGAGAATTAACAATAATTCTGGGTCTAAATGGAGAATGTAGCAATTGAATATTTGAATCAGAAGCTGAGGACACTAGTTCTATCTAGAACAATCTGGGTAGCAATACAATGTTGATCTCATCCCTTTCAGTCTTGGATTTTACAATAGAAATCAGACAAGCTGTGGAAAAGGAATAAAATGTGCTACAGTGCTACTATGGAGCAAAATATCTGACAGTGCTCTTGAACTCATTTTAAATCTCCCCCCAAGGAATTTTTTACATTTGATTTTAAAGATGTTTACCACCAAAAGAAGAGTAACATTTGGCCACATAACATAGGTAGTATAAAGAACTGGTGAAGAGAGTATTCATGTCCGTTCATGATCTTTACCAGATCATTGCTGACTACTGGGTTCTCAAGTTCATTCTGTTCCTTTTATATCACATCTAGCTAATTTGGTGATTTCCAGTCCAAAGGGTGGAGTTAGCCAGACTAGTGATCATCTTGCCTATTTGCGCAGCACATGACTGTCATATGATTTGGAAATTTATGCTGTTAAGCTCTGCATAGCACAGAGGCAGCAGAGAGACCAGATCTGAGTCCAGAACTTTCATTGTATCTCATAACCCTGGCACCTCAAGTAATCATGGGGACCAGGCAGACCCACCAGCTGGGTGATCACCATCCTCGGTGCAGACGAGACTGAAAAAGAGAATCTTCTCTATATAAATGTTTAGAAGCTGACTATTAAGCCAGCTACATAGTGGCATGCTGGGAGTTTGAAATCATCACATGCATTTGCTTCTCACAGGAGAGTGGGGGAATGCAAGCCAGCAGAGTCAGTAGCTCACCGAGGTGTGTAACAGAACAATTCAGTTTGGAATGAATATTCAAAGGCCATCTAGTCCAGATCCCAGCTCTAATTTGGTCCAGTTGCTTAGGACCATGTCCAGCTGTGTCATGAATACCTCCAAGAGCAGAGATTTTACATCCTCTCCAGGCAATCTATTCCAGGATTTGATCACCCATCCTCATGACCGCGTTTTTTATTCAAATTCCTGATCAGAACGTCCCATGTTTCGAGTCCATTGCCTCCTGTCCTATTATCATACGTCTCTGAGAATAGTCTAGCTGCACCTTCTCTTTGTGCTCTGATCAGATTGCTATAGACAGGAACCAAGTTTTCCCTGAGCCTTAAGGCTGAGCAAACCTATTTCTCTCAGCCTCTCTTCCTCTGACCAGCTTGCTGGCAAAAAGGCAGAAGACCTCAGCCTTTTCCCTGTCAATTGTCACTAGTTCCCCTGCCCCAGTAACCAGTAGGCCCTTTTTTTGCTGCCAATGTACTTAGAAAAACCTTTCTTGCCATCCTTCACCTCCCTTGTTAGCTTTAACTCCAGCTAAGCTACAGCTTTCTGGACATTTCTACATGTGTGGGCAATGTCTCAGCATTCCTTCTGAGGAGCCTATCCTTACTTCTACCTTCTGTGTGAATATTATTTATGTTTGAATGTAGTCAGGAGCTCTGTGTTCATCCATGCCGGCCTTCTGCCAAGCTTGCTTGACTTTCTGCACACTAAGATGGATCATTCCTGTGCTCTGATGAGTCTATCCTTGCAGATCAACCAGGTCTCCCAGACACCTTTCGTTTCAGGAAACTTTCCTGCAGCATCCTGCAGGCAGGTGCCTGAACAAACCAGAATCTCCTCTTTTGCAGTCCTGGATCTAGCTTAATCATCTCAGGATCTTAAACTCCACAAGTCTCATTGTTGCTGCAGCAAAGGTTGCCCTTGCTCTTTATACTATCCACCAGTTGTTGCTCACTTGTGAGTCACAGGTCAAACACAGCACCTTCCCTCACCAGTTCATCAGTCACACGCATCAAGAAATTATCTTCAATATGTTTCAGAAGTCTTCTGTATCAGTTGTGCCTGGCCACTTTGCCTCTCCAGCAGGGTGATTAATGTCACTGATGGGTACTAGGGTCTGTGAATGAGAGTTTCTGCACCTGCCTAAGGAATGCTTCACCTTGCCTCCTCTTCTTTATCAGATGGGATACAGAAGATCACATTGCAGCATCACCTGTATGGGTCTGTCCTCTGATCCTTACCCACAGTCTGATGACTGGCTCACCACTTGTCCCAGGGCAAAGCTCCATTCATACTACTCCTATATACAGAGCTCAAACTCTCTGCCATGCTTGCACACCCTTGTCTTTTTTTGCATCACTCTGTTGCAGCACCCTAGTTATGAGAGCTATCCCACCACATCACCATGATCATAATGGGGTCTTGTCCAGAGACTGTCCTCCTGCATGTTCCTCATGCTACATGAATTTGTTTACAGACATTTGAGGTGGGTCCCAAGTTGCTTTTACAGTGGAAGTGTGAAAGCCTCCCCTGTCATGCTGCCTCCCAGATGCACCTGTTCTGCCTCTTGTGCCCTCAGTTCTCTCCACGTTATGGTAACCCTCCCTGCCACACCTCATGTAAAGCCCTCCTCATTAGGTTAGGAAGCCTGTTTGCGAAGACACCCTTGCCATGCTCTGGCAAGCATACCCCATCCCAGCTCGGCGGCCTTTGCTGCAACTGCAGTCACCAAACTGAGAGCCCTCCCTGTGACACCAGCCATGTAAGGAAGCTGTGACACCCTGGATGAGTCCACTTCTGCTCACAGGAAAGACCTAGTCTTTCCCTCTCTCACTGACATGATCGAGGAGATGCCACTTGACCCCTTGCTCTTCATCCTCATCTCCAGTGCTCTGTAGCCATCCTTAATGCACTCCCAGTTACTCACAGCAGCGTCATACCTGCCTACATGGAAAATCAGCAAGGGGTAATGTCCTAAGGAATAACAAGCCTGGGTAGCACCTCCACAACTTCCATCCAATGTTATCACATTGCTGCCCTCATCTTTATAGGGGGATGTCTCCTATAACACTGCTTTTAAAAACCCTTCATGTGGATACCAGGTTCAGGCTTAGCTAGCTCTGATCCCTTATGTCAGATTTGTGCAGATTGTCCCTAATTCATCTTCTCACTGGTATCAGCAGCTTTGTATTTATTTTGAGTTGCTGCATGGCACAGGGACATGGGAACTGACCTTACCTGACAGTACACAAAAGGGGCTATGTTAGTTAATGCATCAGTACTTCCAAAAACAAGCATCTATGCTTGGGGAGAAGTCAGACTATCTTGGTTTTCCCTACACATGCTGCTGAAATTACTAGGAGTTTCAGACAAACAGCACAGAGCACAAACACCCCAAAAGCTCCTGAAGGTTTTCAGCCAACTATATTTAACAGCACAAGCAAACATAGATATTGAAAAACCACTGTATTTCACATTACAGGAAACAGGATCAGTAGTAGTTTTAAGCATTCCTAGTCCTGCTTTCTGTTTAAATTTATCAATCAGATGAAAATAAGCTGTCTTGAAAAGTACTCTGTAAGGGGAGCAGACAATCAGAAAACTGCCATGTTCAAAACATTGTTTGTAAGCAGCAGGAGAAAAGACACAGAGGAGGAAGGGAGTATATGAGCAACATCTACTTTTAATAAACTTGCTAAGGCGTCTCCACCAGCAGAGGGGCATGTAAGCAGCCACAACAAACATACCTTTAAAACAATAAGTCTCAGCTTATTTTGCAATTATTTTTTTAATAAAGATGCAACCTGAAATAACCCTGAGGAAAGAAAGAAAGAAAGAAAGAAAGAAAGAAAGAAAGAAAGAAAGAAAGAAAGAAAGAAAGAAAGAAAGAAAGGAAGAAAGAAAGAAAGAAAGAAAGAAAGAAAGAAAGAAAGAAAGAAAGAAAGAAAGAAAGAAAGAAAGAAAGAAAGAAAGAAAGAAAGAAAGAAAGAAAGAAAGAAAGAAAGAAGCAAGCTCTAGACCTACATACTCTAGGTCTCCATAATTTCTGTGGTGCTGCAAAGTTCTAACAAGGCTTTGTTTAAAAAGTTATTTAAACTCTTGTTCATTAAATACATTGAATACATTGAATTAATTACATATATTCATAAGACAATTAATACATTCATAATTCACTCATTAAATACACGAAACTCTTCTTGAGGCCTGGAAGTACCCCTAAGCTCCACTGCAATAACTAAGTCTTTCACCTTAAGCTGTTTCTTTTTGGAAGCAGAAAATTAACTTGTGAGAAGTACAGAGGAAGTGATTCTTCCTTACCAAGACTCAAGATGCTTGTGGAAGGTAATACGAAAAAGGAAGGTATTAACCCATGGAGAAAAGCAGAAGTATCTACACCAGAGAAGTATCAGTCCTTTGAAGACTGGACACAATCTGGATTCCACATAAATGTGAAAATGAATGCTGTCACAATTGAAGATGGAAAAGGTGCCCCACTTTCTCATAAAGTAAAGCAAAGTAAGGTATACTTACTTGTCATTGGTGTACTAGAAGTAACATCGGCAGCTTGACTCCTAGGTCATTAATTAGGATTTCCACAGAATACTGTAGAAGCTGCTTTGCAATCATTGGCCAAGATGAGGTGTTAAAATAAACGCAGTAAGCTTCAGATGAAATGCTATAAATATGTAATACCCACTATCAGTTATTCGAGGCTGCTGACTGACACTTGGCTTTTCCACTTCAATATGGCATGCATTTAACATAGGGCAAACCGTTCATTGTGCCCTACCTTTACTTAACTGACACCGCAGGTAAAGTCCCTGGAAATTGTGTCGATAGGAAAGTATGATCCATGAACGCCACCTGCTGCCTCCGGGGTCACTCTTCCGAGGAGCTGCTGCAGCGTCATGACACGCACAAAAACTCACATTTCATTTTATTGCAGGAAGAGTATTTGCATATGTCAAACAGCAATCCTTTTCCACGTAACATCACCCAAATCGAGCCCTTAGATCCTCATCTGAGCTACTTACTATATAAAGCTTTAGACACCATTTCCTACATGTCTCTTGCAGTAACACCTAAAAAAGGGAGCAATTCACTTGGAAAGGCAAATGCCTTGTTTTATCCACATTGTTCACCAAAAAACCCCACCCAACTATGAACTGAATTTCACAATGCTGGCATACCTTTAATTTCAAGGTTCATCCTTGATGAAAACTCCATATAAGCAAAGTGCAATTATTTCACTGCCTGCAGTAATAGAGCACACATTCCATTTTCTGAGGCCATCTCCAAGAAATTCTCTCTTAGTAACTCAGCCCATGACATTTCAGTCCTTTTGACCCAGAAGAAAAAGCCCTAGGTATTTGCTTAAGTTTGGACAAGCTTGGTTTCCAAATCTTGGGCACTGGGAAACCAGAAGCCAAACACACCTAGACACACTCAGGTAAGCACATGGCTGAAGATTCTTCTGAGGTAAAGCCAGTGTGCTCAGGACCTTGATATGCCAACAGGTAAATGCATAGACACTCAAATCCAAGCTTTCCCAATTCACAACCCTCTGTGCAACTTGTGTGAAACAAACTAGACTTTGAAATCAGCTGTATATTAGCAGTTGCTCTTTTCTCCTACCTTTTTTCCTGAGAGGTTGTTACCAGTCTTCTACATCACTTCCAAAGCAACCTTCTGTATTCTAATGTTTAGTTGTCTGAATTTTGTGTGTGCTTTGACCCTACCTTTTAATCCTTCTTAGGTCTCTGCTTTCTTTTTCTATGAGCAACTCCCTTCTCTCTCAAGACAAATAAATCGTATTTCTTTAAAAGTTGTACTGATAGTACCAACTGACTAAACTGAAGTGTAGTTCACTCCTTCAACTTATTTGAAACTAATCATTGCCACACTGCCAAGCAGCCTTTACAAATCTTGTATCAAATTTGTTGGTGGAGAAAAGATTGGGAGCTACCCAAGGGTTCATCTGGTAAAATGGGTAAAAAACCGTACTCCTGAATTACGTGTAAAATTACATGCTATACGATATTACAGAACCAGAAATTAGCTGTGTTCTTAGACTAATACATGTAGTACTTTAATGTATGCAGCCACTCACACCAAGCATGCACGTATTTAGTAAAAATAAAAGAGAAACTTCAAAGTATTCTTCACTTACACTTGCATGAAATTCCATCCATTGTGTAACAGTTTTGTGTGTTTTATTAACAAGACACATTGGTGGCAGAAACAAGTTAGTGTTAGAGCCTCAGAAGGAAACCTCTGACCTGCAGGAGCCATGTTTGCTTTAATGGCTAGAGATGCGTTTCTGCATGGATGGGCTCTTGCTTCTTCACAGTGACTCACTGGCTTCAGCAGTTTCATAAAGCATGCACAAATTCATTCACAGAAAACAAATCTTTGGAGTTCTGACATTTGTTTGAGGTGGGGAGAGACAAAATAAAATTAACAGAAGCCAAAGGAGAGATAAGATGGCCCAATCTGGAGAGCACTCAGTTGGGTTCCAGTTAGTCTTGTGCTCACAGGACTCAGAGTTTTTTATTTGTAGAAGCAAGAAAATTTGGCCCAGAGTCATTAAAGCCGGGACAATGTGAAGCTTCTTTGTACCGTTTTTATGATCACTTGCTCTACATCTGAGTGAATTACATAGATATGCAAGTCTAGTCAAAAAAGTGATGATACTTGCTCTTAGAAACTTGTTAGGACTTAGTTGCAAATTTGCATCAAGATCTACTTATTCTGGTAGGCTTAATACTAAAAATTTTGAAGAAATCAGTATGTGGGGCCCCTCTGTCTAAACCTTTTTCCAGGAATCTCAAGTGAGAAAACAGTTGGTTACCATGCTACTTCCCATAACATTTCCATGATCCCACTTGATATGAAAAAACATACTAATGTACTGCTTCTGAAGAAGAAGATATTAAAAAGAACAAAATATGATTCTCTTCCTCTGATTGTCTTGAGATGTACAGAATTTGAATAAAGGGTGAAAGCACTTTTTACTTAGACTCTGGACTGCATCTATGCTTTCAGTCAGAACATCACATCCAATGAAGGCTGAATTTTCTTCTCATGAACCACAGAAGTCAGGTCAGATACACATACTATTTTGTTCACTTCCATCAGGACATTTAGCAGAGGAAAATCGTGACTTAAGTGTCTGAGAAAAAACTTCATTCTATCACTCCACTGTTGAATAACACACAAATACCTACAGTCACAGCTTATTTTCAGCATCAAAAGTGAAACATGGCAGCCACATGACCTTTATTTAAAACGCAGTTTCACAAAAACAACTTCAAGAATCGCTCATTGTGGAGTGGGGGAGAAAATGTTTTTTATTTGAACCTAGCTTCTAAGAGATGTTAGCAGCAATTCAGTTTGCCATTAAATAATGAACTATTCCAACAACAGATTTGAATGAAGAGGTTTAGCAGTCTGATAGCCAAGTAACTTGTGATTTAAAAGCTTTGCAGGTGTCTTCTTTGAACTAGGAATCTGGAAAAGCATGTCTTCCAGCGTGCTGGAAGTTATTCGTCCTGAAGCTTGTAGTTTCGTATATATCTTCTCTAATTTGGCAGAAAGGCTGGGGGTTTTTTCCATCTTTTCCCTGACTGTAGCCAGCTAAGGAGGAAATATGACAGACCATTACAGTTCAGCAAGTAAAGATCTCAATCAACCACCATGTTGAAGACAAGAAATCACTCAAAGAAAAAAAAAGTACACAATGTAAGAGACACAGCTAACACAATGACTCATAAGAAGAGGATTATACACAGCGTTCATTATTCATCACAGACAATGGTGGAAATGCACTACATATCTATTAGGGAGAGTTGATTAGATTTAAAACTTCCTCAAAGTTTTACAGTCCTATTTGCAGTCCTAGTACAGACTAACACAATTATTTTCTATTTAAACCCAGGAAACGTAATTGCTTCCTGGAATCTGCTTTCCAGATCAGCACAACTCTAATTGTTATAATGTATCACTCTAAATGTACAGTACAGTACAAATCAATGAAAGTCAAGACTATAGAACACTGAGAAGTTCTGTATGCCATACACGCAGTATGAGTTCAAGTATAAGTAAATATCTTAAACATTTTTACTGATCAATAACCATTTGTGGAAGGAACGCGTTAGGACTGATGCTTTGTCTTCTTAGGGACTGTTACAAATTTGCCAAACAAAATCAAAACACAACATGGACACATGGAACATCTATTGCAATGAACTTACAAAATGAAATGCTGCTTTAATAAAGTTATTGTCAAGATAGCAGTTAATATACATGGGCTGTTTTGAAAGGTATGCCCCTCTTCTACCTACTATTTGTTATTTTACTTACCAGTTATTAATTTTGTTTAACAGGCAGCAGTAAAAGTCTAAGTATTTAATTATTAACACAGATTTAAAATATCTTGTTCTATAGACATGCCCAAAATCAATATACCCATAAGCTTCAGGAAAAGCAGCAGCAATGTTGCAAAGCTGATGGGGTTACTTCCTCTGAAGGAAGCCCTCTTGGTGATCAATAGACTAAAAGCTATCTTTTATAGTAAAATATGTATTTCTATATTTTAACTACATTTTCATAGTAAAATATAGTAAAATGGCAAAAACTATGATTTCTGACATCTCAGTTCCCTGTATGGCATCACAAGTCTTTGCCTTTGCAAATATTACCAGCCTAACAATATCACTATGATCTGAACTTCATTCTAATTTTTCCATCCAATGAAATTAGCATAGAATGCAAGGGATTAAATTATTTAATGCCACTAGGGAACACTTCATCTACGTTCAGATGAAATTTGAGCTTCTAAGAGCAAGATTCACTCTGTCCAACAGTAAAAAGCCAGACAGCTGCTTTGGCATCTGAATGCATCAGAAGCAAAACAACTTCAGCAGGGTGAACTCAGGCAGCTGAAGTTCCGTAGCTGAACCATGGTCATCATGGCTCAGCCAAGCACATGGACCTCTTCTCATTATTGTATACTTACCACCTGCTCAGAAAACTCAATTTTTTTCACAAAGGGAGGAGTATCTACTTCCACTGCTTCCTCTAATGTTTTTATTACTTCTTCAAGTGAACCAGATTTGAGCTGGACAAGAACCTTAAAAAAAAAATAAAACCACACCACACATATAGTATTTATCATTAGAACACAGGGTTTTTTTAAGTGTTTGAGGAAGGCATGAGACAGTGCAGGACAAAAACAGTTCTAGATACCTCACTAATAAAAATCCATTATTCATGAAGACAGCTGAGGAAATGAACAATCTCCACAGAGGCTTGGTTTTATTTCAGAGCTGGGACCTGGAAAGAAAGGGTGAGCCTGGAGGCAGAGCTCCTCATTAGCTTTGCTTGAGTAAAGTTGGCTTTTCCATAGCTTAGAGAGCTCACTTACAGGGTACATGCTTTAGACTTTCTCTCAGGTTGTAGACCACACAATTAAAGAAAAATAATTGTTGTATGTACATCTGTGGTCAAGGTTCACAGGGCTGAAGAAGGCCTGAAGTGGGCTAAGGAAGGCATTTACTTGGAGCTGTGTTTGTTTAAAGCTCTTGTAGCAAGAAAGCAGAAAGTCACAATGTCATAATTAGAAATTGTTCATGGGTCTATACTTAAAGAAGTAGGACTGGTCTACTTTTCATTCCCATCTATGGAAGGAAGCAACTTTAAAAAATGGGGGGAGAGTGTTAACAATGAGGAATATAACACACATACAACTGACAGAAAGGGTCTGTTGGCTCAAACACAAGTTCAGCATCAATACCAACACATGCCTGTGCTACTAAGAAGCTGACCTTCTGTTACTTTGTACCTGGGAGTTTTTTGTCCAATAGAGCATACTTCTCTGCAATATTCTAATACAATGCAAGCATACTTACTTTAAGATTATTATATAGTTTGCTCTCCATTTTCATTATCTGGGAACAATAAAATTTGGCTAGCACTACATCATCCTAGAAAGGAATTACAATAATTTAAAAAAACCTCAACAAACAACACAGTTAAAAATGTATGACATACTTTCACAATAAAAGTTCAAGAAAAATAACACTTTCACAACTTTTCAGTGAATCCCAAACCAGCATGTAGAACCCCCTAACCACGACCCATGGAGTCTAAACAGCTTCCAGCCTGGGAAAGCAGGAGTTCCCATGCTATCTGGCTCTTTAGCACACCAGACAGTACCACTCGCCTCAGATCAGCAGGGAAAGGAAGCATGCAACCGACACTGGGCATGCAGCACCTAAAAGATCTACACACATGCTCAGTAATTACATGAAGTGCAGTGTATGTTACTATGGATATTTATCTTGCCCAGCACTCTTAATCTTTTGGAAATACACTTTTACAGTACCATATCTATGTTATCAGCTGATTTTTCTAGACAGTAAATGTTACAGTGACATTTATGAGACCAACCACTGTTGCTTGGGATCAGGAACCATCTTTCAGCAGGATGCACTGACAAAGATCATGTAGCTTAAACAATAGCTAAGTGTAATAAGGAGCATTAGTCTGTTTGCAAAACAAAAATTTTAACTGATTTTTACATAAAGCAACAGCATTAGGAATATTTCATGTCGCTTCAGAGCCAGAGATTTTGTTTTGTAACCTAAATGCCAGTAAGAAGCTCTGTCATGCCATCAAGCACATGAATAAGCTAATTTCAATGACCCTATTGTTCAGTGTCTCTGTTCTCAGATACAGTGTAAATAAGACTACACTGTGCTTAGGAAAATTTTAACAATTCCACTTCATTCATTCAAATCCATGAACAAAATAAAACCACTAGCTCTTAAGCGTGTCCCTGACTTTTTTTACATCAGGCAGCGAGCATTCAGAATTTCCTCAAACTGTATGCACAAATGAACAGCAGTGTAAACACTGGACTCCAGAATTTCCTAGTTGTTACTTCTCTTTTTCAGTCTTTCATCCTGCTTATGCACATGAGGTATATGAAAACCTCCCCTGAAGAAACATGTCCTTTGAGTTTGCCTCCCAAGATAGACATTTTAAAGAGTTGTCTATAATCCTGCTCTTTCAGGGACCCAAGAATTCTGGCACTTCAAATTATCACATAAATCAGTTACACTTCCTCTATTTAGCTTCCTTTCACTAACCATCTTACTACAACAGAACTATAGAGGTTCATGCACAAATCAAAACACAAGGTACTGTACCTGCTTCAGAGCAGTTGCCACAGCAAAGCAGAACACTCGTAGTGGCAATGTGACACCTTTTAGCTGTGCTTCTTCAAGCAGTTTCTCAGAGATTTTCCAAGACTCTATGTTGTCCTGTATAGAAATTTCAAACATACTTGTTATTCCTGTGATCTGAAAAGACTGTAGACAACTGCAATCACATTCAGAAGGCATTAAAAAATCAATGTTATGTAATATTCCCAAGGCAACCTGTGTATGAACCCAACCAAGCAGATTCTGTGCAGCATTTCTTGCAACACACATCAAAATATAATATTCAAAGCTACAGAGTTCAGAAGAGGGTAAGAATAATTTCCATTATTTTAACAGCTATGCCTTGCCCTAACTCTTCTGGCTTCTACAAGAAATAAAACAACCTCAGCAGTATACCAACTGAGATAACCAACAGACACTTTTCCTTTCCTCTTTCCAATCATTCCCATATCAGGAAGAAAGCTGACTTTTTGTCCTTTCTTTATTCTAAAAGCTAAATTAGGTAGTTAATGAAAATAAGTATTTTTTAAGTCTTCTGACAGTAGGCCATGGAAAGAACTAGGTAAAGATTTTAGGGAAGAAGCTACAGCAGAAGGACAAAAAGATACATCAGAGAAACACACTGGGTTTCTGTGAAAGCCTTTACCTGAACAGGCAAAGAATAAGCCAAGGAGCAACACTGAAAGTCTTAAGTATTGCCTTAGTGGATGCTACCAGCAAACACTAGCTTATAAATTTGAGTTGCTGTGGAGAATGGTCCATCTTCTCTCCTCCCACATAAGACTAAACAAAATGTCTTCAAGCCAGCAAAACAAGAGTGGTGTCTTTTTGCTGATTTAGCCAAGGAAGAACTGGAACAGGCCCCTTGCTCTACCAGATAAGTCCACAGCAAGAAAAGAGCATGAGGGTTATGATAACTGGCAGCAAAATGGACAACAGGTTAAAGCCTGCCTCTGACAGAGTACGTACCTGGCCAGTGCTAACTGCCTAATTTGAACAGTGGTACCTAATTCAAACAGTGATCTCTGATCTATAAAAGAGGGCCAGGCTCTGCTCTCCCTGCCTGCCTGGTCCGCTCTGCCACACACACACAGACACACACACTTTCCTGCTGGGCTCATTGATTCCACACCTCTCCCTCGGAATGTACATTTAATAAGACCACAGTAGCTTTGAATTATTTCCCTGACATATCCCTAGCCTACCCCTCTTGAACCTTGGCCCCTTAGTTTGTGTTAACCCTTAATAAACCGGTTAACTCGTAAACTAAACATTGGCCTCAGTAACAGTTTGTGGGCATGGTGAGGGCGGTGTTTCTAGTCTCCACGCTAAGATTCGGTCCAGCAGCGATCGATCCTCTGTGAGAGGCGAGCGCCGCCCGTGTCCTTGGTCTGTTTTCAATACCCCTCCACACTGGGGGGGAAGTCGCGGAAGGACCTGACAGCCTCAGTGACAGCATCGGCTCGGGACAGGTGCAAAAAGGCCCTTCTACACGTAAGTGGTAACATCCTAAACTGACTGTAACGTCTGATCTCTAGCTGTTTTTAACAGCAGACAACTTCCGCAGCTGTTTCTCAGCTCTGTCTACTGCTTCACTTGCTGAACACCAAAGCCACATGGCTATTTCTACTTCCCCTTACCCAAAGGTGGCCCTGATTAATTAGAACTGAGAATTTCAGAAGCACCACAGAAATTACTCCTGAGCTACCATTTTAGGCTAACTCCTTTTTATCACATATGCACTGAAGTTTCATTGTATTATTACCTAAAAAACCTCAGGACGTTTATCTTAGTGTTTTAATTTTTTCCTCAGATAGTGTCTTTCTTCCTAAAAACATTGAGAAATCGAAGACTTTCCTACTGAGTTTGGGAAGGCCTATGTTATTGTTTCAAATTGCAGAACTGACTCAAATCTGGAGAAGATAAAAATAAACAAGTTCCAGGATCTCACTTTGCTACAAAATGGAAACAACTCTTAAGAAAATGCTTGTAGAACTTATGTAGCCTAGTTTCTTACTGTGTTCATGCTTTCTCTCTGAGCTAAAAAAACCCAGTTAAGCTCAAGGGGCAGCCTGTCTCTCACTGAAGGCAATCATGTAGGTTTTTTTTCTCCACTCAGCTGACCATTTTCATCAGGCATGTAGGAACAGATTACCTTTGAGAACTCCAATCCTTGTTAAAGGAATCAAGGCTACTAGGAGGGTGGGGGGAGAAATGGAAAGGAGACGTCTAACAAACAGAACATATCACATATATACCTTGTTTCCTAAGGAAGCCAGTCTATAAAACCAATATTGAGGCTCAAGGATAAAGTATAGTCTAAAGATCACAGATCCCAGAAAAAGAATAATATCAGCTAATCAAAGGCTATATCAAATTTGTTACTTAGTGCTTATGCCCAGAGATTTGCTTTGTCACATCAGTTTGTATGGCAAGCTATATATGTATACCATATCATGCACAATGAAGCAATTTAGGACTTAAATATGTCTAAAATATCTGCACTAGTTAAGAAATAAGGATTGGGAACATATAAAAATTTTAAAATAAAAAAAGAAGGAAGACAGACAATACATTTTAAACACTTTTTCGTCATGTAAGTTGAAAATACTTACAAGTTTATAGCATATTGCAAATGCAAGTAGATAAGTTTCTTTGTTGAAAGGTACACCTTGTTTTTTCATTTCTACCAGAACTTCCAAAGCACCTATCACAAACACACTAGAGTTACTATCTTCACAAACTTAAAGCTGTACATTTAGAAACTGGAAAAAAAAAATAAAATCAATGTGGCATGAGCTAAGTAAGTGTACTTCAAAATAAGAATGTAAACTCATTTGTTTTTTTTAATTAATACATTTTGAAAAGTTTAATTTAGGGTCAGTGAGATGTAAATATTTCTTAATAGCAAGGAGGTTTTCAATCTACATTAGCATTTGGCCTTACTGTTCTACTGTATTCATACACATCTAAAACTAAATTCTAGGTTCAGGTTCTGATCTAGTTATTTTTACAGTGTCTCAGTTTCAACTTTAGGACAAGCGCTGGACTCAGATTTGCCAAGAATCAAGAGATCAAGTGCTATGTGTTCAACAAATTTCAAATAAAGGGAGTTGCTTGAAAAACTTACTCCAAACTCAAGATTTTCTCATGGAAAGTTTTTTTCAGTCAGATCAGATGACTCCCCCTTATCCTCACAAAAGGCTAAACTGATTTGAAGCTTCTGACTAAGTTATAGCAGTAGTCACTCTGTGCGGACACACTAGTAAGACAAACCAAGAGAATACTATGGTCTATTTTTGTCATGAAAACAAAAAGTGCACTCTTCCCTGCTCTGATGCAAATACAGAATTGCTAAAATTTGTTGAAGAACTTACTGCTTCAAAAACTATGTAAAACAAACTTTGAACAGGGAGAACAAAAAGCTATGGGAAATTCCAAACCAAAGAGAAGTTAAAACTCCAGAAAAGAGAGGAAGCAAGTCCCCCTGGATACTCACAATTCTGTGCAACTGAGAATGGTAAGAATTCCATTTCAAGTATGAAATAAATACTGACTTTCATTTTTATTACACACTACAGTGCAGCTTATTGACATCAACCCTAATATATATATTTGGCCTTCTAAAAGCATAAACCAATCAGCAATATTATACACAAACACACACTTGCAGTGAGAAGCATCCTCCTCAAAATGCATGTGCCTTAGCAAAATAGTACTTACTTTCAAAATGGCCCTTTTTAAACAACATAGTCATCAAAATATGGAATGATGTACTCTCCGAGAAAAAACCACGCAAATTCTGGAGAAGATACAAACAGAGCAAGTGTAAAGAAAGTTAGGGCAGTAAGCGTATTTCCTGTGCACAGCATTTAGCAGGTCTTCCTACTGGATTAAGTCCCATTTTCACAAGTTCAACACTTAACTCTCTGGGTTCCCTGACAGCCCCTGTCAAGTAACCTCTAAAATACCAGTATCTCAGTATGGTCAACAGCTCACTAAAATTAAACAGAGATTTCCCAGAGATTCCCACTATAGTTATTTTTAACTGACAGATTGTGACCTCTATGTTAATGCAAGCATAAGTCACTAATAGCAGCTCCAAAATCTCAGCAGAAATACAGCTTTCAGCTGGTTAACAATATCCTTGTGGGAAAGCACCACCACCGTGAAACTGAAATAACTTTTTGCTAACCACAATGTCAAATGAGGACCAGATCAGCACAAGGGCTAGCGTGGTAACAAGCAGTCGAGCAGAAAAAAAGGCAAATATATTTTACATTTCACTTCCATCACACTATGTGCTGGGAATAGCCAAATAAAATGTAAGGGATATTAAGTCTGAACTTCTACAGCAGAGTCTGGAGAAGTGCACTGTACCTTATTATCCATTAGTTACCTGTTTTAATGACATAGATCTTAACAAAAATAAACAACCAACCAAACAAAAGAAACCCCCCAAACCCACACATACTCTTACACATGACTAGTTTAAGAAATAGTAGCCCAAGCAAGACTTCTCTCATTTCTGGCTAGGCATATCTCATGCCTCAATGAATTAACATCATAGAGGTGACATTCCATTGGCTGTCAAATATTTTTGAAGATATAGTATTATTGCCCAGAATCTTTTAAGTTTATTACACACTGGGCATGATTAATATCTTGTCACAATAGCATACATAGCATTTTACAGATGTTCAAAACCAATTCCGTAAGTTTCTTCAGCACTAAAACAGCCAAGTTCCTGAGCTAAATGAATGTGAATATCATACCACTTCTACAGGGTTCAGACAGAGTCTGAAGTACAGAGTAAAAGGATAAATCAGTTGGTGCAAATAGTCCAAGGGATTTCAAAGGAGTGCTGCATAAAAACTCAGAAGTGTTAATTTCCAAGAAGGATGTAACACAACAAAGGATGCAGGAAAACATGTTAATTTGAGGAATTATTTTTTAATGAATACTTTTTATTAAAATGATGCAATTACACATAAGTACAATAATAATGTTTAATATTTATCAAATATTTATTAAATAATACTTTATTTTTTCTTTTAATCACTGTTTTTCTATATTAAAAATAAAAACCATGGAATCTTCATTTTCATATTAATGTCATAGACATAGTTGCTACTGCAACACATATACTTCAGTCTAGGTGTTCATGCAAGGCTCATGTAGCATATCAATATGCTCATGTAGCATACCAATTACTTACATTGGACTAATAATAATATTTTCAAAATATATAGGGGAATTACCTGATCTTTGATAAGTTCTACTGCAGGCCTTTCAAGGTCTAGCTCGTAACACAGCCTCATAAAGAGAGGCCCAAATTTAAAATCATTTATGGCTGTGATTTCATTCTGTTCATGGAACCTATTAGAAAGATGAAAAAAAGTTAATCACACAGAGCACGGAATTTGTCAGAGGAAAACAGCTTTAACTAGACTGCAGGATCTGTATGTGCAATGTGTGTGATTCCCTATCTACATCAGGAAATGGCTTAAGATAGTGGGAGATTAATTATATGGAAAAAATATTGTTTTGATGAACTAATCAATTAACTAGTAATATGTAATACTTTCTATTTCCAGTGAAGTAACCTGCCTTGGATTAATAACAGAGTGGGTCTCTACCATGAAAATTTGCAGCTACTTTACTTTCTATTCACAGAGCAATAACATGGGAAGTTGCAGCAATCTATTTTAGCAGTGATACCTCCTAAAATACCCCATAACTTTTCCTCTCCTATGCTAAAAAATAGGTAAACATAAAGTTTTGCTTTTTTCTTTATAGCTCTGCACTGCAATTGTTGGGAAGGCTTTCATTCACAAAACCTGCTGACCTGCCACTGCTGGGTGCAGGCCAGTTTATAAGTAAGGTGTGCCTTGGCTGGAACATGCCACTGAACACAGTGCCACCTCTCAGCTGAGAGATTACATTTCTGTGTGGCTCACCATTTTTTTGGCATACGCTAGGACACCACTTTGCTCCCGCAGCTGGACTCTCCTTTGATTTGAGAGCCTTTGAGTGTTGGAAGATCCCAAGTGAATTAAAATACAGCCTTAGTTTATGGGATTAACTATGCACATAGCCACTGAATCAGGGCAAGCCCTCAACTGCAGGCATAACCTGAGATGATCTAATACAAGCAAAAAAATAAAGACAGAAAAGATTATTACAAATACCTGTAAATAACTTTTCTGGCTAGTTCCACATCAGATGAAGTCTGACATAAATGCAGTAATTTTTTTAATTCATTTTTGAGAATCTTTCCATTTGTCTTTAATTTTTCTTTAATACTTTTAAAATACAGATCTGAAAATAAAACATATTATAGCAGCAGTCTATAAACAATTCCTTTATTTTTACAGCATACTGGCACCTGAAACATGGAGATCAAATGAAGCAGAAAGCTTGTTTTTTTTTCACCAGGAAAAATACATAAAGCTTCTCACAGACAAGCATACCTAGGTGTCCCCAGTTGTCCCCAGGAAGTCACATCACACTTGGAAGACCAAGAAGATGCTTATTGTGAACTTAATTGCATTGTTTATGTTATAAAATGCATCAGCTAATACAACATTTTAAAATGGAAGGATTCAGTCAGCATTCATATGAGCATGAGCTTCTCCTCAACACTGTTCATAGAGAAGATTTTAATTCCTTCAAAATTCATGGAAACACCAAGAGCGTCATATAGTCAACATATTTCTCTATACATAGCCATAAACTTAAGAGTTGCTTCCCTTCCCCACTTCAAAAAAGAAGTTTCTCTATCCAGCATATTTTGCTCTGACAAAGCAAGTACAAAGATATGTCCTTAAGTTGGCAATCTCAGGACTCTGATTCAGACATAAAACAAGATTAAAATGACATCTACCACCTGGCAGCACCATTCCTCTAATGGTGCTGCCTGTCCCCCTGCAATCTTGGGTATAGAAGTGTACTTTTTTTAGCAGTTGCTGCGTCACTGCTGTTTCTCAGCTAGCAACCTACACAAGAAGTGCCATGTGAGCACCCCAGAAAACGACATACTTAGCTCCTGGATACATATCTGCTGCTACATGCAAATATGAGTTCTTACTCAAGACCAAGATGCAGATCTAAATCCTACAGAGTCAGAAGACGTGTGTGTATGTATAAGCATGTATATATAATGGTTGTGATGCTTTCAAAGGTGCACAGACATTTAAAAAACACCTGGGATCTGAACCGTATTTGTACAAAACACAAAATAGGTACTGTAAGTACTGTAGATAATGGTGTACCTTCTGTCATTACTAATATATTATGGTTAATAATTCTGTAATATAGAACAGCTACTGTATATTGTGTGTAACAGGATAGTTATGACTGTTTTTACATTTACATTTCCAAGTTTACTATTCACCCTAAATAATTCTCTGTCTTTCAACTATCAGACTAAACACTGAGCACAGACATCACGCACACATACACACAAACAGGTGCCAAAGGCTACTACTTGTACAAAACAAAAACGTCAGCTGTGACCTGTAAAGCCAAATATTTGACTTTTACAAACCTGCTTTAGCAAGCATGATTGACCCACAGCAATACATGCAATGCGTCTCAAGTACAGAACAAATAATCCTCAATATGAATACATCATAATCACAGCAAAATACAGTAATATTATGACTTGCTATTGCCTGATTTAAATTCTTTCACTTAATATAGAAAAATAGTCATGTTGACTTTGTGTCCCCTATCTGTCCCAGAATGCTGGTTTATCTAAAACTAAATGGGATTCCTTGTATCTTTCTTGAAAATAAATGAATAAATTAAAAATTAACTCTATTCTTCAGAACAATTCTCAATTTGTATCACTAGAACACCTGCACATGATGAAAGGGGTGCAGGAAATGGAGTTTTACCTAATCTTTCTTAAATATTAAGGCCAGATTTACCTTTTTATTTATGTGCCTTAAGGAGAGGAATTGTATACACTTTAAACAGCATGACAAAACCCGCATCAGGAAAGAAATCTATTAACCTTGCTCCTTTGTTAGTTTTAAAAACCTGAATTTGTTTTTCCTGTTCTGAGTATGCATATCTCATCTGGAATTGGATGTACAACTGAGAACTTCTAGTAGATAAAGAGAAAAAAACTCTAAAAGAATAAGATAAGTAAATTTACAGAGCAGATTAAAAGCAAATTACTGTCAGAGTCTGTCTCTCGGTAGTTTAGCAGAAATCAGGATTTGTATTAACTTTCTCTGCTGATGATACATTTGAAGCAAGAAACAATATTTTCTATTAGGCTGTCTATTAGAACTTGGAAAGCAAGGATACAGACATTTCAGGTCTTATCTTGCATACTTGAAAGTTTCTCCACACTTTACAACACAGCAAAATAATATTGTTCCATCCTGTTAAGCCTCAGATCTTCCAATAATTTCAGCTACAAAAAATTTGCAAGAGGAAGACGTAAGTTGTTGCTTTATGTGAGGTCAATTGGTGTCATATTATGACTTTTACTGTCTTGTTTCCAAGCACTCACACTAAAATTGAGAATGGTGATTATGAAATAAATAATAATACCTTTATTGCCATGAACTTCATTTCTAATTGCCACTTTCATCTGCTGAAATTCTTGTAACTTTATGTGATCTTCTGTTAGCAGATACCGCTTCCCTATCACATGAAGAAAAGAGGAAGGTTGAGCTTCGTCACACTGTTTTAATACTACTGAACTTTGCATTTATTAATTACTGCATATAAATAGTTAACATAATTAACATAACCACTGTGTGATGCCAGAGCACTGGCAGGATGCTACTAAAAAAACACTGCAAAAATTACAGTTGCTTACATCAAAACCAGAAGAACCTGAGCACCATGTCACACCTTTCCATAGTTCCTGTGTACAAGGATGAAGCAGTATGTATTTACTGGATGTGCAAAAGAAGAACTAGAGACACTATTCATCTTCACCTAGCCGAGGTACAAGGGAATTCTGCACACGATCAAGATCTTTCTCCCCTTTCATGCTTTTATAATGATTTGTATTGTCATTTCTTTGTTCACCACAAATCACTAACGTCATAGCTTCCTTTTCTCACATGTGCTGTTCTCAATACTGTAGAATCCACTGTTCTGGAAGCTCCAAATGCAGCAGGACAACAAAAGGAAAAAACACAAACCTTATTATTTGGATTGTAATAACTCGAGATCTAGTGAAGTTCTGTTGCAGTACAGACATCAGAGATAAGACAGTCATTGAGTCTAGAATCTCAAAATTAACTTTGGGTGCTGACCCCAACTGTACTGTGTTGTAAGCCCCTTTAAAAAAAGTGTCATGCAAATGGTATTCGTGAACTTTTTGCTGCCACAAACCCAGTTATCCAGTAGATTATCTGCATTCAGTGATTTGGTAGCAGAGAGTCACTGTAATAGTTTATGTTGTTACAATATAATCTTTCAAGTGATTCTAATCATGAAGGGACATGAGTAAATATTGACCTGAGTTAGGATTTTTACGCTTCTTCTGTATTTCCCTAGCAAAATGTAACAGGCTATGCAAATACAGACTTGTCTACTATGCAAGCAATGCATGCTAATAATACTTCATAAAATGTGAAGAATTAAATCCATTATATGGCACCTTTAGCCATTAAATTTAATGGAAATTGTTCCAATGGGTAAACATTTTACCCAGCATGAATTTTTTCTTGATTACCTTGCCCTTTACTTCCCACAGTCCTTCTCAGCTGGTCTAACAGTGAAAGACAGCTCCTGTCCTGAATCTCTGCAGGGGAGAGGCAGCAACCATGCTGGTGCCTGGGGTGAACGGGCCCACCAGACTGCACGGACACTCAGAGGTCACCGGCAGCGTCAGCAAAGCGTTCGGGGCAGCAGCAGCAGCAGAATTCTTTAACTCAATTTGTTGATTTCTACCACTTCCTTAAATTCATGCTTTAGAGCGTTACAGGAACAAGTGAGTGCAAAACCAAGCCAGAGTGCCTTAGAGGAAGAAGGGGTGCTGGGAAGATGGCCGGCAGGCACAGGCACCACAGGCCACCCCAGAGAGCTCAACCAACCAACCTGCTCGACCTCCGACGTGCCGCAACCCTCCGTCGGGGCTGGCACAGCAGCCCCAGAGCCCCGGCAGGGCCCACGCTGGGGAGCCTTCTGCCGCACACCTCCTTCCCACCTGCCCGCCTCGCGTCCTCCGGGCAGGGAGCGCCTGGGACAGGCCTCGGAAGCCCGGGTGCAGCCTTGGTAACAAACCAGCAGGCGGGTCTGGATAAAGCTGCCGTCTTCCCAGGACAAAGACGCGTTGGTGAACCTGCATGTTTGGTCTCGGTTATTTTAGTGGCTCGTGCTAAGCCAGGCGGGAGTACGGAACAGAACGAGTAACGCTGCTGCCAGCCCTGCGCCCGGGACAGCTCTGCCGCGGCCTGCCCACGGCGGCAGGAACCGCCCCTCTGGAGACGCCTTGGCGGCCCAGCGCCGGCGCACCGAGACCGGCCTGCGGGCAGTTCCAGTACCCTGGTGGGTCCCCCAGCCCGGCCCGCCGCCCGCCCTCGCGGCGCTGCCCGAGGTCCCTCCAGGCGCGCAGCCCCGGCAGCCGCAGGGGGGCCGGGCCGCCTCCCGCCCCGCCCGCGGGGAGCCGCCCGCCGGTGCCGCCGCCATCTTGCGCGCGGGCCTGGGGGCGGGTCCCAGGCCGGCCTGCCCCGCGCCGCGCGGCCTCCTCCGGGCGCCATGGCTGCCCCCGCGCTGCGGCGCGGCGTGCTCTGGAGCGGCGGGGCGCTCGGCGCGGCAGGTCGGTGCTCCGGTGGCGGCGGGGCTCGCTGCGGCGGGGCGGGGCGGCGGGGGCCGCGCTAAGGGCCGGGCCGGGCCGGGCCGGGCCGGGCTGGGCTGGGCTGGTGGGGTCCTGGGGGGACAGGCCCTCCGGTCGCCGTGGTTGCTGCTGGCTTCATGGGCTCTTCCCCTTCGCCTTTTCACCTAAATAAATACGTCCGTGTGTGCATATACATTAATATGTATAGATATGTGCTTGTAGAACTTGAGACAGCTTCGGCAACGGCGAGTATCTGACATGGGGGTGGGGTGTGTGAGCTTTCTTAATTTGTTTTTCATAGATATTCCACCTTGCCGGTGTCATAGCTGGTGTTTTAAGAGCTGCCTTTTACGGTCGCGGGAGACCTCGCGTTCAGCGCAACTTGGTAACTCGAGTGACAAGCACAACCACGACTCTTTATTTTGAAAAGCCACCGTTTCAAAAATCATGACCTTGGGAGAGAACTGAATGTATTAATGTTTGCTTACAGTGTGGTGGTGATGATGGGGAACTACTGAGCCTTTTCAGCTTCCCGGAGCTGAGATTCCTGGGTGGTGCTTCCTGGTAGCTCGGCGCCCATGTCTCAGGAGCTCCACTCTTTCCTCTGACGCTGACCCCCAGCTTACCCGAGCAAATCTATGTCATAGACACTTGCTTGTACTGCAGAAAATAGCTCTTTAAGCCCCCATGGTTGCTAGTGTCGTCCTTAGCTGTGAATGAGCATACAGAAGTTTATCCTAAAGAAAAAGCCAACCGCCCGATCTTTGTGTGCTACTTTTATCAACATAATGAAAAATGGCTTAAAGAAACCTCACCAAACAAACAAAAGTACTTTTTCCTATTTCCTAGCTACTTGGTAAGGTGTGGTATGTATTCTTGTATTCTGACTGTGGAATTCTGTATACCAGGTCTTTGACAAAAAATGGCGAAGGTGTTCCAAAATGGATCTGTGCATATAATTGCATGCCAGAAGGATGATAAGGAGAAAAAATGTTTCACACACAAGAACAGCAAACTTTTAGCAGCAGCAGATAGGTTTTCAGATAAAGAATTATGTGTAGCATAGCAATGTCTATTTTAAAATTATTTCGTACTTCTTAACATTAACTTCTGCACTTATTTCTGTATTTTCCGTCAAAAAAATTTAAGTATCTTCAAGAGCTCCATCTGTGAGTGATGCACAGACATGGTTTGTTCTTCCAACTGAAGCATTTTTCATTTTGTTTCAAAAGATTGTCTAGAGCAGATTTCAAAGGTGGTAGAAAGAGTATTTGGAAAAAAACTTTCAAAACCATTTGTGTGAACTCTGCAGTTCAGGAGTTGCAAAAAAGGAGCTGATAAAAAGTGGGGTATTTCCAGACAAGCATCTACCTTTTGTATCCAGTGAGACAGATCTCTACAAGTGGAAAAAAATAACCATCCAACAGTAACAGAAAAGCCTTTTTGTGCATAATTTTTTTTTTGCATATGCTTTTGTGCTTACATTTAGCTAATTGCTAGCTTTTGATGAAAATGGTCTATGTGCACAAAAGAGCTATCCTTTATTGTTGCTTGGGTGTTTTTTTATACCTTTACAAATTTATTTTTTTCTTAAATATGGACTTCAGGTTTGGGAAGCTTTGTTTCATGCTGGAAAAGGACTTTTAGGGGAAAGCTTTTCTGTTTTAAAAATGATGAAGTTAATGGCACATCCACACATAAGGAATTTGAACTGTTACGGTAGCTGCTGCTGACAATTGTATCATAAAGACAGTTTAATGCACCCAGTTCAGCAAACGTGACAGAAAAAGGTGACATCTAATTAAGTGTTCGTTTGTTTAAAGATATTGAAGCAACCTGGCTTACCTAGTGATTTTGTTCTTCTTTAGGTAGAAGATCTCTTCTTTCTGCAGCCTATGCAGACAGCTCAAAATGGGAAAAGAGAAAGAAAGAGGAGCATAACCTGGGTGAGATAAATTTGTTTCTTTTTCTGCAGTTTAACTAATTAGTTGCAACCTGAACTAATTTTAAACTAGCTTATATTCTATAAATACTTCAGCATAAAAAAGAAGTGTGAACAAAATGCTTCTGAGGTTCTGCATCAAAATCTGCTCAGTGTGTTAAAAATCTGTCAATAGATTCTCAAAGCTGTAATGCAGAAATTAGTTAGAATTTGCCCAGTTAATTAATGTTTGTTCTCTACAAGCTGATTTCTTTCCTTTCCTAAAATTCAAAGCTTTTGTGAGTGTCTTTTGTGCCTGACAGTTAAAAGACAGTTTCCAAGTGTCCACTTCATTTATATTGTTTTAATTGTAATAAACTGCGAAATAAGACCTATTCTATTACAATTACAGGGCACTTGTGCTTAAAAAGATTGCTTTAAAGAACGTTTTCTCACGGTTTTGCAGGTTGGAAGGTTACGTTTCCTGTTGAAATTTTGTATTTTTACTTAGGTGAGACAGGAAGTGTGTTTTTGTTAGAAAAACTTGGTGATACCCAAACAGGCTCATCCGCAACAGCAGGTGGCAGTGTTGCCTTTACAGACTTGAGTAATTTTCATTCAAAGCCTGCGCAAAGCTGTAGTGCCTTCCAGAAGGTGCTGGAGATGTGGAAATACTGATGAATGTGAAACATACAAATTTGTAAGGTGAAGTACTTGCCTCAGCCTTCCTTTCTATTTTAATTAGGTCTTTAAAACAATCAAGTTTTCTAACATGGGAAGGACATGTACCTGTTGGGTTGATGATCTGGGGGCTGGAGCACCTCTCCTATGAGGACAGACTGAGAGAGTTGGGGTTGTTCAGCCTGGAGAAGAGAAGGCTCTGGGGAGACGTTATAGTGGCCTTCCATACCTGAAGGTGTCTATAAGAAAGCTGGGGAGGGACTTTTTACAAGGTCTTGTAGTTATAGGGCAAGAGGGGAACTATTTCAAACTGAAAGAAGGTAGATTTAGATTAGATATTAGGAAGAACTTCTTTGCTGTGAGAGTGCTGAGGCACTGGAACAGGTTGTCCAGGGAAGTTATGGATGCCTCATCCCTGGAAGTATTCAAGAGCAGGTTGGATGGGGCTTTGAGCAACCTGGTGTATTGGAAGGTGTCCCTGCCCATAGCAGAGAGTTTGGAACTAGATGAACTTTAAGCCCTCTTCCAATCCAAACCATTCTATGTTTCTTTCTTACATGTTAGCATGTAAGTTATTAACTCTGCTCATCAGTCCCAGGACAGGTAAACTTTGCATCACAGTTGTATCTGCTTTCCTGTTGTTCCTCCATCATGGGATTTCAAACGGACCATTTCTAAGAAAAAGAAGGTAGTAACCTTATATGGTGGCCAAATGTATCACTTATTGATGTGGCTACATGCTGTGGATAGCTGCACAGTGCAAATCAAACTGAAACTGTGTTATTTTACTATGCCACCAAACTGGTATTAGATTTCATAGCCACTGACTTGGAAGGTGAGGGACAGTATTTTCCCAGTCATTGTCCTGAATCACCCTTTGCAAGTATTAAGACATTGAGTTTCTATGAGCAAGTTGAAATAAAAATTAACCTGAAATCTCAGATGTTGATAGTCTACAGACAGGTGTGATATCATGTCCAGAACTTAGATGACCTCAGCTCAGACTTGTGGCTTGTTTTGTTAGGTTGTTTAAATGAATGAGATTCTGCAGTGTGCAGAACTATGTGTGCAGATAAATTAAAGTTTTGTAGAAGTTCATGTTCTAGAAGTGTAATTTTAGGCAATGTGTAGGAAAGATGATACATACTAGTATCCTCTTTGGTAATCACTGTGGGATAAAAGCACTTGTGACATATCTGTTAGAATGTACCTAGAATTTTGCTTTGGCCATTAAAACATTTTATTTGGTTTATACATCAATGTTAGCACTCAGGTTTTACTACAAACAGTGATAGGAAACATGGGCATTCACATTCTTGCATTCTAGTATGCCTGTCGTGAAGTTTTTTAAGTAGAAAGCTTTAACCTCAATTATTGAGTAACAAGATACGGAACAAACTTAGTTTACAAAAGGTAGGTGAATTATTTCAAATAATGAATATGAGAAAATAAGTCTGGTTTTTATTCCTCTTCAGAGAAAACAAACCAGGAAAGAATTAGTCACTGCAAATTATTCCTATCGAGAAACTACAGCAGAAGCAGCAATTTGTCTGGAAGCAAAACTGAATTTTCCATTAACTTAATTTGTCTTCTATTCTTTAGGTTTAATCAGCTTTCATTTTGTTGTGCCTCTTACACTGGAGCTGATAGATAAGTGCTTCATACTGCTTTCCATGCTAAAGTTCTGGTGGAGACATCTGGCTTTGTAGACAGCATAAAAGGCCAATCATTAAAATCCTGTGTATGAAGTCACCCGGACAATGCCTGTGTATGAATGGCTAATGGTCTTGGGATCTTTCACTCACACCACTTTGTTAATTTGGTTTATTTTCTGTTTAAGTACTCAGTGTTTCATGAAATGGGCTCTTCATGAGACAAAAGAAGTGCCAAGCTCAGGGTCTGAGAATGGCCCAAAACGGTCTTAGGTAACACCTACTTCTCAGAGGGTGATAAGTAAGGAAAATAATTCTAGAATACATAAATTAAACTACCAACCTGTGAAGTTGTCTGTCTCAGGTCTAACACCAAACAGCAGATTTTGGAGTGAATACTTCTCTCCCGCTATCTCTAAATGTAGATGAAGAATGTTGGATGGCAGTCGGCTTATTATGTTTGAGCAACAATCTTGTCAATTCTTAGTTTCTGATAAGCTGGCCTGGCCACAGCCAGCATCCATTCTCTGTATAAATTCTAACACTACTAGGAATGCCCCCAAAGTCTTTACCTATGTGCTGCATCATGGCATTTGTGAGTGCTGGAGAGGTGGGTAATAAAGAGTCAAATATAGACAGTTCTTTTAAGTATATTCCTGCAGAGATGCCTTTACCATTGAAAATGCTGATCTGCTATTTTTAGCAGTTATCTGGTATAACATGGCCTTTGTAGCCCATATCTTAGGAGCTGGTACTTGCCTTAGTAACTTTGCCTTAGATTTCACTTTGCTTTTATGGTCATCAAATTTGTGCCTCTCAGCCAGAGATAAAAGCTCTTTTTGCATTTTGAAGATTGCCTTGAAGTGGCTCAGTGAGCAAGGTGTTATGTAAACTTTAAATACCGTAGTGTGGCAGACAGCAGCATTGTCTAGACTAAGAGTCAAGGATTTGATTCCAAATCAAGGCTCCATCATTTTACTGCAGCAAAAATCTTTGCACGTGTGTTGTAGTTTTAGAGTACCTGTAAGGTCAGAGTAGCACTGAATGCCGTTTGTACTACTAGAACTGTATACCCCTCATTATTCTGGTAGAGATGTGTTTTAAACATTGTGAATAGTTATGTCATTTGTTTTGTGGACAGAACATACATGGACTGTATCCCTCAGAGACACAGCATGTTGCTGGTGCAATGCTGCTTCCTGTCCCTGGCAACTTTGCCAGTGTAGATGGATTAGTCAGTTCTGATGTGGTGCTGCAAGTTGTGTTCACCTCACTTTTCACTGACAGATATGGACAGATGTCCTTTTTGAAAAATGAATTGTAAAACAAGCCAACCCGTCAGCTCTTGAAGAATGGCCAATGGGACTAAACAAGAGGTGTCAAAGGAGAGGCTGGTTTAGTAACAGTTGTGTTAAGGTTCAAAGGATGAAGCAAGGTGAATATGTTGGATTCCTGGCATTGAAGATGCAGGAAAAGAGAAATAATATTATTGTAGTCTCTAAATTTTTTAGGTCAATTCATGTCACAGCTAAGAATCAATCAGCTGACCCTAAGCATACAGTAAACAGCTTCCTCTTCCTGGGTCATCATTATTTTCCAGGAACAGTACAAAACTAAAATTCCAAGTTAAATTATTTTAACTTCCAATTAAATTCATTAAAGGCAACGATTGGCTACTTGTTCAACAGTCAGAAGCTTGAAGTTGCTGTATGATCAAATTAATATTGTTATATGACTGCTGGAGCAGAATGCTATAAAGTTAATAAGATACTGGCACAGTGCCCAGTTTGATTAGCAGAATTTCTTCGGATTGCGGTTTGTGACTGCAGGGTTTATCAGTTTGGTACTGCTTGCTTGTTTCTGTGTCTCATTGTTTTACCATATAAAGGACAAAGCAATGCTGAAAGCACTGTCCAGCACACGCTAAGCTTGAAAGCAACTGAAACTTACAGACATCTGCTCAGTTTTTTTAGGTGAATTGTATTAGTTATACATGTATATTATATATATATTAATTTCCCTCCCTTCTTTCTAGTAAGTTAAAAGCATAGTATTGAGAATATTTCCATGTGTTACTTTTCTGTTAGTATTTAACAATAATTGAAAGTACTGGTTTTGTAGAAGTTCAAACTGAGATGTTAACAGGGAAACAGAATTTTGTTTCACGGACAGAGGTTCTATTCTGGGTTATATGATGGATCTGCAGATTTTCCTGTAATGCCACTTGATTAAACAGTCTTTTTCTGTATTCTCCAGCGGACTTAGCCCAGTTAATGGACAGAACCTATGAAAGAAAGCTGCCTGTCAGCTCTTTGACAATAGCCCGGGTAAGGAAATAAATCCCAATCATATTGTGATGGAAATTACAATGGAATGCTTATGAAATCAAGTGAGTTGTGAGGGGATAAGTGGTATCACCTCTGCTTGGTATTCTTGGTATTATTAATGTCTTGTTATACTGCTAAATTCCTGTGTAAAGCTGTTTGATTGTTACTTGGTACTCATTAGTTAATACCTGGACTGTAGGGTGTTCAGACACCATTTTTCTCTCAGTAAAATCGGGCCTCACTGTTACTGGGCTGTGTACTTCCCTAATGTATGTTCACTGCCTTCCTGTGGTTTCTGTCTTAGGGAGAGTTTTAGCACTCCTTCAGGTACTTCATAAGAACCCAGGCTGCGAAGGGAGTGAATTAGCACACTTGTCTGTGTGCATCTTCCTCAGCTTCCAGGCTCCTTTTAGGGTCAGGCAGACAAAGCTGGATACATTTTGCCTCTATATTTTTCTTTCCTTACCTCAGCAGAGGCGGGACAAATGCTGGTGTGGGATATTTTTACTGGAATTAGTAACCAATTCCATCCTCTGGATAGGTTAATCTGGGGAAGTGGGAGTGAAGGCAGAGATGTGATATGTGCTTTATGTTCACTGTCTAAGTGTTTGTATTGAAGAAGGAGAATAAATATACCACTTAAACCCAACAAACAACAAAAAACAAACTAATTTCAGTCTTCTAAATTATCAAAAAAAGCTGAGTCACCACACTGGTACCTCACTAACACCACTAATTAGGATCATTGGCACCACTAACTGAGGAGTCACAGAACATTTTGTAGTTAAAAGATGAAGGGTTTATTCAGATCAAGCATTGTGCATTGCTTCTGAGACAGCATCCATGGGGAATATGAATGTTTCTCTCCCTTTTTATTACTTAATCAACTTACTTCCTTTCCTTAACGTTCCTGCTTTGGGTTGACCTCTTTCAAGCATAAGTGACGTGTCCAGATTGTCAAATAGCCCCACTTCCCAATACTTGAAGCTGACATCAGATTCTTATTTTGTAAAATCTAAATAAAGTGCACAAGTATGCAAGGGCAGTTTTTTGGAGAGCAAGTACCAATCAGCTGAAACTATTGTTTTTAGCTTATACTTCAGGTAAAGAGAAGAACGAACTTCAGAACACATTGTTTATGTATTCTGAGCTAAAGGCATTATATTGAGAAAACTCTGGAATGTTCCAGCATCTTTATGTTTTTGTTAGTAAAACTTATGGGAGAACAGGATTCACTGTTACAAAGACTGGTTGAAAACTTGGCATTTATTTAAATGGTTGATAGCAAATTTTGGAAAATTGCTTGAAGTAGACAAGATTTTAAATGAGAGGAAAACTGTGCTTTATAGCACGGGAGATTATTTTTTTTCCTACTATTATTTTTATGTGTTGTGAAATAAAAAATACTGTTTCTCCTGTCCTTCAGAATTTGTAGTATGAATAGACACAACAGGCAAACATTAGGTGAAAGATTACATTTTGGAAAGAGAAGAAAGGTGTGTTGAGACTCACTCAAAATTAGGGGAAAAAAAAGGAACTGAATGTATTCTCAAATGAAAGGATATGTTTTAAGAGTAAAAAATTCATAGGCAAGTAGCAAAAGTACAGGGTACTGAGCTGCATGGACATATTTTTCGGGTGGTCTCCATATTTTAATGGTACATAACATTTAGAGGTGAGGAAGGGAGTTGTGTCAGTTTAAAAAGATTGGACTATTAGCGGTGTAGAATAAGCCCAAGTAGGAACTGGTGAAGACTTGGAGATCTCCAGTTCTGTCAGACAACTAAATATGCCCCCCAAAAATGTTTTGTTTGTTGAAGTGGTATTTTCTTATAATATGCTTTGTGAATGCTCCCTCTGAAGCTTTTTGTCTTATCTTTTAATCAGTTTGTTGACAACATTTCTTCACGAGAGGAAGTGGATCAAGCTGAGTATTACCTTTACAAGTAAGCATCTTTTCCGCTCAACATAGACTTGAGTTACAGTACCATGAAGTCTTGCCCTTTTAAGACTCTGACCCTTTCCAGCTTACTGGCTTTTGACTTATCTTTTGCAAAATACGTGCATCTGTTTGTCTTACAATTCACAGGTAAGAGCCTTCTTGGTAACTTTTTTGTTATGGCTGCCCTTCTTCCGGACCTCTGGGATTGACTCCTGTCAAGCCTGTTAGTCTGAGTCACTGAACAACTAATAGCACCTCACACTATGATTTACATTAGAAATGCTGAAATTATAAGGAATTACAGTTTTTTACAGTTTTTCCTTCTGATACTTTTTCATTGTCTAAGTCATCATTTAACTAAATTGGCTATGGGCGTATTTGCATGTGTAAGTGTAGGATTCAAGGAAGCTTGTTTCCTTAGAATATACAGAAATGGCAATGGGCATACTGTGGCAATGATCAAGTCAGCATGTCTAAATGAAGTATAGTCTTGGTTTTTATTCACTTAGTACTTTACCTTCGCCATGTAAGCTGTGTAGTTCACCTTATGCATGTGTTGTTAGGCTTTTCTGCAACTATTTTTGTGATAAGTGTACTTGGTACCTTTTCTGCTAGCGTCAGATTGAATGCTTGCTTGTTTCAGGTCAATACATCTTAGTATTGACTTCAAGAGGGCAGTCATTACTGCTGATCATTAAAAAAATTAGTTCTTTTATGGATGGTTGCACACGTTTTGATAGCTAGGTTTTCTGATGAAGAAAGTAACATCTTGTCAAAGTTCATAAGAGAACATCTTTGCAAGTAATGTTGGGTTGCTATTTGTAAATAATAATGATTGCTATTTTAATAAAGAAGTTTGCTGCATGGCTGTTTTAAGTATATACATGATTGCAAGTGTGTGACTGTGTGAGACTTCAAATCTCTCTGATTCACTGGTGCAATTGGGGCAGTATCTGAACCTCAAAATGGAAACAAGGAAAACCCAGTTTGCTAATACTAGTGATATCCTGTAGTGAAAAAAGAAAAGGAGGAAGAAGAATCTCAGAGTTGGTGGAGCTTGCATTACTTCTAATCAAGATTCCATTAGTCCTATCAGAATCTGTGGTTTGAAGCATTTTTCCATCTTGCAACAAGTGAGATGAAAAAGGGGAGAAAGTAAAGCTAGTGTAAGGCAAGCCGTTGTTTTAGTTTTAGAGAATGTGTTGTTAATACCTTCTGCTAGCATTCTTGAAGATTGTAATGCACCTTGTGCCACAGAGACTTGAAGTTCTCCCTGATGGAGTCAGGCCCTGTAGATTAAGAGATACCAAGAGACCTTTGAATGCCCTGACACCAAGAAGGAAGTCTGGTAATTTCATTGCTGATTCTCAGAGTTGTAAGATCCAGGTAGCTGACATGAGATGTTCATATGCCAAGGATTTACATTATTCTTTCTTGGATTACATTATTCTTTCTTCTTGAAAACAAGAGGTTCATTGAGAGTGACAAAAAATGAGAAGCAGGGATAACATTCCATAGTAAGAAGGAGAGAATAGACTGTGAATCTCTTATGTGTAAATAACCTCTCTACTCTTCACCTGTCCTTGGCTAGTACATCAGTGTAAAATACAGGAGTTTTATCCTTAAAAACATATTCTAAAGGAGGGATTTGCAGTTCAAAAATAGTTAGTTACTGTTTCTCTAAGAATTCTCCTGCCACTGATGAGAATATAGTTATGCACACATCTAATATTATGATTGGCAATTGATACAGATTTTACTAGTAAGTATGGAGAGAGCAGAGGTACTGATGTGTTATGTGGCATCTCAGATGTGCTTTGGTTGGAATTTTTCTTGTGCCTGTCCCTGCATTGCTGCTTTGTTTCAGTCTTGCAAAATGCTAAGTCTTTTGATGATGTTAGTATCAGTTTTCCGGGAGACTTTATTCCAGCATGATCCAAGAAACTATTCTCAATATACTCTTATAAGCATGTGGTGAAACAATGTGTAGAGGTCTGTAATTCCTGTGAATATGTAAAAATCCTAATTAAAATGTTAACTTCCTTTTCAAAATTAAGTAAGTGTGCTAGCTTCAGTAAACAGGAGATTTGGTTGCTATCTGCAGGGCCCTTTTTATTGTTCTTTACATTTTGTCCTTAGATGAGTTCAGATGAAGGTTGTGTTTTTAAAGATACCTGTTTGCTGTTGGGAGGATGTTTGACACAGAAGTAAGGCAAAAGTGGCCACATCATGAGACATAAGGTGGACCACCATAGGAGGTGGGAGAGAGGGAGAGTTAAGAAAAAGAGAAACTTTGACAGGAAATTTCTTTTTCTGGCTTAATGAGAAACTGTTTAAAGCACAATTTTTGTTTTTTATGTAAGAAGAATAAGCTTTGAAAAGAGAGACAGTATCAATTAATAGCTTTTTTATATACTGTAAGGTATACATACCCATTTATAGGCAAGTTACAAGTACATGGTAGGGTAAGTTGGCAGTATGTGCATTTGCCAGAACATTAGTAAGCAGAGTTCTTCCAGAGTCCTGAGTTTTTCTCCCTAACTTTCTGCAGAATATAAGAGGGAGATTTTGATGGGTCTCCCCAGTGTTGATTGCCCCTGGCAACCTAACTTGAAGGGTAGTCAGTTCCAAGGCCCCCACAAGATTAGAAGATGTGCCTGGTACAAAAGGGCCAACTGTGCCTGTGGGAAGAATAGGAAGGAAGTAAATGGCATTTGCATGCTAACTGTGTGGGGTTTTCCTGAAGACAGGACTGCCAGAACTTGAAATTGTAATCTTTGTAGGCTGTAGGCTTTTCTTATGCTGTGTCAGGCAGAATGTAGTTTCAAAAAGTAGTATTCTGGAGCATTATCATAATGCACTTAGTGTCCCAAAATACAATGTGTGTGTTGCACTGTTTCAACTTTCCATCCTTTTAAAGCAGCAGATCTCCAGCCGTACTGTCTCAACAGAGGATCTTGAGCTCTCAAGAATAGCTGACTGGAAACCGCTATGCTACATTGTGGAACATGCCAGTAAGATGGTAAAGGCCATTTTGAGGCATGATGTAATTTGCTTTCAGCGCTTCTCTTTTTGTTCTCTTCTGAATACCTCCCCCCTCCATTAACTGTCAGACTTAAAAAAAACCCTTTAATCTCCTAGGATCCCAGCAGAAATTCTAATGAGAATGCGGAGCACTTTCAGCCAGATCAAAGGCCTGCAGCTCGTCTTACTTTGTCCTGTCTCACTGAGATGTCATTATTTCTCATGTCAGGGTGTTTTTCATATGATAGAAACATTAGCGTAGTGGAGAGAGGTTTTGTGGCGTGGTAACTGATCATTCTGTATGTAGGTTTTATGCCAACAAAGATTTTTCCATGTGTTGGAAAGCAATTGTGGGAGTTTTAGGTTGACATTCCTTGGGAGTATTTTTAATTGGAGTAAACCCCTTCCCCATTGTGTAAAAAGAAGTTGCCAGAATGGTATGTGTTTCCAGTTCGGACTCCTGCTTCAGCTGAGCAGTCCAATATTACTTCATTTGCAGAAGATCTTGTTTGCTCTGTGACAGGTTGGAAGACACAGGGAAGGGAAGCACCAGTGAGATTTTCCACATTAGAATTTGCATGTAAGTGACAGAAGTAGGATAGACAGTGTGCAATGCTGCTTCATGGGAAGAACCTTTTGTTGCTATCCAAGCCAGTGCTGTTAGATGTAAGCATTCTAGTCTTAGAGCCTCCACTGCTTTTCTGGCTCCAGCAGTCACTGATGTCTGCACAGAGAGACACGTGCTTAACTCTCCTTTGTCATCTGTCATGGTTTCTCTGTTGTCATTGTCTGTCCGTGTCTGAACTGTAGAAATCTTTGGAGAAAATAACTAGCAACGACGTTTCAGAACCCAGAGCCAAATTTCAACAAGCCTAATTCTGTAACCACATTTCCTTCAAGTAGCTGTGCTCAGTCAGTGTAACTGTACTGTAAAGTGGGGGAGAACCATCAACAAAAATACAACACTGAAAAACATCCAGAAAGATCTCTTCTTGTAACACAGGCCTTTTCACTCCTCTGCTTTTCATACTTCATCTATATTTTTGTGTGTACTTTTCTTTAAGCTTGGCAGAAACTAGACAAGAATTTTTTAAGTGTGACATATGAAAGCAGAAGAAGTTGGAAGATTTTCTTTCAATGCTTTATGTTTTTTTTCATGTTGCCAATACTAAAGGGATAAACATTTGGATTGTAAAATACTTTATATTTAAAACAAGGGGAAAAGAAGGATTCTTCTGCAACAAGAATGTCTAAATCAACCTTAGGACTTTTTCCCCTCCAAATATTTCTGGAGTAGGTAGAAAGATAAAACCAGTCAGACACAGGCTGGCACAGGCAGGACACAGGAACAACGACAAAACCACAGGTAAAATGTGAAGAATATTCTCATTACTTTGCAAACCAGCAGATCGCTGAAGTAAGACCTAGGGCAGAGGCACACAGGCTGGAATGCTGGCACCTTGCTAGCAACACTTGTTGAACCTGATGCTTTCTCCTGTGTACCAGGGATTTTTTGCAGGTATAACTTTCCCCTGTGCTCCAGCCTTTCTCACAGAGGGACAGAAATCTCAAGCACGTTTGACAGGATGCCTCTGAGTCTATCACAGGCCTTTGTTACCTCAGCACGGATGTTCTACTTGTCAAGCACATGAGAATAACCAATTATTTGTATCATACGTGTGGGTTTTGACACTCCAGCTGCAAGTCAAATTAGCGTGTTTGCAGACCTCCTCACCAATATTCTGTTACATTGCCACAACACTGCACATAGGTACGTTTTTCATTTAGTACTGGGAGAAAAGCTTTCATTACTGTTGGGGCACGAAAAGGCTATTAGCAGAATTGTCATATCTTTCAACTGGCATCTTTCTTGCCAACAGCTCAAAGCATTCTATCTACTAAAACTTAGTACTGGAAATAGATTGAAGTACAGTATGAGCAGGAAGTATTTAGGAGCAAATCTCAAATGTTGTAGGAGAAAGGCAGTTTTTTGTCAGAGTTTGACTCACAGTTGCCTTACAGATCAGTTTCACTATATCCTGCAGCATTCTAAAGGTTGTTCTGTAAATTCCTGTGCCAGCAAAAAGCCTGTCTGGAGATCTTGCATTATGTTGAAAGAAATACTGGAAGTCTAGACAAAGGTTAAATTGCAGCCAAAAATGTAAAGAGTGAGCTGTTCATGAGAATACAAATGACCAGGACAGAGTAAAGCTTTTTATAAGATTTGGAATTTAAAACACAAAAACACGCAAAGATTTATTCTTTTGCTAGCTTTTATGACTAATAAAGATACACATGAGAATTAACGTCATCCAGATTTCCCTGAAAGGAGTTTTGGGTTCCATTATAGTCTCTAGCCAGTAGTGGCAGCCAGAACCAGGCAGCAGCTCCAAAACCATGTAAACATAATAAAAAACTCATACAAAGTTATTTCTGTGGCATTCCCTCTCTTAGAGCTTTTTAAAGAAGTGTTAAACAGTACTGCAATCTTTTAGGTAGAGTTGAAGATGGCAACTGCTATGATAAAAAAATTGGATTTTAATAACAGCCATGATCCCTTCTTTAGGAAATGCTAACTATTCTATCCATCAACCTAAATAATTCCTTTATGGTGTAAATGTTGATTCCTTTTTGAAACAAAATAAATACAGCAGAAAAAAATATTACTAGCTACAGGTTGAGCAGAAAATGGATTGAGAACATCCCTGAGGAGAAGGATTTAGGGGTGTTGGTTGGTGAGAAGCTCAACATGAGCTGGTCATGTGTGCTTGCAGCCCAGGAAGCCAACCATGTCACAGAATCACAGAATGTTTGGAGTTAGAAGGGACCTTGAAGATCATTGAGTTCCAACTCCCCTGCATAGGCAGGGACACCTCCCACTGGAGCAGGCTGCTCAGAGCCCCATCCAGCCTGTCCTTGAACACCTCCAGGGATGGAGCCCTCACAGCATCTCTGGGCAGCCTGTTCCAGTGTCGCACTACCCTTACACTGAAGAATTTCCACCTGATCTCTAACCTGAATCTCTCTTCTTTCAGTTTACGACTATTACCCCTTGTCCTCTCACTGCAAGCCCCTGTAAAAAGCCCCTCCACATCTTTCTTGTAGGCCCCCTTCAGGTACTGGAAGGCCACTATGAGGTCCCCCCAGAGCCTTCTCTTCTTCAGGCTGAACAACCCCAAAGCCAACAACAGGCTCTTAGGAGGAGCCTCTCCTCATAAGAGAGGTTCTCCAGCCCTCGGGTCATTTTTGTGGCCCTTCTCTGGACACGTTCGAACAGGTGCACATCTTTCTTGTGCTGGGGGCACCAGAGCTGGAACTAGAGTATTCTAGATGAGGTCTCACCAGGGCAGGGTAGAGGGGCAGAATCACCTCTCTCAATCTGCTGGCCACACTTTTTTGATACAGCCCAGGATGGAGTTGGCCTTCTGGGCTGCAACTGCATCTTTAGGTTCCTTCCAACCCAACTGTTCTGTGGTACATTGTTAAAAAATAATCTTGACATAGTGTAGACCAGAGCTGTCTTATCACAGATAGGTTGGTTAGTATTAGAATTATTTGAATTGTTGAATTTGATCTGAGTTTAAATCAGTACACAAAAAACCTTAATTCACATAAAAGGCTTTATTCATGTTTCATGTTTATAATTTTACTATTTTTTCTAAAGAAAACCTTGTTGTTGTATTCTGGTAACCCTTTAAATATTTTTTTTTTCTTTGGAATGATAGTTTGGAACAATTTTTCTACTGAGCAAGGAGGCAACGTTGTGTAGGTACTTACAAGGTTAGCATTTATTTACATATTTAATTTATATATTTGTTTATTTAAAAAAAAATAGGTATTTCCCAGAGTATTCTTTTTCATTTATGTGGACAGCTCTCCTGAGAAGAAACTTGAATGAAAGTTACCTTTTTGCAAATACACAGATTTTAATGATTAAGTAAACCTTAATTATATTAGGTATTATATGGAAGGCATTTATGAGAGCATGTTTTGCGTTTAAAGCTTACCAGGAAATCTTTTTCGTTATATGGTGAAATTAACAGATTATCAAGATGCTAGGATTTTAGTATATGTATGTTCCAGTTTTTATTCCTCTTTTATTTAGAAGAGGTAAGCATGCATTCCAGCTGTTTTCTGTCAAAAGTTGCTAATTATTGAGCTGAATTAAACATAACATTGGAGAATAAGGAATAGTTCATGATTGCAGCTGTAAAATGGGCAATAGTAATTAAAAACTCTGGTTTCAGTTGCTTAGCTAGTAACTTTATCTGTTCTGTGGTATGCTGCTGGTAAAATTAGATGTGAAATACTCTTAAGTTAAAAAAAGATATTTAATGCAAATTGTTGAATTTAGGGTTGCTTTTTTAATGGCAGTTTATCTCATATAGGAAATCCGTTAACTTTTTGTTAGTTTTAACTTACTGAGTCATGCTGCCGAGTAGAACTGGATTGTGGTGGGAGCAAAATGAGTGTAGCCATTCAAATAAAAATGTTAAGCCATTTTAACTTCATCTCTCTTCACACATCATATATAAGATAAGAAAATAGGCTAAAAATGGGAGGGCATTTATCCTGTCCTATGGGAAACAGATTTTTCTGCTGCTATGACCAGTGTGTACTCAAAAAGCTGAGCAGTTTAAATGTCACAAGACAGAGGGGTGAGTACAAGATAAAAAACCTTCCAGAAAATTTGGTAGGAATGACACTGGTTGTGATTATTTTACTGTAATCAGTAGTAAAAGAGAGAGCAAAGGCAATTTATGAGATGAATTATGGTGTTGGTTTGTTGCCACTAGTGATGGTTTTATGCGGGTTTGAATCAGGGTGTTTGTGGCTTAGATGGACTGTGCAAGCAACTGCGGATTAGCTTCTGTTAAGATCAGGAAAAGTATTTTATTGAAAATGAAGTTTTAAGAACACAATGAGTATTTAAGAGTTTGGACATGGTTTTGACTGTCAGTTTTATTCTGGAAAAATTTAAGTTAGAAAGTGGAGAGGAAAGGTACGCAGAAAGCAGTGTTGACTCTAGTGTCCTGGTGTTGAGTATAGCAGTTTTGTAGCCTGCCACAGCTGTTACATTGAAAACATATCTTGCATTGAATGTATATGTTGTAAATCTGATCCATTTGGGGTTACCCAGGATTTTCTGTTTCAATTGTTTTTTCTTATTTGTGACTAAAAATAATGCTTCTAAGAAAGTAGGATGGAAAATCCACGATGTTAATACAGGGGAACATCCATATGATGTTAATTTTAAACAAATAAATGTATAAAAGCTTGCTGTGTCCACAGGGCATATAAGATCATAGTATCATGGAATCACAGAATGGTTAAGATTGGAAGGGACTCTAAAGATCATCCAGTTCCAACCTCCCTGCTATGAGCAGGAACACCTCACACTAAACCAGGCTGCACAAAGCCTCATCCAACCTGCCCTTGAACACCTCCAGGGAGAGGGCATCAACAACCTCCCTGGGCAACCCATTCCAGCACCTTGCTGCCCTCATGGTGAAGAATTTCTTCCTGATGTCTAACCTAAATGTCCCCTCTTTCAGTTGAAAACCACCATCCCTTGTCCTAACACTGCCCTCTCTGATGAAAAGCCCCTCCCCAGCTTTCCTGTAGCCCCTTCAGGTACTGGAAGGCCACTATAAGGTTTCCCCAGAGCCTTCTCTTCTCCTGGTTGAACAGCCCCAACTCCCTTGGCCTGTCTTCATAGCAGAGGTGCTCCCGCCCTTTGATCATCTTTGTGGCCCTTCTCTGGACTCTCTTTAATGGCTCCATGTCATCCCTGTGCTGAGGGCTTCAGAGCTCTACACAGTGCTCCAGGTGGGGTCTCACCAGAGCAGAGCAGAGGGTCAGAATCCACTCCCTGGCCCTGCTGGCCACACTTCTTCTGATGCAGCCCAGGATGTGTTTGGCTCTCTGGGCTCCAGCACACGCTGGCAGATCATGTCGAGCTTCTCATCTACTACCACCCCCAAGTCCTTCTCCTCAGGGCTGCTCTCCAGCCATTCTCCCCACAGCCTGTATTTGTGCCTGGGGTTGTGCCCACCCAGGTGCAGGACCTTGCACTTGGCCTCGTTGAACTTCATGAGGTTGGCACTGGCCCACCTCTCCAGCCTGTCAGGGCCCCCCTGGATGGCATCCCTTCCCTCTTGGGTGTCAACCACACCACACAGCTTGGTGTCATCAGCAAACTTGCTGAGGATACACTCAATCTCACTGTCCATGTCTCCAGCAAAGATGTTGAACAGCACTGGTCCCAATACTGACCCCTGAGGGACACCACTTGTCACCTGCCTCCATTTGGACAATGAACCATTGACCACAGCTCTCTGGGTGTGGCCATCCAGACAATCTCTTATCCACTGAGTGGTCCATCTGTCAAATCTGTGTCCTCCCAGATTGCAGATCAGGATGTCATGTGGGACAGTGTCACATGCCTTGCACAAATCCAGGTAGATGACATCAGTTGCTCTGCCATTATCCACCATCTCTGTAGCCTTGTCACAGAAGGTCACAAAGTGGTCAGGCATGACTTGCCCTTAGTGAAGCCATGTTGGCTGTCACCAATCACCTCCTTACTTTCCATGGGCCTTAGCAGATTTTCCAGGAGGATCTGTTCCATGGTCTTGCCAGGCACAGAAGTGAGACTGACTGGCCCGTAGGTCTCTGGGTTTTCCTTTTCTCCCTTTATTAGAAATAGGGGCTGTGTTCCCCTTTTTCCAATTGGTGGGAACCTCACCAGGCCACCATGACCTCTCAGATACGATGGATAGAGGCTTAGCAACTGCATCTGCCAGTCCCCTCAGGACCCTGGATGGACCTCATCAGGTCCCACAGACTTGTGCACCTTCAGGTTCTCTAGATGGTCACAAGCCTGTTCTTCTCCTACAGTGGGGGATGCTTCATTCTCCCAGTCCCTGCTTTCACCTGCTGTGGCCTTTGCAATGAGGCTGGAGCACTTGCCAGAGAAGACCGATGCAAAGAGGTCATTGAGAACCTCACTCTTCTCAATATCCTGCATAGCTAGGTCTTCTGTTTCCTTCAGCAGAGGGCCTACAGTTTTCCTTGGTTGTCCTTTTATTCCAAACATACCTATAGAAGCTTTTCTTACTGCTCTTTACATCCCTGGCAAGATTTAATTCCATATGGGATTTGGCTCTCCTCACCTGATCCCTAGCTGCTCGGACAACCTCTCTGTAGTCCTCCCGGGGTACCTGCCCTAGCTTCCACCCCCTGTATGCTTCCTTCTGAAGGTTGAGCTCTTCTAGGAGCTGCTTGCTTATACACTCCAACCTCCTAGAGTTTTTACCTGCCTTTCTCTTAGTTGTGATGCATCGCTCTTGGGCCAGGAGAAGGTGATCCTTAAATATCAGCCAGCTCTTATGGGCCCCTTTTCCCTCCAGGATGTTATCCTGTAAAGCTCTCTTGAGCAGATCCCTAAAGAGGCTGAAATCTGCCCTGCTGAAGTAAAGGGCAGTAACCTTACTGTGAGCCCTCCTTACTTCCCTAAGGATCTTGAACTCCACCACTTCATGGTCAATCAACCAAGGCTGGCCTTGAGCTTAGCATCCCTCACCAGCCCTTCCTTGTTGGTGAGAACAAGGTCCAGCATGGCACCTCTCCTTGTTGGTTCCTCAACTACTTGAAAAAGGAAGTTGTCATCCACACACTCTAGGAACTCCAGCTGGTCTTTGACACAGAGGGCAACACCCCCCACCTTGTCTTCCCTGCCTGTCTTTCCCAAAGAGTCTATAACCCTCCATTCTGTTCTCCTTGATGCCAATATAAGATCATAGCCTTGCAGACACGCACACATCTCCAGCTCCTCCTGTTTATTCCCCATGCTGTGTGCATTTGCATAGAGGCAGTTAGGCTGGGCTTCCAGTGAAGGTGTCTGAGTAGCTGGAGGGTCTGGGATTTCATTATGGTGTACTCCAGATGTTCCCCTGCTGACCTGTACCCCTTGTGTAGGTTCTGGGCATCTGTTACTGGTACCAGCATCACACTGAAATTGATTGATGTGGAATGAATGGAGGTTCTCTCTCCCCCCAGCCTCATCAGTTTAAAGCCCTCTTCACCGCTTTGGCTAGTCTGTGTCTGAGGATGCTCTTCCCCTTTTCTGAGAGGTGGATCCCATCAGGCCCCAGCAGACCAGGTTTGTCAGAGCTGGTCCCATGATCTAGATACCAAACCCTTGACTTTAGCACCAGTCATGTCGCCATGAACATAGTCTGATCAAGAATGTAAAAGATCAAGAATGTAAAAGTGGCCTACCCCATCTAATTGGACTTCCTACTAGGCAAATCTCTGTGCTTTGTTCGTAACAGTGAAGGCATTCAACCTAGTAATATAATCTAGTAAAGTTGTGTTGTGCTCTGAGAATATCTGTAGTTCTGATGCCTGTTGCTGATTAGGATTTAGTAACAGAAAGCAAATGTGATGCAGGTTCCAGAAGCTGAAAGCCTTTGGAAATGGAAATAATATTGAGATGACTATGATAAAGGATGAAATAATTCACCACAGGTATAGATCTGATCTTCTTTTGTTCTGTTATACACTATTATAGACAAAATGGTTATTGCAAAATCAAAATTACTGTGACAGGAAGCAGAGAGACCTACTTTAGCACACATTTTTCTTGGCTTATGAATTATTGGGAGTGTTAATTTTCAAATACCTGGCTCTTTTTATTTATAGAAATAGATGTTAATGATTTTGTAGGACTGAAAATGTTTGGCAACAATGAGTTACCAGGACATCTAGAAAATTACTGTATCTGTCAGGCTGGGGTTTTTTTTGGCCCTAGCAATAAATAAATTTGAAAAGCCAGCTTATGTTGCCTGATTCTAGTGATTAATTTTTTTATAAGTACTTCCATCTTCCTCAGGAATGCTCAAGAACATTAGCATGCAGAACAAAAATGAAAATAAACCAGTACATTTATTCAACCTATAAGGCTGCTTATTTCTGCATGTACATTGGTACCTGTGGAAAAGTGTTCTCCCTAAGGGGAGAAGAAGCTTCTATTGCAAACACACCCACAAAACAATGCTTTGCAGTAATTTAATAGAGGTACTGATAATAAAGGTCATAGTTCTGACATTTTCCTGGGGTGATTTCTGAGATTATTACTCTCTTTCTTTGTATTCCAGAAATGGGAAATTAAGGTCAAAATTCCTGGAATGTAAGATGCCCAGTAGCAAAGTGAAAAAAAAGGTTACTAAGAATTCCTACCTTTTTTGGGTGTTATTTTTGATTGGTTGGTTTTGGTTTGGTTTGTTGTTTTGGAGGTTTTTTTGGTTGTTTTAAGGCTGCTTTAATTGTGAGCTATTTTTAAAGCTATGCTCTCCAGGCGACGTATCTATACTGTCTCCTGGAATGAGGCCAGTTGTATTTTCAGTGTTTCTCTGTACCAAGCACTCTAGTCAGTCTGCTCAGCTACCTGTGACTGTTCCTTCTGGCAGAGTTCCCAAGTTCCTCTTTCTCCATTTTTTCCCTTTATTTTGTGACTATTTGGTTCCTAGGCAGGATAATCTCTTTCTTACTCTTTTTTTGATGTGGGGTGGGGCATAGGACAGGATAGGGCAGAGTAAGCCTAATTATATCAGCCCAAACCTCTCCTATCAGCTGATGATACCCACTTATGCATTTCCTAAAATCCTGGTTTGCCCCCTGTCTCTGAAGGAGAATGTCCTATGGCTTTTCAAGCTGCTTTACTGTGTCCCCTTTGCTGTATTATTTTGAAAGCCTGAGGGGCCCTGTTAAATATGGAGTTGTTAATTTCATTAATAAAGCTGCAAGCAGCTCTTAGCAGTTGGTTTCCATCCTCCCCACCCTGAGAGATTTGGTGAGACTCTGGGCTGCACATCTTTGAAAGGTGCAAGAGTTGTTCTTGCCTCCGAGTTTTAGGCTAATTAATGATCCATGTACATGTGTGGTGTGCCAGGTCTTCAGCAGGTTTGAGACAGGTCCCTGGTAGCTGGGGGAATCATGTTGCTTTCTTTGGACCAGGTGAGGATTTGACCCAGGATCTAGTTCAGCGAGCATTAAAATAGTCAAGAAAGAATGCATTCTTGGGTTTGTTGTTAAAATCAGAAAGTGTTATACAAGAGAGCAGCTGGTGGAAACTCCTGTTTTCTCAGCTGTAAATGTAGTCACAATCAACATTCTTTCTTCCCCCTGCTGAAAAATGAATGGGGATCTTGATCCTCCCCCCCTTGACTGTAGAACTTGTCAAGCTGAAAGTTCATGGGTTTTGGCTTTGCAAACACCTTTATGAGTAATATTTTTTTCCAAGAATCAGTGTGGATATAAAGCTGGTTTTAATCTTCAAAATCAACTTTATTATAATCTTCTTTAAATTCTCGTTTGTTTAATTCTGATCTCTCCTCTTTCGCTGCTGTTTTCATTTAACAACAGGGAAGAATACTCCTTTCTTCAGTCTAATCAGCCACCTTCTACTTAGTTCCTTTAGAGAGTGAAAAGAGCGGGGCTAAATCCAGCCACAAGTAGAACAGACATCTGGTGGCAGACATCTGGGAGTAAAATGGACAGCCCACCCTCCTCCCTTGCAGCACTGTCTGTGCCAGATCGCTGACAAACCAGGCTGTCTGCTGATGCTTGCTACTGGGGGTGGACGAGATACAGGAAGCTACTGTGAGAGCATGAGAGGAATATTTGCAGTGGGAGTGGTACACTGCTTTCTCTGCAATGGGGTTTCTTTTTTTGTCTTCCATTTAAGTTACTGTACTGCAGTAATCACCCCTTATTGCAGCATTTCCCTTGTCCAGGTTAAATCATAAAGCAGCAAGTTCATCTTATGCAAGATACAGTAGTGTTGGTTTGAAAATCATGATTCTTTGGAGCTTCAGCCAGTAGTCATGGCTGAAGCTAGAGGTGAGCATCAGGTATTTTGTCCTCTCTGTTGCAGGTATTTGTGCTTAATAACCTTATTTCTTTACCTTGATAGCTTATCATGTAGCTCTGCCTCCCGTTCGCTTGTGAGGTGCAGAGGACAATGATTCACAAGGAAACAGTGAACAATGAAAAGGGCACAGGTAGTTGGTCAAAATCAGGTTAGCTTGAACTGTGAGACTGTGGCATCAAGTGTGAATTGTGCAAATCCAGCTTTTGAAGTGTTCAGCAGCAAGTGTAAAGGTTTAGCTCTTCCCTTTCTTAAGTTGGCTACTAAGATTCATGCAGTATTTGTATTCCTGCAGCACTCTTGCAGGCACCTTCTTTGTGCTTAAATTGCATGTGGTGTGAAACCCAATGACTGCAGAATAAACCGTTTGGCTCATACACTTCTATGTTGGAGCCTTTGATACTCAAGCCAGAGGAATGCATCTCTTGCAGTCTATGCAAGTTCAATCTGATCAAACTGAAAAGTGTTAAGGGATGTGTCAGTGCATGTGTTACAGTAGCTTGAAGCTAATGTGTGGTGTATTTCTGGGAGATACTTTGTAAAGCGTGAAGAATTTTTGTAGAATAAATGGAAAATGCAACGTTGTTACAATGTGGACTCTAGCTCTCAGTGAATTAGATATCTTGAGAAAATTATGTTAATTGTGTCTCTGGTTAAATTTAGGCAGTATGTAGGCACTGTTAGAAAGTGGCTGTTTGCAAATACTATAATAACAATATCTAGTTACACACTTTTTTTTACCTGCTCTTAAAATATGAAGTTATTATTGGCTTTTGTTAACAATGGTGCTTATGCATATCCATAAAGTGTTCCTTTTTAATATAATGTGGACAGCGTGTACTGTCATAGTTTAAGCTAAGCACTCGAATGCAGAAACTCCTCAATATTGGTCCTTACTCTGTGACACTGTCCTGTTCCCTCTGACACTGAGTGAACTACTCTAAAACTTGAAGTCCTTTCTTGTCACCTTGAAAAGCCTTCAGTGATATGTATCTGTCCACTTTGGTGAATGCTACTGGAATGCAGGCTTCACTGTGGCATCGCTGCACTAGTTGATGGCTAAGAGAGATGGATGTTTTCTAAAGCATCTGAAGTTACTTATTTTTAAAACCGAAACATCTAACTAGCTTTGAAGTGATTTATTTCCTAAAATCACATTATCTTACAAATAGCCCTGGCTAAAGAAAGCCCATGGCGTAAGTACTATTTGGTACCCAGAAGGTTTGAAAGTTAATTACAGTGTGCAGCTCGTGAACTGATTTTCTGGCAGTCTTTGGCAGAGGATCTCATTCTGCAAAGTGAACTAGGTACAAAGGTGATTTCAGCAATTGCAAATTACAAACAGGCTTTGATAAACATTTCTTACTACTTTTTTTAAAAAATTATCTAGTAGATAACTTGTGCATCAGCTTTCACATGGGTGGAGAATTAACTGAAGTAATGACAATACAGGTGGGCTAGTAGTAGGGTAACAGTCAAATCAGTACTTTAATAATCTGTTCCATTTTTACAGCCTTTCTGTTAATCAGGGACATGCATAGAGAACTGGCCCTTTGTTGAACTTTAATACAGCAAGTTTTAGCCTGACACACTTAGAAACTGCTGAGATTTAAAAATCTCCCTGAAGCAAGAATGTGTTGTACATTCCTAATTTCTCTTATGTATGTTTTTGTATGCCAGTATACCAGGAAAAGATAAAATTAATGGAACAGTTGGTTTTAAATTAGACTTTACTGTAGTTGCAGAGGGACAAAGAGAGTACCTTATCAGAATCACTATAGCAACAGCTCACTGTATCATTCTCAGTGTTTTCCTCAGCCTGTGATACTCTCTACTCAGTCACTAGATTATTAATAGCATTGACATTTAAAGCCAGTCATTTCAACTGTAAGCCCAGGAGTATTTTGAGCAGAGAGAAATCCTAGGAGCAATGCCATTTACAGTTTACAGTTTGGGGATTAATTGGGCTTTTTATTATTGTTGTTATTATTATTACAAGACTTCCTTTCTCTTATGAGCTGTGCTCTTTGACTGAATTTCAGCTTTGTGGTGAAAGTAGTATGATGCTTCATGTGTGTGAGAAGTGTTTTTCCTGCCTGTCCTTTCAAAAAGGAGTAGAAGAGAGGTGGTTGTTGGTTAATGAGACACTCCTCTAGGCTGAGGAGAAAGATAGGAATAGTATATTAAAGTGTCTGTTCATTTGGTTTCTTTAATTGGGGATGCATCTCTAAGCAACAAGAAGTAAAGTAAATCCCCCATGCTGTTCACCTCATCGTTCTGTCTTCACCATAAAGGAGTAAAGCTGAAAATGAGAATTGCTTCTTTCATAGTCCGCATTTGAAATAAAGCTTCTGAATGTTGATGAAATGGCCCAGTTTTATTTTCTGCATGAAACTAAACCAGGCACCACCGCCTTTTCTTAGTAGCAATATTTGTACCATCAAAATGTTCTTTTCTCTACCAGTCACACTGATTATCCCCAAGTGGCCAATTTTAGCTTTAGTGAGCTTCCTGGTGACCTTCTCTGTAGCCTCCTGTCTTGTTAAATATTGTACTTAGAACAAGGAACCATGTTGATACTGGATTTTTAAATGTTAAGACCTTTAGTTTCCAGCTAGACAAGGCCTGTGGCTATTATGTCAGGTTGAGGCACACAGAGCACCTTCAACGAAGCTGATGCAGAGCCCAACTTGTATTCTTTTGAGAAGTGAACTTGCATTGAGGTCATGCCAGGGATTGCATAGTTCTGGAGTGTGTTGAATCTACACCGCTAGAGATGTTCAGGGTGAGTCTGTGGCATACTGAAGTTGATTGAGTCATCTGAAGGATTCCTTCTCTCTGTGCTTTGCAAATTATTCTAGAGGGGTTGAAGTTTGTAACCTGATGTAATCTAGTGATGGAAGATTGGCAGAGCTGCTGCACTCCAGTTCTATTACTTTCACTGCCTTCATTTGGATGAAAGGATAGATAAATAATTCAGTTACTTTTCAGAGCCAGGAATCTCAAGAAATTACTTCAGACTCTGCTGTAGGCTCTGGATCTGTTGCTGTTTCTATTTATAAGCAAAGCATTTCTTTTGTGCTGCTCTAAACAGCTTCTCCATTCATACCTTGTTTTGAAATTTTTAGCATTTACCTGGGATTTTGCAACTATCTGATGATACTTTTTTTTTTGGTTTAGCATAATTAGGCTGTTCCTTGTGTTCTACTCACAGAAGTGCCTTAAATCCATCAAAAGGAAGAAGAGCATTTAGTTATACAAAAAATTTACAACAATGGGCAGAAATGCTTGTATTCTGCTTGTCATTTGTTAATCAACTGTAGTAACTGGCTGTCAAAGTAGCTAGGTAAAGGGTAAGGTGGATCCTAGCTGCTACATGGTTGATTGCTCTATGTGATAGTCATTGCTAGAAAGAGACTTTGCCAAGCTGAGCTTTCTGTGCAGGAGTGTGGTTTTGAGCAATGCAGTAGCTACTCTGAGACTACTGATTGGTGAATTCTGTCCCTTTAGTTGTTAGGAGGTGATATCGTGAGACTTCCTAAATGACTGCATAGTATCTACTTCAACCCAGAACCTTCTCTCCTAGGTCTGGTCCTTTTACCAAGCGTAATGGCTTAGAAACAGATAAACTTCTAGCATTGTGGTGGATGGAATTAAAAGCTGTATGTGTTATTACTGTAAAGCAAGACCTGATACTAGAAATATTCTTTAAGTCTGCTGTTCAGCCTTGATGTTTGACTGTGCTTCTGTTCAGTAGTTTCTCCATAGCTAAAAACTGGTGATTTAGGCCTGTTTTGAGGCTACATTCTTAAGTGGTATTGTGGCTCTGTGCATCCATGAACAAAAGATGCTGTGCAAGAAATACACATTCCTGTGGGGGTGGAGCAAGCCTAATTTAGCAGAATGGTCAAAGCAATCAAGGTCTAAATTAGTTTAAAATCAAAGACGGGGGAAAGTCAATAAAAATTAAAACAGAATAAGGGCTGAATGTGGGCTTTCTTCAGGGAGTCTTCAAACATCTTTTCTTCTGTAAGAACAATTCTGCCTCAGCGTTAGACCATCCTCAGTTATACTTGCCTTGTGTAATTTTTTAAACGTTTCCTGTTTCTGTTTTTGATTATTGTTTTCTTATAATGTGTATGCTAGCTTTGTTCTTTTATTTCAACACAAAAGGAAAGTGTTCCCTCTGTGTTTGCTTGAGTGTAGGCAGTTAATGCATGAGGTACTTTCTATAGGACCAATAGGTTTATACGTAAAATTTTTAAAAGGGTACATGCAAAGAAAGGTGTAGGCTAAGATGCAGACAAAGAATAGATAGGGGGGAAAAAGATTTACTCATGTTTAAGGAAATTTCAAGAAAAAAGATTTTTTCAGGGCTGTTGCCATTGACACATGGGCAATGCCTCTTGGTCCATTAAAAATGCAGGTGTTTTTTCCCAAGGCCTGTGGCTTGAAATTACAAACAAAGGGAGAGTTCTGGATGATGTTTACTTAGCCTTCCAGTTTCCAAGTTAAGCCTGCCTGGAATCCATTGATCATTATGCACTGTCGCTTTAAAAATGTGACTGGGAAGAAAAAACATAACATTGCCAAGTTGCTTCACAGCTCTGTATGACTTGTGTAAAATGCAGAGTGGTTTTGGATTAATTCCATTTAGAGAGGGTTTTCCTGGCTCATAGAGACATTTCTTACAATATGTATTCATTTTAGGTCTCTTTAGCTTTCAGGACTTTTTAGAATTTTAAGTGAGTGGGAAAAAAATCTGGCACTCTTCTGTCCAGATTAAAGCAAATAAACATGCAAACGCATGTTTCTCTCAGGTTCTAAAAGAGAGATTTGACATATAGGTGGAAGAAGTTTGCTACAGTGACTACCCCTAGGTAGCTTTCTTCCTTTCCTGGACTAGGACTTACAAGGGACTAGCAACATATGTAACCTTTTTTGTTTTAACTCTGAGGAAAGCACAGTAACACATGTAAATGTTGTGAAATAATGAAGTAATAGAGATTGTTTGATGTCCTTCTTCGTTGATTTCCTCACTTCCTTACAATGTGGCAGAAGATGGTACAGGAATTTCTAAAGCATAAGAACAGACAAGAATACTGTAGTCAAAGAGGTTTTATGTATCGTCATGCAAAATTAGTAAGTAAAAATGCAGGTGAAATTTAGAAAGTCTTGAAGAAATCATATGGTTTAGTGCACTGCATGTGTAGATCATTATGAAATCTTTTCTGTGGGTCAGGCAAAGTTGCAGAAAGGAAAGGCACTCTTCTTCCTGCTTCACACATGGGGGAAAAAGAAGAAAAGAATACGTTTTGCACAGGGAAAGTTTCTGGCACTACCAGGAATTGGATCGATCTTTAAGAAAGCCACAGAGTGCAAAAATGGGATCTTCTGATCAGGTTAGCAAAGAATTACAACATACCTGCTGAGCTGGCTTTCCCTCCATACAGCACAGCTGTTCCTGGTTATGTATTTCTTCTGCATCACTTGCTCTTTTGCAATCCAGGAAATTTTCCTTCACTGTCTTCCTCATTTGTAACCGTCCCCAAAGCGATGAACTCCCCTGTGCCAAACCTAGGGAAGAGAATACAGTCCAGCATATTGTTGCTTCTTTTTGCTGTCATGGTTGCAGTATTACTTACCTTGACAATACAAGGTTTGTGAAAGCAGCAGTAGAGTGCATCACCACTTGATGGCACCAGACAAATTTGCAAGACCATTTAAAAGAAATAAAGAAGAGAAACAACTCAGCTTTTCTGCAGTATGGGAGGGTACCAACCAAAAGTAAGTTATGCTTACCGTATTAGTAGATGATTCGTTAAAGCACTCTTAGAGCCTGAAAAACTTGGCCATTGTTCAATTTCTGTAACACAGCATGAGAACTTCAGCACTATTGTAAACAATGAGCAACAAGGCCTTGTGCAGGAAATCAGTAAACTGAAAATGTATTCTTAGCGCAGTGTGCTGGGCAGTTTGTGAGCAAAAGAGTATGCACTTGCTTTACTAAAAATGTTCTGGTTGCCTTTTACTGAGGCTGTACACTCACTGTATCTCTTCCAAGTTATAATCATTTTAAGTACAAAGCAAGAGTTTAATGAAAGCCAAGTTTCTGTTCTGCATAATTTGAACAATTTTCCCAAGTAGGAGGGTTTCTACTACCATTGCGCTGTGTGCTGTTAGATTCCAAATGACCTTGATATTTCAAGAACTCCTTGTTTTACAGATATTCCTCTTAATGTTCCCCATGGGGCCAGATGTTGTCAGTTCAGTGACTGGAAGGATGACCACATTGATTCTTGAGCCATTAACATTAAAGTGTACCAACAGGGAGCTCCCCTAATACTGTTATGGATACTTTCTGAACGCATTATAAGAATCTTCTGCTAGTTCTCAGAAAAATGTCTTTCAGCGTCATACATCTGTGAGATAACCTCCTGTTCTTTCCATTAAACACAAAGCAATTGCTAGAGGCTTCCTTTATTTAATTCACTCCGAATCCTTTGCTTTCTGTAGTTTTAGCTTCCTTCTGTCTTTTAATCTGTCCCTGAACGTATTGCCTTGCTTAATTATATCCTGTTTTGTGGAGAAAGAGGAAGATGTTATTGCTCATCAAAATGACCAGCAATCTCCTCTTTTCCCTGATTCCCTTTCAAATAAAAATGTCTGCTACATTTGGTTAGTTTGTCTAGGTGAGCTGTACAGACAGAAGCTGTTGGCTTCTTTTCTCAACTGGTAGAATACAGAACTCATCCCAGCTTTATATGGATCAGAAATAATTAAATATTGCAGGATACCTGTTCCCTTTTCACTTCCAATTCTCCTTCTGTCACATCATGCATAAATGGAAGTGTGTACTGTTGGGGAATCATGTACATGTATATCTATTGCATTCCTGTTGATAGGGAGACAGAAAAAAATGGGCACCAATCCCCTCTCTTCATTCCCAGGCAACTGCTTTGCAATTTATTATTACCATTAATAGAAAATTATTTGGCTGAGGAGCTGTTTGATTTTTATTTCCATAGTACCTCGTGCAATGGAGACCAGGTCTGAACATAAAGATCTTAATAATAACATGCAGATATTTGACAGATCCTGTGGTTATCCACAGACACTCAAATCAGTCCCAGCCCTACAAAGCTCATACAAAGATTTTTTTTAAAAAGACTTTATAACATGAATGTGAATTTTGTGCATATCGATTCCAGAAAGTTGTGTTAACAGAGAGTGTTTTGTCCTGTTTCTAGGCTACATTACATCCCTGTTATTTTGACTTTGATACGTAGAGCATTTCACCATTTTAGTAGGCTATAGCACATTCCCAAGGTGCAGGATGTGTTGCAGTGCTGTCTTACTGTGGTGTACTCAAGAGAACAAATACAGCTATGCAAAAAGATGAATATTCAAACCCATTAAAACCTTTTGGTTAATTGTTGTGTTTTGTTTGTTTGTTTGTTTTATAATGTTTGCTTCCTTCCCATGTAACTAGTAGGAAAGATGCCAAAGACTGCATAAAAAGAACGACCTAAGTCTTTGAGAACATAAGTGTCATGTTTTTATTAGACATGTCTGTTGGTTTCCACTTGTGAAACAGTATTAACCATTTACTGAAGCAGTTCTAAAAGATGCTGGCAGCTTTATTGCTGAGTGCTGGTGTTGCACTCTTATCTGTCTTAATTGGTTGATGAAACAGTCTGTAGCAATAAGTTAACTGTTCCATAAAAATGTCTGTAAATAATGCTTCCTGTAAGCAGTATTGAAACAGAACTTCAGTTAAAGCAAATATACCTTCTTGCTGTTTTGAGTACTTGAACTCTAGAGGGAAGAAAATGAGAAGCAATTAGAGCAACAAAATGGATGTTTGTAATTTTAATATTCAAAGCTTACTTTTCTTTTCCTGTTAAATTGTATTTTAATGGGGAGATTTCATATGCCACTTACAAAACTGGATATTTAGACTTTGTTTAGTTGTTTAGCTTCACTTTTGTTACAGATGTCTTCTGCGTTCTGACTCGCTAGGCTACAATACTTTTCCAGGCTTGGTCATTTGTGTAGCCCTCAGCTGTGGGATGCAATACGCAGAGAGTCACTGAAGGGGAAAGAGTTGGTGGCCACATTAATCTGATAAATGTTCTGGAAGGCATGCTCACTCAGATGGAAGAGCCAGCCCTGGCTCTTAAATGGTGCTGCAGCTTGGCTTGAGGCTGCAAGCATCAGCACATGAGCCCAGCTCAGTCTTCAGCATTTTCTAGAGGAAGTGGCAATCACTTCTGTGCAGTGGACTGAGCCCACTTTTCATGCATACAATTTGAATTTCACACTGAGGTGTGAAATTCAGCCCAGGAACAGGGCAACAGCTCCTACCACTGGACTCCTGTTTTTTGAGTCTTTGCCAAAGGTAAAGCCCCATATGCTTTTTCTCACCAATTCTTCACATACAAAGCAAAGTGTATATGTCTGAATAAGACTGAAATAAAAGAGACTGAACTTACATTTTTACGAATTGTTTTAGCGCTGGAGTATGTTGCCTGGGAAGACTGATGAAGCCATGGCATGAGATGTCTCAGAACAGGTTAAAGAAACATTTGTCAGGAACAAGGCAGCCGGTGCAGGGGGGTAGGGGAGGGCTTTCCAGCAGTTTCCCCTTGCATGAGGTGTGCATCACTGTTGAAGCATTTCTAAAGACGAAGCATGCAGCAACCCAGGGATGGCCTGTGCTGAGGCACAGTGAATTCCTAAGTGAGGCATGAGTTAGCAAGGGTGGAAGGCACCAGATTACACGAGCTCAAGCTCAAGAGGTGCAGACCCAGCTGTATTTAGATGTAATTCTGATACCTACTGATGTTCTCAGTCATGGAGCAGTGTTGCTTTTAGATGAGACCAGCAACAGTAAAACGTTACACAATGAGAAGGACAAGGTTAAAAAGTAACATGATGGTTATAGCAATCGAAGCTTGCCTTCATAAATATACCAAGCTATTATTTTGTGGTATTTAGCTTTTCAAGGGAAAAATAGTAGGCTTTCTGGAAAGTTTAAAATACTATGTATTTGTGAAAAGGCCAGATTCCCCCTTTGTACACACTATTAAAACATACAAAAATTTTGTTTCTCTTACTTGAAGGTGCTAACTGGAGCTCTTTGGAGAGCAGTGAGTGACTGCAAAGTCAAATACTGAGAGATTTATGCTTGAGATAATGAAAGGCAGGAAGTTTGAAACGTGCAGTTTGTTGATTACAGAAATTGCTTCTGTGATAACAAGGAGTCATATTGTCACTTGGACTGTTTATTATCTTTTAGGTTTCGGCATAGTCCAAATTGCTGGTACTTGAGAGACTGGACCGTACACAGCTGGATCAGACAATGCTTGAAATACGGTGCACAGGACAAAGCTTTATACACATTAAAGAACAAGGTAAGCGCTTACAAGGAAAAGCTGTGATATTTCATCAGCTTTATTGCAGCCGGGTCCTGTAGACTGTGGTTTTAAGTTCATAGAATTGTAGAGCAGATACTTTTTTTACAAACATAAATTAATGTTGTGCTTGCATTTCAGCTAAATCTCTTCGCAGCTTTTATTTTCTCTTCCTTTGGAAGCTCTTTGTTTTTGAACAGTGTTGGTATCCAAAACATACTAGATGCAGGAGAGACATAAAAACCTGACAGGCAATGTCCCTCGTGGTCCCAAAGGCTCAAATAAAATGCCAAAACAAATCAAATACATCAACAGTTAGAAGGTCTATACCACAGCAGCCATGCTAATCTCCTTTTGTTGCTTGACTGTCACATTGCTGCAGTGTGCAGTGCCATTGTTCTAATCTGTCTGATACCTGCAGTGCTGTGCTTGGGAAGATTTAAGCAGCAGATTTTCACACTGATTTTTTTTTTTTTTCCTTCTACCCTTCAGGTTCAGTACGGAATTTTCCCAGATAATTTTACATTCAACATTTTGTTGGATTGTTTTATAAAGCAGAAAAAATATGATGGTAAGTCAATATGTACCAATTCTGCGTCTTTAGATGCATGCTCTTGTATCTTCAGAGCCTTTCTTTGAATTAAAAACTTTTGAGCCATATTTTATTCTGAAGTCACCTTAAAAAACATGCCTACTCCTTCCTTTAATCTATTTTTATGTATTTTATCTCATTTCTTTTGGGTTTTTATTCATTATATAATTTTGAAACGTAATTCACAGTTTCTATTGTGGTTAAATGTAAACCAACCACCATTCCAAATGTAAACCAACTTCACCAGTTTTTATGAGTCTGACATACATGATAAAAACATTATAGGACGATTAGTGACAATTAGAGTGTTAGAAGAATTGGAATGCAGGTCGTTAGAGTTATCTTAACCTACGTTTAGCTATTCAGAAAGCTACATATCTAAACTGTTTATCTAGACTTTCTGTCTGTCACTGAAGAGAGCCAGCTGTGCTGAATTGCCATGTTAAGGTGCTTGTCTTTCACTATTGACTTTTTAAGTGTTGAGATGAATAATTGTCTCATGTTTGATGACAAATATTTAAGATTTTCAATTCACTGCAGGTTTTCTGTTACTGTAGACTTGCAGTGAGGTCTTCTTGGCATAAGCCTCAACATGCAACTGAAAGGGACAATAAGTCTTTCAGGAGTTCTCTGTAGCTTTTATCATGAAGGTTTTGCTAAATGGCAAATGAATACTTTTTTTTTTTTTTTGAGATCCCCTTCATCTGTGAATTCCTCCATACTCCATCCATATATCTTTTCTGTGACAGGCTCAAGGCCTTTTGTTTAACAAACTGTCCTTCCTGACAGGGAGTATCACTGAAACTCCCTGTGGAGCTCCTCCAGAGCACTGATTGTTGAATATAGTGAGTGCTGTGAGTGATCTTTGACAATTTTTGTGCTCTCGTGTCTCCTTAAGGGCAGTGAACTTAAGCCAGTCTTCTCTCGGCTGAAATCTAACACAAGAACAAAGAAGTAATTTGTAGAGATTTTTTAAAAAGTGTTGAAAATGAAGGTCTGAGCAAAGAAGAGCCAATTGAAGAGTGCAGAGCTAAGATCAGTGTGGAAACCTTCTTTGCTGTTCTCATTTTATTCAACCAGTTCTTCCTTCTAACAGTGTGTTTGAATAAGCGAGTAAGACTAATTCTATACTACTAGTCATAAGAAATCTTTGACTTTCTCCCTAACTACTTCAAAATATACTATAGCAGTGGAGTACCAGTGAGCAGGAGTGAGAGCTGTGTAAATTTGCACTTGCGGATTATGTATTATTTTCCTCCATAGATGCTCTTTCAGTAGTAACAGAGATCATGCTGCAAGAAAATTTTGATGAATTATCAACACAGCTTCTTTCTCTCTATGTTTTATATCAGTACCTGGCAACGAAATTGGAACATACGGTAAGCTTACTACACTCAAAATGATACAGAAAGCCTCCCATTTCTAAGTGTTATGTTGCAGTCTTCTGGGCATTCAATCTTGAATGTTTTTTTTCCCCCTAAGTTTATGTAGAAAAAAAACCTCTCTTTTTTTTCCCCATTATGTTTACAACTGCAGAATAAAGACTAAAACAAGCAGCAAAAAACAAAAGCTATCAAATACTTGTTGCCCCTTTTGCTCCTCTATCTGAAAGAGAAGGTCTGTTGGGATTTTCAGAGGTAATGTAAGCCCATTGGAAGATTATGAAATGACATTTCTTCATTTCAAGGAGAGTTTTATCAGTTAATACAAAAAACCTGTCACCTATTGTATAGGACCCTGCTAAAGTGGGTTACTGCTCACCATTAGAGCTTGTAATGGTGATGTTGCAAAATTATAAAGAATTTTTACTAGGAGTTTTACTATCCCGTTTGGATTTGTGTGGGGTTTTTTCTAGTATGTGTTTGATGTAAAATTAAGTTAGTTACATTCCTCCCTTTTCCAGGGATGAGGGGTTTCTTATTTACATCTTGCTTAAGAGCAACATGACAGTTCAGACTCTTGGAAATGGCATTATTCTGCCTTTGCAAAAGGGGCTCAGTTAGGTATCAGCAAAGGCCTCTGCCATGTTCATCACTTCAGGCAGCTGTTTTTCATAGTTTGGCACAAGCCTTCAATAGCATGTTGTCATAAGGAAAGTGCTTGAAGTGTCCATTTGTCAAACACAAAGCATCTTCCGAAATGCGTATTACAGATGCCTTAAGATTACAGATAGGGGTTTACTCAATTGTATTGCAATTTCAGTTTTTACCATAGAAAGTGGATGTGCATTTGCCCTGTTCTGTGATTCTGTGACTCTGTATTCTCCTTCATTCCCCCAAAGTTAAATATGCTTGATTACTTGTATATGAAAAGCAGAGAGACCAAAATCTTATTTTCCCGTTGTGTTTGTTCATGTTTCTGTATCCTCACCACAAAGACAAGCACTTGTCAGTATGTGTAGTACTTCATGAAAGCTGAACATGCAAGCAAGGCTTATGCAGACCTATGACATATTTAAGACAAGCATATTTATATAGCTGTGACTTATTTAATATGCATTTTGAAATAACCACATCCAAATGCAGCAATAAGCCGTATTTTTATGTGTATACACCTTACAGAGTACCATTCAACACCTCATAATGCTCATTACCAATTTTCTGTGTTTGATTTAAGAACTGGGGGCATACAGAGTTACGAGATGTGCTCACCTACTCCTAAAAATCCCGTTCCCTTTTCTCAAGGTGTGAGACAGGTCAGCCAGTGTTTTGTTGCAGACAGGCCCTTGGCCTTAGCTTAGGGGTCCAGCAGTGTGATTAAGTGTTTTTTAACTTTTGAGAGCTGAGTCTTGGGCAATCTGACTGTGTTAGTGTTTAGTGTGTATAGCAGTGGTGACAGAGAGCTTACATTTTTCTGCTGTTGTAAACACCACTGAAAGCCTGACTGGTCTTGGCTGTCACCAGAGTTTGCTCCTTGACTGCTGCAGAAAATCAGTGAGATTGCTACCATCCACTGCAAAGGTGTTAAGTTCTTGCAGTAAAAAGACATTTGTCCTTCATGTTTTGTGCTTCTCTGGTCTTGAAAAATGTACTATACTATCCCATAGTGAAACAAAATTGAAGCTGCACTTGTTTAAATGTGCTTACTGATTATTGGGTGCCCTTTAGCCATCACTGGTGGTCTGGATCAGACAACTGGTGCTTCTTCTAGCTGCAGAGACAGCTGTACTTTTAATTCTGGGGCATACAGTGGTCTGGGTGAGTTGCATATGTTCTTTTCACAGTGCAGATTTTGGACTTGGAGCAGCCATTAGCAGCATATTCTTCACTCAGCATTTTCCTGTTCTAATGAGGGATAGTGGAGTATGCATCTTACCACATACTTCAAATAAAAGGCTGCTCTAATACAGAAGCTGTATGATTTTTTTCTTCAGCAGTGTTAGGCTGAAGCAAGTAGTGGGGTATAGAGGTCAGAGACAGAGCTTGACTAATGTAAATCAGTGTAACCTTCTGTCTTGAAGCAAATACACTGATTTATTTCCATACAGAATCTCAACCACTTACATGTTACTGTCTTCTGGAAAGAGAAATGTTCCTCAGTATGATGTGTACTGTTCCTGAGGTTATATACATAGTGTATACTAGACATGTTTAATGATTCTTTACTTCACTTTCTTTACATCTGAAGAAAGCTACATGTGCTGTCTTTGGCTGCTGCCATTTTATGTTTGTGTTTGTCAAGGAACACTTACTTAGTCTACATTATTTGCAGTGGGAAGAGGAGAGAAATCTTGGAGCATCACTAGTGCTTACAGGTCTAAAGCAAACAAACACTGTGGGTTTTAGCTCCCAGCTGTATGGCTATGCGTTCCTTGGTAAGTTTTACCTTTCACAGCCTTATTTTCCCTCTTGTCTTCAGTGGCTGAATTTTTGCTTTATCAAAATGTAATCAAGGAGAAGGCTAAGAAAAAAAGGCAGAGAGGAGAATGAACAATTTCAGAATTAAGACTGAATATGTTTTGTAAGCGTGGAGGGTGTTACTAGTCTAACCGGTATGCCCTTTATCAGACAGTTTCAGAACCTCCCTGCAGGTTTGGCTTGGCAGCTGAAAGAAAGAAGATGCTTTTAAAGAGCAGTAGGATTGATTTGTTTGTGGACCAACACATTTTCAAAAAAATACAAAAGGACTGGGTTCCATAACACAAATTCAGGGTTATGAACAATAGACTCTTTTTGTAGTTACTGAGCTTCTTAAAATAATCCTTAAACCTCAAGAAGTTCAAAGAGCACAGCTGGGAAGTCACTATGTTTAGAACATTTACTACTCATTGTAAAGTTGATGTTTCTGTTGTGAAAAGCAGATAGCAGGACCTTGATCCTGTATCTGTTGAAGGAGTCTTCACTGCTAGTGATGTGCTGCTGTATTATTAAATAGCAGTTAGGTCAGCGTATATCCAGAATTGGAGGGAAGGGGAATGGTGTAATTCTTTAATTTCCTCTAACCTTTAGAGGAAATTAGTGCAGACGAGTTTTGCTCTTTTCTACAAAATTGTTACTTCCTTCAAAGTAATTCATTTATTTAAAATTTACTATTATGCAGTTGGTCCATTACTGTGATATGTTTTGTTCTAGAAGGTAGAGAGTATGTATTGAGAGTAGTATAAAGCAGACTTGTTCTTAAAATGGGGCCTCAAAATACTATGTGTAGTGGCAGATCTTGATTCGCATATATCATGACTGTTAAGACAAAAACCTAGTTTTCTGTCAAAAAAGGGAATGAAGTGAAAATGAAATTGAAAGTAGGATTTTCCATAGTGCTCTGGTTTGTTACCCAGTGGAGATACTGATACAAATAAGGACTTCTCTGTGCAGTTGGCATTCAGTTTGTGGTGGTTTTTGTGTCATATAGATTGATTGAGTAGTGGCTGTATTTAAAAAATGCACTTTGCTGTTGTCTGAGAGCAGTAGTACTTGTTCCATGACATTGACATTCAGTAAATCAAAAGCTATTTACTGTTATGTCACATATTCCGCAGTCTTGCCAACACTAATGGAGCCAGCCTCTGTGATAGTGGACGATGTCTACAGGCACAGAGTGGCCTGAAATACCTCAGCTATTTTAATATAGCAGTAATACATAAAAAACTGCCTGTGCAGTTAATACCTTGCTTTTCATAGACTGTTCTCTTCCATGTAAAGAAGGGTAAGGTGTGTTCCATCATTCTGTGTCGCTACAGCCAGAGTGCAAATTTGAGAACTTGGATAAGAGAGGTCCTGTAACGAATACTGAAGTGGTATTATTTGTTACACTGACGACGACAAAATCAAAACCTCAACATGACAATAATTGTAAATCAGTGCTCACTGATTCTGACATGATGTATGTTTCCTTTATTATGTTGGAATTTTGTTTTATCTAGTAATTACCATCAGAAGAAAAGAATTACCATCACAGCACCACTGACAAGGTGCTGCTAAGGTCACTGAAGACTTTGTTGCACGGAATGTCCTAAATCAATGTTAAACCATGACAATCAAGAAACAAAATTTCATTTTGGCAGGTCTCCTGTATTTCCTCTCAGGAAGCTCCAGCAGAATTAGGGGTACTTAGCTATATAGTTAGCCAGGATGTATGCTGTCAGTACCATACAGTCTGGCTGTGAAATGTATGTGAGTATACCCTAAAGGCCACAGAGGTTGGATTGAGTGCATCAGTCCCTGATGGCTAAGGAGACATTTGTCTGAGATCTTCAGACATCCTGCTCAGAGCTGCTGTTAGAACTGCTAGACAGCCAGAAAACCTGACTGCTTTTCCTGTTTTCTGTCTGGACAAAATCTCTAGGTGAGGGGAGAGGAGGAATGGGGAGGAATCAGAAATAAACATATAATAGCTGTAAAGTTGGTCAAAGAGAGGCACATTATTTTAATAAGGTAATAGCAGTTTTATCAGATCAACTATGTAGAAGAGTGTGGGTTTTTTACCACAATAGCCAAGACTCTTGCTGTTACTTCTAAAAAATGGATCAACCTGTATGGTTTCTGTTAAGACTCAAGGGTTAAGGTACTAACACTGAAGTATTTTTTTAATCACAGGGAAGGTGGAGTTGAATAAAGGGCTAAGAGCTGTATACAATCTAATGCCACTGATGTGGACACCTGGATACTTGAATAGAGCCTTGCAAGTGATGGAGAATGTGGCTTCATTGTCAGGGGACAGCAAAATCTGCAAAGAAGCTGTAAGTATGAAGGCTATAAACTGTTGAAAAGAGGTAACTTTGTATAAGCCAAACTCCAGTAAAACCTGTGAATTCTGTGCCTCGCTAATGAGAAGAGGACCATAGAGGTCTTTGGAGGACAGAAGTAATGTTTAGAACAGAACAGGTGCTTCAGTTGATAAGCCAGTGATTGTGTCTGCTGGCATGTACATGAGAATGAGTATGTGTTACTGCCACAAACTGTTTAAGTGTGTTTTCTAAGCCTTCCCCTCCCTATAAGTACATGTGGGTCTCTGTCACAGCAAGCACTTTTGTGTCCCAAGTTTTTCAACTCAGAGACACACTTATTCAGTGATGATGAAGTACCACATCTTGTTTCTTTCCTGGCTAATTCCATAGTTTTTTGCTCTCTGAGATGATACTGTTGTGAGTGATACTGGTCCAGAAATAGTACAGAGTGTTTTATAGGAGGGTTATAATGACCTCCCTTGGGAATGATGAACAAATTCGATGCATTTGTGAAATCAGCACTGAATAAGGGACTTGGGGCTTAGTTAGGAGTGCTGTGGGGCATCATACTGATAATCAGATAGCTTAGGGAGGAATAACTTAGAAAACTGCCACCACATGAGCTGGAGCATAGAAACATCACTGAGGTCTCACCTTCTTTTCTTCATATGCTTTCCTGAAGATGTGGCAAACTCAAGTGGAAAAAGAGAACCTATGGATCATGAAAGTAGGGGCTGGCCACTTGGGAGGAATATAGGACTGTTGCCAGAGGATGTAGGGAGGCAATTAGGAAAGCTAAGGCCTCCTTGGAACTTAATCTTTCAAGTGAGGTCAAGGACAATAGAAAGGGCTTCTTCAAATACACTGCAGATAGAACTAACTCTAGAGGCAGTATAGGCCCACTGCTGAATGAGGTGGATGCCCTGGTGACAGAGGATATAAAGAAGGCAGAGGCACTGAATACCTTCTTTGCCTCTGTCTTTACTGCTGCAGACTCTCCCTAGGAGCCCCAGATCCCTAAAGCCCAGAAGAAGTCAGGATGAAGGAGGAGTTTGCTTTGGTAGATGAGGATTGGGTTATGGATCAGTTAAGCAATCTGGACATCCATAAATCGATGGGTCCAGATGGAATACACCCATGGGTACTGAGGGAACTGGCAGAGGTCATTGCTAGGCCACTCTCCATCATCTTTGGTATGTCGTGGGCAACAGGAGAGGTCCCTGAGGACTGGGGGATAGCAAATGTCACTCCAGTCTACAAGAAGGGCAAGAAGGAGGACCCAGGTAACTATAGACCAGTCAGCTGCACCTCCATCCCTGGAACGGTGATGGAACAACTTGTTCTTGGCACTATCTCTAGGCATATCAAGGATGTGGGGGTCATCAAGAGCAGTCAACATGGTTTTACCAAGGGTAAGTCATGTTTGACCAACCTTCTAGCCTTCTATGAGGAAGTAACTAGGTGGATAGATGATGGCAGTGCGGTAGATGTGGTTTCTCTTGATTTCAGTAAAGCATTTGACACTGTCTCCCACAGCATCCTTGTAGATAAGCTGAGGAAGTGTGGTCTTGATTATCAGGTGGTGAGATGGATGATGAACTGGTTGAAAGGAAGAAGTCAGAGAGTTGTGGTCAATGGGACAGAATCTCGTTGGAGGTCTGTGACTAGTGGAGTCCCTCAGGGGTCGGTACTGGGACCAATGCTGTTCAATATTTTCATCAACGACCTGGATGAGGGAACAGAGTGTGCCAAGTTTGCTGATGACACTAAATTGGGAGGAGTGGCTGACACACCAGAGGCTGTGCTGCCATTCAGTGAGACCTAGACAGGCTGGAGAGTTGGGCAGGGAGAAACTTGATGAAATTCAACAAGGGCAAGTGTAGAGTCTTGCATCTGGGGAAGAACAACCCCATGTACCAGTAGAGGTTGGGGACTGACCTGCTGGAGAGCAATGCAGGAGAAAGGGACCTGGGGGTCCTGGTGGACAGGAGGATGACCACGAGCCAGCAATGTGCCCTTGTGGCCAAGAAGGCCAATGGCATCCTGGGGTGTATTAGAAAGGGTGTGGTTAGTAGGTCAAGGGAGGTTCTCCTCCCACTCTGTTCTGCCTGGAATATCTGGAATATGGTGTCCAGTTCTGGGCCCCTCAGTTCAAGAAGGACAGGGCTTGAGAGTCCAGCGCAGAGCCACAAAGATGATGGAGGGGAACATCTCCTTTATGAGGAAAGGCTGAGGGAGCTGGGTCTCTTTAGCTTGGAGAAGAGGAGACTGAGGGGCGACCTCATCAATGTTTATAAATATTTAAAGGGTGAGTGTCAGGACCATGGAGCCAGGCTTTTTTCAGTGATGTCCAGTGTTAGGACAAGGGGCAGTGGGTGCAAACTTGAACATGGGAGGTTCCACGTAAATATCAGAAAAAGCTTCTTTACTGTGAGAGTGACAGAGCACTGAAAGAGGCTGCCCAGAGAGGCTGTGGAGTCTCCTTCGCTGGAAACATTCAAAACCCGCCTGGACAAGTTCCTGTGTGAGGTACTCTAGGTGATCCTGCTCTGGCAATGGGGTTGGACTTGATGGTCCCTTCCAACCCCTAGGATTCTGTGATTCTGTGTATCCCTGGTGATGGGAGTGTCCCTTTTGCTAGCATCACTACTAAGTTTGCAGTCTTGGCATTTCGCTTGACAAAGACTGGGGCACTGCTCACCAGGGTCTCCTTTCTGTTGTTCCATACTCAAAAGTAGCTCTGTGTAATACTGGACAGTGCAGGTAACAAACTATCACATCTACATCTTCCACCCTTTTGTGTTGCCTCTACAGCTGTGTGGTTTTCAGGATTTCTTCCTTACTCAAAGTTTGAAGAACTCAGGCTAATACACTTGTGATGTTTTCTCCTTACAAACCCTAGATAAATGAAGGAACTCCTCAGCTTACTCTAGGTTGTAGATGAACATCCTACTGTTGAAACACTCTATCTGTCTGTGGTACAACAGGTCAATAGGAGATCCCATCCTTCCATGTACTTTGACTGTAAAAATAGTAAACCCTAGTAATATCTAGGTGTGCTTTATTAGCACAGAGTCTTTGTTCAGAGAATAACTAAGAGTATTAAAATAAGGTTGTTACTGATTACTTACTAATGCTGCAAGTGTCTCTGTAGAAATCCAGTAGTAGAGCCCAAAAAGCAATGACTGTGAGAGCCACACAGAGACTTCCCTGAAGAGATAATTGGTCTCATTTTCATTTTTAGGGAGCAGCATATAAACAATCATGCAAGTCACGTAAGTTTCACCAAGCTGAGGATCTAGACCAGGCCTGGAGTATGTGTTATTATCAAAATAATTTTTCTCTAATGCATTTCTGTGGCCCCAGTGGAGAAGGGAAACAAGGAAAATAGGTTGACCTATATCCTTATCTGGTGTAAAGTAATTACAGTGTATTGATTGGCATCATCTGGCCTTTTCTACCTAAATCCTCATTAGTATTTGACTATTAAATCCATGCAATATATTTTTAATTACTATTTCCAACTAAAATGCAGTATTCCCAAGAATTAAGGACTAAGGGCATTGATTATATCAATATTGGGGTCAGTCAGCTTCCACTGAATTCAGCAGCAGCTGTGATGGAAACATCCTCAAGTGCCATAAACCTTTTTTTTCCAGTAGCATCCTGAGTCTCTCCTAGCTGGGCTAGGTTGACCGTTATGCAATTCTTATTAATCCATATGATAGCACTGAGAAGTATGGGTCATGTTACGAATCACTATCTTTGCATGCCTGCACAGTCACAGAGTTAGTTGAGAAAGACACAGCTCTGGTTTTGGGATCTTGGTTCTTTTCCAAAATGTAATAATATTTTCTGGCTGAATAAATTTCACTATCTAAAAGGGAAGTTTTAAAATCAATATTTTTAACTGCACAGTTTTGGATTAACATTTTTTAGTGATTTTCCTAATCATTATTGGTCACTTTTCTTCTGACTAAACATGTGTCTCTCCACTCTGCCATTAATATCTTAACAACACAATAGAAATGCAGTTTTAGTATTGTACTATACTGTTTACTGTGAACAAGCAAGACAAGTTATTTTTTTATCAGTTGTTTGAGAAAGTATCTAAAAAAATGTATGTATTTTCAAGCATATTATTATTATTTCATTGCTTATTTAATCTTGTTACAGTACTACTAGTTTAAAGATTACATATCAGCATCAAGAATGCTATTTCAAATAAGCCTAATTTTTATCCTTTAGCATTATATACGTATCCTAGGAAAATGAAACTGTAAGTATCAAGATCCCTTTTGCTTGAAGACAGCATCACCAATTCAAAGGTTACACAGTTATATCATCCTGTTGATAAATACTCGGAATTAGGATTCATGGAAGGATAACAGCTTTTTGCGTTTGTAAAAGCTGAACTTTAAAATGAAGGTAATCTTCATCCAGAAATTCTAGTTGTGGAGATCACGTTATTCCCAAAGTAGCAGCAGACTCCATATAGGAGTTCCATCTTTTCTATCAATTATATGTACAGAAATAATTTACCAAGTCCCTTAGCAAAGCTAATGCATTCTTTTGATAGAACTGCAGTTAGATTGGAAGAGGGTGCTTCTCTTACTGCCTCAAAAGACAAAAAAGCAGAAGATAAACAGAGGTGTCACAAGTTAAAAATTTACCAATATATTACAAGCCTGTATTTCAATTTTTCCTGTTAAATTATCAAACTAGTGATAAGAATTAATGTTTTTGTTGCTGAACAGGTGATTCTCCCACTTCATCAAGGAGTTACTGAGATGATCTGTTAGAGATTATATTGTTCAAATACTGCATAGTAATATCTGGCTTAGGTGAATCTGCAATAGTGGATCATGCTAGTGCTGTTATCACTCTGGACTACCATTTAGCGTTAGTATTTATGGCCAGTTATCAGGCCAAGGGGGAGACATTAGCCTAGTACCCGACCAATCTGCAGATAGCAGTCAGCATCAGAGTCATGGGGAGTTATACTTTTGACAGGGGATGATGGAATTGTTCTGTTGCAGAGATCGAATGTCCAGCTGCAAAGGTCTCAAAGTACAGTACAAAGTTCCTCCAAGAGTAAGTTCCATTTCCTATTAGAATTTAGTTTTCTTTTTATGATACACAGAAGTAATCTCAAAATACATGGTAACTCATGAAGTTTTTAGTAAACATAACAGTGGTGTTACTCAGATTGTATTCCCAAACTGTTTATGCTAACAATGAAAAATGTGATTGCTCAGATTGATGCTCTGGAGACAGTTTTTAAGTCTGTCATTGAAGCAAAACCTGATCGAGAATCATCTGAAGAAGCCAAGGAATTACAGCAGAAATCACAGTTTACAGAATCAGAAGAAACAGAGCAATCTAAAGCACCCAAGTACTACGGTCGATTCAAGGTAAGAGGGTTTTGTTTATCTAAAGATTCTAAGATGTAGTTTGTTTCCATAATATATACTAGAAAATATATACACTGGCTTATTTTGACTAGTAGACTGACAACTTTCAGTGCATAAGGAGTCCTACCTAGCATTTTTTAAACCAATGTCACCATACGTTTTCATTTCTTCAGACAGGAAGCAGCAGCCTGCAAAGACATAAATGCTCAAGGCCACTTGTCTTTTGTCTGACTGCTGGGATTTTATCTTCACTTTTCATACACGAAAATGATGAATCCAATCCTGTTTGCAAAAGTCGTATATTTATTAAAAGTTGTATGCTTATTAAAATAAATTGTAATAGGCATGAGACCATCCTGAATTTCTTTTCCATTTGTGTATGTTACGATTAAATAGGAATGTTGCATCCTGTACTTTCAGTCTGGGGAATTAAATAAGAGCTTTATTGACCCCCTTTTATCTTTACATCTTCACATGCATGGTAACAATATTAAACACAAACAGTTGTTCATTAGGGCACAGCTGTGTAGCAAGTACATTTTATTTGATCATCTTGTAGCTGTGTAATGAGAACTCACTTTATTTTATCACCTCTTGTTCGTACTGTGGTAAAAATCAAATACCCCAGGTTAAAACTAATCTGGCTCATAGTTCCAGGAGCAGTACTCTTTCCATAGCCCCATCAGTTTCCATTGTTGCTGTCACAACCTTGGGCAGTAGTTCTGGATACAGACCGTTGTTCTTCTAAAGAAAGTTCAGAAGTTAAAGGATTAGTATCTTATGGTTTCACCTCACATGCAAACACTTCTTTCTTTAATTTTTATTTACAGAAATTATTAGCCATTTGTCTTTAGATTTTGAACTTGCTTTGTAGGCACCTAGAACTTTAATTAAAAAGTGTTGTGGAATCAGTGAATGTTCAGTAGATGATAACTAATGTCTGGATAAATTGCAGTGAACTAGGTAAACACAAGTGCCCTTTGAAGGAGCGAGTGAGACATTTTTATGAGTGTCATTGTCTGTCTGTAATCTAGCCTTGAAGAAAATAATGCAGAATGCTCAAAGCCCAAATGTCAAACTGGGAACAGACTAGTGCAAAGAGGGTAGTTGTCTTCTCATCTTAACCCTCCCACAAGTTCCCTTATTAACTCCTGTTCAGATTGCCCTGACTTTGAGCTGACAAATAACAGTTCCAATACTAAGCTCTAAGCTCTCCCCAGAAAAGTCTGAACATAAGAAAGAAGTAGCACTCTTGTGAAGACTGGGCATCCAGCAGTAAATTATGTATAAATAAGCCACAATTTCTGGTTATCTGGATGAGAAAACAAGCTCTCAAGCCATTTTAGGTAAGCCTGAAAAACCTCTCAGACTCTTCTCTCAAATCCTAAGGCCAGCGCCAGCCAGTCTTCTAGTTGATTTCCTGGACATCTACCAGCATAATTCACAGGGCAGAGAACTTGTCTAGAAAAGCATGCAAATCTGAGGGAAGGTGGCAGCTCTGAAGCAACCTGGTGATGTTGATATTCACAGCTTCTGTCTCATCACAGATTATCTGCCCCTTGTGTTATGTAACCCCAACACACAGAGTATGCACTTCTGCTGCTCAAAACGCTGTGGTTGCACTTGGTCCAGGCCTGCATTAGCCAGCATGTCCTAGTCTTTCTCCTTGAGCTCAAAACCAATTGCTTCTGTGTCCTGCTTGCTCACTCCACTGCCACAAGTCATATGCCTGGGTATGCAAGGAAAAGCAGGTGGATGAGCTCCAGACATACGGTTCCTGCCTAGAGGTGTAGCTTGTTCTGCGTGGCTTTTGTACACATGGACTCCATGTCTCATACAAACCTTCAGAACAACCGTTTGTGGAAGTACCTGAAAAAGCCACAGCAGCATAACAGATACAAACTGTGAGAGGCAGTATGTCCTTCACTTCCACTGAAACAAACAGGACTTGAGGGCATTTGGCTCTTTCCAGGTAGAGCCTTAAGAGCTGTAATTTAGACTGTCTGAAACTGTCATTTGTGTTGTAATTACCTGTTTTCAGATCCTGTATGCTGAGGCTCCTATTCATTACAGTGTTCCTTAGGCAATTCCTTCCATCTTTGTCAATGGTCAGTGGGCAAGCATTTAATCACATGAATGCTGGAACACCCTCTGTAAAAGCAGTGCTCCTTCTCTAACTGTCTGCGTGCAGAGCCCTGGAGACTGCTTATAAAAATCAATTATTAAGCTACTTAAGAATGTGACCTGCAAGGCATAGTCTGCTGCTTTCCTAAATTAGTTTCACTAATGTATCACAGCAGAGCAGGGAAGTTTCTAGGGGTTCAGTGGTACCAGTAATGGTTTAAGAGAAGTCTGTCTAGTTTCTAGTTTGTTATTTTCTCTAGTTCCTTTTCATACTGCTTAGGTTCAGGGCATAAACCCCCTTTTCAGCATGTTTGGTAGTAGTTAGCAGGGAGTCTGAAGAATCTAAATCAGTTATTTTTAAACTGAATCTAATCTGTGAACATGAGTATAGTTTTCAGATTCCTTTCCCAGACCCAAGCTGTAGGATCTCTTTGGGTTTCTTACTGATGTATTATATACTGACATCTCGAGCAAAATAGAGATGAATGCACCTAAATATTACTGGGTTTGGTTTTGTTCCATTAGCTTCAAAACTATTGGTTTAGTTTTCATTCTTTATTATAAAATCAGAAAACAAAGCAAAATACCCAAGACCTTCAGACCTGCATGCCTAGAATTTTAAATAGTATTTAATCTGCTGTCTACCCAGTTCAATCTTTCAAGGGTCTGGCAAAATACAACAAAGCCTGCAGTTGTATTGGCTAAGGCAGAGAGAAGTGGAGAGGCCTCAATGGGGACATGACAATTTCCTGCATAAGAGCAAGGCAGTGCCTCAAAAGGGGATCTGAGGGGCAGTGCTTTTGCAGATTATTGCCAGTGTAGGCTGGGGGTAAAAGGAACACTATGGATTAGCAGCACAGCACATAAGCTTCCAGTGATAACTGGAAGTGAAAGTCTGGATATCTGCATGGTTCCAGAATTATCATTTTGTTTGGAGGTGAATGATCCCCACATCTTCTTTCCATCATCCTGCAATGCAGAACAGTAGATTTTATTCTAAGGGCCCAGGAAAGAAGCATGGATCTACCTTTCTTTAGGACCATGTGCTCACTTTAAACATTTCTGCAAGTGCTGGGCTCAGTAAAATGTTTTTTTCAAAAGAACCGTCAGCACAGCGTATTGCTATCTAATGAGTGAGCAAGGGGTAAAGAATCTGCTGATGCCATGTAATTTCCCTCCCCTGGGAGACTCCCCCCTTGGTTGTGTATCTGCACTTTTAAGGCAATTAACCAGATTGTTAGTGAGCCATCAGGCTAAAGATTCCAGAAGCCAGAAATACTGTTGCTGGATGATTCATCTTTAAGTGAATTAACATTTTTATGCTGCATGAAATCAAGAGAAGTAAAGCTCAAGAAATAAATATTGCAGTTCTTACTGCAATTTCTTACCAAAGCTCTACTCTTTGATTTCAGTGTAGAATATCTCTGAAAAAATAGCCCTTGCTTTAGTGCATTCTTTGTAAGCATTGTCAAGCTTCAGATCACAGTAACTGATGGGAAGGTCATGGGAGTTACTCGCTAAGAGAGCATTTTTGAGTTACGTGCATCTGTTGGGGGAGTTGCTCATGCAGGTAGTGTGGAACAAATTGTCAAATCAGTTTTGAGGTAAGACACAAAACCAAGGTGTTTATATGATATTGATTGTAGTTGACTGGTTAACTGATCTTTGTTAATACCAGTTAACTGAACTTGTAAAAGCAAAGAGAATTTTAATGGTGCATTAAAATGAAACTTGATTGATTTAATTTTGTTGGTGAAAAATACTATTCTAGAGGTTAGCATTTCAAGAAATAGTACCAGCTACCACAACTGAAACACTTTGCTGGGATAAAATAGTTACCTGACCTGTATAGCCCAGCTAGCAGCTGGATTCGAACAGCGATGTGTTGGTTGTTATAGGGAAGTGTTTTGTGGGTGATTATTTTTTTACTGACTTGCTCTCTCCTTCTCACTCCCTAACAAATCCTTTTTTATGACAGGAGCTGTACTCTAAGCTGCATTCACTTGGCAAGATTGAATCTGAAAGCCTGTTAACCCTGACCACCCAACTTGTCAAGGAAAAGCTGCCAGCATGTGAAGTGGAAGACATTGCAAAGCACGAGCAGAAGCTAAAGGAATGGGAGCAAGAACAAGCACTTCTCATTGAGAGAGAAAGAGAGTGGAGAGAAAAGGCTAAGCAGGAAATGGAAGCTAGGAAGCTAGCTAAAGCATCTGCTTAGTGCTGCAGCTCAAGGACTGTGTAGTGGTATGCATTCCTCTGTCAGTGAACTGAAGTGCTCACCGTTACTAGTATTTCACTTCAATCTTCTGCAAATGTGACTGTATGTGATTGCTATATGCAAATTAAACTTTTCCCAATTTGCCACATGTGCTTTAGAAATCTTTGTCCTGTATAGGATATATTTTCCTCCTACCATCAGCCAGGCAGGGGGTGGGATGGAGACAACAAAAAACCCAAAGAATTAGCTTGCCTATGATTAAAGGTGTAGAGAGTGGAAAGGACAAAAGAGGAGGGAAGAATTTCAAACACAAGTTTTTTCAGTTGGGGTTTCTCACAGGAAAGAATGCCCTGGCTACTAAGAGGATTAACATATATTGATTGCTTCCCCTCCCGCCCCAACCCATCTGGAAAATTCAGGCTACTGTACATGGTTGGAAGCCTAATTGTGGACTGTTTTAAAAACTGCTTTTAAACAGCTTCAGCCTAATGTGTTAGTACTTGTACAGGCACTTGGATATGCCTTCCCTGTAAGGAAGTTAGAAATGTATTATATGATTGTACTAGTTCTGCTCTGCTCTGTTTTTAGGGTCAGCAGAGAAATACGTACAATCACCTACCTCCACGCACACTGAGGACCCTCATACTGCAGTACAGTTTCCTTTATATTCTGTGCTGTTTCATGGGGTTTTTCACCTTCTTGTGTCAGCTGTGTGCACAGTCCCATGCCCTGTTATTCAGACTGGTAAAACAATGCAGCTATTCACACAGACCACAAGGACATCCTAAGGAAGGAAGGGACCGTAGTGCGTTGGTGGTGGGGTGTATCAGCATCCATCCCTGCTTACGTTTCCCATCACTGCTGAATCTCATCAGCTGCAGCGACTATGCAGCTCACGGCAGGACGGGAGATCCAAGCAGCAGCCCTGCTGTATTGCAGCTTGTAATGCCAAAACCAGTGTTGTCTTACTGTTTTACTACAGGGTCTGATAAACATTTCCAGTTTTATCATGCACCTGTTTAGTCTTACAGTGGTGAAACTCACATCACAAACTCACTGTAAATCCAGTGAGAACACGCTGCAAATCTGTGTTTTAAGTGTAGGAAAGCATCTTATCTACATACACCAAATATTTTTCTTATTCCCAGCAAACGCACTCAGAGCCTGGTTGCTCTTTCACATCCAAAAACTTGGCAGTAACGTCCTTCACCCCACCTCGTCAGCAAGTTGCATAGTTTCTCCCATACTGCAGTAAGAGAGTGCTGTTTCCAGGTAAGTAGATCATTTTGTGGCTTGGCCTACCTAACCAGCAGTGGACTTCGCTGGACAACTTTTCTCAAGTCTCCAAAAATCTTTTCCTCTTTCTTGGTCTAAATTCTTTCTGATAACCAGGAGAGGTTAAGGAGCATTAGGGGAGAATAAGAGGCCAAACATGCTCTTAAGAACAATTTTGCTAAAACTGGTGACTTTCTAAAGAGGTCACCACTCCTAATCCAGCCACAGAAGAATGGAGTGTCCCTTTCTGTCCCCATGTTTCAGTTCTGCAATGTCAGAACATGGGTTGTACCTCTGAAGATTCACAATCACTCTTGCATCCTACTACTCAGCTTCTCTGTACAGACACCACCTCTTCCTCCTTGGATCTTTATACCACCAACAGTTCTTTCTCACTGATACATGGCTTCCAGCCACTGTAGCTGCTGATATTGTTGCTTGGGAGACACTGGCTAGGCAACAACAGACACTTGCACATTTCTCTTTGTTTCTTGTTAGCATCTGTTAGCAAAAGGAGCCTGTTTGTGGCCCCACATCCCCTCTCACCCTGCTCAGTAGACATGCCAGGCTTCTAATGCTAATTGAGCTCTAGCAAGCTGCCTGCTGCCATGTCCCCACTATCTCACAGAACATGCTTCACTTCCCCCACAACAAACCCCTCTTTCCATTATTTAGATTTAACTATTACAGCAACAGGAGAAAAAAAATCCTCTAAACTGAGCAGCCTATTAATGATTCTTACCAGGCAACCAAGGTTGCCTCCTTGTTTTACTCTAGGCACTGTAGATTTGAATGCTCAGCGCCCCATCCAGAGTCTAAACTTAAAACAGTGTTGGTAAAACCTTCCTCTGCCATCCCCTGTATGTCCTCCCACATTGCCCTCTGCCCTTAGGAGATGAGGGATTTCCCTGCCAAATGCATTGCAGGCAGCAAAGCAGATTTCTGGGGACAGATGAAGGACACCAAACTGAAAACTTGCAAAGGGTCCAGACCATTTGTGGCATAAGGAGCAAGAACTGCCAAGCCTGCTCGTCTGTCCCCTTCATATCCGGAGTGAGAAACCACTTCTGACACTTCCACCAGCTGGGCCATCTGCACACCAGGGCCCCTCTTGCCTCCCCATAAGGTATCAGCCAAGCATTTCTCTATGATCCAGTAGTATCCATGTTTCTTCTCACCTCTGTCTCACTTAATAGCAACCAGCTTCTGCCACACCAGTGTTGTCTCAGCTAGCAAACCTTCACATTTCCCACAAGCCTACCTGCACTCGCTTGAATTCTCCAACAATTCTCATGGCTTCTTCCCCTTTGATCTCAGCTTTGATCCTGTTCAAGTTCCTCCTGTGTATCTCACATTTTTCTCTCTATGTCTCTGCTCTGTACCTCACCTCAGCCATCAGTGTGCCCCCAGCTCTGCAGGCAGCAAAGCAGCTTGGGGTACCAAGACCTTGGGAGCCCAAGTGTTGAGGCCCCTGGGTACAGCTTGGTTTTAAGTGGTTGGAAACATGTATTAGCAACTGAAACTTGAGGGAGGGCAGGAAGGTACATTCCTCTTTGATGCTGTTTCCTACTTACTAGCTTTGAGTGTGGTCACCAGTTAGACAAATTGTGAGATGAAGTAATTGACAAACCAGTGTTGTTCAGGCATGGGCTCAGCTTCCTAAGAGAGACACTGACTAGGTGTGCACCATGAATGCAGCAGCATGAAAAATCAATAGAATATAAACTAACTAAGTGTAACTTGCCTGCTTTTCTTTTTTTGCTCTAGGAAAAGTAAGATAGATTTGACTGTCTGCCCTCTCGCATAAACCATGTTGCACATAGAACCTGTTTTGCTGCTGCTAGCTTGATTGCTCTTAAAAAATAAGTTTGAAGAGTACTTATAGCAACACGTAGGAGTGAAACTGGGCCCCAGCTAGTCAAAAGCTGTTCTGTCTGGCTGCCCATGGCTTTGTGTGCACTCTTTGTGACAGCCATCACCTGCTGTGAGGCAGCCAGCTGCATTTAGAAGCAGGACAGAAAAGTCATACAGCAGCTTTTGATCTGCTGCTGCTAGAACGTGAGCTCTGATGCTAAGAAAAGAACATGGATGTGTGTCTGTATGTGTATTAAAAATAAGAAAAAAAAGAAAAAAAATAAAAAGTACTTTTGTACTCTATCAACAGAAAAAGCTTCTAAGTTCATTCAATCCTGCACCCTGATACTCATTCAATGCAAGCTCCCAACCAAATGAGCACATCTGCGTGAGGACTCCCTCATGCTTTTGGAGATGTTGCTACACTGTTTCAGGCAGCCACCTAGACCTTTCTGCATGTGGGTAGGACTAGCAAAATATTTCCAGGAAGGGACAGACCAAAATGTTCCTTGGTAGTAACACTGTCTCCTTTTTTTGGATCACCTCTCCTAGAAATGTTCCATCACATCCTTCTTTTTCTTTGCAGCTACAGCTGTGATTTGGATTAAAGCTATTGCAGTTTTCCCCGTGTCAGTGTATTTCTAAGTGGGAGGAGTGGATCCTTCATGGAAGTTTTTGAATAATTTCCCTACTCATTATCCTGGTGTCTGTATAGCTAGAAGCAGGGGAAAAACTCCCAGTGCTATAAGCAATTCATTTGCATGCATAGTCAACGAGTTGTGCATGCAAACAATGTGTCCAGCAGCCTAAGCAATACCAGGCTGTTCTAATGCTTATGGTACAGCCTTGCCAGATTTGCACAGGCAAATGTGTTAACAGTGTTAGCAGCTCTCCCAGCTTCCCCAGGTCGGGGAGAGACCCTTCTCTCAACGACACTATCCAAAGGAAACAGAAACCAGTACAAATGTTAAGCCTGCTTGGTATGTTGGTATGAATTCATATAGTGTAAATAGAAAAAAAACCAAAACCAGGCACTTCAAATGTTAAAGCTGTGCCTCCTAATTTAAAAAAGCAGCTTCCCAGTTCAAATCCCATGGAAGACACCAAGTATGCTGCTGATTAAGCAAGCAAATATGTAACTACTAGTTGCTCTCAGACCCAGTCAGACACTGTGTCCTATACAAAGCACTGGAATTGAGCTACTTCCCACAGGTTTCAGCACCTGCTCTTTCCCCCAGTGGCCTGTCCCAGCTGCTTGCCTGCCTGTCCCAGGGCTCTGCAGTCATCCTAAAACTGTGGGACAAGAATGATTACCTACCCCAGCTACAGATGAAGGTGGGCTGGGGCAATGAAGTGTCTGACCTGATCAGCTGTCACTGTGCCACACAGAAAATAGTCTGGGGCACAGGCTAGCAAGTGTTCTGTCACATTCCCAAGTAGCTGGATTCATATAGTAACAAAAGACAATTGTACCCTCCACTTCAAAGGGTGCAAGATGTGGCTTAGGGAATAGCATCCAATTCTGCAAGTACTGCTGCTGGTTTTGCTGGAGCTGACTGTGTCAAAACTACAATTAAGCCTTGCAAAATGTATTTCTAGTGAGCATTTGAGCACAAATAGTTAAATTTACCTTCCCAGAAATTTAATGATAGGAAAATTTGAGAAGACAAGGTTTTTTACTGTAGAAGAGAAACTACAGCTGACATATATGACAAACTGAATTTGGGACAGTGACTTGTTGAAAACAAAGGAGAATGAAGTATAGGTCAAGAATTTGTGACAAAACATTAATTCATGAGTAACTTAAGATACTAAAGGTGCTAGAAAACTGTGCCATCTATTTTATGGTCAATCTCCCTGTGGAAATATGTATATCTTTCAGTAATCACAAAGTTTGTCACTGAACTCAGCCAACAATTGCGTAATACTAAAGTCTTAACCTTTCTGATAAACTCAAGTCCACTCAATACACCCTAAATTGCAGATGCCCCAGGCATTAGGGCCCCATTGAAAAGCACATTGGATTATCAGGATAAAATTCAGCTTTCAATAAATCTTGTTTATTGCAAATCCTTACAATTTCTCCCTTAAATGAATTAAGAAAGAAGCTTTCAAACCTGTTATTCTTACACATAGCAACTACTGCTATTAATTACACCTTTGGAAACTGTAAAGTCTTCCTGGAAATACTGACTTGCACTCCATGGGGGTTCATGTGAAGTGGCTCAGTGGTTCAGTTTCAAGTCTCTAAGGAATTAACACAGCTGACTGAGATAACAGAAGGTCTGTAAAAGCTCAAAATTAGTTTCTGGACCTTAACAGGTATACAAGGTGTAAGCCCAGTGTATACAGAATTACTGTGTATTCACTGAGGTTACACCTTGTAAGCTTTGTGCATATTAGGGGAGAAGTTCCATCCATTTCACCTACCCTCTCTGTATTTCACGAGCACAGGTGATGGGCTGAGCTGCAGTATGATGATAGCATGTGCAGTTGTTCTGGTGGTGAAGCTGGGGCAGATGCACTAGCAGCCTCCACCCCTGCCTTGCCAGCTGGAGGCTGGTAACGCTGGATTTGTTGACTGCAGAAAAGGAGCTTCATCAAGTGCTAAGGATCAGTGAGAACCAACGAACAGAGCTTGTGCAGACTACCACATCTACTGATTTAGTTCTTTAGTTCTCAGTATTCCATTCCTCATGGAAATGATGCTGACTGTGCAGTCAAAAAACACCAAATCCCCTGGGAAGCTGAGGGCACTCAGTGTTACTCGTCTTCTGGTGGTTTTGAGCTATAATGTGAAGAAAGCACATGCAGCACAACAGAGGGCAATGCCTTGGAGGCTTCATGCTAATGTGAACCAGTGTGTCTGTGGGAGATGAAAGTAGGGACCACAGCAGTAGGCAGTGGTCAAAAACTATTCACTGACTGAAGGACATGTGCAGTGCTCATGTAGCAGAAGTACTGTGTGCACAGACACCCTCTGGGAAGCCAAGGCGCTTTGCTGCAATGCTGTGAATGAGCCAGATCGATGAAGTGCCACTGTGGCTGTTACTCACAAGACCCTGGAAACCTCTTTTCACCCTGTCCTATGAACCATGAAAAGATACAATTTCCTCCCAACCACAGAACACTAGAAATCAGTATTAAACAGTCTCCAGGTCCAGGATACTACAAGACAGTTTCCTCATTTTACATAGACTGAAAAGGTTTGAGGGACTATCTTTTTCCCATGCCATCAAGAATACTTCATATGCTGATTGAATTTGTTCATTAACAACACTAGTGGAAATAAATTTTCCCCTCAGAGGCTGTGTTGAAGAAGGGATCTCCCATTTGGCATCTGGAAGCAGCCAGCCAAATGCTACAGATCAGGCTGGCCTGTGCTTACCCGCAGGTACCGTGGGTGGTCCCACCTGTACAAATCCAAAATTTCACCCTGAGACTGTAGGTGAATAATTGGGGTTGAAGGCTGACTTGGTCTACTTGGACAGTTCTACGCAGCAGTATATGTGATATATAAGATATGCACCAGTCGACTCCCCTCATCTGGTCTTCATTTTTCTCTGTCACTCACTCAGCCCGATTCAAGTCAAACACAGTATTTCTTTTTGCTAATGAAACCTTAGGTACTGGAGGCACATAAGGGTCCACAAAAAAGACTGCTGTTGGAAGGTGAAGGAAATCCCACAAGGCCACGGCATCTCCTGGGAGTGAGCACCCCTTGCTCCTTGCTGCTCCAACCTTTACCTGCTTTCATGTCATTACTGTCTCTTTGAGCTAAGAAAGCACTGACTGCTGCACCTCACCACAGCAGGCATCACAGCAGCAAGTAACACTACAAAGGTAGAAAGCCTGATCTTACAGCATCACTTTAACAGCACTAGAGGAAAATCTGATGTTTATAAGGTAAAAAACTAAATTGAGAGCCCAGCTTTCCCAAATGTTCCGTCCCCTTTCACCAGGATTACTGGATAGCAGTTGTCAGGAAGGGTCCCTATCCACTGGAGACAGGCTGTGCACTCTTGTTCAACTGCAACAACTTTGGAAAAGATCTCTTTTCAAAACCAGGGTGGGCTCCAAGTTTGATGTAACTTTATTTGTCATCACCTCTGACACAGATCCTTGAACTTACTGTACTTACTGAAAATTAGGCATTTTTCTTATGCTGCTGACAAATGAAGAAATGAGATCAGCAAAAAGAAGCCACATCATGCTACATAGAATCATAGAATCATAGAATCCTAGGGGTTGGAAGGGACCTCGAAAGATCATCTAGTCCAACCCCCCCACCAGAGCAGGGTCACCTAGAGTACATCACACAGGAAGGCGTCCAGGCGGGTTTTGAATGTCTCCAGCGAAGGAGACTCCACAACCTCTCTGGGCAGCCTGTTCCAGTGCTCTGTCACTCTTACAGTAAAAAAATTTTTCCTGATATTCATCTTAAACCTCCTATGCTCCAACTTGTATCCATTACTCCTTGTCCTATCACTGGTCATCACCGAAAAAAGCTTAACTCCATCGTCTTGACACTCACCCTTTACATATTTGTAAACATTGATGAGGTCACCCCTCAGTCTCCTTTTCTCCAAACTAAAGAGACCCAGCTCCCTCAGCCTTTCCTCATAAGGGAGATGTTCCACTCCCGTAATCATCCTTGTGGCTCTGCGCTGGACTCTTTCAAGCACTTCCCTGTCCTTCTTGAACTGAGGGGCCCAGAACTGGACACAATATTCCAGATGTGGCCTCACCAATGCAGAATAGAGGGGGAGGAGAACCTCTCTTGACCTACTAACCACACCCTTTCTAATACACCCCAGGATGCCATTGGCCTTCTTAGCCACAAGGGCACACTGCTGGCTCATGGTCATCCTCCTGTCTACCATGACCCCCAGGTCCCTTTCACCTACACTGCTCTCCAGCAGGTCAGCCCCCAACCTGTACTGGTGCATGGCGTTTTTCTTCCCCAAATGCAAAACTCTACACTTGCTCTTGTTAAACTTCATCAGGTTTTTCCCCGCCCAAGTCTCCAGCCTGTCTAAGTCTCTCTGAATGGCAGCACAGCCTTCTGGTGTGTCAGCCACTCCTCCCAGCTTAGTGTCATCAGCAAACTTGCTGAGGGTACATTCTGTGCCCTCCTCCAGGTCGTTGATGAAGATATTGAACAACACCGGTCCCAGTACCGACCCCTGAGGGACTCCACTAGTCACAGGCCTCCAACTAGATTCTGCCCCATTGACTACAACTCTCTGACTTCTTCCTTTCAACCAGTTCTTGATCCACCTCACTGCCTGATCATCAAACCCATACTTGATCAACTTATCTACAAGGATGCTGTGGGAGACGGTGTCAAATGCTTTACTGAAATCAAGATAGACCACATCTACCGCTCTACCATCATCTATCCACCTAGTAATTTCCTCATAGAAGGCTATGAGGTTAGTCAAACATGACTTACCCTTGGTAAAACCATGTTGACTGCTCTTGATGACCCCCATCTCCTTGATATGTCTAGAGATAGTGCCAAGGACAAGTTGTTCCATTACCTTTCCAGGGATGGAGGTGAGGCTGACCGGTCTATAGTTACCCGGGTCCTCCTTCTTGCCCTTCTTGTAGACTGGAGTGACATTTGCTATCCTCCAGTCCTCAGGCACCTCTCCTGTTGCCCATGACTTACCGAAGATGATGGAGAGTGGCCTAGCAATGACCTCCGCCAGCTCCCTCAGCACCCTTGGATGCATTTCATCCGGACCCATCGATTTATGGATGTCCAGATTATGCAACTGATCCCTAACCCAATCCTCATCTACCTGGGCAAACTCCTCCTTTATCTTGACTTCTTCTGGGGCTATATGAATCTGGGGCTCATGGGAAAATCCTGCAGGAGTAAAGACAGAGGCAAAGAAGGCGTTCAGCACCTCTGCCTTCTTCATATCCTCTGTCACCAGGGCACCCACCTCATTCAGCAGTGGGCCTCATGGTAATCATCATGGTAATCATACATCATGGTAATGTTTTACACCACAAGAGATAAAAGTAGCCTTCCATATTTATTTTCCAGTTTCTAAATGGAGATGGGCTCTTTATCGAGCATTTAAATAGTCATTGATCTTTTGAGAAAAACCCCTATATAGCAGGTAATCATGATTGAAGGAAAACTAAAAAATACACACATAAAGACAAGAAACATGTCAACACCACTTTACCACTTTTGTATTTTATTGTGGAACTGAGTTTGTTTCCTTTACATCAAATATCCTCAATGGAAGAGGGGATATTGCACACAAATATCATAAAAGCACTACATATTACTTTCACTGGAAACTAATTTTCTACATTAGATATGACTGGATAGAATAGAAGTGATGCAAGATTATAAGACATAATACCATACACAGCTGCAGACTGACACAAACACCATTCAGAACAAGAGAGAGGAGGTGTGTGAGGTGCTTCTCAGCCAGCAACAAGACTGTTTCTTTCCATAGTTGGAAGATAATGGCTGCATGCAAATGTGTGAAAGCCTATTTCCGATTTCCTCCTTTACAGTTGTGATTACAGCCCAGTCTTGAAGAGGTAGCTCCTGCCATCTGGAGCTCCTAACTAGTCTAGTACAGAGAAGCTGCTTTTTTTTTTTTTTTTAATTTTTTTTCTTTCTTTCTATATCTTTATGCCATTGTTTTATTTAGTCACCTTTTTTTTTTTTTTTTGTAAAGTCACAACAAACAGACTTTTTTCTTTTATTTTAAATAGCAAACATTTTAAAATGAGGTGAATAATATGGCATTCTAAGAAATGCTATCCCTACTTACTTTTAGTGTTTTGTTCAATTATTAAGTGAAAAGATGAAAGCTTACAGTTTCTTTCAAGTGTAAACATTATACTTCTTCCTTTCCTAGTAAGTCCAGACCAACAAAATTACTATTTTGCTCAGAACATCATTACTGAGCAAAAACTTCTGGCGACAGACGAACAAAGAGAAGCATATGACAGAAATGTCCCAAATGCACAGTAAGCACTCTTTGGAGCTGACTTGCTTGCGGTGGGAGGGGTTGAAGATTCAATTAACAAACTCATTAACTCTCCTAAAATGCATAAGCTATCATAGACAATGAAAAAAATCACATTCATATACACAGTTATCTCCATTCACCACAGTATGTAAAATAAGTAATAAAAAAAAAAAAAATCAAAAGTGACTTCTAATAAAGATGGGGTCAATGAAGTCAGGCCCACCACAGGACTTTGAAAAGGCATGCAAGAGAGGCCCTGTCCAAGTTCAGGAGCGGGGTGGGAACTCCAAAGTTAATTATTCATTGAATGATATGAAGCAGTATAGTAATAGCATAAAGATAATCACTGGGGTTGCTGTAATGGGTTAATTACCATCATTTAAATGGAGTGTCCCTTACACTCATATATTGGATCTTTATAATTGGAGTAATCAATAGCAAACCATGCTCCTAGAAATCTATGCTGATCAACAGCACTCATTGTTAATGTACACAGTACATTTTGATGACTGTTACACTAAACTAATTGTGTAGTACTAGGACTAGCACAGTTAGATTAGTTCCACAGGCAGGAAAGACAGTAAGGGCAAGAGGAGCTAATGGAGGAGTTCATTGCTGTGTTGCACCCAGGCACTGTTGCCTTTTGAAAGGGAATGGATGGAACAGGCATTACAGTATCTCAGAATAGCCAGACTGGTTTTTAATATTATTGTAGCAGAAAAGAAAAAAAGAAAAAAGAAAAAAAAAAGTACATTATAAGATCAACTGTAACTGTCTAATTCTTATTATTTTAAAAGTAAAACAAATCCTTAAGCCATCACAAACTTGCTTGGGGAGACATAAGGCTTGATTTCAATTTCATTTACAGTAGGACCAAATGACTGTAACTTCCTTGACTATAGCGAAATTGCTCCTGATTCACAGAAGTAAGTGGCATAAGTAAGATTGGTCTCAGGACCACTGTTGTACTTAAAACAGATTTTCTACCAAAGCAGAGATACAAACCATTTCAGGTATTGTCAGAAGATCAGAAAATCTGTTCCCACTCACTCAAAAAAGTTTGGTATCTGACCTATGTAAGAAAGTAGACAAAGCAGAAAGAATTTTAGAAATACTACATCTATTCTGCCAAACATTTTGCCTACAGCTTTGTAGACTATGTATTACAAAAGCAATTTTAAGTGAATGATTATGAGCCCAGCAAACATGCTTGTTTCCACAATACATTCCCATTTGCTTTTTGTGCCATAGTCATTCTGAGTTAGTCTTAACGACCTAAAAGATATAGCAATAAATAACATAGCATTGCTAGAGATACCTAAAAAAAGGGAAGACATTAAAAATAAATCAAAACCCCCAACAACTGACAAACAGTAATTCACAGCATTAAATGGGCCTCAGGAGCCCACATTTAAAGGACCCTAAAGCAGTATAAAAAAAAACCCTCATAAAAATTAGGAGTGCAAACATATACCTATTAAACAAAAATATCCTAACAATGTAAAATTGAAATAAATTATAAGTAAAGAAAATAAAATGAGGTCACAGTTCAGTAAACTGTGAAACTTAATACCAACCATAATGGTGAATCATACAGACCAGCACATATCTCCATTCTGGAGGCCTTTACACCTTCTTTAAATTCAGATTTGCAAACCTACAATATAACACAATTTTTTTGATTGGGGTAAAATTTCTGAGACTAAAAAAATCCAAATTGTCTTAAATCACAGAATAGTGATGCTGTTCCTCTGCAAGCACACTAGTGAAGGAAAGGAAGGGGCAGAGAAAGAAGGGAAAGAAAGAGTAAAAGAAGAGGCAAGGAAAGGAAGAGAAAAGAAAGAAGAAAGGAAGAAGAAAAGAAGAGGAAATTATGGCAGGGCAGGGGACTTACTTTAGCTTATTGCTTATTCTATCTTTTTTGAAGATCTTGTGAGGGTTGAGAAAGTAGGTTACACTCTTGTCTTAGGCAATCAACTTTTCAAATCCCATTTTCTGACATCATCAATAGATTAATTTTATCACCAGGATGCCCTTCCACCTCCCACCTCCCCAAAAGGTATTGGCAGTTGACTATTTTCACTAAATTTTACCTCAATATCCATTTTCACTAGAACCTTAAACAACATTATTTAGTTATTTTACAAAATTACTAAAAAAATTGCCTTCACCTGAAAAATTTTTCTCTGCATGTTCCTGTAAATGAAAACGTTTGTTAAAAATTCATCTATTAAAAGTTTATGCAATATTAAAAAAAAGGTTTCTATACATTTATTCCCATATTCACTCTTAAATTAAACAAAAAAAAATAAGGTAAGACAAAGGAAGGCTGAATACTGTACAGGCTCACAGGTAACCTTTTTATCGTTCTGAATGTTTCACTAAGTTTTGTAACTCTGATACTGGACACCACTTCAATCTTGTTTCCACAGTACAAAAGAAACTTTCAAGAAAATGCTCATCTTGCCTTGTTGAGCTGTCGAGGTGCATCAATGAAGTGTTCACATAGCTCACACACGTAATTCATAGCACCAAGCTGTTTGACCAGTCAGATAGGTTTCTAGTACCACGCTTGCACACTCACACTTCTATACTGGTGTAACTATGATCCTACACAGATGTTTTATAAATTTGCTGTCTCAACATTAAAAAATAAGTGCATCAAGTTTCTTTGTACATTCACATCACTTTCTAAGGCAAATTGTCTACTGAGTGTACTCCCAACCGCTTTGGTATTTTGCTTCAGTTAATTGACAGTGGACATGGGTGTTCAAGCATGTAGACTGGTCAGTTCTGGCTGGAATGGGTGGACTTTCACTGGGAGCATGCCTTAGACCAACAATTCTGCATGTTGAAAGAAAGCTTTTAGACTTCTGGATGAGGTGCAGACTACGTGCATATTTGGCCTATGATTGTTATGGTATGTCAGTATGCAGAGTTCAAATTAAAGTGGAAAACTGCTGAAGAGCGCTTAGGTTGTACGTCCCTTCCTATTCCTAGCCACATTCTGTTTCTTTTTATTTTCAAGCTACCTTAATTCTGTATAAAAAAGTATCCCCTTGCGATAGCTTAGATTGTTAAAAGTTTAAAACTTTCTTTTCATGTGAGAGCATAAGCAGACTGCAGTAAGCAATACATCTATTGCCATGAGAGTAATGCACATCTAATTATTTATTAGTTTCTCCTCCTACCATTCTCTCTCTTTCTCTCTCTTTGTGTTTCTTTAGAGGGCAAATGCCTCTACCTGGTAGAAGTCAGTTGGGGCTGCTAGTGCATGGTTTCCAAACGTTCAGCGGAGATGAAACTGGATCTATATTTTCGCAGTAATTTGAACCCTACTATGGGAAATCTGTTAATTCCCTTAGCAATCAGCAAAGACTGAAAAATATTAGTGACTTGCATCACCATGACACAGCATAGCATTTGGCAGGTATATAGTTCAGCAGTTGAAATAGATGGGTTGAATTTTTAGAAAAGGTGTTTTCAAACTGAAGAATTTCTGGAAACAAAGTTTAATCTTGTGGTGCGTGGTCTCGCTCTTACAACTCAATCTTGCATGCAGGAAAAGATTCATCTTGCATAACAACAGTGCTGCTGCTTGCCAAAACCATGATGTTGAGGTCCTGTTGTTTCTCATGGGTCTCTTGGTACCATTCCCTCATCACTTCTGAGTCATGGGTTGGGATCAAAGTCACCTGCAATACAAAACACAAGAAGTCCTGAAGAATGGACAATAGAAACAGCTGATAAGAAAAATGCCAATGTAGAAACCCCATCCAACAAGTATGTTTCCCTTTTGGAAAGACTGGGTCTTTATGCAGTAAGTACTTGAATAGGATGGATAAAAGGAAATATATAATGTGTAGGTAAAACAAAATTACTGCAAAGAAGTAGTTTATCAAAATAAAACCTTGGTTTTTTAAGGTGCTGAAATGCACTGACAGCTCTTCAGATTGTGACCAAATACTTTGTTTACTTAGTGATCATGATGGAAAAGCACATGAAGTTTCCATGTGCACATGATTATCATATATCCCATGAAACCTTCACTATTCTTTCCTAGTTACAAACTACAACATTCCTAAACTTGGATCATTTATAGTATTGTATTAAGATGAAACAGCCAAATGACCCTGTAAACCAGCTCCCAACTGTTTTATTCACCAGGGACAGGTCAGAAGGTCCAGAAATGGGAGGACTAGCTAAGTGCAGTGCAGCTCTGTGCTTCACTCAGGTGTCTTTTCACATCATCAGGGAAATGCGGTGCCCAGTCTGGGCGGCCCATTCCTAGGCAGCTGCCGTTGCAGTCCAGAGGCACTCTGGTTCCCAGAGGGTAAATTTCCAGGTAGAGACACTAATGAAGAGCCTACCTGCATGTTACTCTCCCACTGTGCCTTGCCCTCCAGCAGGGAGTCCAGAACAGCCCTGCTTGGCTCCTCAGCTGCAGAATCATTCCCGCTCACCACATAATAGGATGACCGCACCCTCTTGAAAAACTCAACATCAACATTTTTGCTGTTGCTGTGGTTGGGAATGTACACCAGATCCAAATACACTGGAGGTCCTGGAGGCACTGCTGTAGATTTTGCCACTTTAGTATTCCCAGGTCCTTTGGAAATCAAACAACAAACAGAAGGTATCACAGACTGGTTAAAACCATGAATTTATCAATCACTGTTATAACCACTGAGAAGAGATGTGTCCAATTATGGCATTACCATCCTACATCTAATTATATATTCCAGCTTTGTTGTATCTGAGTTACAATTGTAATGGGAGGAAAAACCTGAATAACTGTAACTATATAATACAATAAAAACTCACTACCACAGAAGCAACAATTGACTGAACCTTTCCCAGTAACATACTACTGTTGTCTGGCAACTACCATGCAAGGCTGTGATAAACTAATTGTCATTCAATAAATGGTGTTACTACTTTCCAAGTGAATAAGCACAGCTTTTTTGAAAGTCTCAAGTATGCATGATTATAAAAACAAAGGTCACACAGGAAGCACTGCAGTTTTGAAGAAGTCCTGAGACATGGGGTATCAGCACACAGCAAGAGATGGTAGCTGTTGATATGCTTAGTTTGCCTTACAGGTGCATCAGCAAGATACTGTATGTGAACAGAAAGAGGAATGAATAAGAGATTGGGAGGACAGAGAGACTTCTAAAGCAATTACTTCAGGGAACTGGGAACAAGTGTTTGTTTGCCTGCTGGACCCTTATTTGCATACACAATTTAGCCACTTGTCACAAAAAGCAGGGGAATCAGGCTTTTACTGCTGTACATCGTCTAATACTTCTTTTAAGTATTAAGAAAGTACTAAGTACTTGCTTAAATAAAAAGGAATTTCAAAGTTTAAACAGTCACATCATAAATGCTATCCAAGAAAGGCAGCTTTTCCTATGCGTTGGATCATGGTATGAACGGTATGAACTGATAATCAGGATTCAACCAGTAATTGTATCCAGATGATCACCATTTATGTTCTATTAGCCTTTCCATGTTGTTTCATAGGATTAAGTTTGGTAAACAATTATCTGAGCAGTGCTGTGTATTTAGGGCCATATTCTGTAAGGCCAGCAAAGTCCATTACAGTTGCTGAGCATGTACTGCCATTCATCATAGGGCAATATGCAAAACAAGCATCACAATGCGGTAAGTTTTCCTGAACTAGAGAGTTTTTAGTATTGGTTATGTTACGAAAGATTTTATCATCTTTTATAATGAGAAATCTGTGATACATCTTCCTGCATTGTGGGTACAACACTGGATAAAATATTAGCTGTTACATTTTACACTTAAATGTCATTATCAAATAGAGCCTTGGTCTGCTATAAAGAATCTCATATAGAGCTAAAGTGCTGGAGAAATGTACAGCACAAGTAACTACACTGCTGCTTTGAAATGCACCTACTAACAGAGACATGAGAATGATAGTGTAAGAAAGGAACAGTGGAACACTTAAAAAGGAGAAGCTAAAGGCAGGTGAATGCTGGTTTGTTTGTACTGAATTCTAGACCTGCTCCTTGTAAAAAGGCTTCAAGCAGAACTGGCTCTCAGTCCTGACAACAGCAAAATCAAAGTATCCCCCAAACAATCCCTAACAAGATCTGCCAGAAAAAAACGGATTTGCACAATGCCTCCTTCAGTAATCTAATTCATATTTTATTACTACTTATGATACACAACAGTAATTCAAAATTACATTAACTTTCTGTATGTTTACTCATCACTGATGGCATAAGACTTTAACTGGGTTATGTGATGTACATGCTTAGTTCACTGACAGTGCTTCTACTACTGTTAAATTTTTTTTTAAATACTCCTTTTAAAATTAAGCCAGCAAAAAGAGCATCCAATGGTTGATGGTACCTTTGCCTCCCACAATATCGAATTGCATTAATATTAACAGAATTGTGCCTGCTTGTTTCTTAAAATGAATAAAGTGGTTTGCTTTGCTGCTGATTTCACTTCAACAACAAAAGTGGTGCTTTTTAATCTATTGGTTGGTTAACAGTTTAGACAGCTAGTGTTAAGTTTTTTGTATTTCATGTACTCTCTGAGCAAGTTGACACATCAAGTTTCTCAGATTACAAAAGCTAATTTAGTGAATTTCATGCATTTAAATATGGCCTTTATACAGTGGATTTATATTTAAAACCTGGTCTTAATTTGGGGATCTGCTACAAACCATGTTTTTGTATAATATAAAGGCAAACCACTCGCACTGCAACAACTAAAAAATCTTAACAGTAGGGAACTGCTATCTGTCTTTACCTGTGCTTGCAGTCTTTGCTGACTTGGATGTTGTTGTATTTGCTGCATTTTTGGTGTCCTTATCTTTCTCTTCCACTCGAGACTTTACTTCTGGATTAGAGATATTTTTGGTTGCCTTCTCCACAGACTCCTTCTTTTTTGGAGAAGCTGTTTTGGAAATTTTGTCAAAAGATTCTTTTATAGCTGGCTTTGGTGAAGCCACTTGTTTTGATTTACCATCACTTTTTTTAACAGGAGACGATGACTTGGTTTTAGTACCCTGCTTTTTTGTCTTTGTCTTTTCTTTGAGGTCCTTCTTCAAAGGTTTACCCAAATTCTGATCAACAGGCAGAGCCTCTGGATCAACCATGGAAACATCAGGGTGCCTAGGGGACGGACTGCGATCCTGCATCGGGACAGGCGGCGGGTCGATGTGTTTGTACGTAATTGTCTTGTCCGTTGGAATGGTTTCTGATTCATCTTCCGAGTCAATGTTAGCATCTGCAGTGATGGAAGGACATTCCTCAGTCTCAGGGGGAACATCCGAATCAGTCTGAGATGGGGCAGACTCACTCACGGATGTGGGAGGGGTTTCATCACACTGCCGCCCTTGCTGCTTTCCCCCGGCAGGTGGCTGGGCTCCCCCCGACTGCGTTAATGGCTTCTCTTGATCTTGAGACTGATCTTCACTTGCAAACCACTCAAGGGGGTTTGGGTTGATAAATGAAGGTGAAAGTTCAGTTTTGGGATGCTTATATTCACAAGAGGACACAAGGCATAAGTCAACATCTTGACGGGATTCTGATAATGACTTTCCTGGAGTGAAATGTGCACTTGCTTCATAGGAATAGCTAGTAGCTTCAGGTGACCCACTGGCTCTCCCAGTTGTCTCAAATGAGTAATCTGTGGCTTCAGGTGAGCTGGAGGCTTTCCCAGTTGTCTCATAGGAGTAAGTCATGGCCTCTGGTGACCTGGTGGTTCTCCCAGTTGCCTCATAGCAGTAGCTAATGGCTTCTGATAACTTAGTGGTTTTCCCTGTTGTCTCATAGGAGTAATTAACAGTATCGGGTGATCTGGTAGTTTTCCCACTTCTCTCACCGGAATAATCTGTGTCCCCGGGTGACCTAGTGTTTTTGCCAGTTGTCTCACAGGAATAATCCATGGCCCCTGGTGACTGGATGGCCTTCCCTGTCTTCTCATAAGAATAATCTGTGGCCTCAGATGACCTCATATTTTTTCCAATTATCTCATAGGAATAATCTGTGGCCCCACATGACCTGGTAGTTTTCCTGGTTGTCTCATAGGAATAATCTGTGGCCTGAGGTGATCTAGTAGATTTCCCAACTGCCTCAAAGGAGTAGCTAATTTCCTCTGGTGACCTAGTAGTTTTCTCTGTGACCTCATAAGAATAACTAAGTTCTTCTGGTGATCTGCTGCTTTTCTCTGAATCATCTCTTTCTGGGCTGAGTAAAGGTTCTGGGCTGTGCTTTGTTAGGGGTCCCTGGTAACCAAATGCTCTGACAGAAGACACCTGCAGTGACAACGAAGGTGTATGACTAGCTGACACTGCTTCTGGGACTGCAGGAGGTGAATCTGGAAAACTAGGAGAGTATAGAGGAGAAGATTCCCTTGGAGTTAATGGAGATAGGTCAGACTTTGGTGACAGCTTTTCTCCTAGGCTCTGCACCTTTTCTGAGGTAAAAGAAGAATGTAGTGACATATCTCTGGGTGGAACAGCACCTGAAAAAGTTTCCTCTGGCAGTGGTGAAGTTACCTGAGAAGGTGTATGAGCTGAAGAAGTTGAGGATGAAGCTTCAATTTGAGAAACTGAAATAATTTCTGAAATATCTTTCTCCTGAGAGTAAGATGACTGCTCTACAGGGGAAATCTTCTGTGCAAAAGTAGGCTCCTGTATATCTGAAGGGCTATAATCTACTTCTGTTGGTCCATTTTCAGATATATGGTGTATACTAGTGCCTACTGTAGGATATTCTGGAGATTGCCTACTGAAGTCTATTGCTAATGACTGCTCAGGGGACTCCTGACCAAATCCTACTGACATAGTTGACTGCTCAGGAGATCTGTGATCATGCACCAGTGTTCTTGCTTTTGCAGTTTTAGGGGAGAAATCTGGTGGAGAAATTGACATGGGTCTTGGGCACTCTTCCTTAGATGGAGACATGTCTGTTTCCTGAAAAGTTGTTGGTGTTTGCACAACTGACACTGAAAGAGAATCATCAACTTCAGTAGAATGGGGGGATCCAACCTCAGCATGCAAAGAAGGAGATACATCATCAGTAGTTGGTTCTGGAAATGAACTAGTCGCAACAGATGCTGTAGAGACAGAAGCCACTCCTTCTATATGGGAATAGGTGTCTTCTGCTACAACCTCATCAACAGGAGTTGCAGACTTGTCTGAAACAGTGCCTTCAGAAATGGACATTTTGGTATCTTCTTTTAAAGAAGGGAACTGGCTGATATCTATTTGAGTAGGTGAGAGGTCACCTGCTAATTTCCGCTCATCCAAGACCAGTGAAGACTGGGAGCTGCTGGGTTCTGTGTCCTCCATTTTTCTTTCAAGGCTGAAGCCTTCCTTCATTACCATAAACTCCATACTTTTTTCATCTTGTTTTTCTTGGAAAAGGCCCACTGAGCTGGCTTCAGAAGCTGGACTCATCTGAACTGGTGATTTTTCTTTTTCAGGCTTCACCTCAGAAGGACTTCTGTAATCTCTGGTGGAAGATGTTAAATCAGCACTCAAAAATGTATCATAAGTCATCTCTGAACCTATCAGTGGTGGACTCCGTAGAGGTGAGAGAACCTTTTCAATAGGAGATTCGGAATCTGGCACAGGCTCATCCATAGGGCTTATTCTGGGTTTTGCAGAGTCATCTTTGACTTCACTGATTTCAAAGCTAATGGGAGCTTCTGTTGACTTTTCACTGGTTTCAGAGGGAAGCTGACTGGACTTTTCATCAGTGGGAGACTGATAATAGGGTGTGTGGCCAGCACTACCAGCAGCAGACTGTAAGGGAGATGCTACTTCTAATGTTTTATCTTCAGGGCTTGCACAGTGCTCTTCAGCAACTTCTTGACGTACTTCAGACAACTTAGCAATGGGAACAGGCTCAGACGAGACTTTGATCTCATTGGGAGTGAGTGAAAAGTTCACACTACGTTCGCTCAGTGGTGTTTTGGCAACAGGTGATGGAGGGGACAAACTGTCAGATGGACTCCTGGCTGGACTATGTTTTCCACCAACACGTTCTTGATAGGGTTCTTTGATTTCTAATTTGGCAGTGCCTTGGATTTCACTTTCTCTTTGCCGGTACACATCTTGGAATGCAGATTTGCAGAATTTGTCTTCCTCTAATGATGAAGGTGGTGAGATGGTGGAAGCTGAGGCATTATAGTCTTTACCTTCTGTGGCTTCTGTTTTGGATCCTTCAGATAATCCATTAAAAGCATCTGGAAGTGGTGAAAGTTTAGGTCTGCCAAATTCTTGAGAGTACAGTGAGGTCTCATACTTGGTAATGTTCACATACTCCTGAGAGGGTGACTCACTTTCCTCATTGTTGGTTTCATCACTCATGACATCCCGGGGTGTTGACATTTCATCCATTGGAGTTGGTTCACTGGATATTTCGATGGTAGATTGGGTGTAACATGAAGTCGCAGTGAATTCCTCAGGCTGATCCTCCCTATTTTCTTCATCAGAAACAGTGGCTTCACTTTCTGAACCACCAGGTAATGTCTCATCATGGATAGAAGACGCTGGCTCAACTGCTGGAGACTGAGGTTCTGAGCATTTTGTTGGTGTAATTATGAGTAGGCCATATTTATCTTCAACTTCACCAGCTTCTGTAGCTTTGTCTACCACAGCCATCACATAATCTTCAGCTTCTATTCTTTCTGTTTCCTCTTCATCTCTGCTGTCTTCTGCCTTGTCTTCCTCCTCTTCTTCAGTCTCTTCAGTTTCTGCTTTTTCTACTGCTTCTTCTCTGTCTTCCTCAGCCCGCTCATCTGATGCCTCGTAATCTGCCTTTTCAATATATTTGTCATCTTTAATGCTAGCATCTGCTTCAGCCATTATTTTTAAGCTCTCTTCGATTTTTCTTGCTTTCTCCATATATGGTTTTGTGGTCTCCAGTGGTGTCTTTTCTTCTTCATCTTCACCTTGTTCTTCAGCTTCTTCTGTTTCTGCCTTTTCCTCATAATCTCCTGCTTCAGATGATTCTTCCAAGCCAGTTCCCTCATCTTCAAACTTTTCATTGTCATCAACCCTGTGCTTTTCCACAGGTTCCAATTCTTCAGGTGTTTGTTCACACTCACCCTCAGCCTCTGTGGTAGTTATGCCTTCATCAGAGGATTCAGCAGGTCCTTCATTATCTAATTTTTCTTTTTGTACTTCAAATACCTCTTTTTGTACTGTGCTAGTGAGTTTCAGTTCATCCTCTATAAGTGCAACTTGAGGTTTTGTTTCTTTTATTTTTTCTACTTCTTCAGCTTTTAATTCCTCAAAGTCCTTTGTTAAATCCTCTGGTGAGGACATAAGGGATCTCTCTGCCTCAAGTTCCTTTCCACTGCCTGTAATTTCTGCAGCTGCTACAGTTGTGGCAGCAACTCCAACTGCTGCAAGGGCAGCTTGTGCTCCACTGACTTTGATCTCCTTCTTCACAGTCTTAACTTTTCCTTTTTCCTTTGGCTTTCCAGAAGATACTGCTTCTTTTTTAGCTGGTTCCTCCTTCTTCTGTGTTTTAGGCTTTGCTGCTGGCTTTTTGACTTCATTCAAAGGAGTAGCTGTCTTCTTTGTTTCTTTAGGAACCTTTTTGATGTCTTTTTTGGCTTCTTTTTCTTCCTTCTTAATTTCTTTCTTCTCTTCTTTTTTCACCTCTTTTTTAAGTTCCTTTGGTGAAGCTTCTTTCTTTACTTCCTTCTTAATTTCCTTCTTCTCTTCCTTTTTCACTTCTTTTTTAACTTCTTTCTTTATCTCTTCTTTTTTTGTTTTTTCTTCTTTTTTGATGGGTGTTTTCTCTTCTTTTTTGATTGATGTTTTCTCCTCTTTTTTAGAAACCTCCTTCTTTGGTTTTTCTTTTTCCTCTTTCTTTTCTTCAGGTTTGGCTTTCACTTCCTTTTTCACTGGCTTCTCCTTTGACACTTTTGGTTTTACATCTGTGCCTTGTTTTTCAGGAGTTTCAGATTTTACTAATTGTTCTTCTTTACTTGTTATGTCTTTTTCTGCCACTATAGGTTTGGTCTCCACTTTCGCTGGTTTATCTTTTTTAACTGGAACTTTTTCTTTGCTTTCCAACTTCTGAGTTTTTTCTGATGCTGGACTAGGCTTTGCAGGCTCTGGTGTTTCTTCTTTAGATTCTTTTCTGACAGGCTTGCTCGGTGGTGTCTTTGCAATAGGCTTGAGACTCTCCTTGCTGTCTGCGCGTTGCTTCAATTTTGTTTGTTTCACAGCTGGGCTAGCAATGTTTTCTGTTAGGTCTTTTTGTGTAACCATTGGTTGTTTAAGGAAGTCTAAGTGTTTGAGCTTTTCTAGTCCTTCTAGAATATTATATTGGGTGCTGTTTCCAGGAAAGAGAACTCGGATTATTTTTTCTGCAGGGTTAGCTGGATGCCACACAATCAGGGAGGAGACTGAGGTGAAGTAGGACAACGGAATGTCTAGTTCTTGACCATTTGGCAGCAGGAATTCAGCTTTGTCTTTGTTAGTACCACTCCACTGCTGCATGAAATAGTGCATCTCTTTGCTATTTTTGACAGGATTAAGCACATACATCTCAAGCTTTCCAACTCCCATTTTCTGAAATAAAATGATGGGGTCAATGGTATTTCCCAAATTTCTGAAAAGAGGTTCTGGTTTCATGGACAATTTATTTAAATATTGGAGAGTAAAACAAGCTTCTTCCACACTCCTTTTTACTCTAAAGCTCGGATCCAGATTCTTCAGGTTCTCAGGAACATTAAGGAATACAACTCCTAAATCAGGGGAGATCAGATTTTTCATCCAGTCACTGTTGGTAGTAGATCCTTGGGACTGTTCCTCTTCTAGTTCAGCTATCTTTCGCTGAAGCATGCTATTGATTCCTGGCAGGTTGTCATCTCCAATGTGAGTGAGCAGAATGGAATCTACCCTGTCCAAGTGCCGGATAAGTTTCCAAAAGCAAGATTTTCTTTCAGATCCGCCATTGATAAGCATGTTGAATCCATTCACTGCAAATAATGCAGAGTCCCCTCTTCCCCCGGGGAAAATATAACAGCAGGGTTTGGAGAGTTTCAAGAAGCCTCCTGAGGTTGGAGGTTCTAAAATGTCAAAGGGTGATGGCACTTCTACAGATTCTGACAGATATTCTGTGAATTCAGACAGTCCTTCCATCTCTGGCAATATGGAAGCTGAGTTGAGTTTAATGTTAATGAAGTCTTGGAGGTTGTGTCTGTCAAGATTGGAATTTTTCCAGTCGCCTTCCTCAGGGCAGAAAAGAGTTAGGCTGGCTTTGTTGGCAGGGTGTGTGGTGCTTAACAATTCACCAATCTAGGGTTGTAAAACAAAAAAAAACAAGAAAATGCATGTAAATTCATTTTTAAATTACACTTAATGTCAGAACATAGTATCTCCTGATCAGATAGATACAATCTTTTTTATTCATTTCTGCATTGGTGAGTACCCACCTAGAAAACAAATGAACCTGTTACCACAATTAGTTTATTACTGTATTGTTTTAAATACAAAGAAGGACCTTATTCCTGGTCACCACTGCCCAAAGAAAAACAGTACCCCAAGGTTTCCCCTTCCCTCCTCCACCCTTTACAGGAGGAGGCAACAAGCTTTTATATGGAGGGGGTATGAGCACTATAAGGCTAATGCTGCCAGAGCTGCCACTATCTCTGACATTGGTTCATGAATCTCCCTGCTGCCTCAGCTCATCCAGAAGAGCCAGCCCAACATCTAAGGGACACAGCACATCCCCTTAACAGGCAGAGAATAACTGCAACCCAGAGGAGGCCAGTGTCCTCCAGGGGCAGCTGCCTTCTTCACCCCTTCTCTCAGGGGATATACTCCACCACACCATTGTTACTCCAGTTCTTTCTGCAGACTGGCTCCTGAAAAGCCAGTGTCACTCCCAGATTAGCACAACTGACTGCAGGGATGTTTTCCACAACACTAAGAAATCAGTTGTTTATTCAGAAATGCAAAGAGCTACAAGTTTTTAATTTCTGAGACTATGAGGTACAGGGATAAAGAGGAAAAAAAAAAAGTGTTAGGGTTAAAAATGCAGATATGCTAAAGCTGAATTATTTGAAAGTCTTGGACCACGAACTGAATCAGCAGGAAAAATTAATATAAAAAAATTAGTGTCATTTGATTGTAGTAGATCTTTTTGGGTCTCCATGTGTGTATGTCTCCCTTTCTTTGTGTTACATAGTTTATTTCCAGCATTTACCAAAAATAAAACTCAGCAAAGAGGAAGTGGCTGTTAACCAAAAAAAATAATCCAACTGATACATAAATAAAGCAAAAAATAAATATGTTCTGTCTTCATTTGTCAGCCTTACTTAGCATCCAAACCAGATGACAAGAGTATAAATAAATCTCACTCATACGTCAGACATGGCTTTGTCTGAAAAGGAACAAACAAAAAAACCCAAAAAAAACCCAAAACAAAACAAAAGGCTGAAAAAGATGAAAAATAAGGAAAACAGAAGAACCATTCCTGTTGTTTATTGCAGAAATAGAAAAAGAGGGGCAGTGCAGAGCACAGCTCTGAAATGGATTTAGGATCTCAACTGTACTCCTTATACTGTGTCTCTGGTCAAGGCTGAAAATAGATCATTAGGATGAGACAAAAGTTGTGAAAGATAACTTATTTTGGATTAATTAATTGAAGTCTGTTGCACACAGAAGGAGATAAGTATATACTGTTTCTCATGTAGGCCCAATTTTCTGGTTAGATAAACAGTTCCACTGCTTACACTATTTGATAATACAAAGACAGGTTCTTCTCTGCTCCGGATTCAAAGTCACTCTGGAAGCAAAGAAATGTATCTGTGAACCTGATCATCTTTTCAGGCACTGAAAGATGTCTCTTGAGGAATCCTTAAGTTTCAAAGGCGTCACCCCTGGTGAAGGCAAACAGCAAGTTGACTGCTCAGAGAAAACATTAAATTGTTTCCTGCCCTGGGTCACAATGGTAAAAAGAAAGGTAGCTGTTATTGCAGAGGCAGGGGAATGGGACAACTTCAGTCTTTTGGCATGAGAGAAGCTGAAAACACCACTTCTAGGCATTGCGTGCAGGGAGTTCTGCAGGCTAGACAGAGGTTTTGGAATTAGATTTCTTAAGAGTATCCTCCAAAGGTTATTTACTTATTTGTAAGACCATACAATGATGGTCTGACACGAATCTGAAGGTGCACAAGTCCATGCTCCCTGATAAGATACATCCATGGGACCTGAAGGAACTGGCAGATAAAGTTGCTAAACCACCGCCATATTTGAGAAGTTGTAGCAGTCTGGTGACTGGAAAAGGGGAAACAAAACCCTCACTTTTAAAAAGAGAAAAAAAGGAAGACCCAGGGAACCACAGCCCAGTCAGTCTCACCTCTGTGTCCTGCAAGATCATGGAGCAGAAGATCCTCCTGGAAACTAAACTAAGGCACATATATTCTTGTTTCTAAATTAGAGACACATGGACTTGACAGATGGCCCACTTGGTGGATAAGGAATTGGCTGGATGATGACATTAAAAGGGTTGCTGTCAATGGCTCAATGTCCAAGTGGAGACCAGTGACGAGTTGCATTCCTCAGGGGTCGGTATTTGGACAGGCACTGTTTAACATCTTTGTCAGTGACAGGGACAGTGGGATGAAGTGCATCCTCAGCAAGTTTGCTGATGACACCAAGCTGTGTGGGCAGCATGGTGGACCAAAGGGGTGCCAACCAGAGGGACCAACACAGGCTTGAGAGAAGGGCCCATGCAAATTGCATAAAGTTCAACAAGGCCAAGTGCAAGGTTCTGCATTTGGGTCGGAGCAATCCTGAGCACAAATACAGGCTGGGCAGAGAATGGATTGAGAACAGCCCTGAGGTGAAGGACTAGGGCGTGTTGGTAGATGAGAATCTTAACATGAGCCAGCCATGCGTGCTTGCAGTGCAGAAAGCCAGCCTGGCCAGCAGGTCACAGGAGGATTGATTCTGCCCCTCTGCTCCACTGTCCTGGAGTACTGTGCTCAGTTCTGGAGTTCCCAACACAAGAAGGACACAGAGAGGAGACGGTCCAGAGGAGGGACACAAAGACAATCAGAGGGCTGAAGCACCTCTGCTATGAAGACAGGCTGAGATAGTTGGGGTTGTTCAGCCTGGAGAAGAGAAGGCTCTGGGCAGACCTTATAGAGGCCTTCCATACCTGAAAGGGGGCCTACAGGAAAGCTGGGGAGGGGCTTTTTATGAGGGCTTGTAGTGCTAGAAAAAGTTTAAAACTGGAAGAGGGTAGATTTCGATTAGATATTACAGAGAAATTCCTTACTGTGGGAGTGTTGAGACTGGAACAGGTTGCTCAGAGAAGCTGTGGATGCTTCCCCCTGAAGAGTCCAAGAACAGGTTGGATGGGGCTTTGAGCAACTTGGTCTAGTGGGAGGTGTCCCTGCTCATGGCAGGGGGGTTGGAACTAGATGATCTTTAAAGTTCCTTCCAACCCATTCTATGATTCCAAGGTCCTATGACCATAGTTCAGGATTGGTCCAGTGAAGCGAAAATGGGTAGAGGCCAGAAACACCAATTCCACACAGTGCTCATCAAAGTGTACATGCTTATAAAATTATAGAATCATTTAGGTTGGACCCTTAAGATCACCGAATCCAACTGCAAACTTAACACTACCAAGACAGCACAGAAATTCTTTCTTCTGATCACCACTTAGAAAGCCACTAACTGCTTTTATTTTAGCCCTTTTTTCTAAGTTTTTTTCCCAATTTGTAGATCACCTAAGAATTTCCCAGTTACAAGACCCTTTAAAAAACACCACATGCACAGACTGCAGTATGGCAAATGCAATCTTTGCTTTTGTGAAATCTTGTAGAAGCACTCAGAGGCCAAGGCTGCAGAAACAATAAGCTGGAAGCCAGCACTTTTGAAGAGCGTTGCTAGTTGCTGGCAAACCTGCTGCCAGCTGCAGAGATGAGCCAAGTGAGCCTTACTCACAGCCCACAGGAATATGCCCTGCTTGCCCACCACTGTGGAAATCCCTTGGTGGCTGTACCTCATAGCCAGCCACCACCCCCCTGCTTTCCCGCCAACAATCTGCTTACTGATTGTAATGGTAGAATTTGTCCCTAATTTTGCATGTAGTCATAAAGTAATTATTAGTTGCTAACTAGCCAGAGTTGCAAAGAGCTCGGGTTTGCAATTTCATAGAAAAGTAACTCTGTGAACTGCCAGTGAGTTTTAGGCGTCATGTGTGTTTCAGAGAACAGGAAGCCAGATCTTTCCCCAGCCCCAAAATCATGAACATCATATGAACAAAAAGGCTTTGCCAATAGATTAAATGGATAAAATGAGGTCATGATGGAACTCATGCAAACTTCTGCCTTTTCAGTGCTGAACTTTCACATCTCACTCCACCGACACGCTCCTAATTAATTTTGGAAACTAAATTCTTAGAGATGCAGCCATATAGTTTATTTAAATATATGCTTTACACAGCTGTCAAATTAAGTGTGACAGCTTGCTAACTAAGGGTCCGTGCCCTGTGGGGGCTTTCAGACACAGTACATTAAGCAAGACAGCAAATATCAAGTCCTAAACCAAACAGCATTAAATACTAGCATACTTAATATTTATATTTTCAGTATGTAAAAATGACAAGATTTACAGATTTCACTGGCCAGTTTTTAAACACTACTATAAAGAAGCCAAGCAGGTATCTGTTGCAACAAACTAAGAGCTATTCCACCAACAGTCTTACTTAACATCACCTGTTACTTAGCTGCCACCAGACAAGAACCCAGTGTCAAGTTCAATTTCACTGTATGTGCACCTTGGGTAGACAACCTGCATATTTTAGACACAGAGCTCTCTCTTTCCATTGTCAAAAGGTTCCTTGATTTTCTGTTTCTGGAAGTTACAACTCCCCAGATTAAATTCTAATTCTTTTGTTAAGCAATTTACATCAATATAATTTATATTATATATGCAATATAAACATAAAATATATTATACATATATAATAAATATATAATGTGAATATAATATAGAATGTATATATTATATATACATATATAAATTAAATAAATGTTTTGATAGAATGCCTATAAGAAAGAGTAAAGAGCATTGGCATCAGGCTGCTGGTTCTAATTCTAACTAGAAAGAGGGCCATTTTCGGTCCTTTAGAAACCTCTGCCATCACACGACAATGTATGGAAGACACTTATCTAAACACACCTCTTGGTCTGTGAAGATCTCAATGAAGTTCTGGAAGGAGAAGGACCCTGACTGAAGAATGAGTTCTCCTGTGTTTTCAAAACACTGTCCAGTTAGTACAAGGAGCTTGTGTCTTGCAGCATCTGTGATCATTAAGCGCACCTAGAGTGAGGGAGAGAAAAACACATCAATAATGGGAGTTACTATGTGTTTCTGTATTCCACTGAGAACATGCAGTTTACCTCTCCTAATTTAAAACATAATTTGCAACACAGTCTCCCAGGATTGTTGAAACATTATCAAGTTCCATTTACAAAAGACAATAAGAAAGGCACAAAAGGGAAAAAGGAGCGACAAGAAGGAACTACAGAAAAGGTCTGTTTAATAAATAAAACTAATGACAGGAGGAAAAGAGCAAAGAGAAAAACAGAATAAAATTTTAATGAAAAAATATTTTTTCCAATGAACAAACATATTACCGAATCACAGAATCACTGGAGTTGGAAGGGACCTCTAGAGAGGATTGCCTAAAGCGTGATTGCCTAGAGCACATTACACAGGACTGCATCCAGGCGGGTCTTGAACATCTCCAGAGAAGGAAACTAGACAACCACAACCCCCTGGCCAGCCTGTTGCAGTGCTTTGTCACCCTCACCATAAAGAAGTTTTCCCTCATGTTCCATAGAATCATGGAATGATTAAGACTGAAAGGGACCTTAAAGATCATCAACTTCCAACCTCCCTGCCACAAGCACGGACATCTCACACTAGATGAGGCTGCACAAAGCCTCATCCAACCTGCCCTTGAACACCTCCAGGGAGGGGCCATCAACAACCTCCCTGGGCAACCTATTCCAGTGCCTTACTACCCTCATGGTGAATAATTTCTTCCTGATGTCTAACCTAAATCTCCCTTCTTTCAGTTTAAAATCATTACCACATGTCTTACCACTGCCCTCTCTGATGAAAAGCCCCTCCCCAGCTTTCCTGTAGCCCCTTCAGGTACTGGAAGGCCACAGTAAGGTTTCCCCAGAGCCTTCTCTTCTCCTGGTTGAACAGCCCCAACTCCCTTGGCCTGTCTTCACAGCAGAGGTGCTCCAGCCCTTTGATCATCTTTGTGGCCCTACTCTGGACCCTCTCCAATGGCTCCGTGTCATCCCTGTGATGAGGGCTTCAGAGCTCTACACAGTGCTCCAGGTGGGGTCTCACCAGAGCAGAGCAGAGGGTCAGAATCCCCTCTCTGGCCCTGCTGGCCACACTTCTTCTGATGCAGCCCAGGATGTGTTTGGCTCTCTGGGCTCCAGCACACACTGGCAGCTCACGTCGAGCTTCTCATCTACTACCACCCCTAAGTCCTTTTCCTTGGGCCTGCTCTCCGGCCGTTCTCCCCCAAGCCTGTATTTGTGCCCACACAGGTGCAGGACCTTGCACTCGGCCTTGTTGAGCTTTGTGAGGTTGGCATTGACCCACCTCTCAAACCCATCAAGGTCTCTCTGGATGGCATCCCTTCCCTCTAGGATGCCAACCACACCACACAGCTTGGTGTCATCAGCAAACTTGCCGAGGATACACTCAATCTCACTGTCCATGTCTCCAGCAAAGGTGTTGAACAGCACTGGTCCCAGTACTGACCCCTGAGGGACACCACTTGTCACCTGCCTCCATTTGGACACTGAGCCATTGACCACAACTCTTTGGGTGTGGCCATCCAGCCAATTTCTTATCCACGGAGTGGTCCATTTGTCAAATCCATGTCCCCCCAGTTTGCAGACCACGATGTCATGTGGAACAGTGTCAAATGCCTTGCACAAATCCAGGTAGATGACATCAGTTGCTCTGCCATTATCCACCATCTCTGTAGCCTTGTCACAGAAGGTCACAAAGTGGTCAGGCATGACTTGCCCTTAGTGAAGCCATGTTGGCTGTCACCAATCACCTCCTTACTTTCCATGGGCCTTAGCAGATTTTCCAGGAGGATCTGTTCCATGGTCTTGCCAGGCACAGAAGTGAGACTGACTGGCCCGTAGGTCTCTGGGTCTTCCTTTTCCCCCTTTTTTAGAAATAGGGGCTGTGTTCCCCTTTTTCCAATTGGTGGGAACCTCACCAGGCCACCATGACCTCTCAGATACGATGGACATAGGCTTAGCAACTGCATCTGCCAGCCCCCTCAGGACCCTGGATGGACCTCATCAGGTCCCACAGACCTGTGCACCTTCAGGTTCTCTAGATGGTCACAAGCCTGTTCTTCGCCTACAGTGGGGGATGCTTCATTCTCCCAGTCCCTGCTTTCACCTGCTGTGGCCTTTGCAATGAGGCTGGAGCACTTGCCGGAGAAGACTGATGCAAAGAGGTCATTGAGAACCTCACTCTTCTCAATATCCTGCATAGCTAGGTCTCCTGTTTCCTTCAGCAGAGGGCCTACATTTTCCTTGGTTGTCCTTTTATCCCCAACATACTTACAGAAGCTTTTCTTACTCCTCTTTACATCCCTGGCAAGATTTAATTCCATATGGGATTTGGCTCTCCTCACCTGATCCCTAGCTGCTCGGACAACCTCTCTCTAGTCCTCCCAGGGTACCTGCCCTAGATTCCACCCCCTGTATGCTTCCTTCTGAAGGTTGAGCTCTTCTAGGAGCTGCTTGCTTATACACTCCAACCTCCTAGAGTTTTTACCTGCCTTTCTCTTAGTTGTGATGCATCGCTCTTGGGCCAGGAGAAGGTGATCCTTAAATATCAGCCAGCTCTTATGGGCCCCTCTTCCCTCCAGGATGTTATCCCATAAAGCTCTCTCAAGCAGATCCCTAAAGAGGCTGAAATCTGCCCTGCTGAAGTAAAGGGCAGTAACCTTACTGTGAGGCCTCCTTGCTTCCCTAAGGATCTTGAACTCTACCACTTCATGGTTGATACAACCAAGGCTGCAACCACACACTCTAGGAACCTCGTGGATTGTTTGTGCTTTGCAGAGTTGTCCCTCCAAAAGATATCAGGGTGTTTGAAGTCCATGAGTACCATGTCTTGTGAATGTGAAGCTGTCTTCCTGGTCAGGTGGCCTGTAGCACATCCCCACTGTAATGTCACCTATCCCTGCCTCCCCTTTAATCTTCACCCACAAACTCTCAGTCAGCTCCTCCTCCATCCCCAGGGAGAGCTCCATGCACTCCAGCTGGTCTTTGACACAGAGGGCAACACCCCCCACCTCATCTTCCCTGCCTTTCTTTCCTAAAGAGTCTATAACCCTCCATTCTGGTCTCCCTGATGCCAATAAGATCATAGCCTTGCAGACACGCACACATCTCCAGCTCCTCCTGTTTATTCCCCATGCTGTGTGCATTTGCATAGAGGCAGTTAGGCTGGGCCTCCAGTGAAGGTGTCTGAGTAGCTGGAGGATCTGGGATTTCATTATGGTGTACTCCAGGTACTCTGCTGACCTGTACCCCTTTTGCAGGTTCTGGGCATCTGTTACTGGTACCAGCATCACACTGAAATTGATTGATGTGAGATGAATGGAGGTTCTCTCTCCCCCCAGCCTTATCAGTTTAAAGCCCTCTTCACCACTTTGGCTAGTCTGTGTCTGAGGATGCTCTTCCCCTTTTCTGAGAGGTGGATCCCATCAGGCCCCAGCAGACCAGGTTTGTCAGAGCTGGTCCCATGATCCAGATACCAAACCCCAAATACAACTCTTGGTGAATTTTAATAGCATTTAATCAGGACCCTCTTCACAAACTCTGTCCCACATGCTAATGAGGGACAACTCCATGTGTCAGACTCAGTGTTTGGAAGGCTATTCTTCCTCAGAATACAGCATTACTTGTCATTCAGTTGTGAAAATGTCACTGAAAAGTAACAACCACAAATCACACACAGAAGTGGCATATTTAGATTGCTATTCTGCTGTAACCTGAACCATCTAGACGATTAAAGAACAATTCTGCTTCACCATAATCATAAACTTGAACTTCAAGCACTCAGATGCAGTCACATACACTATTTACATCTCATTATGTCACTATGGACATGAAAAGTTTCAAAAGTGTGCCAACCTTAGACCTTTTTCAATACACAGTAGTAAATTAAGTTGATGTGTGATGGCACAAATCAGCTTGCTACTGAGAAATAACCTTGTTCTGCAGTTTTAATAACTCCTAACTATTTTGAAGTAGCTCCTTGTTACTTTATTTGACCCTCATTACAGCTACTAATAACTTCCATTTCCTCCCCAGGGGGAGATTTACTTGCATGCTAAGAGAAACCCATATATTCAGTATACTTCTATTGGCTAAATTCAACTTAAATTTAAGAACAAAACTAAACAAAAACTGTGTAAGATTCTGCACTTTTGACTACATTTTTTGTAATCACTTTCAAAATCTTGTCCAACACTGAAAAATTAATTCAACCTATGGTAAAGTATGGATATTATGTGTACTAATCCCTCTGTTCAACGAAGAATTAAGCCAGAATAGTGATTCCTGAACAAGGCTGTCCACATACTCAACTAAATGAGCAGAGTCCATCTGGTACAACTCCACATGATATTGCATGCAAGCTTCATCTCCATGGAGATGATATAATCACTTCAGCTCTCCTAACAAGCTGTTCTTTCAAATTTTTATATTGCTTGTTAAGCAACATGTTGTTCTAAATAACTCCTGAACCAGGCTAAACCGGTACGGCTCAACCTGAACCTCTGTTGAACAACACACGTTTTCATTAGAGTAGAAAAGAGGCACTGAGGAGCGTGTATCTGAAAGAAGACCCCAACTCCAGCACATATTCATTGTTATTTTATTGAATAAGGGGCCCTGATACTGAACAGCAGAAAGTTCCTTTAATTAAATGCAGGACTAATGCTGGTCTGTTATTAATTAAACTAAATAAAGTCAGAAATATCCTTGCTAGATTTAGTGTATCTATTTCTATTTCAGACAAAAATACAGTTAAGTGCAGACAGCTGTCTGAAGTGTATGGCTGTATTTGTATTTCTATATTGTATCTTGCCTGTTTTAGCTGTATTAGAACTGTAAAAGAACTGGCTTCCCCTTCTATGTTTTCACTTGTTGCTGGCAGCAGTGTTGGGCAGTCTGCCAACTTATGTGTAAACTCACCAGGTTTTTCAACAGCAAAATTATATCCTGACTTGTTAATCACAGATATGCAACTGTCACATGATTCCCCTTCAACCTATTTTTTTAATTGATAATGAAATACATTCTACAGAACTAGCAAACACAAAAAAAGAGTAAATATATGCTTTCAGATTACAGAGCATAATGTATGATACACTTGGAAGACCTTGAAGAGACACATAAATTCCGTGTCTGGGTATAATGAAGGCTTCCTGAAGGACTACCAGAAATTCATCTCCTGATTTCAAGACCACTTCATTTCAGACAAAATACTGCAAGGTGATTATTCTGTTCAGCTTTACCCTTGGTTGAAGTCCCAGATTGTCTGAAGGAAGTAAAGAGGAGGAGGTTGTAGTCTCAGTCAAAACAGAAGTAAAGATGGAGTGTGAGCAGAGACAGGAGGGAGCATCAGCAGATCAGCAGTTTCCCAGATTTACAGTACAGTCACAGGAGGGTTAGAGCAACAGAGCGGGATATCCTTAAGAACGACAACATTGTTCATGGGCATTTCAGAACCTTGTTTCCTTTGGGAAACTACAGTCTCTCTCCCTTTAGGCCTCTCTTTCCTGGGAGGTATTTTGGCATTTGACAGAACATGACAGGAGCTTTAGGCAGAACTATGCTCAGATTGCCATCAGTATGGCTATTATCAGACAGATTAGTAGATTAGGAATTTTTTAAATAAAATTTTCCTTTGTTTTTCCTGAACAGATAGATTCACATTCCTCTTCTGGTGAAGTAAGAGCTCCATGGTATGTCACAGTCTCCCCACATGCAACCTGGCAATCTCTTGATAGCTGAAACTGTTTTCTACTTGCCATAATGGGCAGAACCTGTCTAGCCAACCTCTGATTCAATTATCCTACCTCTTTCTTACTGTCTTTTTCTGGTTTATGTCCATCTTGCACACCAAACCAAGGTAAATCTCAGTTTGTAACTTCTGGTTGTAACCAGTTTGGCAAGATGAAGGTGAGAAATTATTGCCTCTCAGTCTACCAAGAGGGAATTAACCTAGCCAAACACCTTCCAGAGCCAAAGAAATAAAGCTAGGGTTCAGAAATAAAGCCAGGGTTCAGAAGTCATTAGTGGGCCTCAGACAGTGTTCTTCCATGTGGTCTTTCATCAAAGAACAGCAGTGACAGAAACAGCATTTCCCAACTTTTGGCAGTTCTTTGACTCTCCCTCCCAAAACACACACACACACATACACACTCACACACTTAATAGCTTTTTACTCTGAATGTCTGACTGTACGAGAAGCTGCTAGCCAGCTGATCCCCTTGCTCCTTACCAAGTACCTCTAGTGCCTTATAAGAGATTTTCATGCACAGTTTTTTAGTGAATGAGCTGCCACTAACAAAGCTGAGTTACTTATTTAAACTTTCACAACATTCAGAAATTTGTTCTGGTGTCCTTCCTCCTGTTTCTGTTCAATATCATTTAAGGTTGGTAACAAAACACGTTTTTCACTACATACTACATGCAGAGTCTCTTCACTTCCCAAATGAAATGGTAGCATGTCAGTGCTTCCCAGCACAGGCTAGCAAATGCAATTATCCCTATTTTTAAAACCTTCAGTCTCACTAGTTAAATTTGTCAATTTTGTCTTTGAACTATACGCTTAATTCTTTGACTCAGCTCTAGTGAGTTCATGAGGAACTGGCAGTCCTCTTCTGGGGCACTCACAAGTGCCCATTGAAAACATCACATAGTTTCTGAAGGACAGATAGATCAACCTAGAGTAATGACTACACAGCTTGTAGTTCTCCTTGAAGACCTAAATTTATCTCAGAGCACTTCCAGGCACTTTTTTCATGTGTAGAAAGGCATCCAGAGCTAACATACAAGGGATTAACAGAAGAAGAGCAGATGTAGTTCCACCACCGCTGCCTCCACTTCATCAAGAAGGGTGTTTGGTGCATTATTAAAGGAATGCTGGGATGAGAGGTTTGTTTCTGCCCTATACCTCTGATGTTTTATCAGAAGTCTGGTAAACCTGAGAGAAAATCAAGGCATGTATGATGTTTTTCATTATATTTGCTCCTAACGTGTGCTTTCATGCACAGTTAGGACCTGCTCTTTGTCTGCTAAGACTCTGAAAAACAGTATTGGGGTTTGTCAGTCACTGTGCTGGTAGGCAATAACTGATATTCAAGAATTGTTTTAACTACATGTGTTTCACTGCTCTCATCCTGTCTGCTAAATGGAGCTTTTACGACAGTAATTCTGACTTACCTCAGTACTAACTGCTTCATCTGAGGGATTGATCAGGACTACAGTTTCTAAGACATCGCTTCTGTGGTGAAGAATCTTCTGGCCTGCAAGCACAGAGAAAAGAAAATAAATTAAATTCTATAACCAGGGTTTAAACCAGCACTTTTCATGAGCTTGTTGTATGTTCTGCAGTGTGACAGCTCTCTGGTGACACGGAGCATCGCACACCAGCCACAGTAACTGCTCTACTGCTCATGTCTTCAGAAGCACCCATGGGAAGTGGTACTGTGGCCCAGAAACACTGCCCTGTACAATTCAAGGTAACGAAAATGAACTGGCAACAGCAGTAGGTTCTGTCCCTTACTCCTGGCTGGATGAGTCCCTGTAACTCACCTTGGTCTCACAGAGCTTGTGTGGATCAGAGACTGGACTATCCATCACCAGTGAGCATCTGGTCCTGTATTTTCATGGACATATCTACACCACAGATACAGCTGAGATTACACAGTCCTGTAACATGCCCGGGTGGTTTTAAGTGAGCTTTCCCCAGCAACTATTAGAGGCTTAACTCCAGCAGCAGGAAAGTCAGCATGGGGCTGCAAACTTCCCCTGCAAGAAGGAAAGTGAATTCTTGAGGTCAACACTGGAGCTGTCTGCCACAGCTAACAAGCACAAGTTTGTGACAGAAGTAAAGCAGCTCACCTTGCCACCCCACTGCCCACCACCACCAGCACTGTCTGGCACAGCACTCACATGCTCTCTGTTGCACACTGTGGGAGTGCTCCCAAGCCAGGCAGTGCCCCACGCAGACCCCCTGGTCCCTGGCTGCACCAGATGAACCAGGTGAAAGCTGGGACCCACCCTGTCAAAACTCTCCTTTCAGCCTTCTGCTAATACTCATTAACACTGGGACATTGCACGAAAATCTCTATGGGACTGGTCAGATACTTGCTTCATCTTCCTCCTGCTTAAAAAAATGAAGCAAGTTATGTTAGGCAACAAGAGTGACCAGGACTACAAATAACTGCTAGCTCCTGAATGAACAATGTCTGGGCAAATTTGGAGCAGCCTTGTGGCCTGCTGGCTTTCACACTTACTAGTCTGCCTCTGTATTTGGTAGTGATATTCATCCAACTGGAAGCAGATGCCAGAAAAACACAACAGGACTCTTAACATATTTTTTTTCTTATGTTAATTGGCAAGTTCTTATCAGGGTGTCTTTCTGTGAGAACAGCAGTGAGATTAATTAGCAACTGTATTGTCATTCAGAAACCCAGACTGGCAATTAGTCCAAAAAAACCGAAAAGGCTGCCTCTTCCAAGCAAACTGCTTGGTGCAGTATTAATCAATTAAAATAATTCTGCTTAAAAGGAAGTGCAAAGGGACACAGAACAAGTCAGCTATTTGCCAACTTAGAAAAACTCCCCTGTAAAGAGATGCAATATAACGAGGCAGAGAAGGCCTGCGCTAAAAGGAGCTCTGCATTCCTGAGAGAATCAGGAGGCTGGGGGCAGCCTGAGAGGGTGGGCAGTCAGCCTTTCCCACACCCCTGCTGCCCCCCAGCCCTTACCCTGGGCAGCCCCCCAAGGCAGCAAGCCCTGTCTGCCCCAGTGATGCTCTTCTCCTCCTGCCCTGCCAGCATGCCCCCTGCTCTCCTCCTCACCCACCCAGCTCACACTGTGCTGTGTCCTTTCTTCTGCTCTGGGGAATTTCTACACTTATAAGCACAAAAACTTATAATCAAATTGCATAAAGCGATGGAAAAGGAAAAAGAAGAATGTTCCTAAAATGTGAGATTTGTCTGTAGTTCACTCTCTTGTGCATGGCAGTCCCTAGAGACTTGTGGATAATCATCATTTGAAGAAACCTAGTTTTCTGAACACATATTCTTCTTGCTGTACTGCCTTGAAAGAAAGAGATACACTACTTTACAAAAGAGTAGGAGGGCGGGTTTCCCTCTGCATCATCTAATTACCTTTGTAATTTATTTATTTTTTATATAGCTCAAATTCCTTCCCTAACTGGAATGCATATATAAGGCTACATTCAATAAAGCATCCATATGGCTCTGTTAGCAGTGACTCCTTCAGAAGATGCTCTGCAATCTGATATTTTAGTTATTCTGCAGATTTTCCTCAAATTAAAAGATTAGGCAGTGTTTACTGGATCTAGTCTTTACCATTGGTAAGAAAACAAAGGAAATCATCACCCTTCAGATGTCATAGGTATTTCTTGCTTAACAGTTGGTGACACAGAGCACACAGCTTCAGGCCAGACTAAGCCTCAAATAGGATCAGACATTAGCACAATAAACACAGACGGAAAAGAAATGTAATTAGCCACAAAGACGCATAGCATCCACCTGACTCAGAGGTCTGCACCATGCACAGGGCGCGTGTTCAGAGCTGCAAAGCATGACTGCCTCCCTCTGCAACTCCTCAGCATCAACATGTGTTACTGCTTATCACACCGGGTGGGCACCCGGCGCCGGCAGCGTCTGAGTCAGTACAAGGGATTCCAGCCCACACAGAAGTGGGAAGTTTGTGGTTACTTTCTGGTGTCAGTAACAGTCCCATGTTACTGCCCGAGAAATTAAAAAAAAATATGTCTTTTTAAAAGCTATTTAAAATTTTGTAAGAGCAACACAGGCTTACTGCCCAGACTGATACCCCCAATATGCTCAGCTGGAGTGAAGGAAAGTCTCCCAGTTCAGAAACTATCACAGTGTGGGAGCAGAAAACAGTAACAGCTTTTCACAAACTGCCAAGAGACTGCGACTTACTGAATTACAGATGGAGTTGGAAAATCCAAGACTCATGTAGGAGATGCTTTAAATTAACTCTACTGGATTTTTGCAGCCCATCTCTACACTTTTGACAGAACATTTCTGTGATGTGTCAGAGGAACAAAGGAAGAAAATTCCATGTTGCACAAAGTGTTTGAGTTATCTGATTACAGTTTCTGAAAAGCAAGTCCAAGTCCTATCTAAGACCTTCAGAAATAAATATTCACTAAGTTTGGAAGAAATCTAAGTATCTGCTTACCCCTGATTTTATTAAGTAAAGCTTCAAAGCACAGAGAGAAGCAAACAGCAGGTGACAACTGTTTACAGGGTAATTTCCACACGTATCGTTCCAGTTCCTATGGCTGTAGGATCCCATTGCTCTCTTACCCAGCTAAAAATCAATTACATTTATAGTAAGACTATTGAGATGAGAATAGTGTCAGTAGCATTTCCTAGAGGAGTGACCAAACTTATTTCTAGCTTACACAGTTGATCTTTTCAGGCTAACCAAGCCGTGGGACCCAGTTTTGACAGTGACTATGTTAGATTTGTGCAAACACAAAATGTAAATTAACATAATTAAAGAAAGAAAGCCCTCCTTCAGGTCTTGTTTAACCAAGGATCAGCACTGACACACTTCACCTTGCTGGGCATGCCTGTGCAACACCAGCCCATTGGGATGCATGCTATAGGCCTCTTCTGCTGCCCCTGTATTGTAAAGGAACTTCTGAACATAGAAAGGAGATTGATTCTCCAAAGTGAACCATAAAACATCCATTCCTATAGTTCTTTCTTCAACGCAGAGAAGACGTCTTTAAAAGACAAATACAATCCACTGAGGAAAAGACATTTTCCCAACAGGGCAAGGCTGCATTTGAGAAGTAGCAACTTGCAACCTTTTTCCTAGACATTTCTGGGTATAAATGGCAGGAAAGGCTTGATGTACTTGAACTCCTACTCAAAACAATACCCTGTTTATTGATATCCACGCACAGTAACATCTTAGAAGCTTTAGTCCTCATTGCCTTTTTATCTATGGTAAGCAAGGGCCAAAAAATATCACCAGCAAAGGATTTCATATGAGTATATATGGGGCTTGGAGGTGAGGAGGGGGAACAGAGGAGGGGTTTTGCACGTTGTTTCCATGCATCCACACACTAAAAGTCAAGCCATAGGCAAATCAGACACTCTTTTATGTTTAATTAATTTGGTAAAAGAAAATACGCCTTTAGCAAAAAATGAAGTAATAAATAACCTGAGGAACACAACAAAGGTCTCGCCACTAACCAAGAAGTCAGATGGAGCACAGACTTTAAGCTGCCAATATTCTTAAAATACAGTATTTGGGTTTGTCAGTAACTATGCTGGAAAACAAGAACTGATGTTCAAGAGTTGTCTCAACCACATCTGTTTCAGATTTCCCATGTCGGATGAAGGGTGTCAGAGGTTATCATATCCCTTGCACAAGATATATTTAAAGCAATAAATTCCTTTGGAAAAGAAGGAGCTTTTTGCCTAGCCAACAGTAGCGAAATAACGTATACATTTCAAATAACAAGCTGCTCATTGTTCCACCTTTATTTAATGGAGGCTTCAAATTTGGCCTCTAAAAATATGTGTTAACCTTGTGTTCTGTATGGTTTTTCTCTATTATCAAGAGTATTCAGAGATCTGGATGACTGGTTATCTTTCTTAAACTAGTTGAATAAATCTTCAGCTTTCAAGACAAAGATCAATGGGCAGAAACGGTGAAATAATGCTTTAATTGTGACCAGCCCTCAAACCTAGGCCCAGAAAGTTGTGGTAAACAGGGTCTAATCTAGTTGGCGCCTGGTCACCTGTGGTGTCCCTCAGGGCTCAGTTTTGGAGCCATTCTTTATCACCTTTATCAATGATCTGGATGAGGGGATTGAGTGCACCCTCAGTAAGTTGAGAGATGACACCAAATTGGGTGGGAGTGTTCATCTGCTACAGGGTAGGAAAGCTCTACAGAAGGA